>NC_062219.1:9699801-10310710 GCF_902686445.1 Sciurus carolinensis | reverse complement strand
TTTTTTTGTTCCTTTTTCTACTGAATTCTCACTTTTAAACAGAACAGTGAGTCTGTTGGTGCTGGGTGTTTCTCAGGTTATGCTGGTTGTCAGGAAATGTTTTCTTAATCCACCTGGTTGTTCTTTCTCATTCTGCAGAGAAGGTTTTTCCCTTTCCTACTGTCTGCTCGCTGTAGGGAAATCGGCTGGTCGAAAGCATTACCGATATTCTGCCCTCGCCCCAGAGCCGGGCTATTCAGCCTCAGCTCTTGAGGATCCCTTTTATATGGCCTGTGGAGGAGGCTCCATACTAAAGGGGTACCTGGACTTCACTCTGGAAGCTGTTTCCAACTCCTCGAGCCTTGGAGCTCTGTCTTCAGGCTGGACCATGGAACGAGCTAAAGCAGGTCGGAGTGGTCTGAGCACCACACGTGCCGGGCTTACCATCAAGTCCCTTCCTGAACTACTGTCCGGACGTAGGTCCCTCAGAAAGCTGACAAG
The DNA here is from genome assembly GCF_902686445.1 of Sciurus carolinensis. Classification (NCBI taxonomy): domain Eukaryota; kingdom Metazoa; phylum Chordata; class Mammalia; order Rodentia; family Sciuridae; genus Sciurus; species Sciurus carolinensis. Next base: position 10,310,230 of record NC_062219.1, on the reverse strand, counting down.
ACATGTCATATACTGTGAAAACCAATTGATGTTCATTGGGAAATCATCTGTCTTTTTTAAAAAAATATTTTTAAAAGTATAATTTTGCCAGCTTTTGTTGTATGCCATCAGTGTATGGTCGGCAGTTAGAGGATGGTGTTGATGGTTGACTCTCACCCTTGACCTGCTCACCGTCCCTCGGGAGAGGGCGAGGTGAATTCAGCACCGTGTGTTCTGCACTCATCTCTGCCAGCGGGTTTCCCCCACTCCTTTTGTGCTCCTTGCCGCAGTGAAAGTCTACCCTTTTTCCAACCAGGAAGCTGGCGGTTTTCTCCCGCTTCTTCCCCAAGCTGAGTGACCTCCCCACTGGACTGCAGTGCTTTCTACACCTTTGCAACTCTAATTGCACTGTCACTTCCCTAGTCCAGCCAGCCGGGCCCCTTCAGCAGCCTCTGGCTCTTTTTCCTGTCCGCTTTCCATGCCTGTTCCCGAACAGTCTGTCCAAAAGAGCAGAATTGCCTCAGGGACTTTGCCTTGCAGAGAAGCACACTGATTTGTTAGCGGGGCCCTTCCTTACCCGCTCCCACCTCTTCTGCTCTCATCTCACTGTGTGGCACATCCTCCTGCCATATTGACCCTCTTCTGGGACCTTTATATACTCTTTTCTCCAACTGGAGTGCTTTGCCCTCTACACTGTCTCCACTCCACTGGCTCGTCTTGCTGGGCCAGCGTATTGATCCTTCAGGTTCTGGTAGCCTGGTGCATGGGAGGGCAGGAGGCAGTGCCCCACACAGTGCTGCCCCTGTAGGTCAGGTGCCTCAGGAGGAGGCAGCTTGCTCAGAGCCACCGGCAGTGAGGAACAGCTGCACATCCAGGCCCAGAGCACCTTGAGCTAGCTCCATGAGGGCCAGGACCAGGGCCATCTCACTGTCACAATCCAGAGACAATCCGCCAGGCTTTGGATTCAGAAGATCTGAGTCCAGGTGGAACCTATACACTATCCAGTTTTGTGATCTGGGACAATTAATTAAATCTCTGCTCCCTTAAATGTGGATCAGAGTATACCATAAACTTATTACAAAGGTCAAATGAGATCTTGTCTCTGAAGTTGGTAAATTGCATGGCATTGTGAAGCATAAATATCAGGTACATCTAGCCCACGTGTGACCGGGGTTGAAAGTCCATAGAAAGTAGATTGTTTGCTCCTTCCAGCACAAAGACATACGTATGCTCTCTTTGCCCTCGGCTCTGAAGCCGACTTTTGCAGCTAAAATTTTGAAGATGTGCGCATGGGAAGGCTGGATGTTTTGTCCCCATCTGCCATCTGGTAGTCAGTCTGATTCCTCCCCCGATTCTAATTTACTCAGTGATAGATGGTCGAGGTTTCGAGGGTAGTCAGTAGCTGAGAGGCTGTCGTGGAGGGGCACCTTCGTTGCTGTGGTGTGCGCCCCCACGCGTGGGGCCCTGCAGGCTCAGGGAAAGGAGAGGGAGTGATTCTGCCGGTTAACCTAATAGCACAGCTGGTAGGACACAGGGGTCCCGGGTTAAAGCCTTGAACGGGTCATTAGTTTCTGTCTTCCTCAAAGCAATTCATGTTGTGAAGAGAAGCAGGCTAGAAAATAAATACTGAAGATATTAAAATGTACCAAGAATACTTTTTGAAATTTATTTTTCTCTCCAAATGGGATCTGACACCTGTTTGTGAAGAGCAGTGACTTGCCTTTCTGGTTGGAGACCCTGAGCGGTTTGTGACCATCATTTCACACATGTAGCGAGACATCTTTTATTGAACTGGCTTCCAGAAGCAAAGTAGTCCTTCTGTGAGTTTTTAACAGGGTGCCAACATGAAAATAAATTGTCCATGTGCTACAGGGAGACCATGCTTTGCTTTTTGGTGACACGTGGAACCTCAGGTATCTTATTGGGGTCCTGACTGCGTGGAGCTCTCCGCTTCACAGGAAGCACCTGTGGAGAAATTAAATCTCCGGGTTTCCGTCCTGGCTTCCTGCACCAGCCGGGCGCTCTTCCCTGGCTGTTTCTTTTTCATGTAGTGACAAACCATGACTTGGGCTTTGTGCTTAGCTTGCTTTTTTTGCAACAGAATTTAAAGACTCTAAAATTAATGTTGCAGGATATTTTGTGTTGTGTGAAAATGAAAAGAATACACAGTTGGCAGCCCAGACCCGTGTTCAAATTTCTTTCAGTTTAATTTTGGGAAATTCGTTCACCGTTCATTTACCTGCTTCTGCATTTGCTTTCTAACGTCCTTCAACCCAGAAGCTCATTTTCCTTGAATGGTACTTTCACCCATTGTGACAGTTTTGGAGTTCTTTGTTTTTTATATTTTTTTTAGTTGTAGAAGGACACAACATCTTTATTTATTTCATTTTATGTGGTGCTGAGGATCGAACCCAGTGCCTCGCACATGCAAGGCAAACGCTCCTACCACTGATCCCCAGCCCCAGCCCAGTTTTGGAGTTTTGACTACCTGTCATTGCGTATCTTAGTTCATGGAGCTTCCTGGTAGTTTCCTATATCAGTGCACCACAAATATGCCTTAGGGCCTAGGTTTACTTTTTAAAATTAAATGTAATTTAATTCTGTTTTTGAGAACTTTTTAGAGCCTCTGAAGATCAGCTATATCTGTCTTGTCCAGAAAAGAAGTTTTCCCATATCCCTATAGCACAGAAATAATCTGAGTTCAGTTTCATCTCTTATTTGGAAAATTTTTATGATGACTTCATAAATCAGTGGCTTTAAACATTTTTGGACTACTAAGTTTCGATCTTTCCTTATTTCTTTTTTACAAATAAGAGAATCATATGTTGCATTTCTTTAAAACTGGGGAAAACATCCATTAAACAAATCACAAATACATTAGTACTAAAGAAAATGTTGGAAAGGTCTTAAAAAGTCATATAATAAAAAGATAGATCACACCTGTAATCCTAGTGGCTCAGGAGGCTGAGACAGGAGGAGCGCAAGTTCAAAGCCAGCCTCAGCAACTCATCGAGGCACTAAGCAATTCAGCAGGACCCTGTCTTTAAATAAGGACAAAAATGGACTAAGAATATGACTCAGTGGTTAAGCACCTCTGGGTTCAATCCTCAGTACCAAAAAACAAGATAGATAAATATTTTAGAACTGCTGATTCATGTAGGCCAGTTTTCCCAGAGTAATGAAGGGATCTTTCTTTATTTGATGAAAGAAAATTATCTCTTGGCTTAATCTTTAAAACTGAGTCTCCATAATGCAGAGTGAAATATCTTTTTTCCTAGACCTGCCACGTGACAAGAATGGATTATTGGCTTGAGGTTTTCCATCACTAGTAAGGTTGCTACCGTAGGAGAATGGCCCTAAGTAAACCATGCTTTCAAAAGGCAGACCAAATGCCTCCCGGTCAGGTCCTGGCAACCCTATGCCCCCTGTGCTGTCTTTAGCTATTGGATATTTGGAAATCAGAGTTCAAAAAATTACCAAGTTGTCAATAAATATGTGTACATTTGGAATACAGATTGTTAGTCTCTTATCAGATGGTGGAAAGAAGCTGCCCAAGATTTCTCCCAGAATCACAAGATCAGCAGGAAGCTGCCAGCAAAATGCCCTTGTCCTGGACAGGGTCTTACAGTTGTGAAGAGAAAGGTCTCCCCTATGTCAGACCTGGGTCTTCCTGTAAACCCTGCATAAAACCCTCAAGGATTGATAAATCCATTGCACAGATGTCTATAAAGCTAGCCATTGTCATGGTGCCTGAGATCCTGTGGGCCAGGAACGTTGCTCTTTATCTTGAGAATCTGTTCAGACCCTTGATAGAAATCTGTGTCTTTCCCTCCCCTCCTCCTGCCCATCTTCCCCCTCTCATTCACCCTCCCCATATTTCCCTCTCTGCCAGGAAGGATGTGCACCGAATCTTGGGCCACCCGAGATAATCAGTACTTACTAGAGTTTAGTAGAGGGTCTAAGCTTTGCTTTTCTGAGCCAAATAACGTGGCAGGTCAATTATTTCTGGAAGCAGCTATTTGTAGAGGTGCAGTGCTGTCTGGATAGTGAGCCATGTGAGGCAAGCTGCCCCTCAGCTCTGACTGGCTCTGGTACAAGAGGCGTGGAACAGGTCCCAGAGACACAGGCTTCCTAGGCAAGGGCCTCAGGCTATGGGTCAGGGTCTCACAGCGCACCACAGAGGTGTGACCACTGCCCAAACCCTTGAGGCAGTTTCTGTCTTCATTGATGAATAGCTTATAGGGAAACCTGGCAAGGGAGACTAGTTTGAAAACTTGGAGTCATTCCAGCAGAAGTAGATGGGGGCTATATTAAAAATCATGTGACTAATAGTAGCCTGTTGTGCCCGTGCTTTACACATCACCTTGCTTCCTTTTGAGGCAGGTTCCTGTCAGAGAAGGAACCCGGGCTTGACTGTGAACTTGCCAGAAGCTCCTGACTGATATCAGGGCAGCCATACTCTGAGCTCTGTCCACAGGCCCACCCTCCTCAGGCCCATGTAGGGCTGGGAAGAGCGGAGGAACCTAACAGGTGGACCAAGGATGTGCGGTGGTTTCTGGACCGAGAGGCCTCTTTTTCCTTTCCTTTCCTTCTGCCACCCGTCGGTTGCTGCTGTTCTCGACAGTCCTTCCTTCAGCAGTGACGCCCTGAACACAGGGGGAACAAGGGAGCGACAGTCTGACCCACTGAGCCGCTTCTGTACAGTAAAAGTAAATGGATCCAGAATGGAGTTGCCTTTTTATTCACTACAGGCGTATGGATCTGTCCAACTCCGCGCCAGACACCCTGCTTGGACACGGGAGAAGAGAGCTTTTGAGTACTCAGGTGCTCAGTCTGGGAGAGAGCCAGACACACAGATGACTGCGTGGGGACAGCTCCACCATGCCTGACATAAGGCCACTGACCATGCATGTGAAGGAGGCCGGTATCCTGAAGGGCCAAAGCAGTGTGGCAGGCAGGAGCCTGGGGAAGGCTGAAGTGGAAGTGAAGGCCTGCAAGGCACAGTGTGTTCAACAGGGGGCGCTGCAGAGCACCTTGCTTTCACCTTATGCTTCCCATTAGTGAATTTCTTTCCCTATTGATAAGTAAAATATCAGAGTACATTACACATAGTAAGGATAAAACTTGTTTTGTGAAGCACAGTGTATCAAATGATGAATGTGAACATATAAACACATGCACATTAGATCATGATATAAAATATTTCCTAGCTGGATGCAGTGGTGCACACCTATAGTCCCAGCAACTTGGAGGCTGAAGCAGGAGGATCTCTTGAGCCCAGAAGTTCCACACCAGCCTGAGCAACATCTGAAACCCCACCTCAAAAAAAACAAAAATAAAAAAATGTTTCCCATGGCTAGGTTTCTTATAGGGATGCAGCTCAGTGGTAAAGCTTAGCATGTGTGAGACCCTAGGTTCGGTCTTGGGGATGTCAACAGCAACAGTTTCCTAATTGTGAACTGCAGTTTGAAAAATGTACATAACCTCAGCAAATTAACCTCTATGATCCACGATGTCTTTAGGTTGTTTTGAAACTTAAATGAACTAATAATGAGCAAACTTTAGCACATGATATATGTTCATTAAGCGTCACCTGTATACCTAGCACCCTACCTGGAAATATTTCCTAAGTAGCAGGATTTGCATAGACTTGTAGGACCAAAGCAACCTGGTACCTATAGGGAGCTCAGAGCCCCTGAGGGACAGAAGCACAGTGGGATGAGGCAGGAGGGGGAGGGGCCCAATGCCAAAGGCATGTGTGCTGGGCTGGGAAGCGTGGCCTGCTTTCTGTGAGTAGGTCTTAAACCCTGTTGCCAGGTCCATGGAGAGGTGAGAGGATGCTGGGCAGAATCATGTGAAGACAGCCTCGTTCTGAGAGGAGAACAGGAGGCAGAGCAAGGCGGCGGCCCAGGGGCCAGAGGCAGGAGTTGGAAGAGGTCTCGCTGCTTCTCTTGGGTGCAGTTGTTCACTGGTTGACCTTCAGGAGCTGAGCCAGGGGAGGGTTTGGAGAAAGGGGTGAAGTGTTAAATGAAAGGGCACCCCAGGGACCTCTGGGAGTGTGGGGGCTTTGGTTCCTCCATGTTCCTCCATGTGGCTTAGGACTCAGATTCAACATGACTTCAAGGAAATCCCCCGCCTTCCCCAGTTTGAAGTGGACCCTCCCTAGATACTGATGCCACCTGTACTTTTCTTTTTTAGTACTCAGACTTACTTTGATTTGTTGGATGTCCATCTCCCACTAGAGTGGAGGCTCCCTGAGGCAGACACTATGTTTTTTGCTCCTTGCTTAATATCCCAGACCAGCACTTAATAAATGATAAAGAAAAGTAAAGGAAGTTATCACCATTGACTAAGATGTTACTATTTTTTCCTCATATAAAATTGTTAAGTTGCTTTGTAGTTTTATCACTTTTCATTGTGGATAAGATTTGTTTTCTGGTCAACAAAGTTTTAAGTTGAGTGCAAGGATCACATCTTTTGCTTTACAAATTTTTTTTTCTTATTCTTTTCATAGTTCCATGAATGTTAGAGTAAAATTGAGGCATGCTGGTAGAAGATCAGTGTAACATCGTAGTTGGAGTTACCAGTTTGATAGCTTAAATTGGAACTCACACAATGAATAAAGGACTCATAGAATCACTAGAAAGGCAATAGTCATGCCTTTGTATAGCATTTCCATGGTGTTTTTCAGTGTAGAAAAGTGCTTTTGCATACACTTTTCTTATTGGATTCTCAGAACAATCTTGTAAGCCAAGGCAAGAAGTGCTTTTGCTATTTCATACAAAAGAGCCCACAAGTCCCACAAGGGGGTCAGTAGAGGCAGCCTCTAACCCACATCTTCTGGGTCCAAACAGATCAGTGTGTCTTTCTCCTATTCTGACACATTACCTTCTAAGAAAACAGATTTTGCTTGAAATTCTTTTCCTAAAGGGCAGCTTATTTTTTATATCAAAAATATACTCTCTTCATTTATAGTGTGGTAATACTAATTTTTGTGATATTTATACCCATCATGCAGAACTTAAAAACAGTAAATTTAATTATAGAAACCCTTGAATAGGGGTCTGGGGTTGTGGCTCAGTGGTAGAACGCTTGCCTGGCATGAGTGAGGCCCTGGGTTCAATTCTCAGCACCACATATAAATCATTGACAACTAAAAATATATTTTAAAAAAATCTGTATACATTTACATTATAGATGAAATATATTTTCATATGGAATACCTGAGAAACATTGTTTTACATACTATATAAAATAATTATCTTATTTAGTACTTTGTCCAAAGTTTATTCCCTTGTGATATTTATTTGGAACATATAATTCTGTAGTACCTTTAATAACTCAATATATTTTCATAATGTACAGGAAATTCAGTTTATACTTTCTAGATTTCCCTTACTAGAAAGTAGTCTTTCTAAACTCAGATGGCTTACAACTAGGAAAATCTCACACCTCTTTAAAGCTGCAGCTGCGTTCTCCCAGCTGTCAAACCGTGGCACAAGCTGCCATTTCATAATAACTTTCTAAAAGTAAAGTACAACCAAATATGTCTCCATAAATAGAGAATTTGGGGCTGAACTTCGATTTTCCTCCCCGTCTGGGGGGAAACATTCAAACCTTTATTTCAGTCAAAATAAAGATTCAAAACAACAACAACAAATAAAAGAACTACCCCCAGATATAAATGGAAATGACAGACCCAATTTAGATTTTTACCAGAAGTGGCCCTGGTACCATTGAGCGCCACCTGTGTCCTAGTAGCCGAGGACACGGCTACCTGAAGGTTGTGCAGCTGGATGGAAGCTGCACAGCAGAGAGAAAGGCCAGGACTAGTGTCCTGTGGCCCCGGGCTGCCTTCCTGCCTGTGTCCCACTTTGGAATACATGCTCGTCGTAGGCACTGACGTTTCCTGAGAGCTTTGGCATGCCAGGCCTGGCCATTGGTGTGGTCTTGAGCCCACATCAACCCATGAGCCAAGCATGAACTCTCCCCACTTTGCAGATGAAGAAGCAATAGACTTGTGTAGTTTCTGCATTTAGGATGAAAGGTGGAAGTGCCTCTTTTCCAACTAACTTCTTTCAGTCCTTATTTTTCATCAACCTGCTTTAAAAAATTATGGCAGTATTCTATAACCTTTAAAAATTGAAGACTTCTTTAGTGGGATTACTGCTGCCATTTAACTGTGTCTCACTTTAACTCTCACTTGGCTTCTAACTTTGAACCTTATTCCCCTTCAGCCCTTTCTCAATGCTACCAGAGTAGAAGTGGCTTCAAAAATGCACGTCAGATCCTGTCACTTTGCAGCTATGACAATATACACCTGATGCCAGTATCACTCAAACCTAAGGGCCAACTTCCCATGGGCCTGCAGAGCAGGGCACTTCCACTGGTGGGCGATGGCAGCACGGACAGGCAGATGACAGATAACAGACAGCTCTAGGACAGGAACCAAGAGGTCCCCTGAGCACTGTTCATGTGGACTCCTGATCAGGGAGACAAACAGCACAGCCACGAGTCCTGAAATACCTCTATACGGCTGCGCAGAAACACCGCTGCCCTGGCAGGTCTCTGGTAGGAGAAGGGACGGGAGGATCACCCCAGGAGAGCCCTCTAAGCCCTCCAGTCACACAGGTGCCGGGCCATGTGGGTCCCGTGTATTTAAGTAAAAAACAGTTGAAGAAATAAAAACCAGCTTATTCATTCTGACTGGAAACTGCACGTGAACACGTGGGCTGCTGGAGTTAAGAGGTTTTCTTGGCGGTTTACGAAGCAGAACGTTAGCATTGTCGTGTCTGTCTTGAGGATGAGGAACGCTTTCACGGGTTGTAGAGTTGATCCACGTAGGAATTTCACCTCCATTTCAAGATGAGAAAACTGAGGCTCTGAGAGATTACGATCTGGCCAAGGTCACACAGGCAGTTGGTTCAGTCTGCACTGCAGGATATGTATTTACACATCTGCCACCTCTGAAATTCTGAGCTGGAGGCACAGCACTGTAGTCCAGGCCTTCTGCTGGCAGTCGAGTGCGTCGGATGGCAGTAGCTGAGACAGAAGCAGGGAAATGGTCACCTTCCCCTTTTGTGGTCTTGGGGATCACAGGGAAAGGGGCGATTCCTATGGAAAATAGACAAGATTTTAAGAAGCTCCTTTAAGTGGAAAATTAGCTTTCCAGTTTTAATTTCTATTTGAGGAGGTTAATCACATGCCTCATAGAACTTTTCCCTAAGTTACAGAATTCGATGCTGTGACACATTCCATTTGTGGTGTTTTGTTTGTGTCGCAGTACTAGGGATCAACCAGGGCTGGGTAAGTGCTCCACCACAGAGCTACAACCTGAGCACTGCATTTAAATGAGCTTTCAGATTCCACTTCCTTTTAAAGTCTTTTCACAAACTTGATTTTTCTGCAAAATTCCTTTGATCATTGGGATAGTTCACGTGAGGTGAACAATAGTCTAAAATAAAGAAGTAGCTTGCCCAGGTGATAATTCTTAGAACTCACTTGAATAAGCTGTAAACCTGCAGGAAAGGTTCCAGAAGCGACAGCCACTGTTGGTTATAGGGTATCATTGGAGCTTCTGAGGCCTTTCACGTGGACACCTTTCTGGTCGAGGTGAAATTGAATGCTAAAGGAACTGTGTTGCTTTCCTTACTAGCTAATAAAGAGGAAAGCAGTCAGAGAGAGAAACTCACACAGTCTGTATGGAATTGGAATTTTTTGTTTTAATTCAAACAGGCTATATCTGAAACTCTAGAGAATTTTGTAGTAAAGCTTAGATAAATATTTCATGTAACATCTTAAGAAGCAATCACTTATAGTAATTTTAGTCCTCTGATTTCTGTTTGTTTTCAGATTTGAAAAAGCAAACATTTTCTGTGATGATTTATATCTGGGAGCTGCCAATTGAGCCCAATTTCAGAAGGCTTATCTTTATAAATAAATTAAATAGGATAATAAAGACTAGCTCTACCTACTTTCATCTCTTTAGGCAGAAGCAATGTTAAAAGATACCTCCCTCTCTCTTTTTTTCTTACTGAAATGTAAACCATGGCCTTTGTAAACACGAGGTGCCATTTACCCTCCCAAGTTCACACAGCCCTCGATGGAGCCTGTCTCACCCCGCACCACTGCAGTCAGTTGTCTTTGAAAATTGCAGCCCTGGTTCTCCTGTGGAGCAGGAGCAACCCGCCTCACCCCAGCTAGGACCTTCCCTTGGCAACACGGGCACAGTGACCAGCACAGATGCTTGGTTCTGAGAGCTGTTTCTCAGACTGCCCTTTGTTGGTTTGCTACTTTGATGACATAAGCTTTTCTTAGAAACACGTCTCGACTCAGGCGTGCTCTGTCCAGATGAGGCTTGGGCGCAGGCGCGCTCTGTCCAGATGAGGCTTGGGCACATGCTGCTTACTCGTGTTTGCCCCAGCTGCTGGCACATGGGCGCACCTGACATCGTAGTTCTGTAAACTGTCAGGTAAAGATTCATCTTCTTTATCCATTTAAAATACTGCATGACCCCTACCGTGTTGTGCTGAGCACTTTCTTGTGTGCCTGAAGAATCAAACCTTCATTCATTTTAAAAAAAGAAAACAAGGCTCGTTTTCAATGCTTTGTGCCACAAGCCCCGAGAGACAACTCAGGATGCAGCAGTAAGCCCACGTGTGACCCTCGCCATCGTGGGACTTACGTCTCAGTGGGGAAGAGCAATGATAAGTGAGCCAAACAGTAGTAGCATAGCATGCTTGCGGTTGTCACAAGTGCTGGGTAAGGAAGAGCCAGGGCTGTGGGACCGCAGGGTGGGAGATGAGGCAGCTGCCAGGCCGTGCAGGACCTGTGACTGGGTCAGGTGTTTGCATCCAAGTCCCACCAACAGTGGGAGCCTCCAAGGGCTTTCTGCAGTTCGCCTGCAATGGGACAGCGTGATTAGCTGGCAGGGCCGCGAGTGGCTCAGGACACCAGTTGACGGCTCTTGCCCTGGAGCTCAGAGGGGAGTGGGCAGCTGGGGGGCGGGGGCGGGACCTGCGCTCTGAGCAGAGGTGCTGGGCAGCTGCGCATGTGCGGGCTTCCCAGCTCTGCCGTGCTTTCAGGGCCTTGCCTTAGGGGCCGTTACAGCGACTTGCCTTTCTCCCTCTTCTCTCTCCAGGTCAAGTTCACCATCTTCTGGGTTCGGGGGAGCTCTCTAATGAGAGTTCAGGATTAGGACAGGATGACCCGTGGCACCCTCCCAGATCCCCCACCTGGGTTTGAGATGTCCTTGGATATTTCTTTGGGGAACTCAGTACCAGCCCTCTCCCCAAGGACCCTTCGCACAATCCTGTGTCCATTTTTGTGCGTGCAGAGATTATGAAGCACCTGTGCTTACATGTTCCATCTGTTTTCCACATAGGTTTTATGACAGGCACACAAAGAAACCCTCAGATGTCTCAGTACGGACCGCAGCAGACAGGACCGTCCATGTCACCTCATCCTTCTCCTGGGGGCCAGGTGCACCCTGGAATCAGTAGCTTTCAGCAGAGCAACTCCAGTGGGACTTACGGCCCGCAGATGAGCCAGTATGGACCCCAAGGTAAATGCGGCTCTGTGAGCGGCACGAGTCTTTCCATGTCTAGACCATCAGAGTTTTAATGTCTTAGGTGTGCTTTAAGGTTCCCTTGGGGCTGGGGTTGTGGCTCAGGGGTAGAGCGCTTGCCTAGCGTGTGTGGGGCACTAGATTCCATCCTCAGCACCACATGAGAAAATAAATAAAGTTATTTTGTCCATCTACCACTAAAAATGAGAAAAAAAAAAAGATTCCCTTGGTGCCTGACAGTGATGAGGTTAATGCAGACCCACTGTCCTTGAGTTCTCCATAACGCTGGGAAGAACCACGGCCTCTGTCCTTAAGTATTTGCACATCAGACGCTGTGTAAGTGTGCCTCGTGTTAACAATCACTAATAAGGGGGCAGACCTGTCTCTATAGTGTCATTCTAAATACGTGCGGAGAAAAGGACACAAGCCTTAGCCTTAGAAAGTTTCTCATTTATTAGGGTTCATCTGTGGGACTCCAATTTTGTGCCTTCCTCTCAGTAATCCCCTTCAGGATCATGGACTCATGGCTCAGAAGGGTGTCCCCCTGGCACAGCCTGCCAGCCTGTCTTTGGGGTGCTGAGCAGGTGGGAGCATTTCTCACTTCCCTGGCCCTCACCATCCGATTCCTAGAAGACATGACAGAGCCTGACGCAGATGCACATCCTCAAGCGGGAAGGAAAGGGGAGCGTGGAGATAAGGAGAGCATGGCCAGATGCCCACACAGGTCACCCTCCTGGGAGCGCTTGTAGGTTTTGTCAGATATGCATAAAGTCCTTCTTTCAAGGTTTCGCCTGAGCTGGATGTAGGTGTGCATTTTTGAAGTCACTTTGGGCAGTAGGACATTTGAATGTAGCACATGTTTTATATTTTGTTTACCAGACGTTAATGGATAATTTAGAGAATGAGGTAAGCTAGCACAATTCCTGGAGTTTCCTCGCTTCTGCAAAGTGAACGTTCCAGGTGAAGACGAGGCCTTGGGCTGCTCACTCCTCTGTTGGCACTCTGCCCCTCCCGGCCTCTGCGGGACAGCCTCCTAGACAGCCATGTGCCTGCAGCAAGCCGGGCCACACTGAGGAGGGGCCCAGGCGCGTGGCAGAAAGCCCGGTCGTTCTGGGCATGGTAGTTATAGTTTGGGGGGGTGGTCAGTCTGTCTTGGTCGTGAGGACTGTCCTCTGCCATTCCAGAGCTGCCGGCACTGCACTGTGTCCTCGCCTTTCTCTCCCCTTCTCTCCCCTTTCCAGCTGCGTCTGTATTAGGAAACCCAGAGCACGACCCTTCCCCTGGCACGCGTGCGCCCGGGCAGAGCACCTGGACCCCGCGCTCTGCCTGCGTCCTAGGGTTTTCCGTGTTATCAGCCCAGCAAGCCTTGGGATGTTTGTCCTGGCTGACAGTAATGGCTGCCTGTCCCTGTCTGCACAGGTCATCGTGACCTGAAGGCAGAACTGTGGTGACTCCCCTGGGCACCACCCTGCTGCCACCCTCACTGTTCTCTAGCTGTCACAGAGAGAAAACTGTAGGCCATTGGAAAGCAGCTTAAAATCGTGGTGGGCCTGGAAAACGCAGACTTCCTCTCAGAAATGTGCTTGGAGACAAGGTTGCAGCTCTGTTCTCAGGACAGAGGGCTGAATGCTGAGGGTCAGGCCTCAACCTGCCACCCTGAGGGCTCTGTGTGGCCTTTGAGGTACTCCCCAGTCAGTCAGGCAGGGAGCCTCTCCTCTGCTTAGTGACAGACCGCCCCCAACCATCCACCCAGGCCTTTGTGAATCAACCTTGAGCTTGTGCTGTGGGAGTCGATAGCAAGGGGACCATTTCCACCAAATGTCTTTCCTTTTTGAAAGAATCCTTCAGTTTTCTAGAATCATTGGTTATGAAGACTCTTCACTAAGAGCACTGAGCCTGCAAAATTCTCACCCAATTTGCTGTGTGTCCTTGGAATATTGCTTACGCCTCTGTGAGTTACTTTTCTTATGGAAGATGAGAAAATTGGATTCCGTTACCTTGGAAGTAGCTTCCAGTTCCTGCATTCCACAAGCCGAAATTTTGCTTCAGTTCCAGGCTGTTTTAGACTAGCGTAGCCCTGGATCCCCATGGGACAGCGCAGTCACGTTGGCAAGGCGGAGGGACGCTTTGCCTCTGAGCTCACCCAGCCCTGTGAGTTTTCTCTTGGTGGGGTCTGGATGCGAGGTTGGCCAGCCTCGAGCCCGCCATCCTCCCGTGAGAAGGCGTCTCAGGGGGTTTTAAGGTGTGCTTTCTAACACAGGCTGGCAGTAGGAGTGACCTGAAGCAAGAGTGATGTTCACGACCGGGCATCCTCCCCACCCCCTGCCCCACGTGCCCCCCACTCTCCACACAGCAGCACATACTGTCACTCCGAGGAGCACCCCGTCAGGGGTCCTCACCGGCGCTGATGCCAGGGACTGGAACCAGTGTCCAGGTTTCTCATGTTCAAATCCAAACCACGGCCCGGTCTCAGCAGGAGAGGACACAGGCCACAAGGACTCTGCTGCTCAGGAAGCGCTCTTACCTTTGCCTTTCTCCTCGTGGTCCTTTGAGGTGGGGACACAAATGGTATTTTCTTTCCTTCTTCCCCTTAATTACCTACTCAGATTACTAGGAAAACTTTCTGCTTGCATCTTTCCATTTTAGGTTTTTACTTCTTTGGAAAGACACGTGTGCAAATGGCAAGTGTCCTTAGCTCTGTCCTGTCTTGAACTCAGACTTTTTCTTAGGTCGTATCTATAGAGCACTCGGGAGGGTACTTTTTACCTCTGTTTGTACTTTTGTCAGGAGCAACTTCTCCAAAATTGTTCTTGATAATTCAGAGCCTGTGTTAACAAGTGTGTCGCTGTCCTGGGCCCGCTCAGGCTTCTTCATATGGGTCCCCTTCTGTCCTCACAGCACCTTGTGGGGCAGGCCATGTTGTCACACAGCTTCATTGAGAAAGAAGCTGAGGCACAGAGTGGTCAGCACTTGCCCCAGGGTGGGCAGTGATGAACGTGGCCAGCCCACTCCCATGGTGCGGGGAAGGCCCTCGGAGCACATCCCATCTGTGAACCAGAAACCGAAACCTCGAGGAGGTTGGTCATTGACCCACAACCCCACAGGGTCACCTGGCAGAGTCAGGTTCACACAAGGGACTGTGGCCTCAGAGGCCTCTCACACGGTCACTGGCTGACTGCGTCCGGGGCTTCATGTGCCCCCTCCATTCATGGGCCTCATGGAAAGCAAAAGCAAGGCCTGCCATGTGCCCTCAGGAGCCAGGAACGTGGCAGAGACACAGGCGTGGAGATAGATCAGAAGCGCCAGTGGGGTCAGGAGAAAAATCCTGTGAAGTGAAGAAGGGAAGTGTTAGCAATACCATAAAATCCGAGCAACCATACATAAATAAGAGGAAACCAACTTAAATGTGTGAAAATATTTAATTACAATCTACTCTACCAAGTAATACCTTTATACCTTCAAGGAAACACATGCAGTAACTATCCTTGCAAAGTATTTGCAAGGAAAGAGGGCCGTAGGGACTCACTTTAATAAATAGAAAGAACTTATGTAAATAACTATTAATTATTAATAAGTGGATTTTTATGAAAAAAGAGCTGAAATCAGTTTCATCTTCATAGCCCTTTTATTTCTTAAGGACAAAGATTCTAGTTTGATTTTTGTGTTCTCTAGAAAAACATCTGTCACATCTGAGCATCTACAAATACTCTGTGTATTTGACACTAATTGCAAAGAGTCCTTAGGACCTGGCTGTAATTTTGCTACAGATAAAATAGGCAGGTCACAACAGTTCTGAAAGTAGATGCTCGCAGTTGTTCCTGCTGGTACAGTAGCGTCTGGGCGTGCAGCACAGCTTGTGCACTGACACAGCCTGGTGCTGTGCCTTCGCTTTGTAGTGTCCATCTTAGGCAGCAGAGGCCCTCCAGGCAGGTAAGTCTGATGGACAGTTTACTTCTCAATTTGGTAAAAGGTGTGTTTCAGAAGGGTTTAAACATTTTTCTTTAAAATAAATTAAAAGCCATCTGAAATCTTCCTTTTCCCTTCCTTTCTCAAATTCAGCAAAGGCAAAATCATATTCAGTTGAAATGAATGCAATTCCAAAGCAGTGAATTCTACAGTAATGATACTGAAGCTGTCTTGGTTCTAGAGGAACAAGGTACAAATATCGGAAGTTGTCCCTTTTGAGGGTCCCTTGTGGGCCCCTGGCGTGCATGACCCAGGGTGCTGGCTCCACTGTTGTAAATCTGGGTCCCTGTTTTTCCTCCTGGCTTCCACGGGGGGGGGGGGGGGGGGGGGGGGCAGGGGTGCCTGCTTCCTGAGCTGTGACCTGGAGTCAGGTGGCCGTGGTGCCCGAGGTGGGCACCATTGTTCTTGGACTCACCAACAGCTGTCTCTGCTGGTCACTCACCAACAGCTGTCTCTGCTGGTCGCTCCCCTGCATTCCATGTTTTTCTTGAAACAGGTCCTAACACACTTTGGGGTTGTAGCTTCTTGTTCCCTGAGCCCTGTTTTATGTTTAAATTGACAGTTGGAAGCAAAAGGATAGTCCATTTTCTATACCGTTTTGTTTTATTGAAGGAATATTCTAAACCCCTGTGTTAATAATGTTAGAAAAAAACAAAAATGGAATTAGATCATTTTATTACCAAAGGTAGGTTGATGTAAGCAAGTCCTTTGATGTTAAATTTAGCTTAATCAAGTGGTAAGATTTGTGAATTTTTCTTAGACTGATAATCATGATTTGATCAAAACCTGTGAATTGGTTTTTTAAAAAGTCAAAAAAATTACAGTGCAAATCAACTTAAATGGGATAGAAAAAAAAAAAAAAAAAAGGCTGGGCACCAGCTGCACGGGGATCGTGAGTCCAAGACCGACCTGTGCAGCGGGTGGAGACCCTCTCAAGGAAGGGAAAAAGAAAACAACAGAAGCATTAGTGTGACTTAGGTAAAGCTCCTTATTGTCCTTCCTCACCCTGCTGGTTGCTTGATGGGTACTGAGCTGGCTCTTCAGTGCCTGAGGTTACTCTTAATGCATGGTGTCTGGTCTTTGGGAGGGGAAACTAAGGCTAATTTTTGTCTGTGTAGTTTATGTACGTCTGTGTTTTCTGCATTGAATTTGCTTTACTTCTTAAATTTTAGAGGAGTTAATTGTCACATATATGAGAAAATCCCACCAACAGTGAAGATAGTGAGATAGTAAGGTAAGACAGTAGCTCTGACCGCCCCCTCCTTTACGAACTCTGTGTGATATAGTTATGTGGGTTTTTTTTTTTAAAGAATTATGTAAATGCATGTTGATCTAGGGAAAATGTCAGTTCAATGAACTATTCCCACAAACTGTAGGATTTAATGCAAGTCAACTCTTGTTTTGACCTATATTTTTGATCTGCTTAACTGCTTGACCTATTTCATTGTCTAAAGAGTAGCATTGTGTGATAGGTCTGAGAAGAAACAGAGTTGGACGAAGTTTTTAAAATACAACTTTTTTTTTGAACAAAGAAAGTAACTTACTTAAATACAGTAACCAGCAAATAAACACATAAAAATACTCAAAATTATTTGTCCTTGGGGAAATGAAAATCAAAGCCACAGTGATTTCTGTTTCGTACCTATTAGAATGGCTAATATTTTGTAACAGTTGACAGTATCAGGTCCTGGCAGTTAGAGCTCTCATACAGTGTTCTGGGGGAGTGCGCACAGCCGTAGTCAGCTATTCGCTGTGAACTTAAACCCTCACTTACCATACAACCCAGCAAGTGCACTTGTAGGGTTTTACCACGAGAAATGAAACACATACCCACACAAAGACCCATCACAAGTGTTTTAGCAGTCATTCTTAATTGCCAAAAACTAGAAACAATGTTGACAGAGTAGAATCAGTAAAAGGAAAACCACTAATATGTGCAGCAGTGAGGATGATCTCAAAGTGTGATGCTGAGTGAAGGTAGCCAGGTGCCAATGGCCGTCCACGTGACTCTTGCATACGTGATGTCGTAGAGTGCAAAACTACAGGGCTAAAAGTCAGCTCACTGTCTGGTCAGGGCTGAGGACTGACGACAGAGAACAAGAGGGAACTTCTTGCTTTAGTAGAAATATTCTGTGTCTCGATTGTGCTGGTGGTTATGGGATTGCATTTGTCTGTTACTCTATATAAATTATATCTCAATAAATATGACCATATCATGTAGTAAATGGCTGTAAAAATGGTGAACATCATTGGATTTAAAATAAGGCAAGTGTATGTTTAGCCCTAATTCACAAATGTTCAACCTAATACGGCCCATGGTTCGTTTCCTCTGGTCTCGCTTATGAAGTGTGCCTCCTTTTATCCTCCTCTGCAGAACCTTGCTCATTGTAGTCATTCATACATAATTGCTGAATGATTGACACTGAGAAACAGATTTTGTATGTGAGTGGGAACGCTTCGCAGCTTAATAAAAACAGTAAGCTTGAAACATTGGTTACGACCACCAAATTCAAATGTTCTGTAGTCAGATACAAAATGATCTGCAGTCCTCCTAAAATAATGGTGACGACTTCAACAGAGTCTAGCTGCCACTTCCCCTTGATCTGTGCTTGAATATAACTCCTGGTGGGTTGAAGTCTGAATTAATTTGGTGACCAATTTTCCAAAGCTGTGTGCCAAGATGAACCCACTTGAAAACTGTGTGCTCTCGGACTTGGCTGCAAGACCAGTCCAGCTGAGGTGGGCTGGCCCGGCATCTGCTGCCTTCATTGTGCTTAATGCTGCATCCATCTGCTTTCTGTCAGAGCTGGTGCCAGCAAATTACTAATCTATTAGAGAAACATGGAAATAAGATTGCACTCCTCATTCCTGGCTTTTCCTCTCATATTTTGCTTGGCTTACACGTTTGGTTTCTGTTTATCTTGGGAAGGAAGATATGCTGTCAAGTGGGGGTCATTTTTTGCCCCAGCCACTTATCCTCAGAGGCTGGTGGGAAGGAGCATTTCAAGAAGGCTGCTGGCGATGACGGTGAGGCAGTTATCACTCATGAGCCAGCCCTGCCCGCACTGTGCTAGTCACACTACCTGGTCCATTGGCATCACCTGTCTCCAGGTGACAGTGCTGCTGTGCAGAAAGGTTAAGTAACTCGTGAAGGTCACCCTGCCAGGCAGCATCAGCACCGGTGCTCAGACCCTTCTCCAAGAGCCTGTGTTTCATCCATTGATGCCTCAGAAGCCACTTGGAGCCTTTCGGAAGTGTTTTTACCAGGCACAGGAGTGTAAGGAGGAAAGCCTTCTACTGTCATGTACAACTAATCAGAACAAATTTTTAAAAGTTTTTTTAAATAAAACAAAAGGGGCTTTGTCTTTCTCTTCTCACATGAGGCCTCTCTAATTAGAACATTTCCATGGACTGCACTTTTGAGTCCACCCAACAGAGTGGAGAAGAATAACCTGGCCGCCCAGCCCCAGATAGGCCCTTGGAAGTGTGTGCACAAGCCTGCATGGGGGACGCAGTGGCTGGGCCCCAGCACCTGCCCCACCTGGACGCCGAGTGCTTCCTGCCGGGAGGCGGAGCCGCAGCCCCAGGTGGGAAGCACAGCTGTGGGCTCTTTCCTTCCTCTGGGGGGAGAGCGCCTGGGGTAGGGTGCAGAGTGCCCAGACGCGCCCTCCCTCTTCCCTCCGGAGTTCATTAAGATACAGCCCTTGACTGCCAGTTAGACCTGAGGTGAAGAACGGGGAGTACCAGCCTTTCTCTTTTGTAACTGTGAGAAGAGCCAGACAAGATCAGGAACCGTCTTTGTCTAATAAAACCACTTTAGGAGTGTAGTCTGCCCTAGCCATGTCTAAATGCTTGTTTTCTACCAGATTAAAGTGTTACTTCATTTCCTTCGAAAGCAGTGGGCACATGTCTTCACTGAAAAAGGCTTCTCACCACTGAGTCACGTATCTAATGTTGGGGAGGGAGGTAGTAGCCCCAAGTCATCCATGAACTTGCGGATTCATCACGTGCAACCATGAGTGAGCACGCTCATTTTTCATAAGAGCAAGAGCCACAGAGGAGCACTGTAGTCCACTGACCGCCGCAGATAACCTGGGAGGGAGGCCGTGAGGTCAGGGAGGAGGAAGGGCCCTGCAGCCTGGCCCACTGGGGTACAAAAGATGGCTTTCCACCAAGGTGGCCCCAGCTGCCAGCCAAGGGTTTGCTATTTCCCGGGGATGGGAGACTCCAAAACAACTTCAGCACTTTCTGTGAGGAACTTTGCAGCTGGTAAAGTTTCAGTTTTTTCTAACCTTTTCCTTGAAAACAGTGTAAGTTTGTTCCTGCACAGCCTGACTGAAGTACAGTGTGTCTTGGTGCGGAGGCGGTTTTAGTATCAGGAGCTGGCACCCCAGCCTGATGGTGCATCTGGGCACTGGGGTCCTCCTGCGCCAGTGTCTCCCTCAGATCTGCCATTGTTGCACTCCAGCCTCCTCCTCGGCCTCCCAGGTGTTCGGGCTAGAGCAGCCCCTGACTCGAACAGGCTCAGGTTCTCACTGGTGCCGCAGTTTATTACCATGCCCCGCGGCCAGTCTGTGTCAGAAGTCAGCGGGTTGTGGCCTGCTTCAGCCTCCCTGTTTTCGAAGTAAACATATGGCTGGACCCCTCCCATCTGTGTACGTAACTGGCATGTCACTGCTTTGGGACTGCAGAGTGGTAGATGAACTATCTGGCCCTTGGCAGAAAAAGCGTGCTGGCCCACGGTCTACGTGACAGTGACCTCACGGTCTACGTGACAGTGACCTCACATCAGCTGTGAATAATAACACATTTCACAGGCAGCCCAAGCAGGAGGCTCGCAGGATGCACCTGGCAAAGAGTGAGCACCCAGTAAGCAGAACTCTGAGGAATTCCTTGCAGATTTGGAGGTGAAGCTGCTTTATGTGTTGTGTTTAAGAAAACCTGTTTTTACGATTGTGGTAATATTGTTCATTAAACATGCTCTTTCTTCAACCTGGAAGAGGCCAGGGTCAGATGTGACCTGCTGGGACTCGATGCCACACTCAGCCTTCCTTAGTCCTTCCTGGTTGTTCCATGTGGTTCCAGTTGTCAGCCGAACGGCCATGGGGCAAGTTACTTAACTCCGGCATCTTAGGTCCTCATGTCCTAAACCAGGGTGCCAGTAACATCTACTCTTGGGCTTCATGGAAATCAAGGGGTTAACGCAAAGACCCTGGAACTGAGCCTGGTGCCTAGTAAATATTAAGAGTTTGCCTTTGTCACTGTTAACCCATTTCTCTTTGCAGAATCGAGAAGCTCCTCACCCTTGGGGTGCATCCCATGTGCAGAAGCCCACAGGCCCTGCAGATCCGACCTCCCCCCGCCGCCCCGCCCCAGCCCCGGCAGCTCCTCGGTGACTGTCCTGAGTGTTCTCTTGCCCCTGTGCAGCATTCCTGGCCACTCGTACATAGGGGCCCTTCCTCTCCTCTGCCTCCTGCTCAAGTTCAGGTTGCTGTGCATGTGTTCCGTCCTGACAGCTCTTCCAGTGGAGGGTATCAGAGGATTGTCGTTGATTCATGGGAAGAGGAAGGAAACTGAGCAGGTTACCCAGGGGCGTCATCAGGAAGGGCAGAACTGCTTGTTCAGAGAAGTCTCTACCACGCTGCCCCAGAGGGTGCTCCAAGCCCTACTCAGACTCACTCCTGCCTCAGTCTTTGTGGTTTCACATTGGTGTCTTTTCTTGTCTTTGACCATTCTGCTCAGTGCATATGTAGATCGTAGCTTCCCAAGTGTGGGAATCCAGGGGCATCCAACTTTATGTCACATACAGTTGCATATTGTTTGACGGATGGGAAGAATCTTCCAGAAAGTGCTACTGATTGAGAAACTGATCCATATTCTACAAACACCTCTGTCTTTTTACATCTTTAATTTCAACCATGATTTACTGGGAGGCAATGTGCCTGGGCGGTGGAACACGTGGGTTCCAGTGTCCGTTTGCTTGACTCTCAGTCCAGGCTACTAGCTCTTGATTTCCCTCACTTTTAAGTAAGTGGTGATATCTACATTTCACATGATTATTGGAAGAAATGAATGAATTCACAGGGGCAGAGCACTTAACCAGGTGTGCGACCCACACTGGTTCAATGATTAACATCTGCTGTTGTTGTTATTGAAGTGGTATCATGATGCATTTAATTCACTTTGATTCCTATACCTGCAATCTGAATAGAAGGTGTGGAAGAAGAAGGGAACAAAACTACCATATAGCCAGAGCCTCACAGCTCTCCTCTGAAGCACCTCCAGCGCAGGCAGGCTTGGGAGGTACCGTTGTGGTTCTTGTTCCAACTGCCAACCCTGCCTGCTTCCCCTCATGCCACCACCTCACTGTGCCCAGTGTCACACTAGTGCTAGAATCATAAGATCTGGGACCTAAGCACAAACTAGTCACTTCATTGGGTGCCCAGGCAAAATTTCAAATGGTTGTTCCCAACTTTGGAGAAAAGCCATGCTGGACTAACATCAGGTGACCCACATGATACCCCCCATATAATCTTGGAGGCTAACATGACCCTCAGGGCACTTGCCCTACCATAACTGTTGACCTAGGACTGACCAGTCTCAGAATGGCCCTCCTCTGAAGACTTGGGAGTTGGAACAATGATTTTGGTTACAGTATAAAAATATTGAAGCAAGTTTATTGCTTGTATCCCATTTTAAGATTAGCTTGCCTTTCTCCTCAGCATTGCAGGAGCCTGGGGACAGGGGACTCTTTCTCTTTGTGTTCACTCCTTGGGCCTTGGGAATGTGCAGAGAAAGCATGTTTTGAGATTGGCTGCTTCATCTGCACCAACAGGAAGGGCTAACAGAGACCATGATTACTGCTCTGTGGTGAGCACATTGTCGAACAGAAAGTATTTCCAGTGAGTGTTTTCACAAGTGTAAGGACTAAATAAAAACCTTTAATCTGTGTTTGGTTTTTGTTTAGGTAACTACTCCAGACCCCCAACGTATAGTGGGGTGCCCAGTGCAAGCTACAGTGGCCCAGGGCCTGGTATGGGTATCAGTGCCAACAGCCAGATGCATGGACAAGGGCCAAGCCAGCCATGTGGTGCTATGCCCCTGGGACGGATGCCGGCAGCTGGGATGCAGAACAGACCGTTTCCTGGAAACATGAGCAGCGTGACCCCTGGCTCTCCTGGCATGTCTCAGCAGGGTGGGCCGGGCATGGGGCCGCCGATGCCCACCGTGAACCGGAAGGCACAGGAGGCTGCTGCAGCCGTGATGCAGGCTGCTGCAAACTCAGCACAAAGCAGGTAAGCCTCTGGGACCCGGCCAGCCAGGTTCTGTACTGACACGTGACCAGGCAGCGGACGCGAGAATAGTAGAACACACTGGCATTTGGCTATCCTTTTTGTGTCAGATATACACTGTACCATAAAGTCAGAGAAGTGAGTGACAGACGTGTTTTATGATCCACTGAGGAAGGAGTCTGAGTGGTAGGCTCATCAGTTGTGGGAGGTGTCTTAAAAATGTCTGTGGTTAGTCATCGCAACCAGGAAACCTGCATACCGAAGTTTTTCATTTAAAACACTTTTGAGCAGGAAGTACTAAAGGCAAAACATTTAAAATTTAAATCATTGAAAAAGACACCTGTTCCCCACTTTTTTTTTAACCTACAATAAGAATCTTTGTAAAATGGAAACTTTGCATGTGTACATGTGAGTGTTATGTGTTGTTCTCAGTATTTGTGTAGGATTTATACACTTCATTTCCTTATGCTGCTTTTTTTTTTTTTTCCTGGGCATGATTACATCCAAACCAAAGTGTGATTAACAAAGCAAAGGTGGTATTTCAGGAAGTTTAAGTTGATAGAGCAAGGCTTTAACTTCTATTACTTACTTGTTTTTAGCCCCGATTCTTAATATTAATTTTAAAAGTAGTACTTGACCTGTATAAATAAGAACACAATCAGAAATTTATGAGACGAAGATGACTATATTATAAAAGAAGCACATTAAAAGATATTTATCTCAGTGTTATATTCAGAAGAAAGGATAGAAGATTCTGACTCTGGTGAAAAGGAAATGAAAACTAAGAGAGTGTGTGTAAATGTGTCCCTTTGCTCCTTTTCCTCTGAACCTGCTATTTCGGGGAGGTAGGGACCCCTCCAGTCTCAGTTTTGCTCCAAACAATGATATATTTCCCTTGAGGAATTACAAAGGAAAATCACCTACTCATCCCCGACCCCTGCCGTGCAGCCAGACGTGCGGAGGCTGTGGGGGATGTTTAGATGAACCTGTCTGTGAAGACTGGTTCGGCTGGTCCAGCTGAAGTTCTGAGTCAGGTTTAAATGAATTGTCTATTGTTGGAACTCAAAGCAAAGGTTACTTTCCTTCTGTTAAGCAGGAAGTGATTGCATTTGGCATGAGGCTCTGAAGGTGATCTGAGAGGAGGGTGACAGAGCTGAGGGCAGAATTCTGCCTGATTAGCCAGTCTTTCTGTGTTTCCTTTTCCGGGCCAGTGTGTGTGTCATCTTTAGAAATTAACGTGTCTTTATTCTCCATTTCTAATTGGTAGACCGTTCCAAAGCCTTACTGCCCATTTTAGCTCTCTGGGAGTTTAAAAGGGGGCTGCTTATTTTAGTTTTTGATTTTGCCAAAGTCAAAGCTATACTTCAAATCTGTAAACAGATTAGATCTGAGATTCTTTCTTTTCTTTCTCCTGTGCCCTGCCCGCCCCAACAATTTTTTTTTTAAGGAATTTTATCCAGGCCCACCCAAGGCAGCTGCATGGCCCAAGGTATTCTGCCTAGTTACCCACTTCTGTGACCCCCCACCTACATGTGGAATAGCTTGTGAACAGGGATTCGAACTTATGCTACAGAACAAATCCAAAGAAGCTGTTCTTCTGTTCCACTTTAGGCCACCATACGTTAGGTTGCCTGCTTATCCCAGCCAGTCTGGGGCTGGCGGACGCCCCATGTTTTCTTCCCAGCACCCCAACTATGGCAGCTCCCAGGCTCCCATGATGCACCAGGCTGACCAGTACGGGTAGGTGGCAACACACCCTGGGCTTCTGCGGGACCTGGGTGTTTTCTCCTAAACCGTCAGCGAACATGCCATCTGGCTGCAGAAGGAACACCCAGACCAAGAAAGTAAACGTCCTCGTAGGAAAGCCCCCCGGACGGCTTGTCTGTCTGCCCACCTCTGTTGTGTTCCTTTTGCTTTTTGTTATCCATACTGCTGCAGTTTGGGGGAAACCTGCATGCCACCCTCCAGTCCTGTCTGTGCATGGCTTCGGCATGCCTGCTTTCCTTCATGCCTGAGAGGGAACGTGGAAACCTTTATCTCTGTCCCTGAAGCAGTACCGTCGCCTGCTCGGGCATCCTTTCCCCTTCACTGTCACTGTTTGTCTTGTTACCCGTGTTGTGCAACATTTTCCTACTGACTGTAATGACCACACCTGCCACCACAGTGAGCTGCCATCACCCAGAGTGGCTTGGCATTGAGATCGGAGACCTGTGCTGGCCTGGGCCGTTCATAAGGCGTAGGAGAGGTTTCCTCATGGCATCACTGAGCCAGCAGCTGTGCCAATAAATGTTGAAGCCACCAGGAAAATATAATCAGATAGTACAACACAGAATTTTCTACCTGAACAGTGTGGCCATATCTTTACCAATTTCAATACAGGAATTACATACAGCAACAAAAAGTACTTTTCTTTCCCACTGTAAAACTACATACTAGCCGGTGCAGTGGTGCATGCCTGTAGCACCAGTGGGTGACTTGCAACTCGGTGAGACCCTGTCGCAAAATAGGAAATAAGAAGGGTTGGGGGTGTGGCTCAGTGGTTAAGCACCCATGGGTTCAGTACCCAGTATCAGGCCCTATCACCGTTTTTAGGTTCATAAATGCCCTTAAAGCATCATATTGCTGAGTGAGCTGTTGATATATACACTGTTTTGTGTATATTGATGATAAGATCGTTGTATACAGACTTCATTGTGCTTGATAGTTCCTGGAAAGACATACCTGTCTGATTAAAATAAAACAGAATTGTCAGCTAGCTTTGTTTCGACAACTACTCTTTCACTGCTTGTTACAGGTGCATGACGGAGCTCTTTAATAGCCTTATTTTCAGTCTACATTCATTTAGACAGCAGAAGAAATGGTCATTTCATAACTGAGAGTTCTGTGAATGTGGTCCTAAATGGGGACCAACAAATATAGAATTCTCAATAGAATCCTCAGAGTAAAATAACAATTACAGAATGAAGTAAACATTCTTATTCTTGGGAAAATGTCTTTTCCTCTCTTGTGCTTTTCCCTTGTACCTTCAAGGTCAGTTCACAAGACAGTGGGAAGATCAGGGGGAGGGAGAAAGGTGTTAACCATCAGCCTGGGATCCACAGGCTTGTTCTTCTCTGCCCAGAAGCACTGTCTACACCCACAAACCTAATCTGGCCCTGCTTCACCAAGCCACGTGAAGCAACTGCATAAAGTGAATTTAAATGGTGTGCCTCACAGTAAAATCTCTTCCCCTGTTGCAGAAAATCAATGTTAGCTAACCAGCATGAGAAGATCCAATCTGTGTTTCAGCCAGTGGCATCCAGATAGCTGCCTCACCATACAACACTTCCTCTTTAATTAAAAATTAGAAAAAAGGTTGGATTATTCTGTGTAAATCTTACCACGTACATTTGGCAAAAGCTCGTCTTTGCAGCCCTGCACCTGTTGGCTGTGAATTTGGCTTTTCATGTTTACAGTATTCTTTCTCAAAAAGAAAAGAAAGTTTGATTTCTATTTTAAATCTTCCTTCTGTTCCAGTTTGCAGTATGCATAGCCTATTGTGCCTTTTTTTAAAACAGAAATTGAATTTGAAAAAATATGTGTTCTGTATTTTAGTGCTACAGGTTGAGAGATTTGATTTTCCTCGTTTAATAGCATTGTGGCAAAACTCGCATTGAGGGCTTTCTTTTTGCTCCCTTCCCCCATCGATGGCTCTGTCAGGTGAAGGCTAGGTTGGTTGTGTGGGAAACAGTTCGTGAAAAGCCAGTTTCCTTTTGGAAAGGAAGCCATGGCGCGGGCCCTTCGAGGGCCCTGCGTTCACAAGGTTTGTCTTAAAGGCTCTTCCTCAAGCCAGAGGCCCAGAGACCTGGACCCCGTGAAGAGTCAGGAAGGACAAGTTAGTGATGAAGGGGGGGAGGGGGGAGTGTGCACAGCTGCAGTTAGAAAGCTCCGTGGCAAGGCGAGGGACTTCGTCACTGGTGCTCTCTGACCAGTCGAGTGTTACGTGGCGTAGAGAAAATACACAGCTAACTGATCGGAAGCCATTTTATCAGTTCCTCTAAGAGTGGCGCCGTGCCTGTGAGATCCACCTGCTGCATTGGATAAGTATATATAGATTTTTTTTCACCCATTGGGTAAAGGAATTCTTCCTTTCAGTTTGAGAGGATGCTCAATAGAAGGTGGTGGATCTCGTTGTACGAGTGCTATCTTGATGCCCAGCCAAAGTTAATGATCTGTAAGAATTATCTGTACAGAATGGATAGGCTTTTGTTCAGAAACTGCATGGCTGCATTTAATTAACAATTGAAGCTTTAATTGTTAGTGCAATATTATTTTAGAGGTTTGAGAAGCAGAGTTGGAAATACTGTTTGATCTTAACAAAGCCCATCCCGATGGCTGTCCCTAGCATCAGACCACGAAGATTCTGAGCCACCGCCTGAGCCTGGGAGAGCCACAGCCTGCCAGAGGCCTGGGAGCCACCACGGCTGCTGCCTCCTCAAGATGCAGTCGCCCTGAATCCCAGCTGTAACACAGATCTTAAGATTTTTTGGCTGACTGAATCCGTGTTCTGCAACCTTAATGGTTGAAACATACACACACGTGTACAACTAACATTCCCTGGGTTGTTTCTTGTGCTTTGCACCTTATTCCTTATTTCTAGGTGGCACATGGTAGTGTCCAACAATTGACAGCTCTGCCATACACAACTGATTGGTGGAGCTGGATATTTCAGGATTATCCAGATTTTTTTCTTGGAAATGAGCTCCAAGAAGGAAGCATGACATCACTAAATTTCTAAAAGGTCTAACAAGCCCTGCATCTTTAAACCAGGGTATGTGAATAAGCAGATTTTAATCCCTTAAATCTTGTCACAACAGCACATCACATATGTAAACTTAAGTCAAGTCTTAGGTTACGCGGGATTGGAAGAAAGATCTGGCACCGGTCTTTAAGGTCTTTATTCTGTTTTCATAAGAACGGCTTCCGAGAAGATGCAGAGCCGCAGTTGCAGAATGACAGAGTCCTGGAGCTGCTCAGCATCTGGACCCGGCTGCAGGCTCTGCTCCTTGACTCTGTGGGGGAGGAACAGTTTGAGTTTGGAGACGGCATGGCAGAGGAGGGCCCCTGGTTCTCCTCCTCCTCTGTTACGCTGTTCCTAAACTAGATATTCCTTTAAAAAATAAAAATAGAAAACACCCTCTACTTGAGTGCTCCTTTGTGTCTAAAGACAGCCTGCAATTAGAAAGCAGAGAAGGAGCATCTGAGTGGGGACCCTGCCTCACGCTTGGGGCCGGCCCGCTGCTCCCTGCACCGCACCAACCACGACACACACCCTGGCGACCTTTGAGCCGCTCAGGCCAGGCATCTGCAGGGGAAGTCACAGATACTTGCCAGCACACTGATGGGTTTGAGCATCAGCGTTTGTCACCGTTCGATTGTCCACACTGACACTGCTTCAGCATTTAACCCTGTTGAGACCACCTTGCAGCTGTTGAAGTAAGAATGAAGAGTTGTGGAAGAGGCCACTTCCTGCTGGGTGCTGGGCTCAAGGGGACACCTGCGTGCACTTCTGCACTGGGACCTTTTGCTATCCCCAGTGGACTAACCAAACCTCAGAAGAAGGAAAACTCTCAGACTCCCTAGTTGTTAAAAAATAAGCAAATAAAGGGCAAAGCCAACCAATATGAAGTCCCACCACTCTTGACTAGAAGACAGTTGTTCTAACACATACCACGAAGAGGGATCATGCGTGTACCTGCATTTTGGTGCTCCCATCACAACAAGAACTAACGCCACCAAAATTAGTTTTAAAGTATTTTTGGTTTTAGTCAAATAAGAAATTGGAAATTTTAATTAATACTACTTTTTTAATCTGGATCAGTAGCAGTCCAGCCGTTGGAAGTGTGGAAGCAGCTGCACATTTTGTAAGGGGATGTGACCAGCAGTCGCCCCTGCTCAGAAACAGCTGGGTCAGTTCACCGAGGCAAATCCGTCAGTCTGGCTTTCAGGTGCACCAGGTTGCTTCTGTCCGTGCTGCGTGCGCATCTCATGTCCACGTGGCTCCGAGCCACTGTTTGTTACTGAGACACAGTTGTCATTCATGTGCTGTGCTGCTACCTGCCAGCCAGGCACTTTTTCTGTGTTATTTTCTTCTGAAACCAGTATGACACGGTTGTGCTGATGGACAAGGAGCCACCGATGTGGAAATACTTTAATGGAGAGAGTGCATTAAAATGTCAAAGAGAAGGGCCAAAAAACTTGTGAATGTGTCAAGCCCCAGTTAGAGTGGTGTCCCTGTGCCAAGGAGCAGTGGATGGTGCATTAACTAAGATCCAGCCCTTTGGATTTTGGACAATTAGGTTTTAACATAATAGCTATGATTTGAAAAGCCATGTTATTGAAAGACAAAGAGGAAAGATCTCAACAGCTAAAATAGAGATTTTATTTCTGCAGTTAAATGTAAGGCATGGTATTATCATCTAAATACTATGCAGTCGTTTTTGGTCGCTTCTTTCAAAATTTAGAATATGAATATTATGTTGGTATTTTAAGATTATGATTTCACAATTAAGTTTTTTAGAGTTATAAAACACTTATGAAAGCCCTCAAGTACATTTAGAAGTCTTCAAAACACAGTAAAACACTAATTCTAAAAAAACTGAGTTTTTTATTTTATTTTAATGAGGTCCAAGGTATCAAAGTATGAAATATACAGCAGACCTTCTGTGGACTGGAGTCCACGAACTGCCCTGACCGCAGATGGTTATCCCTTGGAGATTTCAAACACACACCCTCGCCCAGCCACAGGAGGGACCGTCCCTGTGCCTGCGTGTTTAACAGATCCCCTAGGGGACTCTGGCGCGGAAAGCCCCCCACACCCACGACTGGTGTCTGTGCTCCAGAAGAGCACTGGTGTGAGCCGGGAAGGCGAGCTGCCCGGGCGCTCACGCTCACACTGGGGAGTCTCGGGTGTGGTCCACACAGCAACACCGCCCAGCAAGTCCCAGTTACTCAGGCCAGGGCAGGGTCCTGAAGTCACTCGTGGATCAGAAAGCAACGCAGGCCTGCTTGCCAGTCTGCAAGGCTTGCAGGCTGATCCCGGAGGCAGCAAAGTTCTCCTAGCCTGGGAATCGGTACCTCAACAGCGCTTTGGGCTGAAGGCAGCAGGAGCAGCGTGACCCATGAAGTAGACACGCTCTGCGCCTTCGTCTGGTCCAGTTGGAGACTGTCGTGGGTGCCTTGTGACGATCTCTGGTGAGGGACTTGAATCTTTTTTGAGCGCTCACAGGCACCTCGGTTTAGGATCAAGGACTGTGGACACGCCCCCTAAAGGTCGTCGCAGCCTGGCTCTTCCTCTTGTTTTCGGCTGCACTCCAGCATCCCAGATGTGAACACAAGCCAAACAAAACCCAGGCAAGAGCCCTGCTCGGAGCACTAGCGCATGCTGGGTTCCCTTTGCTGCCCAGACACCTGCAGGTGGGAACTCGCTGGGCCCCGCAGGGGCAGGGCAGGGGCTCGTCAGGCTAGTGTGGGACTGGGCTTCACTCGGCCTTCAGGCCTCTCCTGAGGCATTTTCTACCTTGATTTTGAACAGTGTGTTGTTTTACCAAGTTTAGTAACTTTGTGACCCAAGGCCATCTTTAACTCAGGAAGTTTGTAAAGATTTTAGGAGTATTTTTTTAAATCAAAAATGACTCTGTGTGTGTGCGCGTGCAAGCTTCCTATCAAGGGTTTTACAAAATATGCTACAATACAGTAAGAGTTGGAGAACTTGGGACCCAAAGTAAGTTTTTTGAAACCAACTGACAGGTCATTAAGGTACAAGAGATACGTATGGATGCACGTAAGGTGTGTGTATTCCTAATCGTCTCATTGCTGAATCATCCCTCGGATTAGTTCACCGGTGGGTGTTCATTAGCTGCTCTGCATTTGTCAGGCTCGTTTGCATCTGGGGCTGGGTACTCCTAGGCCTCTAGGGCTCCCTCTCACTCCGCTCTTGAGACTCCCTTGATGGTATTATGATCTCAAGCTTAACAGTAAGGTGAAGATCTTCACATTTAGTGCAGTTAGGAGCGGGCACTGTCCATGGGACACATTAGTGCTTGCTGGTTGGGGTTTTGGTTTTTTTGGGTTTTTTTTTTTTTTTTCATTTTCAGTTTTGGTCCAGTATGGGTCTCGTTTTCCTAGACCAGGGGGATGCTGCATGGCACCAGCACCCCCAGAGGTCTGGGAGTCACCCCCTACAGAAAGAGGACAGGTCCCAAACCCCACTGGGGCTCACACTGGCACTGTGCAGTCAAGGCCATCAGGACGCCAGGAATCAGCGAGGAAGTGCTGGAACCCCTCTGCAGTAACTGTCATCAACATTTAGTTTACTTCTGTGTGATGCAGTAAGCAGCCCACCAAGCACGAGAGGGAGCCCGGCTAAGTCGACTTTAAGGATGCATAGATGTCCTTGGCCCTCAGTTACCCAAATCCAAGCAGTGGACTCTTTCTTACACTGTCTTCACGCTCAGACAGGGAGGCCTGTGGCCTCAAACCCCTGGTGCTCTGCCTGTTGTGGTTCCTGTGAGAGAGTCAGTGAGGACCAGTAAGCTGCTTCAGGGACAAAAACTGGCCCCTGCATCGAGGGAGCCGCTGGCGAAAAGTGGTGACTGTCGCCAAGGAAGGATGTGTCTGAGGTGTGGGCCTTCCGGAACCCTGGGGAAGGCACAGCACTTCCAGAGCTCCACCGAAGGCACTTCGCCAGGATGCGCGGTGAAGCAGTGCCTTGGGCGGAGGTGGAGAATGGGAGAGGCCCGGGCAGCTGGCGAGGAGGCCGGGTCACAAGGCCAGGCCCAGGTTGCTGCTCACTCTTGGAAGGTGCTGCGTTGCGGAGTCTCCACAGAGCTGTGGGTCTCAGATGTTCCTCGCCACCATTCTTAAGGAAATCACGCAGCTTAGACACATCCACCAAAGGGACCAGGAGCTGGACAGCAACCATACCTGAACTAGCTCTCTGCCGGCGTGACGTGCTGAAGCTTTCTCTGAGTGAGCAGCTGCCTCGGACGGGATGGCACCGGCCAGTGAGGAAAGAGCACCGGGAGGAAAGATGGGCCAAGCACGCGGGCACGCCTCTCCAGGCCCAGGGTCCCCCGCCTGTGCCACCTCACCTTAGCACTCAAGCCCGCCGGACTCCAGGTGTCCAAAGCCACGCTCCCGCTCTCTCCTGTCTCGGTGGCCACCCTGAAGCCAGGCCTTTCCTCCCCCACAGTGTTTAATCCATCACCAAATCCTCGTCTTGACTCACGCTGCTGCTCAGCTCTGCATGCTGTTTCCACCATCCGTGGCCTCCCGCCTGAGGCCCACACTTGTTCTCCCTGCCTCCCATGGTCAGAGTCGGACACATATCTTTGAGTGCCATTCTTCCTGCTTGAAACCCCTGGTCTCTTCTCTTGGGGTTCAGAACCTCACAGAACCATGGACCTCACGTGGTGCCCCTTCTTCCCATACTGCCCACTCTCTCCAGATGCCACAGGGCCCTTACACCTGCAGTTCTTGCCACCTCATCTGGCAGATTCCCATCCAACCCACAGATCCGAGGGGCCGCCATCCCTTCCCCAGGTCACTTCCATCCATCCTGCTCACCATAAGCTTGCAAGTGCAGGAACCTCACCCTGTGCCACAGCAAGGCCACAGTGCTCGTGGCTGCTCTGGTCACTCGTTTTGTTGTGTTTCGGCCACTGTTGTGTTGCTTCGTGCCCATGCCATCCCAGACATGAGTGTGCTTCCTGCACAGAAGGTATTTCTGACTGATTTTTGTACTTCTAGTATGTTTCCTTGAATGAAAATGGAATGGCTGGTTTTGTTTGGTTGTTGTTTTAAACACCCCTTAGTGTATATTTTTACAGGAATGACAGTTTCTAAGTCAGTGCTCTTGGGTTTGCTATTTGTCTTTGTTCAATGATACAAAGGCCACTTTGCCTTCCCAGGGTTGCTCTCCAGCCAGAGCCACTGGCCTGTTGAAATGGCAACGTGGCTTTGCCACCAGCGTTGGTGACACAACTGCTGCAGGCACACTCACGGGTCAGGCCCACCACAAAGCCACGTGAGCCCCGTGCTTTGATTGTGCTCTTTGGATAGTAGATTTCAAATGGGCTCAACTGGCGTTCTCCTCGGTGCTGCTTTGGAAGAGGCACCGTGTGATTCCACCAGAAACCTCTATCCGGCGGTGGCGGGTGCTAGGTGCGCGTGTGGAAGGCCTGTGGTCACAGAAGCTTTCCAGCAGGCGTCCCCTCACACTGAGGCAGCCTTAGCCCTGCAGGGACACGCAGCGGCAGGGAGGAAGGTGTTCTGGGATCGGGGCTTCCCAGGGTCTCAGGCCAGGTCCCAGCGGCTGGGTCTAAGTGGTGAAGCACCCTGCAGTCAGTAAGCCATCTGCTGGCTTCGAGATCGGGCCACAGCGGCGCCGGCAGCCCTGGAGGAGGGCCTGTGGGCTTGGTGGTCACACTGGCTGTCCATCTAGCGGGCACTGTCCCCAAAGCGCGACTGGGCAGCATCCGCCTGGGTGTGTGGGGCGCTGCGCGGGGTCCCGCCGGTGGCCTGCGCCCAGAGCAGCCCTGCCGCCCACCCGGCCCTTCCCTGGGGCCGTGTCCAGACACACCGTTGTCAGCACTGCTGGCTGCTCAGGTGGTGAGGCCTTGCTTTCCGTGAAGCCGCGTGTAGAGACGTCACTTAATGTCAAGTCGCCTGGTCTTGGGTGAGGCCCGACCTTGGCAAGCGGGGCACTCCCCTGCCGGCGTCACCACTCTACGGCGGGCGCGGGCTCCGAGTGTCCCGGAGCCAGCCCTTACGGCAGGTGAATGTGAGCTCCTGGAGAAAGCGTCAACAAAGGGAAAACCTACGAATTGGCCTTTTGCAGAACGAAGCGGGGGCCCTGCCGGGGCGCAGGCGCAGCAGAGCCGCAGTAGAATGACCACTCTGGCTCACACAGGTCGCCACCCCAGGACCGTGTTCTGGTCTGCACGTCTGTGAAACTCATCTCCTTTGCCTTTGAAAAGATGAGGGAGTAGGGAGAGTGCAGTGGGCAGCAGGTTGAGCAGGCTGGGCAGGGCCGGGCAGCGTGGGCAGCAGCGCCCTCCAGTCTCCATGGTGTGCAGTCTGGTCGCTGCCTGAGCAGCAGGTCAGTGTCACGGCCACAACAATCCCATTCAGAACGTGCATCAGATTAGAAATGACCCCGAGGTGCTGTTCGGCATTCACAGCCCTGGCCATGGGTTTCAAATCTCCAGACTCTGGACAGCAGTGATCTGGGACAGAAGAGCCCAAGACCCAGCAGAAGTCACCGCCCAGTGATTGACAGCCCAAGAGTCCCGGGGGGGGGCACTTTGATCTTTCAGGTTCATCTGACTTCTTGGCAGGTTTTGCACTGGACATGTCCCCTCATTTCAACTTGAATGTTTGCTTGTTTGTGGTTTGTTGCTTTGAATTTCCTTTTGAAGAAAGAAAGTGGTGATTAACCTCGTGACTTTCCTAACTCCACATGGAGCTTTGAGAGGTTGCTTGGTCAGAAGGGTTGCAGTGGTCAGGGAGTGCTGTCCTGGACAGAGACCTGCATTGTGAAGATGACACAGCCCTTAGCTCATGTTTGAGGCTCTGAGGTTCTAGTAATTGTCACAGCCCACCCAAATAATACCCCTGGCTTTTTAACCAGACTTTTAAAACAACTGTTATAGTGTAATTGAGGACCACTGTAACAGGCAACTCATATCCAACACATGGACCTTTAAACCTTTGATTTGTTGTTGTTGTCGTTATTGTTACTTTAAAACCATTGTGTGCCTTCGTCATCTTATGGTGATTGAATATGGGCCCTGAAGATGTGGGGGAGAAACCACAGACCAGGGTTGGATGGATGCTCATTTAGTCATCTGCCTGGTGGGCTGAGTATTCTGGTTCTTCTCCACTCTAGCATCAACAAGTGTCTTCCATGTTAGTTACCTACACATGAAACTAAATTGGAAAAAGCCTGCAAAGGTGACCGTGGACTGTACTTTAGAATACCTTTTACAGTGATGAATGTGTTCTCTCCCAATTCATTTCACTTACCAGGACCTTTTTAGCATCACATGCAAGGGTTAAGTAGGCCCCATCCTCCTCTGGGACGCTCGCACCACTAGAAGAGCCCAGGTGAGCAGAGGTTACTTGACCTCAGCCAGGAGCAGCTTAGAGCTGTGCACAGGTGCAGCTCACATCCAGCCAGCAGGGCTCCCTTCCAGGGGGAGCAAGCGTGGCCTTCATGGGAAGTGGCCATTAGAACACATCCTAGAGACAGGCAGGCCAGCAGAGACTTGAAGCAGTTACTGACTTGGAAATAGTCTTCCAGAAAACAGCCTGTCAGAAGCTTAGGGTGCTCCTCACAGGTGCATCTAAGAAGCAGAGCAGACCCAATGGGAGCTGCTTCTGAAACTGGCACTGGACCACGTATAGCGAAAAGATACCCAGAAGGAAACCTAGGATGCTTGAGTCAGTGCCAGCCATCTGCAGAGGGACACTGCGGCCCAAACCAGGAACATATTTATAGCTGCAGTGCCACAGTCCAGAAGTGCTGGATGACTCGAGGCTAATGGGAAGCCATTGGGTGGTCTCAGATCCCCTCCGGGAGCTGCAGTAGGTGTGTCGTGCCCCTCACCAGTTCAGAGATTCAGAGGGAACCCTCAGTGGGCTGAGGACCAAAGGTCAAGTAATACCCCACTGTCCCAGAGCCGCTCCCTCAGCATTTATCTAAGGTTTTTGTCAAGCTGTCATTGAGTATTGGTACAGAATTTCTCTGAATGGTTTGTCTATTATTTTAAAAAAAGGAGAAACTTAAATCTTTAATTTTTCAAATAGTCGTGTTTGAATTTTTCCTACAAGAGAGTTAAGTCCATTGGAAACAAACAAAAAGATCAGTATATTGGTTTAAAAAATGATTTATGTTTATCTCTTAAAGAGTCTCATAAAAATATTGACTATGATGTATTTAGAGCCACCACGTCATAGTTTGACAGTAGTGAAGGGGGTTGTGTGATCATGATTAATTTGGAACAAATAAGCAAAGCATCTGTCTGTCCTCTTAGCTTCACTACTAAGAGTGGCGTCACTCCACAAAACTTAAAGGGGTTCTAAAGGTTTTTCATAAGAAAAGCTCGACTACAAGGATGAAATAGAACTTCTAAGACTTTTCCCACATCGCCACCATCTTTCTTGTTGCTTTAGAATTTTCCCTGGGAGAACTAGACCACTGTGCCATTTAATCTCCTCTCATCACCAGCAGTCAGAGAAGTCGTAGGACAGTTTTCTCTTTTGGATGGAAGATCCTTCTCTTGCAAGGGTGAAGAGAAAGTCTCTCTTGCCAATCATTGGATAAATCTAGCAAAACCAAGTCAGCAAGAGCTGATGGCAGCAGCATGCAGGGGGAGGGGCTGTGCAGATTTGGGAAACTTGAGTTGATCTAAGTCCCTGTCCAATCCTGTGACAGAGAAGCCCTGCCAGAGTGCAGTAGAGGGGTGTGTCTGCTATGTAGTTTTAACATAGGGGAATCAGTGTGTTTTTAATAGAACCTAAACTCCAAAGAGTGAAGTAGTAGGTTGAGGACAGCCTTAGCAGTACTTTCTCTCATCTTCTTTACATCGGAAAATTTAGGGCACAGAATTTTGTTTTAATATCCCCGCACTGCCCATTTGTTTTCCACTTCTGGTTTTGATGTGAAGATACTAAGCAGTGCTAATAGCCAGATTTTATAAAACATTAGACATTAATTTTGCTTGCTTTTGTAATTCCTGTCCTTATTTCAAGTTCCCTACTCTTGCTAACATTCCTCTACATAAATAACTCTGAACAGTTGACATAATTATGAATGTATAATTAATTTGTATAACTTCTGATATTTGGAATTTTTAAACAGTGTAATGGACAGTTACCGAGTAGAATAGTTCAGTCTCTTTCTCCAGGAAACAGTCTACTTTTAGCAAATGTGAAAACCCAGCCCCACCCTCACCTGAATACGTCCTTAGAGCTGACACCAGGGCCGTCCGCTGTGCTGTGCGCGGTCAGTCTATGTGTACCTGTGCTTTCTCTTCATATAGGCAAGGCAGCTTTCCTGGCATGAACCAGAGTGGACTTGTGGCTTCCAGCTCTCCCTACAGCCAACCCATGAACAACAGCTCTGGCCTGATGAACACACAGGCACCGCCTTACAGCATGACGCCCACCATGGTGAACAGCGCCACAGGTAACCTGGCAGCTCTGGCTCCCAAGGGCTACCCATCTTCCCCTCTCCTCCTAGGCTTCACCAGTGAATGTGCCCAGTCAACTTGAGAAGATGGATTCACTGGTGAAAGTGGAAATAGTACTACTTTTTAACTTCTGGGAAATTGGCTCAGTCTGTTTGAGACTTAAGTGTTGCATTACATTCTGTGTAAATTACTTTATTCATTCTGTGCTTATATAACATGGACATATTCAGATATCATTGGTGATTGCCAAATACAGGCACTAAGTTCTGTCTTTGAGAATTATTAAGGAGCATTGGTGGATCTCAAAGTAAGATCTCTGCATTTGACAGTGGTACAGATAAATAACGGAGAATTCATTTTTGGAGGAAATAGCTGCAGGGCAGAGTTGGAAGCACCTTTTCATTTAGCAAAACCCCTCTGCATGTGTACTTGGAAGGGGCTGCTTCCTCAGTGCTATTTGTAGGTCATCTCCATTGAGAAATTGCCAGAAATGTTTCATTGCGTTTAGTTCTTTCAGCCCACTTGGTAATCTCAGCAGTTAAACATTCTTACAAAATTATGTCTGATTAGTGCATTGAGTATTCTGTTAGTTTGTGGGAAACATCAAGATGTCTTCAAAATGTCTGTCTCCCATTTCTCA
The DNA here is from genome assembly GCF_902686445.1 of Sciurus carolinensis. Taxonomy (NCBI): domain Eukaryota; kingdom Metazoa; phylum Chordata; class Mammalia; order Rodentia; family Sciuridae; genus Sciurus; species Sciurus carolinensis. The sequence goes on along the minus strand of NC_062219.1, from coordinate 10,272,553 downwards.
GAGTCTGAGACCCTTGGGTCAACTCCTCAGGGTCCTAGACTTCCCAGGCAATAAGTGCTACTTCCCAAATGCTGAGTTGCTGTGAATCGAGTTGACCGTAGAGACCACTGCAGCACAATTTGCTCCTTCAGTTAAGACAGACCTTGACTTAGCAGCTGTATGTCCCCCACCACTTCACGACATGTCAGGAAAACACTGGAGCCAGAGATCTGGCTTCCTTGGTCACCTTCTCTTACTCGTGCTGCCTTCTCCACAGTCCTGGCTGTTCATCTCCAGGGCCACACTCACTTCCTGCCTGAGCTTCCAGGTCACCGATCTCTAGTCTCATTTAATAGTGGTAGTCCCTGATTACTTCCTTCCGAGGCTCGTGAGAGAAGAAAACACAGAAACTATTGGTAAAAGTGGAGGTTTTAAAATAAACAAAATAGCCCTTCCTGATGTCACGCAGGTCGTATTTCATCCCAGGAAGGTGGCACTTTGCCCCATGACAAGGCTGTCAGCAGGGAGCCCCCTCTTTCCCCACCAGTGCTGTCCCTGGTGGCAGAGGATCTGGGTGTGGCAGTCTTGTGTTTTGTCTAACTTCCCGAAATAAAACTCCTTGAGAACATTGAAACTACACCACAAATTTTCATCTACTATTAGCAACATTCGATTTTCCCTTTTTTTCTGTAGACCCAAGAGCCACAAAACTACCCACTACAACAGATCTGCAGTGCCCTGCCTGAGAAGTGTGTATTTCTGAGGAGCAACCAGTTTAACGGGAATTCACAGAGAGAGAGAGTGTCTTTCTATTATTAGTATTCAGATAATTCACTATTCTTTATTTTATACAGAGAAAATCTGGTCTGTGAATGGCCATTTATCCTCATAGTCTTTTGTATTGGTAGCAGTGCATTTATATTGAATTGTACATTTTGACATATTGAATTTTTAATAATTTAGACATTTATCAAACTTTGCACATTTATATGATTTTATTTCAATTTTTGTTGAATAAGTCATATGCTACCTGATATAAAGCACATCCAAGGAGTCTTGACCATTTAGCATGTGCCACATGTATGTTAACAGGTCTGGGTAAACCTGGGAAACTGAGCCAGCCTCTGGGAAGCCAGCAGTGCAGTGTACAGCAGCCCAGCTCCTGCTAGGCCTTGGGGCTGCCGGTGAGCGCTGGGCTGCAGACGGGTCCGGGCGACCCTTCGTCATCAGTGGTTTAGGCCCACTGAGAGGAGTCCGGGGATAACGGCAAAGCCCTTCTCCATCAAGTGCACTTTGGGAGAAGGTGAGGATAGTCCAGATGTTGGCCAGGGCTGGCGGTAGATCTCCTGGCCTCAGTTTGCACCAGAGCAGCTGGCATCCAGCTTTCTCTTCACCAGGTTCAGGTGCTGCCGCAGTGTGCGGGACCAAAACTCCTCCTGGGTAGTGACAAATTGTTGCAGGCTTCAGTGAACTAGTCATTATTTAAATGGGGGCAGTGTGAGTATAAATGTGACAACTATTTTTTCACTCGGAATACATGGGAAGCTGGATGGAGAGTCACTTTCCCCCTCAAGGATCGCTTCTGCTTCTGTTCTGTTCTGACTATTTGGACTTGAAGGTTAGGACTGCGTATTGCAGGCAGAGTTGCACTGCATCCTGTGGATAGTCGACCAGCAGCCGTGTGTCACTGTGCCCAAGTCTGCCCCTCACACAGCCCTGCTCAAATTCCAGTGGGGAGTCTCTGCCAGCTGAGCCTTGGATCCTAGATGCAGAGTGCCATCACTGTCCTTCTTGTGCAGGGCAAACTGGCTCTGATAACCCTTTACAGAGAAAGAAACATCAATCACTCTACCCCAGATTTATGAATTGCACACTTCAAGATTCTCTAGAATGCTTTTAAAACCACAGATTTCTGAGCTCCCATCAGAATTTGTGATGGGAGGTGGGTCCAGGAATCTGCCTTCTTCTCAAACTCGTCAGGTAATTTCACATGTGCATGCTAAAAGTTTAAGAATTGCTAATTTGGAGGTATTTTGCCAGCAGTCACCTGTAGAAAAGCTGCTGGCTTTGTGTGCCACTAGCTACTGCCAACTTACAAAGCTGCCTGAGTGGAATCTGCCAGCTGGGTAGCCGTCTTCTTGGGACCCGATGGTCTTCCAAGAGGAAGTCTGGGCCCTTAGCCCCCTTGCTGGTGGTTGATTATCTAGGTAGTTTAAGGTGATCTTGTTTGCTTGCTCGCTTGCTCACTTTAAGTTGATGATTTCAGACAAGCTGCTGCTTCCCCAGAGAAAGGACGTGATCAGTCATGAAAATCAGATCTCTCAATCTGGGGGAATGTGTGCTGGTGTGCCAGGTGCGGGACAGGGCTTTCTGGAGCACCGGTGTGGCTGTGAGGAGAGGCTTGCTCTTCTCCTGGGGCAGCCTGTGCAGCAGGCTAGCTGGGGCTGTGCATGGGGAGGAGGCCCTCCTGGGAACCGTGGGGTCGCTCCCCGCCTACAACTCCAAGGGAGGCCTCACGCTGGGGTGTTGGAGGGTTCTCTCTGCCTTGCCAGTCCAGTGGGAAGGAACAGCTTCCCCCCAAGCTTTGTTCATCTCTCTTTGAAGTTATGGTAACAGTGTGCTTCATAGATCGCCACACAGAAAAATAGTCCCAAACAGAGGTATACACGTAGAGAAGCCCTTCGTGCTATCCAAAACAAGGAATAGAATATTTTGCGGAGCATGGTACGTTACTGTGGAAGGAAAGAACTGTGTGTGTTTCTGATCCTGACTTACCATCTTCTGGGGGTGACTTAGAGCCTGCAGGGAGAGAAGGTAAAGAACGCCAGGAGGAGGCAGGAACGAGTGTTTAGTTCAGTTTTACTTGTGTCACATGTTCTTTATGTCCTTTTGAATGTCTAAAATCCAGGGCAGAATAGCTGCCTGAGGACCTTGACCGTGCTTGCTTTAAGAAATCATCCTAGCTGTTAGATTTCAGTGGTAGAGCCAGAGGCTAGTGCTTGAATGTACTTACAGCGCTCAGACAGCGCCTTCTGCAGCGGCAGGTCCCCCGCTGCCTCTCGTTGCGTCTGAATGTCACATGCTGGATTACTGATGTCAGTGGAGAGAGAACAGTGCCCTGTTTGAACACTTCCTTAGAACAGTGGTGGTCTTTCTTTTCTGGGAAAAGAAAAAGCAGTACCCCTGGAGTACCAGTGCCCCGGAGGCATATGGCTCATCGCTGTGCTGCACTGAGAATCCCGGTAAGAAGTCCGAATACGCAGTCCAACAAATAGGAGAGAGAGCCACAAGGAAGGGCCTGTGATCCATTTAGTAAAATGAACTTCACCTTGTGAGGCAGAAGTACTGATTAAAATCAGGACTCTGAATTCTATCCTTATTCATCTTTCAAAATTATAGGACAATGCAATTTTTGACAGATTTTATACTGGGACATCCAAACTGCCCATTTAAAAATATGTAATAGAGAACGAAGAAATTTGAGGAGTTTCAAACCAACATATACAAGTCTGGTTTTTAAGTCAAAAATTATCGCTAATTATCATAATACATATTGGCCCAGTTCTTTATGCTCTGAAATTACTTTTGTGTACATTAGCACATTTAATGCATGAAGTATGATATTACTATTCCTATTTTCAAAATAATATTCAGACGTGACTTAGAAATACCACAGCTGTAAGTAAGCTGTCACCATTGGAGAAGCAGGCCTTGGCAGAAGCCACACACCATGACCTTCCCGCCTTCTCTGGAGCGTGTCTGGCTGTCGCTTCTGTGAGCCCTCGCGAGAAACAAAGCCGGGCCGTGCAGCTGTCGTGCACAGGCCCCCTCTTCATACTCGTGCTGCTTTTTGACCCTTCTGTTCTTCTGCAGAGAGTTCTTGAATGCACAGGTTCACCAATTCCTACTTGGTTATACCCCAGAGATGAAACTGCATGAAATCAATCCAGCACTTTGAACAAGGCTGTCTTCCTGGTGTAACATCTCTCAGCTGCTTTTTTGAGGTTTCACACATTCACAAAAATAACAGCATTTTTAGCTGATCCCAATAGATTTTTCTCTGCAGCTGCATCACTTGAAAAAGCTTTTTGTTCCAGTTCTTAAAGTCTAAGTATTGAAAGTAATTTGAAAAAAAGAAAAACATCCCAATTATGATTTGTGTGTGTTGTGATGACTTTAAGGGCTGACTGGGCTGTAAATGGGCTTTGAAAACCCAGCCAATGTGTCCACGGTGGAAATACAGGATCTCAGAGTGCATTATTGAGTGTGCTGATGTAAACTCATGGGCACGTGGCACGGTGGGCTTTTTTTGGCAGGACCTATGGTCTCAACCTGCAGCGATGCTAACGATATTAGCAAATTAGCACCACGGAGCTTGCCAGCTAATTCACCAGAGCCTGCTCACTCTCTCACTGCTGTAATTAAAACTAATTATTTTCTAAAACATAGTAATACATGAATATGTGCAATAATCATTTTGTAGTGGGCAATCTGTAGAGTCTTTTAAAGCTGGTCCCCCGCTTCTGGCACATTGTGCTCCGTGTGCTCGGCCTGGTCGAGCCAGCCTTGCCTCTGCAGAATGTGAAATGGCCCTGCTCATCAGACCTCAGGTCCCTGTGACTCTGACAGGGAGCAGTTCTGGCCTCCACCCCGTTGGAGCCTCATGCGCGCTCCTGCCCGGGCACCTCCCCACCTCTCTGTGCTCATCTCCACGCGTCGCCGCCCCTCCAGCCAGGGTTGTGTAGATGGTTTTCACAGTGGGGTTCTCTGGAAATTCACCTGTGATTCCCTGGATAGCTACACCAATTCCCTACTGAAGCCTTGTTCCTTCTTTAAAAAGAAATGGAAACCCATAGTTTTAACCTAAAAAATGTCCCTTAATATCTGTAAAACATGTGTATAAATTAATTGTCCTCTGGTGAACCTGCAGTGCCTGGAAGGAGCCTACTGCCTCTCCGAGTTGTAGAGATAGTAAACATGGGTGGGCTTTGCACCCACAGTGGTGATCTGAGCTGGCTGTCAGGAGACTGACTGCTGATAGTGTGCCCGGCTGGAGGGAGGCACAGCCTTCCCTGCAAAAAGTTCTTTCCCGCTTCTGCTTTTGAAGTCATTTGGGTACTCATCTTCCCTTATTGTAGACTAGACCAGGTACAATAAATAAAACATTTGAATGAAGCAATAAGAAGTTTCGAATAGTTTTGCAAACTATAGATTACTTGAATTGAGGAAATCAGAAGTCACTAGTACCCAGGTAGTAGACAGGCACACCCAGTGTTTGCTTCCAACCCCTGGTGAGCGTGTAAACATTTGGCTTATTTCCATTTGTTGTCTACTCTGTTAAAACTAAATAATAATTTAATAATATATAATAAGTCAGCCTTCAGTCGTTTGGGTCTTGAATATACACAGTGATTGTTGTTTTTCTTTTCTTTTCTTCTCCTTTCTTCTTTTTACAAAAAGGATTGTATTCAGAAATAAGAATGTTCCGGGTTATTGTTTCTCTCTTCTTTTCTTCCTTCAAGGGAAACTCAGGTGTCCCGTGCCTTACTCAGTAACAGTGCTGGCAGAAGCACAGTCTGACAAATCACATGTATAATCCTGACTCTTTCTCCTGTTTTCGATTAGCATCTATGGGTCTTGCAGATATGATGTCTCCTGGTGAATCCAAACTGCCCATGCCTCTCAAAGCAGATGGCAAAGAAGAAGGCACTCCGCAGCCCGAGAGCAAGTCGAAGGTACTTCCTCCCCTGCACGTGGTGTGGGCGCTGCCTGGCCAAAGCTGCCACGCTGCTACCTCTGCCCTGGTGTTGGCTACACTTTTTGTTCTCTCGGTTTCTTCTCTTCTGCATGCCTTCATTTTGTGCAACATGTTCTAGTCTTTTCTTTCCCCACCCCCTCCATGGTGTGGAGCTGAAAGTTACTAGTTCTTATGGCATTAATTCATATTGGGGGAGGGGGTGGGGACAAAACCCACCTGAGAAATGCTTCGGGGGTGGGGAGAAGTAAGGGATCTTGCTTGGTTTTGACCCTTGCAGCCATTTTCTCTGCCTTCAGTTTGTAGCTTCCTGTTTGGGCCGCCCAGCAACAACAACATACTTAATATTTTGCTTTCCTGCCTTATTTGATAAATAAGGTGAACAGCTTTTTTTTTTTTTTCCTTTGTTTCATAAGGGGTAACCCATGCTTAGCATTCCATGTGAGCTTGAAGTAAGCATGGTGGCTTCGTGGCCTTATCACAGCATCCAGCAAACTTACCAAATCATACTAATTAAGAATGTTGTTTACTACCTTTATACATGTGTTTGTGTATGTGTGTTTGTATGTGTCTTTATATATATATTATGTATATATATATATAAATTAGTCTGTTAAACTGGATGTGCTTTTTGTTATTTTAAATAAAGTTTGCCCTACCTTTGTCATTTTTTTTTTTTTTTTATTCCTCTACCACAGGATAGCTACAGCTCTCAGGGTATTTCTCAGCCCCCAACCCCAGGCAACCTGCCAGTCCCTTCCCCAATGTCCCCCAGCTCTGCTAGCATCTCCTCCTTTCATGGAGATGAGAGCGATAGCATTAGCAGCCCAGGCTGGCCAAAGACTCCATCAAGCCCTGTAAGTGGCTCTGGTTGTTTGTTTTTTTTGTTGTTGTTTTTTTGGGGTTTTTGGATAATTAATTAATTCTACGTTAATGCTTGCTTGTTGGTTTGTTTTATAAGACTTTTTCTTCATTATTGATCCATGAAAAGGTTTTCTTTATAAATGATTGCATTAGTAGTAAAATGAATAGTGTTTACGTGCATTGTAAAAGTTGGTTTCTGGTAACAGCTGTTTGGTGAAGAAGTGCCTCTGCACAAAGCATGCTGGGCCTGAACTCGGGGTGTGCTCCACACAGCTGCTCCTCCATTTACTTGGGAACTGATGCAGCCATGGACTCAATGACACATTTGGCCCAACTAAGTCTGTCCTGGGCTGTTCCATCTAAAACATTTCAAAATGTTTACCTAAAGTAAACAAATAAATACTTACAACCTGAGTACGGTATGGCATAACATCAGCCCTGCTTCATTTTCAAATCATATGTCTGAATTAACAACAAACTTACAGAAATGTTAGTGCATGTGAATTTTTAAATTAATAATGTGTACCTATATTGCAATCAGTTGAGGTAGAAAAATGGTGTTCTGTACAAGATTGCTGATGATCTTGAGAACGTGTGATTTCCATGTGATATATAAATAACAAATGGTAATGTACATAGCAGGGAATTCTTTTAGACTTAATGTTCTTCTGACCTCAGAGTTGGGCCTACTAAAGAAATTAATTCTGTGCCATTAAAAAAAGAGTAATGTGCTGTAGTAACCTTTATTTTACATTCATATAGGGAATCAAAAGATCTCTTTTAAAAATCCTTAACATGCAATTAGTTGCCAAGAAGGCTTAATTAACAGGCTAATTTTATAAGGCAATGTATTGAAGAGCAGAGCTCAGGAAAAGCGAGTCAGAGGGAAGAAGACTCTGGCTGTGCGGGATCTGGCAATCTAGTCAAAACCCAAAAGGAGTCTGCTATTAATTATCCGTTCACTGGGTTAAACAGATAGAGCTTGACGGGTTGAAGGGTTGGCCTTTCTAGTGAATGTCTGTGAAATTCACGAGGAGCTCTGGCACAACCAGCATTTGCCTTTCAGAGGAAGGAAGGGCACTCTGCTCTCGCCTTCCCTGGAGACGCGTTTCCGTTGCAGCCCAGGATGAGACATGCAGTGCTTCCAGGATGGGGGAAGCAGGGCTGAAGAGCAGGGAGAGCTGACTCCTTAATTTTGGTATCTCTGTGTTATTTGCTTTGAGTCTCAGAAGGCAGCAATATTGTGTGGGTTTTTTCCCATAATCCACCCTAATTATTTCCTTTCTCTCTCTCCTCTCTCTCCTCTCTCTCTCTCTCTCTCTTTCTAATAGGAAAAGGCATTTTGGATCAGTAATGCTCTTAAATGAACATGTAGAATTCAAGTAACTTTCCAAAAACATTTGTACATTGACTCAAAGGAAAAGTTTCAGAGGTGAAAAATAATAATCTTTAAAACTTCTGACAATAATTAAGAATAATAATTTCATTTAAAACAGACCATGTTTTATATTTAAATGCTCATTTTGCTACTTTCCAAATTACAAAGAATGACTGAGGTGGATATTAGCTTCTAGCTTGCTGGTCAGATTGTCTCTATCCAGGGAGTCTGTAGGAAAAACTTATCAAAATCCCACTTTCTACTTAAATGTGAGAAAATCAAACAATCATTGACCCCATTTTTTGTTTATAATGCAATTACACTTGAAGTTGTGTATTAACTTTTTTCTGAATATTTCCACATTCATTAGTCTTCTTGTACCATAAATTGTTATATGTTTAAAATTTGACAAGCAGACTTCTGGCTCTGGTGCTAGATAAGGACAAGAGAAGCCATTTACTAGAGCGGAAGTTGTTAGACTCTTGCTCTGTGGTGAGCAATAGCCACTTTTTTGAATGAATTGATAATCCAGGAGGGGGCCTCAAAGGAGAGCATCCTGAAGAAGCAGAGGTCCCTCTCACTCTCGGAGCACTGCAAACACATGCGATTCAGGAGTGTTTAACTGCTCTTTCTGAGATACCATTCCAATTTGTGCTTGAAATTATTCTTAATAGTGTCCCTAATAAAGCCCGTCTAACAGCAGGCCTGAAAGAGGCAAAATAATAAACCTGCTGTTGCTTTGACAGCGTACTATGGACCAACATTGTTTTGTTACAAAACATTCTAAAATAAAAATAAACATTTGTCCATACACATGCACTTATACATATCACCAAGCATATGGTAAAGACTGTGAAAATGTAAATCTGCCTAGAAGGCTTTAGGAAAATGTACTTTTAGGCTTAATTAAAGTACATGCAATGAAAACATTTGTGGCACCATAAGAATGTCTTGCTGTAATTTTTCAGCAATTTCCATTCCTTTCCTTGCCTCCACAACAGTTTCAGAACAGTAGGATGTAATTTTCACAACACTCAAGCAGTGCTAGATGGTCCTTGGTGATCTGGAAAAGTCACTGGTCTTTCTGAAGGCCGCCTGCTTGTCCTTCGCTGGGGACATGGTGAGGGGGGACCGAGGTGAAGATCTCCATCTTGAGGTTTCCTGGTAGCTAATGTCTAGGATTTTTTTTTGCTTTTTTTTTTTGCTTTTCTTCAGTACTGGGGAAGGAACCCAGGGCCTCATGCATAATAGGCAAGTTCTCCACCACTGAGCTACCTCCTCAGCCCACGGCTCATGCCTTCCGTAGAGAAGAGGCGCGCTGAGCCCGGGCGGCAGGGTACTGGATAACCCGCGTGCTCCTTATCTGCTGAGCCTGGTTTCTCCTCCTGTCCTTTCTGTCTGTTCAGACACCCAGATCCTGGCTCTGGGAATAATTTGACTGGTGAGCAGGCCTTGGGGTGGAGCTGTGGCCGCTAGCACTGAGCGTGGCCCTCTCGGCCTGCAGTCTTGCTGCTTGTGTCCACGTTCGCTTCCCACCTTGCCGCCTGAGCTCCGTGCATAGGCTGCTGGAGTCAGTTCGTGGCTCTTTCTTGCATGCCGCCAGACTTCACACTTCTTCCTTCCATTTGAGCCTTCATACAACAGATATCTATCGAGGAGCATCAGTGCGGAGGCCGCTGTGCTAAGTGCTATCGATTTAGAATAAAGACAGTCTAAAGTCCAGTCAAAAGAGTGCAGTGAGACCAGCAACCACATACGAAGCAGTTTTACCAGCTGTGTACCGAAGGGCTGCAAAAGAAAAATGAAGTGTGGGCTGGTGGATTCAGACAGGCCTGATGTAGGCTAGCAAGCAGTCCCCCACAGGATTGGTGTCACCAGATGGAGGCCTGACTGTGCGGGTGCATTGTCCTGCATTATGGTGCCATAAAAGTGCTTTAGGGAAGATCTTAATATTAAAAATAAACCTAATAGAAACTTATCTTTATTTCATTTTTCTAATTTTAGGAGAACAAATTGAGATAGCACAAGTTAACAAGGAAAGGTGAAAGAAGTTAAAATACATATATGCAAACTAAGCAGCTGATCATTACCTCAGACCCGCCCCAGGTTGTGGGCATCGCTGCCTTCAAAAAGCAAGAGCAGCCGGGCACCGTGGTGCGCGCCTCTGATCCCAGTGCTTGGGAGGCTGAAGCAGGATCACAAGTTCAAAGCCAGCCTCAGCAACAGTGAGCCCTAAGCAACTCAGTGAGACCCTTTCTCTAAATAAAATACAAAATAGGGCTGGGGATGTGGCTCAGTGGTCACATGTCCCTGAGTTCAATCCCTGGTACCTGCCTCACCACCCAAAAAGGAGGAACAAACATGTCTGCACCCAATAATGAATAGCCACTCCCCAGTATCAGTTTAGAGAGGACCAGGTCATAACTGGCAGATGGATCTTACATTCAGGATAAGGGTAGAAATAGTCAGAAGTCATTTTAAATTGAAATGATTGCTTTATTTCTCATATCTTTAAATTTAATCTCAAACTTTACCTCTCAGTTTTTCACAAGTGACATGAAAGAAGACATTTTTTATTTAACTAATTCTAGAAGGTAATACTTTTTTCTTCATGTTATTATTTCAAAACTTCACTTTTAGAAAACATGGGACCCATTTTTTTAGTGTATGTCCCCAAAAGAAACGCAGCTCAGTACCAGCATGTCCCTGGCAGCAGCATCCTGCTGGGACACCAGTGTCCTTCAGTGCAGTCAATCTGGGAGTCCAGTGGCTCTGTGTAGACAATTTCTCTTCCTCCTCTAGCAATCCTTGGGTACCGTAGCACAGAAAGGAAAGTTCAGAAGCTTATAGTTTGGACATATGTTTACACAGACTGGGCATATGTGGGAATGGACTCATATATATGGATATGGATGTATGTTTTAAGTTCTTACCTAAAGTAATTTCTTGCCAAGAGTGGTGGCACATGCCTATAATCCCAGCGGTATGGGAGACTGAGGCAGGAGGAGTGCACGTTCAAGACCAGCTTCAGCAACTTAGCAAGAGCCCATCTCAAATTTTTTAAAAAAGGACTGGGAAGTGACTAAGTAGTAGAGGGACGGTAGGTTAAATCCCTAGTACCACAAAGTAACAGTGAGAATGATCATTCCTAAGTGACTTGAAGTTTAAGGTCAACACTGAAGTCAGTTCTCAAAGATCACACTTTTTTATCCTGCTGTTCTATGTTTTTAATCTACATCAGCTGCACCACCCATAATTATATATTTTATGTAAAGATTTTATGCCTCGGTAATTCTAAGGGTGAAGGCTTAATGCTGCCACCAGAATGGCTTTGGAGAGTGATGTGGCAGAGGCCAAGCTGCAGCTCTCCAGGCTCTGAAGGTGGCGTCCCTGGGCCTCCTTTCTCAGGGCCTGCCTTACTAAGGCTCAGGTTGAGAAATAAGGTGTCACAGCCAACCTCAGTGTCAGTCATGTTATTGACACCACCACGCCCAGATTTCATCTGTGTATTTAAAATTATGTTAATGCTAAATAAAAGGAAAAACCTAACAGGACTGTCTCAAATAGTGACCGTATTGCCAGTGACAGCCTCATAAGTCCACATGAAAGAATGACATGACTTCTTCAATCCAGGGAAGTCTTCATTGAGCACTTGGCAGTAGTGTCGCACAGTAACCCTAGCATGACAAACATACAAATACACAAATCTTCTTGCAAGGGCAGAGACACAAAAGACAGGAGGGACATACAGTGGGGCTGTCCAGGGCTGAAAATGTCACCTGTCCAGATCCACGAAACACCACAAGTTTGCTTCTCCAGTTGATTTAGGGTTTTCATGAATGAATATACATATAGTTGTAAGTGAACATAATACCTTTAGTTATTTTTTTGTGGTGCTGAGGATTGAGCCCAGTGCCTCGCACATGCCAGGCAAGCGCTCTACCACTGAACCCCACACTAAACATTATTGGTGTTACAAGGAGAAGTAGGAATACATTTAGTTTGGGGCTCTACAAGATGACAATATTTTTAATTCACTACGCTCCTTCTCTGAGCTAGAACCTTTTCTTTCTAAAATTGCTATAACACTTCATTGGAATATTGCCTTCTGGGATTCAACGCTTATATCAAAATTTAAAAAGGGTTTTATTTTGGTTTAGCTTTTTAAGTGTCTGAAAGGGCGAGTTTGGGCCCTTTTATGTAAAGTCAAAGTGTAATTCTTAATTAGGAGAACGTGTAGTCTGTGCCTGAACTAGTAGCCTTCATTCCTGACTGTCGTGTGATAGCGGTAGATTTTACTCCTGCCTCTTCTTGTTGGTGGGCTCACAACTGTCTCCTCGCCTTCTCCCCTCCCCTCGGCCCCCACCGCCTCCTCCCCATGCTCCCTCTGGCCCTAGAAGTCCAGCTCCTCCACCACCACTGGGGAGAAGATCACGAAGGTGTACGAGCTGGGGAGCGAGCCAGAGCGGAAGCTGTGGGTGGACCGGTACCTGACATTCATGGAGGAGAGGGGCTCCCCTGTCTCCAGTCTGCCCGCAGTGGGCAAGAAGCCCCTGGACCTGTTCCGGCTCTATGTCTGTGTCAAAGAGATTGGAGGTTTGGCCCAGGTGAGAACGAACGAACGAACGAATGAGGAGACATTACAGAGAGAAGCTTATTTAAATACGTGGAATCAGGGTTTTTTTCTCACAAAGGAAAATCTAAACCTGTTGGAAAGTCTGGGACCCATTTCTGTGTGCTAGAGGGGGGCGGGGGGCTCAGCCACCAATCCAGTAGGACCTCAGCAGCTCTAGAATTCTCTGGAATCTGCCATTAGTTCATGTAAACACTTCAGAAATGTTTGACAAATGACTGAATTAATTCTCTGGATCAGACATAAATCACATTGTCTGTTTCCCTCTATCCAGAAATAAAGTCATCCTGGTAAAGCCACACCCACTGTCTCTGGGCAGTGAGGAGACTTGTGCTGTGGTTTTCAGTATAGCAGGGGAGGCCACCAGGGCTCAGCTCCAGAGGGTGCTCATTGCCCTGGTGTGCCAGTGCCCGTGGGTACTTGCTTGACTCTCAGAGTGAGTGTCCCCTCAGTCTCATGCCCCAGGCACCTGCTTTGCTCACCCCAGCCCCACTATTTTTTAGTAAGGAGCCTAGTTATGTGGACAAATCGTGTCACAGAAACATGTAAGGGTCTAAAGCATGAGCTGGTGTCACGCTGTGGCCCTTGTCTTTCTGTATACCCACATGGTGGAGGGTCACTGGCCCTAAAGAGTAGATTGAGGAAGCCATGTGTCATGACTCTAGTCCCAGCAGTTCAGGAGGCTGAGGCAAGAGGATCACAGGTCCACTTCAGGGAAACCCTGTCTTAAGATTTAAAAACAAAACAAAACAAAAGGCTGGGGAAGTAGCTCCGTGGTAGAGTGCTTGCCTAGCACAGGTGAGTTGCTGGGTTCAATACCTAGTACCAGAGCGGGGGGAAAATAGATGAGGAAACTCTTGCATAACAGGATAAAGCACCATAATATAGTAGCCCAGGGACACTCCCACAGTAGGTAGCAGGACCAGGTCTCTCTGATTCCAAACTTGCCTTCTCCTTTCCCAGTAGTTCTCCATCCCCGTCGTACATTAAAATCTGGGATACTCACCCCAGACCAGTGAAGACAGCTTCTGTCCCTCCAACCCTGGTGGTCTAACAGTCAGAATAGGCACCCTGCACCGCACACCTCACCACGATGACCAGATCACTATCCAAGGATATGTCCTCTCATCCACAAGTGTCCCTGAGGGCCTGCTGTGTCTCAGTGCTGCCATTCTGGGGGACACAGGAGGGGCCTTTGATCTTGGCCTTCCTGCTAGGTGCCTAACTGAGGCCTATGACAGAAACCTTTAAGCTTGCTCCAAGACTCTCACAATCAGATATGACACAGACCCATGTGAGGGATGGTCAGCAGAGAAAGTGACCCAGACGCCTCTCTTCCACCGCCTCCTGCCCCACATTCCCCCGCCCCTGGGCTCCTCCCCGTGGGCTTCAGAATCAGCCAGGCCATCACACAGGTATCGTGCAGCCATGGTCAGCCTACCTTCTTGTGACCATCTCAGCAGTGCGTCACCAAATTGGATCTGCAGACGAGTGTCTTTGCTAGCTTGCTAACGAGAGGGTTACTCACATGTAGCTGGGGACGCCCCATCTTGCTCTCCACTGAGTGGGCATCAGATGTGTTGGAAGCAGGTGCTGTACCCCCACACAGACCAGCTCAAAGCCTCCCGCTCAGGCTGCCCCAGGCAGCATGCTGACTGGTTTGGGGGCAGCCACAGGCCGCTGTTTGTGGTCTGGTCTTGTGTTAAGTGCCAGAAGAGGCATTTCCCTAAGCATGCCATGGTTGGTTTATTCTGCACCATTTAGTACTAAGCGATGGACGTGAAGAGCCTTGTGAGAAAGGTGGGATCTAGAAATCCAGCCTGTCATGGAATGCCACTGCTCCCTTAACCCTTCGTTGTCCTTCGCATAGCAGGCATCCAAACACACAGCCTGCCCCAGGTCCTTCGCGGATCCCCGTATCTGACCTTTCTAACCTGCTCCCGGGAGCGAAGGAGGTTGAAGTAGTGCCCCAAATCTCTATGCTGCACTGCAGGACTGCCTTGTCTTCTCTCCCTGGACCTGGACCTGGACCTGTCCCCTCCCTTCTGTCCTGTAGGGGTCTCCAGCCTCAGTGGGCTCATCCTGAGCAGCACATACCAAGGTGTGCCCCGCCCGCACCGCTCAGCGGGGGGCCAACGGCCCAGCCAGGGCAAGATGGCGCCATGTCAGGCTTTGTTGGGGGCATCTGGTGATGGGGACTCACCCAGCCACCTTTGCACAGGTGCTGCTTCTGCCCACACCACAGGAAGCCTGCAGTGAGAGTGGTGGACAGATGGACATGGCAGAGTTACAGTCTCACTTTGGGAACTGGGCTGTTGGAAGAAAACACACGTGCATTGCAGAACCGTGCTGTTACTTTTAAGCCCACTCTCCGATGCCCTTTTGCCTTCACTGGAGATGGGGTGGGATGCTGTGCAGGAGTGCCCGTCACTGGAGGAGCCCAGGAGGCCCCAGGAGCCGGAGCCGGCAGAAGGCTCTGCAAGCGCGAACGCCTTTCTGTCGCTATCAGCAGGTTCCTTGATGGCTTCATGACTGTGAATGCTGTCTGTGCGCTGCGAGTGGGAGTAATGAGCATTAGTTAAAAGAGGCAAATGAAAAAAGTCAACCAAGACATTAAGTGCTTTTTTTGTCGCCTGGCTTTAAACAAGCCACTTTGCTGCAAGCCAGTGATCCTGCTGTTCCTTCTTTTTTTCTTTTTTGCTAGGTTAATAAAAACAAGAAGTGGCGTGAGCTGGCAACCAACCTAAATGTTGGCACTTCAAGCAGTGCGGCAAGCTCCCTGAAAAAGCAGTATATTCAGTACCTGTTTGCCTTCGAGTGCAAGATAGAGCGAGGGGAGGAGCCCCCGCCGGAAGTCTTCAGCACCGGGGACACGAAGAAGCAGCCCAAGCTCCAGCCGCCATCTCCTGGTAGGTGGCAGCGCTACAGCTGGCAGAGGGAAGCCCAGGGCACCAGAGGCCAGAGCTGGAGGCTCACAGCTGTGGGGACAGGGAGGGAGACGAGGAGGGGCGCTTGGGACCTTTGAGAGGAAATGGTGTCTCCCTTTGTTTTGTCATTTAATTGGACCCCTTGGCAGAGCTGTAGGAAAGTGAGGACGAGAACTGGGATGTGCCCTCTGTGGTCAGTGCTTGGAAGGCGTCACTCTTTGGCTTTTACCTAATTTACTCAAAATGGACTGCAATTCTGAGCTACACCTCTTCATTTCTTATATAAGAATTTTTAAACATTTCATATCACTGTGTAAAGTAACCACCACATTGACCTGTTCCACTATTTAGCCCCCTGCACAATGCCACCTATAGGTGGAACAGTTGGTAGTGCCAGCTCTTCCTTGTACATTAGCAAAATGAAATCTGGACTTGGTTTTTGATGTCCCCTACCCAGCAGGTTCTCACTTTGCAGGAGTCCCGTGAACTGCCATCACGGCCCATTCAGCCCTACTCCTGAAAGGGGACGGGCAATCAGCTCTGACAGGGGCCAGAGTCAGGACCTGCTTGCGTCTGGCTCACCTCCGCCCTCCAGGCAGAGCGGGTCCCATGCCCGCCTCTCCATCCCCAGGAGAGACCTGCCCTCTGCAGCTCTCCTGCTAGCCTTCGTTCTCCCTCTTGGGGTTTCCCACTTGGAATTGCCCAGCCTCGCATTCTGATGGTAAATGCAGTATCTGAGGCAGGAAGAAACTGGCAGCATCCTCTGCTCTGGGCGGCCTTGTCACCCACATAAATCCCAGTTCTGTTTCTGGCCGCTGGTCATCACAGAGGCCACCTTCAGCACTTTGCTGTGTGCTCTCGTCCCTGCGTGGAGACAAGCGGGCGCACACACTGCTGGTGTGGCACGGCCTGTTCTGAGCCCGGTACAGTGCCAGGCACTTTCAGCATGCATGTCACTTTGCCTTCACATCAGCCCTGGATCTTGGCACTGTCTGCACACCCCGAGAAAGCAAAGGCCGGAAGAAGCTAAGTACCCCACAGGCATGTGTGGGACCGCAGGAGGTCAGGTGCGGGGTGTTTGACTGTAGGTCATTCACCAGACCCACCAAATGCCTCTCAGCCTTTGTGACAGTGTCTTTGTAGCAGGTCAAGAGTTGACAGCTAGGAGGCAGAGAAGGGAGTTGTCCCCTTGATGATGCCTCCAGCTGCTGACCTGTGGCAAAGCTGGTGTCTAAGGTTTGCTAGTCACCGGGTCTCTCGTGAACACTCTCCATCCTGAAGTGCACTTGTAGTAAACATATCTAGACTTAGACCTGTGGGTTCCAAGTACAAGGAGAAATCCTCCTCTCTGACCCTACCCTTAAAGATCGTGAGCTTTTGTCACTTAGGGTGTATATGGAAAATTGGGAAATCTAAGTTTTTAAATTGCACATTACATTCAGTTCACAGAATGAAAGAAGCTGCCTACAAACAGCTCCGAAACTATTTTTCAAAACTAAAGGCTCAGTGGGGTGCAGGGAACGAAATGGTGCTGTCTGCAAAGATCCAAGGGAAAGAGCATGTCCCCGAACAGTCTGTGCTGTGTGTGGAGATTGCTCTCCCAGCATGCCTCAGCCTCGGCACTGGAAGGAAGCCCCACCATCCTGGAAGGTGGAGGCCTATTCTAACAGCCAGCTCTTTCCTTTCCCTTTTTCTGAGTCTACTGCCTTTATGATGGCATTATGATTTTAGCAGCACAGAAGAGATTAAATTGTGCAAGCACCCATTGGACCAGATAGAGCTCCTTCCTGTGACACAAGAGGCAGCGAAAACAACTTCTTGGCCTCTACCATGAAGCCAATGGCCAACCGAGAGAGCACCTGCAGAGTGCTGTGACCCCACAAGACTGGCTAGTGGGTAGTGAGCAGTGGTGTCCCCACTTCCAAAGTCAGACCTTGCATCAGTTGACCAAGTACCTATCAGGTTGCCTCCCTGGGTCTGAGACCACCATTAAGGAGGGTGACTCTAAAACATTTGTATTGTCAACGAAGGAAATTAAAATTATTTCTAACTGTTCTCCATGTCAGGATCTCATTTATTCCATAATTTTCAAACAGATTTTGAGCCAAAAAATTGTGTTCTTTGAAATCATTAGGAACACAATTACAGCTGGGCACACTGACACTACCTGTAAACTTAGAGGTCCGTGAAGCTGAGATGGGAGGATCACAAATTCACAGCCAGTCTCAGCAACTTAGTGAGCCCTAAGCAACTCAGTGAGACCCTGTCTCTAAATAAAATATAAAAGGGGGGTGGGGGGGTTCAGTGGCTAAGCCTCACTGGGTTCAACACCCAGTATGGAAAAAAAAGAACACGATTACAGTGCTATAACTATCAGCACATTCAGGTAAATTGAACTAAATTATTCCCAAGAAATAGTCTAAATTTTTGTCCAAATACTCTCTGAACCCAATGAAAAAGTTAAATCACAGCTGGTGCAGTGGCGCACATCGTAACCCCAGCAGTTTGGGAGGCTGAGGCAGGAGGACCGAGAGTTCAAAGCCAGTCTCAGCAACTTAGCCAGGCTTTAAGCAACTCTAAATAAAAATATAAAAAAGGGCTGGGAATGTGGCTCAGTGGTTGAGTGCCCTGGGTTCAGTCCCCCATACCAAAATAAAAAAAGAAAAGAAACAGCTAGATCACTTGGCAGTGTCCTGAGAACATTGCAAGTTATGGATCTCTGATATTGCTTTGATTTGATGTGCCTTCTGTGCGTTTAAATATCAGTACAGTTGGTCACTGGAGGCATGACCCCCTTTACCTCGGGGACTACACCACATAGGCACATTGGACACCCAGGTGTGCCTACATGAACCTGGGCAAGACCTTGGACTGTGGTCTGCATCTTTAAGCCACCAAGGGGTCGCCGTTACTGAACCTACAGAAGAGAACCACCAACCCAGGTGGCCCCTGCAGGCCAGAGGGAGGAGGGAGCTGAAGAGCTCTGGAAATCAGGCAAGGAAGCTCCACATTCAATTAGTAAGGCTGTAACCAAAAACCCATCCATCTTTGCTGGCAGGTGGCTGACTGAATTTCTATTATTAGTTGACAGGTGATGTCACAAAACCTGTCATGGATCCAACTAGGGAATCCTCAGTGGAAGATAAATGAGAAAGGGGCTGGGGTATAAACAAAGGTGCCCTCTGGTTGACCTCCAGTCACTAGACCTGGGACACATCAGCTGCTGTTCTGCCCGCCTCCTCCCTGCACCCCTCCCGCCAGAACTAGGGCACCAGTTCCGTGCTGTGTAAATTATCTTCCCAGCCAGGAGCCTGGCTGTTCTGTCTGAAGTGTGTGAATGTACTTAACCTTCAGTAACCTTTCCATTGTTTACTTTAGAGTATACATTCGTAGCTTCTGGCAAAAGGTAGGGATGTCCTAGACAGCTGCTGCCGCCTCTAATGGAGCTGCATTTTTTTTTCCCCTGAAAGGAAAGGAAAAACACTGGCAAGAGAAAATTCCTCCCCCCTTTTTTAAATTTTATTAGCTGTGAATTCGAGTACTGGTAAATGAGGGTCCTTCTGTAAGCACAGCCTGTGCTGTAAGGAGCAGCAGTCTCTCCTCTGCAGCCCTGGGGGCGGCGGGTCCACAGGCTCGCCCTTCTGTGTCATAAGACTCCTTCACTCTTTTATTATGGTGTACCTGCTTAATATGCATTTCCAGGGCTTGCCAAAGTCTTATTTGTAAGCAGTCTTCAATTAGTGTTTCTTCTAAAATACCTCTGTTAGTAGGTAGTCTTCCCACGTGTCTGAGAAATCCCAAGCCGGGAAGGCAGGGGGAACGTCTGGCGCACAGCCGGGACCACTCAGACCAAGGGCCAGGCAGCTATGATCTGGCCAGGGTGTCCGTGCGTAGAGACAGGGCTTTCTGCAAAGAAGCCATCTACACATTTCCATCTCTGACTCCTTTACAGTTTACCCTGTAATCTGGGTACTTGTTTAACCTCCATTTCCTTTTGAAGTAAAATGTAAATAACACTAATTGTAGTGAGCCCTGGATACTTCACGGGAAAGGAAGTAGAAATGGTAACACACCAAATGGTGTCCTTGCCAGTCAGCAGTAATCCTGCGCTTGGTTCCGAGTTCCCTGATTGTGAACTCCATGAGGGCAGGGCTGTCACCTTCCTTGTCAGTTTGCTACACTGAGTTGCCCAGGTGGAATATAGTGGGCACGTCCCCCTGCTCAGTCAGTAAGTGGAACCAGTATCTGCAGAACGTCCAGCGTGTTAAGGACCATGATACATGATAAAGCTGGAGCCCTTGAAATATTTTGGTTTTCCTACAAGGCAGAATTAATTTATTTTTTTCAAGAATCCCACTTGAGTTTTGGGAAAAAAATCTCAATTCTGAGCTTTATTATAATGTAATTATAAGTTAAAGCAAAATCTCAGAACTCTAATAGCAACATTAAAGAACTCCAAACCAGTATGACTTGTGTTTTTTAATAATGAATCTGATTGTATACCTCCAAAACCAACTGTGTCCTGAGACAGTGCTTACACATCCAGGTGTTGAGAAGGTGTTAAAATAATAGAAGCCTCGTTGTTACTTTGTAGCATTGCTTTTCCTCTTAAACATTTCTCATTGCCCAAGACTCACAACTGTTTTCTAATTTTTTTTCCTAAAGCAACATAATAGTCTGTCAATTGATGGACTAAAAATTTTTTCCTGTTTTTCTTCATTTACATTTAGAATATCTCCAGCATAGATAACACAGGATTAAACATTGCTCTGCCTAAAGCCTTCTTTTTATTATTTTCTTGGATACTCAGGAAAGCAGTTACCCAGTCAAAAGGTATAAATGTTTTATGACTCAAAAATAAAGTATATTCCCATATATTCTACTCAGAGAGAACCTTACTGAGGATGAGGGGTGTGGCTTAGAGGTAAGGACCTCCACTGCACAGCAAGGGCCTGGGTCCGTCCCCAGCTCGCATGCACACACATGCACACTCTTTCCTCTTACTAATTTTCACTATAAACAATGTGAAGCAACTAATTTTACTGACTGTTGTCATCAATAGATGTTGGTACTGTTTCTTTTTTTATTTTCCATTTTTTATCAATATATTATAACTATACATAGTAGCATGATTTGTTGTTATATATCCATACAGTACATTATTGACACTATTTTAATGTGCCTTGTTTTAAATTCTTTCTTTTATATACATAAATAGCAAAAATGAGCTACTTGGTAACCTCTGTTTTCTTTCTCCATTTTTCTCTTGTCCACCACCAGCTAACTCAGGATCCTTGCAAGGCCCACAGACCCCCCAGTCAACTGGCAGCAATTCCATGGCAGAGGTTCCTGGAGACCTGAAGCCACCCACCCCAGCCTCCACCCCTCATGGACAGATGACCCCAATGCAAGGTGGAAGGTATGTTCAAAGGACTGTGGCCCATCCGGAATCAGATTTATCTTTTGATTTTTTTTCAAGAGAAAACTTCACCAAATGAAGAAATAACATTTCTAGTGAGTTTTTAGACATTGATTATTACTAGTTTTTATCATATAATTTATTTTGGATGGTTTTTGCCTTGATAAATTTCAAGATTGGTTTATTAACTCCTACTATATCATTAAGCTTTCTGTTTTAGTTTTCTTTACATTTTTTATGGTACATTATAGTTGTATACAACGGTGGGATTTGTTTTTACATGTTCTTACATGCACACAATGTAGCAACATAATTTGGCTGGTATCACTCCCCAGCACTTCCCCCTCCCCCCTTTCCCCTCCCTCCATGCCCCCTCCCCCGGTCCCTTTCCTCCATTGATCTCCCTCTGATTTACATGAAATCCCCTCCACCTATCTTTTCCTTTTTCCTCTTAGTTTCTACATATGAGAAAAAAAATGTGACCCTTGACCTTTTGAGTTTGGTTTATTTCACCAAATGGGCTCTAGTTCTATCCATTTTCCTAAAAATGGCATAATTTCATTTTTCTTTACGACTGAATAAAATTCCATTGTATATACACCACATTTTCCTTATCCATTCATCCATTGATGGACACCTAGGCTGGCTCCATAGTTCAGCTATTCTGAATTGTGCTGCTATAATAGTGGATATGCATGTATCACTGTAGTAAGATGATTTGCACTGACAGTGTGAAAATGTTCCCTTTTCTCCACATCTGCACTAGTATTTATTATTTGTATTCTTGATGGCTGCCATTCTGACTGGTATGAGATGAAATCTCTGTATGGTTTTGATTTGCATTTGCCTGATTTTAAGCTTTCTTTGTTTGCATCTCTTCAGAAGCAGTACAATCAGTGTGCACGACCCTTTCTCAGATGTGAGTGATTCATCCTTTCCAAAACGGAACTCCATGACTCCCAATGCCCCATACCAGCAGGGCATGAGCATGCCAGACATGATGGGCAGGATGCCCTATGAACCCAACAAGGACCCCTTTGGTGGAATGAGAAAAGGTACATGCAGAGGGGCCCTGCCCAGGGGCAGTTGGAGGGCTCTCTTCGTGTGCTGTTCTGTGGCCACCTTATCTGTCCGTTCAGAACCACTGGACGTGCGTGCCATCTGGTCGGCAGCTCCCAGCTTTCCCACCATACTGCTGGTGTTCCTGGGAAACATGTTTAGCATCTCGGTGCCTTATTTTCCTCATTAGAAATTGGGAGAGTCAGAGGACCTGCCTTCGAGGGCCTGCTGAGGATTCATTGAGCTCCTCACACAAAGCTGTGAAGAAGTGCTGGCACCCGTGGCGAGCAACGCGCTCGGCACCACCGAGCAGGAGTGGGGCTGTGCTGTTGAGCCAGGCACAGTGCTCGGTGCTAGGTAGCCCCTGCCCTCAAATAAGTGAGAGGAAGGGAAGCTGCCAGGATGGTGTGGTCCAGAGGGCTCTGAGGACAGGGAGGGAGCCCCCGAGACCTGCAGGACGAGTGGGTAGAGGTGGCAGAGGCCTAGGGCACAGCGAAGGTGGGCACTTGAGGCATGCGTGTCCACCAGGGGCCAGGCCCTGGGCCTTTATGGCAGATGATTGGATTTAGGCCTTCTGCCAGGTAAGGGGTGTTTTATGGGGAAGTGGCATGACTCAATTTTTGGTAAAAAATAAATTATACATAAATAACTGACTATCTGACGGTGCACGTATTGAGAGCAGTGAGAGTGGAGTTGAGAGACGGTCGTGGGAGTCTGAGGAGAGATGACAAGCTGCAGAGAGATCGTGGCTCTGTGTTCCATAATGCCAACAGATTGCACGTGGGGGCTGCGGAGCCCAACTGGTGGCAGAGAGGCCCTGGGAGAGGAACAGGACAGTGAGGGAGCTCCAGCGTCCCTGTGGCTGTGTCCAGGTGGTGAGCAGTGGTGTGGTTTTGGAGTCCTTTGCACAGAAACGGTGTGCAGCCATGAGAGCGAAGAGCTGGTTAGTGGGGCGTGGTGTCGGAGCGCTCCTGGGGAGATCAAGGGGTGCCAGGGCGGGCCCCTCCTTAACTCTCGGACCCCAGCTGTGTCCACACCATGATCATGGGCCCTCCC
Source organism: Sciurus carolinensis (assembly GCF_902686445.1). Lineage (NCBI taxonomy): Eukaryota > Metazoa > Chordata > Mammalia > Rodentia > Sciuridae > Sciurus > Sciurus carolinensis. The sequence goes on along the minus strand of NC_062219.1, from coordinate 10,249,483 downwards.
ACAGCATGTCAGCTCCAAGCAGACACCTGGAAGCTTTAGGTCATCCTTCCAAGTACAGCTGGGTCCTGTGACATTGAGACATGAAGTGAACAGTATTGAAAAACACGTCAGAAATAGTGAATATTTTTATGGAAGCAAGTACTCTGGGATCCCTTAATAATGAAGCCTGTGTTGTATTCAGATGTTGGGACACATGAACTTCTTGTTATATTGTCTGAGTGGAGAGAAGCGTAAAACTTAAAGCTTTTTTTTTTTTTTTTTTAATTTTTTTTTAGTTGTCAATGGGTCTTTATTATTATTTTTTATTTATTTATATGTGGTGCTGAGAATCAAACCCTGTGCCTCATGCATGCTAGGCAAGCACTCTACCACTGAGCCACAACTCCAGCCCAAGCTTGAAGCTTTATGTTTATGGTTTTCACAAGTATTACAAACTAATGAAAAGAAAAATGAAGAATCCCCCAAATTTAAATATCGGGCATATACCTATACCAATTAACAACTGTGATTTATAATATTTCATTTTGATATTTCAGAATACTGTTACATAAAGCAAAGGTAATCTCTTCCTTTTCCTTTCGAAGGTTTCAGGGATGCTTATTTCAAGTAAACATTTTGCAGACCATGCAATAAATCTGTAGACTTCAGAAATTCAAAAACTTCGTGCATGTTAAAGGTGGATATTTTCATAGTGGTACAAAAGGCTACGTATAACATTTTGTTAGTATTTTTTGGTGTCTGTATGCCATTTTTAGACTCTGAAAATATGATGATAATATGGGGAAAAAAGCTGCTGGGGAGGCTGAGGCAGGAGGATCGCAAGTTTGAATCCAGCCTTAGCAAGTTACCCAAAGCCCCCAGCAACTTATTGAGACCCTGTATCAGAATTTTAGAAAGGGCTGGGGATATAACTCAGTGGTAAAGTGCACCTGGGTTCAATCCCCAGTACCAAAATAGTAAGAGGAGTAGTAGAAGTAATAATAGTAATAACAATGAATAGTAGTGGTAGTATTCAGAATCTGGCCTCAAAATCTGCTGTGAACCATTGCACTCTCCTACCTACATGCTGCTAGCTAAAGTAGTCCTCATCTTGTTCCTTACACCTGTAATTTTCCATATTAAAATGAACTTGGGGGTTGGGGCAGTGATTATGGGGTTACCTTGCAGACACTAGGTAGATAGGTCCTGGGCCTCATCAGCCATGTAGACAATGACTAGAACAATCCCTAGTGTATTTCACCTCACCTGCTGAAATACATTGGTATGTTAATACCAAATTAAAACAGATACACAGACACCCACAAGAAACAGGTTCCTTGACAGCCCTGTCCCTGTTTTGAGCAGTTTCCACTCTTCCGTTGCCTTTTTCCGTGAGGGAGCTTGGCAGTGCACTGAGCTGACCTCTCTCAGTGGAAGACGTGCTCTGTCCTGGCAGCCACCCGGCAACAGCTGCTGTGGCCACTGCCACCCATGGTGTGGCAGTGTGGTGAACCCGCAAGCCCCGCGCAGCCGGCCTGCCTGTCGCCGCCTGCCTCCTGCTGCCACCCTGCTCCTGAGGTGCCGATCGCTATCAGCGAGCAGAGCATTGGCGTGTGGTCGCGGTGGTTACGTTGCGAGTCTGTTAATATCTACGTACGTAGCCGTACTTGCTTTTTTTAGTGGAATAGATCCACCCTCTGCTCTCGAGCTGGATGGGTTGGTTCCTGGTGTTTGCAGTTAAGAACAATGATGCAGTGGCTGTTGAATTAGCAGCACTTATGACAGTGTTTCTGCAAATCTGTCCCTCACTGGGATTGTTCAGGGGACAGGAAGTTTTGTTTGTTTTTTTTTCCTTGACCAAATATCTCAGTAATCTTCTCCGATAAAATAAACTACCCCCAAACTTGGTGGCTTCAACAGCACCACTTCACTGTATCTCGGCTGCGTGGTAGGCTGGGCAGTTCTTGGCTCCGAGTGTTGTCAGCCAGGACTCTGAGGTGGCTGCCAGCATCTGGCAGCCAGGTTGGGAACTCTGCTGAGTGGTGTCTCCTGAGTGGCCGATGTCATTAGTGGCTCTGTGGAAGACTCCTGGAGCTGTGGGCCAGGGACACCTCCATAGGAAATTGCTGCGTAACTTCTTGGTCCCTGTGACATCACAGTTGGGGCCCAAGAAGATAAGATCCCAGAGGGAGCTTCCAAAAGGATCTGTCCCAGTTGCAAGCATTTGCCTGTACCCATTCGCCAGCGCCCCACTGGCCAGCACTAGTCACATGATCCAGCCCACACCACTAGGGGAGGGCATTTCGTAGGCAGAACCCGGGAGATGTGCTTCTTGGGGTTGTGGAAGAACAGCCTCCCTTAGCAGGCATTGAGGGTTCCAGGTGCTCTCGGCAAGCTTAAGAGTGGGCTCTCTTCCCCGCACCATGGGTGATTAGTGTCCGTCATTCTCAGGTTTACCAGTCAGACTGGGGAGAAGGCCCTTGAGTGTTTTGACTTGGATTTCTTTAATTATCAGTGAGCTCACAGGTCTTTTCATGTTATTTGTTGATTGTTCATTTGTCTTTCCTTTTCTTTGACTGGGTTTGTCCAGTTTTGTCTTTTTTCCTATTGTTTTTTAAGAAATCTTTGTGTGTTTGGGAGTTAAGCTGTTTAATTTTAATTATGCTACTTGATTTTTTTGTTTTCACATCTACAAAATGGAAAGTAATCTCAAAACTGGTTCTACCAGGATCGAGGTGTGACCTTCCACCAAACCAGAGGAAAAGCGCACTGCACCATGAAGCACTTGCTCCGGAGGGGACATTGGGGTCGCCTCAGTGTCACCTTGGACACATCAGCTCACAGAGTTCTTAGCTTCTGCTGCACATGGCATAAAAGTAACCATTATAGAATGAAGAAAGACTGTGTATCAATTAAAGTTTACATTAGAATGGTTCATTTGCCTGCAGCCTCCTTTCTGAACTTGTCCCAATTTCCTCAACTGAGCTGATGCTGATTTGCATGCAGGAGCTTATTGGCAGGCTACCTGTGTTAGAAATAGCCAGAGCCCAGCCCATTCGGAGCTATTCTTAACTCTGATAATTTTCTCTATTCTGGTTTTGGATGAGTCTGTGCACAGGTGTTCATGTTGAGCTTTTCAGGTTTTCCCTCTGAAGGGAACTTGCCGTTTACATACATTTCATGTCTTTCTCACAACCATGCCACAAGATGCTATTAGTGGCTTCATTTTATAGATAAGAATTACACCTCGTTGGTATGGACCTGGGCCCAGCTGGGTTGCTGGTTGCTGCATAACAGACAAAGGTTTCACAGACTGGAGTCACAGTGTCAGCCAGGACTGTAAGCTCCTCTGAGTCGGGCTCTGGGTCCTCTCCAGACAGAAGGTTGTTGACAGAATTCCGTTTCTGTGGTTGAACCAGAGTGGCCACTGGCTTGTTGAATGACCTCTGCTCCCACTCCCCACAGCAGGGCAGCCGCTTCTTCATGACCACAGAAGGCCTCAGCCTGGCTCCATCTTTAGCTTCTGCCCAGGGATTTGAAGGGCTGCCTGGATGCTCTCCTTTATGCTAACTCACGGCTGATTAGTGACTTTAATCACGCCTGTGAAGTCCCTCTTGCCATGTAACGTACCATCATCGTGGGCAGCATGACCCATCCCGTTCCTAGGCTCCACCTTGTTCCAGGCGAGAGTGCCACTTAAGGTACACCTTGGGTGGCAGGGGTGTCGTTGCGGACGTCTTAGGATTCTGCTGCCCAGGACCCACATGACTTTAGACGTTGTGCTGTCTCATTAGCCTTGCGATGTGCCATGTGGACACAGGGCAGAGACCCAAAAACTGCTGGAAGGAGTGACTTACAAAAGCCTCATTTTATGCCTTTTCTTCAAATATTGCAGTGCCTGGAAGTAGCGAACCCTTTATGACGCAAGGCCAGATGCCCAACAGCAGCATGCAGGACGTGTACAGCCAAAGTCCCGCAGGGCCAGTGTCCAATCTGGGCATGGGCCAGCGGCAGCAGTTTCCCTATGGGGCCAGTTATGACCGAAGGTGAGTATTTTTCAAAAGGAAGACAAGATGATCCTGTGGAAATGGTCTTCTGAGCCCTGGTTACTGAGCCACCGAGGGCAGAACAGCGACCTTCCTGCCTGGTTGCTGCTGATCCCTGGGTGAGTGTCAGCTGGATGCCTTCAGTGGACAGCCACAGCAGGACCAGGAAGAAGGACCTTGTCCCCATGCAACCAGATGGCTCTGTACTTTTGTAAGCAAATTAGTAGCATAAATCAGATATTTGGGACTGTTTGGCTGCTTCCAGAGGCTTCTCCTGTGAACCCAAGGTCCACGGCCACCCCTCAGCACACCATGTCACAGTGCTGCAACCAGCACACACTTCCCTCAGTGAGGCGGCCAGTGTCATCCCACAGAAGTGGCCCCGCTGCAGGCAGGTGCAGCTCCTCTGGGAGCTACCAGACTCCCGGGCTTCACAGCATGGGCTCCCCGCTCTCCCCTGTATTTCTTAAGGAATGTCAGAGGGTAGTAGCCGTCAGGCTGCCAGCATTCTGGAAAGGTCTTCCAGAAGTTGCTCCTTCTGTTTCCACTCTTCCCTGTAAAGAGAGTGCACGTTACTCCTTGATAAGCAGTTCTGAAAAAGCCCACCACGTGGCCTGCGTGAGCCTCTCCAAGGAAGCCATCTTGACCCTGAAGTGGCCGGTCAGGCCACAGGACCAGCCCAGAAGGAAGAGAGCCATTGAGATGCCAGAGAGGTCATCATAAACTGTCCTACAAAGATGGCACAGGGGAGCTGCCCGTGTGAAGAGACCCCTGCCCTGTGCACCTAGTCCAACACGCCTCCCCTCCGTGGAGCGTCCTCTCCCTCCCGTCAAGGGAAACCCTCAGGCTTTAATGTGATATTTGATCTTTAAGAAAAAAAGGAGAGAATGGAGGCATAAAAGAGTGTGAGGGGAGTGCCTCAGGGGCACTCCCTCCAGGGTCCAGCTGAGACGGTGCTCCCTGGTTTAATACAGAGGGGCAAGCTGGGAAGACCCTGTTGGGCCAGGGAAGGCTTCTTCCTGATGTGCCCATAGCTGTGTGGAGCCCAGCTAGCGGCACACTTTCTCAGAGTGGCTTAGGAGTTGGTTCTAGTTGCTAACCTGGCCGCGTGTGTCTGCCTGGACCTGTTAGCCATTATGTAATGTTCAGTATGCCAGATCAGGATTTTGCTTTGGGTTTGAGGGCCCAGTAAAAACTGATTGATTGATTGATTTAGCTAACAAGATTACAAGAACAGTTTTCATATATTATGAAAAGATTTCCAGTACATTTGCTTCTCTGGTTCAACCACATGAGATTTATTTACTTCAAATTTGCTTTTCTGAAAAATGTTACTTACTCAGCTTAGATTTTTATCTGTGTCAATTATATTTCTTTCTTTTTAAATAATCATAGTAGTTAGCAAAAACTTCTGTCTTTTTTACCTGTGATATTTAAAAATTCATTGTTTTTCATATTCCTTGATCACATCAGGAATACATTCAATTCAGTTACTCTCTTTCTTACAAGATTCAATATTACTAACTTCAACCAACTTATTTTTCAAGATTCCAAATCTGGTACCCTTGAGAACATACTATTTTTATGGTATTGATAATTTCTCAGTGTAGTAGCCATTGAAAATAAGTATTTTATTTATTTCCATTTTGTGATTTACTAGGAGTACATTTAAGTCATTGCTGTTATTTTTTTCTGTAGACTTTCAGGTCATAGAACTCTGAAATTTTGTGTACTTGTTTTAGAGCATTATTGGAATTAAGCTTGACCTTTAAAAAGTAGAACATTTTGCATATCGTAGCACGTCTAGAAATGCTGCTTCTGAGTCTTAGATTCCTTCTGCTGCTTCTGTCATGGTGCCTCACATGGTGTCCTGTGACACTTCCTGGGGTGAGCTTCAGTGGGTAGGTGGAGCTCCTGCCTCAAAGGCTTGGGCAGGCGCTTACAGGGTGGCTGCCTGTTCGACCGGTATTCCTCTCACACCTATTAACCAACAGCACAAGCCAGGAGTTTGGCAGCACTCCCAAAATGGGTGTTCCCATCCTTCTTGCTGCAAGCTCCGGCAGCTGCTGCCCAGGAAGCCTGCCGGGAGCAGTGTGTGACAGAGGAAAGGCGGCACCACGGGGGGAGAGCCTCCAAAATGGGTTGTTCGTGGCCGTGCTTACCTGAAGTCACTTGGGTATTAAGTTTCCTTTGAATGCCTTGTTCCAGGCATGAACCTTACGGGCAGCAGTATCCAGGCCAAGGTCCTCCGGCAGGACAGCCACCGTATGGAGGACACCAGCCTGGCCTGTATCCCCAGCAGCCGGTGAGTTGGCGAGTGGGCGTGGGTCCCTGTGTTCTCTGTCACTCTCCAAGAAGCTTAAACTCAAACTTGTGTTACTTCTGAAAAGTTTTAGGAATCATAGCAAAAATGATGAGCATTTATTGAACATTCAGGATGTATATAATGCTAAAAAGTAGTCCTGGGATTTTGGAGTCAGTAACTAAACATTGTTCCTGAGATACAAGATGGTAAATGAAGTTAAACACGCTCATTCTTGTAAACGATGACAAGCCCCTTCGAGGGTGCGGTGCTGGGGTGAGGTCCATACTGTGCAGCTGGCCTCTTGTCTGTGGGCTCCACATCCGTGGGTTCAGTCAGCCACAGACCAAGAGTGTTTGAAAGTGTCTTTAAAAAACTGCATCTGTACAGAACATGTACGTGCTTTTTTGTCATCGTTCCCTAAACAGTGGAGACATATAATATATAATAATTTATATAGCATTCACTAACATTTTAATAGGTATTACAGGTAACCTAGGGATGAATTAAGGCATACAGGAGGCAGGACATCGGTTATTTGCAAAGACTGCACCGTAGTATATAAGGACTTGAACGTCCTTGAATTTTGGTGTCCACCAGGGTCATGGAACCCGTCCCCCGCAGATACAGGGACCACTGTATACTCTTATAGCAGAAACTGTTGTAAAACAGAAATTAGTCTTTGTTTTGAAGAATATATAGAAAAGGCAACTCAAAATGTTACATAGTAAAAGGTAATCTGCCTTTAAAATAAGATATTAATGGGCACATACTTTGAGTCAATAGAGTAAGTCTTGCTAGATGGTGGTGGCCATTGCTGTTCAACTGTGCAAACCCCCTGCATCTGTAAGAGCTGATACTGAGGCTTGTGCTATGGTGGCTTTTCAGGCACATGGGACTTCGCTATTTCTAAGCAACCTTTCAAATGGAAGACCTCTTGCAAAGTAGAGGATATTTTGTTTTGAAAGTTTTATCACAAAGCAGCTTTTAAACATTTAATTTTTCTGGAGATATATGTAATAATACAAATTCATATGTATGTGTATGTGTGTGTGTGTGACATGGTGACTTGTATTATTTAGCCATCTGATCTTAAGCAAATTTCAAGTAAAACAAATACTAATTAAAATCTCAGCATCTCACCCCCTCTCAAGCAGAGATTCCTCCCCACCCTGACTCGCTCTGGTCTCCAGAGTTCCCAGCTTAGTGGCAGGTGCTGCTGGGACAGGACCAGCAGGACTTTCATGGAGAGTCTGACCTGAACAAGCTGGACATCAGGTGACATGATGTCCCCAGCCTGGGGAGCTGAATCCTGCCTGGAGAATTTTCTGTGAAGTGCAGCCTAAGACATCCCTTTTGCCCTGGAACTTCTGGTGGCCCTGGGCTCCTCAGGGCTTTCTTGTAGGCCAGCCTTTTATGTCCAGGGCCATCTCAGTGTGGCTTCAAGCCCTGCCCAGCTCCTGCCTCTGAGCTGAGGCTGCACTTTGCCATGCTGCAGGAGAGGAGGCTTTGTTTTTCCCACAGAAAATTTCCAACATGTAAAAACAAACTTTGGACACCTTTGGAGTGTGTGACCCAAGGCATTATATGACATGGAAACAGTCCCAAATTGTTAGTTCTCTTTACATAGGAGCTTCCCATATTCTTCTCGAAGTGAACATTTCCACCAGGTAATAACTATTTTGCATAATTTGAGTGTGCATGATTATACCTGTAAGAGCACACCAGCATGATTTGTCTTTATGTGAATTTCAGAATTACAAACGCCACATGGATGGCATGTACGGGCCTCCAGCCAAGCGCCACGAGGGAGACATGTACAACATGCAGTATGGCAACCAGCAGCAAGAGATGTACAACCAGTATGGGAGCTCTTACTCTGGCCCGGACCGGAGGCCCATCCAGGGGCAGTACCCGTACCCTTACAACAGAGAGAGAATGCAGGGCCCAGGCCAGATGCAGCCCCACGGAATCCCGCCTCAGATGCTGGGCGGCCCCATGCAGTCGTCCTCCAGTGAAGGGCCGCAGCAGAACATGTGGGCCGCGCGCAACGATATGCCTTACCCCTACCCGAACCGGCAAGGCCCCGGCGGCCCTGCACAGGCCCCCCCTTACCCAGGCATGGGCCGCACGGATGACTTGATGGTACCTGATCAGAGGATCAATCACGAGAGCCAGTGGCCTTCTCACGTCAGCCAGCGCCAGCCTTACATGTCCTCTTCGGCCTCCATGCAGCCCATCACACGCCCACCTCAGTCATCCTACCAGACGCCACCGTCACTGCCAAACCACATCTCCAGGGCGCCCAGCCCGGCTTCCTTCCAGCGCTCCCTGGAGAACCGCATGTCTCCAAGCAAGTCTCCCTTTCTGCCCACCATGAAGATGCAGAAGGTCATGCCCACAGTCCCCGCATCCCAGGTCGCCGGGCCGCCCCCTCAGCCACCCCCAATCAGAAGGGAGATCACCTTTCCTCCTGGCTCAGTGGAAGCATCGCAGCCAGTCCTGAAGCAAAGGCGAAAGATTACCTCAAAAGATATTGGTAAGAATTACAGAAATGAAATTCCAGCTGCAATCTAGAATTTTCTTTTTTTCACCTTGTTTTTATTTGGCGCATCATAGTGTACACAGTGATGGGATTTGTTGCCACACATTCATATATGCACACAATGTAACCATATAATTTGGTCTAGAATTTTAATTTTAGCTGAGATGTAGTTTGTGTAAATATTAGTAAGATGAAGTTCTTATGAGTGCAAATTATCAGAATGCTTTTATACAAGAGCAATAGTTGGAAACCACTAATCCAAATTGAGAAGGTGCTGGAGAAGAGCTTGAATTGAAATGGTGTCTGGAGGGGTGACTGATGTGGGGAGATCAGAGCTCCGCATGAGAGGTCAGGGAACCCTCTGTGATTCTATACCGGCTTTCAGGCTTAAAGATTTGACACTAGCCAAACCACTTAATCCCTACATCACATGCTTAAAAAACTCACTCTGAGGTCACGGAAATGCTAAGGATGACCCGAAGAATGTGAAGGCACAGCACTCTGATTTGGTAACAATACACAGTAAATTACCATGGGCAAAAAGTATCTATAGAGACGGTACCGGGAACGTGCTGCCGTGTGCTGTGTAGGTTTGATGCAGTCTGCACAGCACTGGCAGATGTGGCCCGGGAGCTGCTTCAGTTGAATGCTGATATCACTTGTTCAGTCTTGAGATGATGTGAGTGCTCATTAGAGATATGGAATGACTGGGAGTACACAGTTTTTCTGCATTTATTTTTAAATCCTCTTAACACAAGGGAAATAATAGATATTGGTTGTATAAGAAAAAATTTTCTTAATCATTTGTAAAAATGATTAAGAAAAAAAATTACTTAATCGTTTGTAGCAATTAGAAAATTAAAAGATACTAAATTAATGCATTAAAGATGTTTTCAATCATTGGACATTAAGAAGATATATATGTAGAGAGAAATATATATAAATACTTAAATATATAAATGCTGTATATACAAATGTATATTTAAGTTAAATATTTAAGTTTGTTTAAAAATTCTTAGTATATGTTAATACCAGTGCTTGTCTTAAGCCTAGGGAAAAATATGGGGTTTTTTTTTGGTTTGGTACCGGGTATTAAACCCAGGAGTGCTTTATCAGCTACATTCCCTGCCCTTTTTATTTATTTTCTTGTGTGTGTGTGTGTGTCACATAGTCTCACTGAGTTGCTTAAAGCCTTGCCAAGTTGCTAAGAGGCTGTCTCTGAACTCTTGATCCTCCTGAATTGCTGAGATTACAGGTATACACCACCATGCCCAGTTTGTTCCTTAATTGAAAAAAAAAGTTTGACTCTGATCAATGTAAAAGTATTATGTGCCTATCTTAGAAATAGAATTAAATGGAATTAAAATAAAGGAGGAGGGCTGGACTGTGGCTCAGTGGTAGGGCGCTTGCCTAGCATGTGTGAGACACTGGGTTCCATCCTCAGCACCACATAAAAATAAGTAAATAAATTGAAGGTATTGTGTTCATATACAGCTTTAAAAAATGTTTTTATAAAATAAAGGAATAACACAGGCACAGCCTTCCTCCATGACAGAGTGCTATGGGTGCCCAGAACCCCCTCCTGCCCACCTGGCTGTGGCCCTGGCACATCCAGGTAGAACAGACCTCCTCCTCTGTCCCGGGCTCCCACCATGCATGCTCCCCTGCAGGGCCTCCTGAAAAGTAGTGAGTCCCTTCTGCAGCCCCGTCATAGGTGAATCTTAACAATTCTTTATCCAATCACTTCGTTTTCTTCAGGAACAGGAATAGGGAAAACAAGAAAAAAACACAGCCCTTCTGTATCCCGTTCCTTGGCTCAGGAAATCCAACCATCAAAGTGCTAATGTCTATCAGTAGCATGTACCTGGGCAAGAGCTCAGAAACGGAAGACAGCGTGGGGAAATCAAGACTTTGTATCTGAGGATGTGAACTTGGGATTTAAGTTTTGCTTTTATATTCTGCATACTTGCCAGCCTTCCAGAGACATCACCTTGAGACACTTGTGAGTGAAGAATGCAAAAGAAGACAGAGGCACTTCTGGGCCCACTCTAGTAGAAACTGATGCGTCATTACAGGCTATCAGGTGGTAAAATACCCAAGATGAGACGGACAGACCCTGTGCCCAGCCCCGCCATCCTCGACTAGGAGCACTGTGATGCGTGTTTCATTAGCAGAAAAACAAAAAGATCTTAGACAGCAAAAGTTTCTTAGCACAACCTGTCACCTCCACTTAAACTCAGAAAAGAGCATGTTCAGCACTCAGAGCATCTGTTTAACCCGGCCTCCCCTTCTTTCCTCTCATTCTTTTGTTACTTTCTGCCCTTTTGTTCATAGAGTTGACATTTCTTATACCCTTGTTCTTTCCTGGTTTCAGTTACCCCTGAGGCATGGCGTGTGATGATGTCCCTTAAATCAGGGCTTTTGGCTGAAAGTACTTGGGCTCTGGACACCATCAACATCCTTCTCTACGATGACAGCACGGTTGCTACTTTCAATCTCTCCCAGGTGAGCAGGCTGGTGCCAGTCCAACCAGTGGCCATATTAGAATGTTAGGAAGTCAAGTTGTGCACATGCCTGATTGATATCAGCCACGTAGATTGGCAGTCATGAGCTAACATCTCGAATCATTGTAGTTATAAACCAACATTAATCAATAGGTAGCTGTCTGAGAACGTGGTCTGCAGTGATAGTCATTCCGGTCCTTGAACATGTGGACACACGTACCTGTGCTTCTCAGGTAATCAGTGACTGTGGGCAGCGGGGCGGAGTGGCAGGGTTAAATCATTAGCGTGAATGTTAGCAGGCCAGAGGGAATGTCACTCAAAATGTAACATGAAGTTAAGATTGAATCAGTGTTGGAAATATTGTTAGTCACAATGGGACGTTGCTCTACTTTCCAGGGGGACTTGATGTCTTTCATTTAATTAAAAACAAATGGGGCTGTGACTTAGCTCAGTGGTAGAGCACTTGCCAACCACGTGTGAAGCACTGGGTTTGATCCTCAGCACCACATAAAAATAAATAAATAAAATAAAGGCACTGTGTTCATCTACAACTAAAAAATATTTAAAAACCAGAAAATGCGTGAAGTGTCTAGTAGAGAGGAGGTCAGCGAAGCCCCCCCACCCCACATCCTACTGAAAATGTCATGGCCTTGTGGCCACACCTCGGTCCGAGTCGCCCCTTTGTTCCACCTCTTCCCAGGTCATTTTGAAGCAGTCACTTCAAACCTGCTCCTTTAGTAATGAGCATGGCCCTCCCACCCGCCCTGCGTCTTGCTGGGAGCTGGGCCAGAGCGGGAGCTGAGGAGAGGCCCTCCTCCTGGCAGCGCGTGGACACGCTCTGCTTTGTGTTAAAAAGTAACACGTCCACTCTCCTTGCTTCCACTGACATAAGACCAGACTCTCCACCCCCTTTCTTCTTTCATGGAAGTCCTTAGTGCAGTGTAGCCCAGGAGGGTGATTTTTCAGTTGATAGAAAGCATATTAATAAGATCATAAATGTCACACAAAGTCCCTTTTTAAAAGAAAATAAATATTTTTAAAATGTATCTAGCCTTCAGTAGAATAATTACCTTTCATCCTCATATAGGTGAGCCGTTGCTGGTCACACATTTCCACACCCAGGATCACTTTATTAACGTCCCCTTTTCCCCGGGGGAAAAGTAAACTGCAGCCATCCAGACTCCCTTCTGGAAAATGGTCCCTTTGGGACCCTGAAAGCAAGTCCTATGCCAGAGTTGGTGCTTCACAGCCCCTTCCCAAAGAAACTGTCAGCTGACAGAAAAGTGTGCCCCTGTCTGTCACGAGAGACCCTTTTTATGACCTGCTTCTGGCGGCCCCTCGTGTAGGGAGGGCCGGTGGTGGGGTCTGAAGCTGTAGGTGTGCCCTCCGTGCCGCAGGGGCTCATGGGAAGCACGGCTTGCTCCCATGGGCAGCAGCTCTCCTGGTGGCTTTGTCTTTCAGCTAGAGCTGTGGATAACCGAAATGTAAAATTGCATTTTATGAAACATTTTAATTCATTTATCAAGGACTAAATTGATTTGTTTTTAATTTTCAGTGTTTATGAGCTACTACATAGCTGAAATTATCTTCTCTAAAGGATATATAGTGAATGTAAATTAGGGTAACCTATGGCACCTGAGACAAAAATAACCATAAAATCCTAAGAATAATAACCATAAAAATCCCAGCAAGCAAGTCTCAGATAAATAATGGAAGAGAAGAGAGTCACTTTGGGTGAACGAGTCTATAAAATCCACGTTCCTACTCTTCTAATAATGAGTGCACTGTAGCCAAACCGGGTGGGTAAAGAACAGCAGAGACTTCCCTCATCACTGACGTTAGAATGTGCAGCAAGAGGTCAGGTTCACGTTGGTGGAGTTGAAAGTCAGCAGCATACAGGAGGCATGTCCAGTGCTGGTTTGGTGAGTGACCTGGCGTTCAGGAAGTTCACCCAGCAGACATGCAGGGAACTTTCATGGCCCAGCCAGAAAGGTGGTCCCAGGGTTTCACCCCTCCAGTCACAGCTAATGTCATGACTGTACCTCTTCTCTCTCCTCCTCCCCTCTAGTTGTCTGGATTTCTTGAACTTTTAGTAGAGTACTTTAGAAAATGCCTGATTGACATTTTTGGAATTCTCATGGAGTATGAAGTGGGAGACCCCAGCCAGAAAGCACTCGATCACAATGCAGTGAAGAGAGATGACAGCCAGTCCTTGGCAGACGATTCTGGGAAAGAGGAGGAAGACGCTGAGGGTCTCGAGGAGGAGGACGAGGAGGACGAGGAGGAGGAAGATGGTGAAAAGGTAGAGTCAGAGGTGAAGAGCAGTGCCACCCTCACAGCCCCAGATGCCACTGCAGCCCCGAAAGAGAAGCCCAGGCAGGCCAGTAAGTTTGACAAGCTGCCAATAAAGATTGTCAAGAAGAACAACCTGTTCGTCGTGGACCGCTCTGATCGCTTGGGCCGCGTGCAGGAGTTCAGCAGCGGGCTTCTGCACTGGCAGCTGGGGGGCGGCGACACCACCGAGCACATCCAGACTCACTTTGAGAGCAAGATGGAGATTCCTCCTCGCAGGCGCCCAGCTCCCCCTTTAAGCTCCACAGGTAGAAAGAAAGAGCCAGAAGGCAAAGGCGATTCTGAAGAGCAGCCAGAGAAAAGCATCATAGCCACCATCGACGACGTCCTGTCTGCTCGGCCAGGGGCCTTGCCCGAAGAAGCAAACCCTGGGCCCCAGACCGAGAGCAGCAAGTTTCCTTTTGGTATACAGCAGGCCAAAAGCCACCGGAACATCAGACTGCTGGAGGACGAGCCCAGGAGCCGGGACGAGACTCCACTGTGCACCATCGCACACTGGCAGGACTCGCTGGCCAAGCGCTGCATCTGCGTGTCCAACATCGTGCGCAGCTTGTCTTTCGTGCCTGGCAATGACGCCGAGATGTCCAAACATCCGGGCTTGGTGCTGATCCTGGGGAAGCTGATTCTTCTTCACCATGAGCATCCAGAGAGGAAGCGAGCGCCGCAGACCTACGAGAAGGAGGAGGACGAGGACAAGGGGGTGGCCTGCAGCAAAGATGAGTGGTGGTGGGACTGCCTGGAGGTCTTGCGGGACAACACACTGGTCACATTGGCCAACATCTCGGGGCAGCTAGACTTGTCCGCTTACACGGAAAGCATCTGCTTGCCGATCCTGGATGGCTTGCTGCACTGGATGGTGTGCCCATCTGCGGAGGCGCAAGACCCCTTTCCCACAGTGGGACCCAACTCGGTCCTGTCGCCTCAGAGACTTGTGCTGGAGACCCTCTGTAAGCTCAGCATCCAGGACAATAATGTGGACCTGATCTTGGCCACGCCTCCATTTAGTCGTCAGGAGAAATTCTATGCTACGTTAGTTAGGTACGTTGGGGATCGCAAAAACCCAGTCTGTCGAGAGATGTCCATGGCGCTTTTATCGAACCTTGCCCAGGGGGATGCGCTAGCCGCAAGGGCAATAGCCGTGCAGAAGGGAAGCATTGGGAACTTGATAAGCTTCCTGGAGGACGGGGTCACAATGGCGCAGTACCAGCAGAGCCAGCATAACCTCATACACATGCAGCCCCCGCCTCTGGAACCACCTAGCGTAGACATGATGTGCAGGGCGGCCAAGGCTTTGCTGGCCATGGCCAGAGTGGACGAGAACCGCTCGGAATTCCTTTTGCACGAGGGTCGGTTGCTGGATATCTCAATATCAGCTGTCCTGAACTCTCTGGTTGCATCTGTCATCTGTGATGTACTATTTCAGATTGGGCAGTTATGACATAGTGAGAAGGCAAGCATGTGTGAGTGAAGATTAGAGCGTCACATATAACTGGCTGTTTTCTGTTCTTGTTTATCCAGCGTAGGAAGAAGGAAAAGAAAATCTTTGCTCCTCTGCCCCATTCACTATTTACCAATTGGGAATTAAATAATTAATTTGAACAGTTATGAAATTAATATTTGCTGTCTGTGTGTATAAGTACATCCTTTGGGGTTTTTTATTTCTTTTTTTTTTTTTTTTAACCAAAGTTGCTGTCTCGTGCATTCAAAGGTCATGTTTTGTTTTTCACAGATTCTCTTTTTAATGTTCTTTTTTCCATGTCGTATTGCATTTTTTGGGAAGCAAATTGACTTTAAAGAAAAAAGTTTTGGCAAAAAATGCTAAGATGGGAAAATTTCACCACACTGAGTCAAAAAGGTGAAAAATTATCAGTTTCCTATGTGTTTTATTCTTCCAAGAATGAAAAAACTGCATCCCATCACCCAAAGCTCTGTGCAATAGAAACTTCTAGAGATATAGGTATAGGGGCTCAAGGAGGTGTGTCAGTCAGTAGTCAGAACTATGAATGATACTGGTTTCTCCACGGGAAGATGGTTACATTAGGCTAGGAGCAAAAACAACGTCTTTTAAGTTAGGATTGAAAATACATACCTGATAGTGATCAACGAAATTGCTTCCTCACCACTACGCCGTGTCTGCTGTCTGTCGTTTGGCCCCCACATGACAGTTCTTCACGATTCCTTTAATCATTTTTTAAATATTTTTTTTACTGCCTATGGGCTGTGATGTATATAGAAGTTGTACATTAAACATACCCTCACTTTTTTCTTTTCTTTTTGTTTTTTTTTTGTTTTGGGTTTTTTTTTTTTTTTTTTTTTTTTTTTTTTAGTACAAAGTTTTTAGTTTCTTTTTCATGATGTGGTAACTACGAAGTGATGGTAGATTTAAATAATTTTTTATTTTTATTTTATATATTTTTTCATTAGGGCCATATCTCCAAAAATAAAAAAGAAACAAAAAATACAAAAAACAAAAACAAACAAAAAAAAAAAAAACAAAAAAAAAAAAGAGGGTAATGTACAAGTTTCTGTATGTATAAAGCCATGCTCTATTTCGGGAGAGCAGCTGATCACAATTTGCTTCATGAATCAAGGTGTGGAAATGGTTGCATATGGATTGATTTAGAAATGGTTACCAGTACAGACAAAAAAAAAAAAGAAAAAAATACAACTAAAAGGAAGAAACACAACTTCAAAGATTTTTCAGTGACGAGAATCCACATTTGTATTTCAAGATAATGTAGTTTAAAAAAAAAAAAAAGAAAAAAACTTGATGTAAATTCCTCCTTTTCCTCTGGCTTAATGAATATCATTTATTCAGTATAAAATCTTTATATGTTCCACATGTTAAGAATAAATGTACATTAAATCTTGTTAAGCACTGTGACGGGTGTTCTTGAATACTGTTCTAGTTTCCTTAACAGTGGTTTCGTAGTGACGAGTTGTTTACAGACATAGGAGAAAAACAGCAGCACCCTCCTAGTACAGAACCCTGAGCTCGGAGGGCACCTTTTGAGGGTCACCTGCTTTAGAGTGGGGAGCAACACTTTGGTTTTCTCCAACTGTTTAGCTAATCATTCGTTCTTTGAAGCAATTAAGTCTTGACACTGAGGTATGATCCTTTCCAGTGTGGACAGGAAGTGGCCACCAGCCCACTTGAGGTGAGAACTCCAAAGCTGACTGGCCTGAAATGTAACATTCTGCCTTTTACTAATCCATCGTGATTCTAATCAGAGTTCAGTCTATCCCATGTTTCTTCTGTGTGCCTCAAAGTTATTTTGCATTTAGTTTACTCCACCGTGTATAATATTTATATTGTGCAATGTTAAAAAGAATATGTTATATTGTATGTGGTGTACATAGTGCAAAGTGATTATTTCTATTTCAGGGCATATTATTATTCTCATATTCCTTCCTACCTGGTGCACAGTAGCTTTTTAACTCGTCAGTCCTGATTTCAGCTTTTCCTGGGGGCCGTTGACTTTACTGTTTAAGTTTCTCTGACACTGCTGCACAGTCGTCCTGTCGCGGACCCCTTCTTCTGGCTCTACCTCTCACCCCCCTTCCAGTCACAGTGTACTGAGCAGTTCCCAGCCCTGCCACACCTGTTACCCTGGTTCACATTACTCACAGGAGTATTTGGAAGAGTTAGGAACACGCAGTCACAATCAGTGTGAGACGTGACTCTGGAGTCGCAAAAAAAAAAAAAAAAAAAGGATTTTTTCCTGCAAGCAGTCTCATCTGTCAACTCCCACATTACTTAGTCAAACAGTCTTCTTACATAACAATGCAGCCAAATAGATCTGAATTAAAAACCCATTTCTAATTCTACTTTAAATACAGCTGCTTGCTAAAAATGGTTTTTAGTGCTCCGAGCTTAAAACATGGAGATTTGTAAGAGGGAATTCAATATGATTCTAATTTCTCTCTTATAGTGTATGAATAAAAGGTGTATGTGAACTCTGAGTTATCTCATGTCCCAGTTTTCTTGTCAATCAGAAGAGTAAAACCATTTTGGAAGACTGTGAATGTCACGCTTGAGCCGTAGCCGATGCCCAGAGTCCGACCACTGAGCAGCACGTGGGCACAGGCTGACATGCGGCACAGTCTCTAGCTCCTCCAGGAAGATTCTAGCATCCTTTCTCCACTCTCACCCCAGAATCAAGACTCACAGAAGCCCATGAAGAATTTGCAGCCTGCTTGAGATCATCTTGCTTATAAACTGAGTTATTGCTTTGTCCTAAAATTAGTTGTTTTTTTTTTTTTTTTCCTATGAGGCTTCAGAAACTTACAGGATACCCATACTTTAAATGTGTACCAAAAAAAAAAAAAAAAAAGATAAAAATAAAGGTGCAAAGAAAGTTTAGTATTTTGGAATGGTGCTATAAAGTTGAATCTGTTGGTATTTGAGTGAATTTTTTTAATGTCATAAATGATACTATTGGGTGGCATCTGCTTAGAAATAGCTATTTGGAATGTTTTGGTTGAGAAGGAAACAGAATCAGTTTCCACTGATGAGTGTGGCCTGTTTGAAGACGGTTAAACTTTTCAAGTTACAGTGGAGGGTGATTTTTTCTGGTGGACACGGGCAGTCTTACACAGCACAAACTCTGTGAGGACGTGAATCAAGCATCACTGGGAGCCACAGTGGACTCCAAACAACCCACTGCCTTTTGCTGGGCTGTAGTCTCATCTTTTTCTGGGAGCCCAGTGTTTGGTGCCACTGTCCCCTGGCACACCCAGGAGCACTTCGAAGTAAACTTTCACTTCATGCATAGTCAAGCTTCTCAAAACTAGTAAATATTTCTGGTAGTATATTTCTGCTAAGGCAACACATCATTCATTCAGCAGAGGTACTGAGCACATACCAGGTGCCATTCTCTGTCTAGGCTGTAAGGAGTCGCCAGTGAATGATGACCTTGGGTCAGTTGCGTTTCAGTCTTTCACATCAGACAGCGGTAGAAATCACCAAGTCTGCCCAATACAGTGTTTGTGCTTTGAAAACCCCCAATACCCACCGCACTTATGCAGTGATGACCCTGGGTTTTGTTGAACAAAAACCAAAGTGAGGTTCTAGCTCTTGCACACACAATGTGGCCCAGAAACCTCCCTATGTGCCTTTCAGGGGACTCTGAGGCCCTCCCAGCTCTGAAAGGTTCCTGGAAAGCAGCTGGCTCCTGTCAGATGCACAGCTGGGTCTCCAGACTCTGCTTCCTGCCTCCACCTAGAGATTGCCAGTCTGGTTCTATGGAGATGCAGCCCTCTAAAATGCCAAGGTCAAATTTCCAATTTAAATCACAGTGGGATTTTAAAATGTGAACTTTGAGGGTGAGTCAGGGGTGGGGGTCGATCATCAAATTATGAAAAAGTGAGACTTGCTTTCCCAAATCTGACTTGAGGCACTTGAAGGTTTGTTTACCCTCGCTTTTCCCAAAGTGCATTCTAAGAGCAGAAGAGATCTCAAAGTCTTGCATATTGTCCTAGGGCAGTCTGAAATCCACAGTACCACGTGGAAGGCTAAAGTGACCTGTGGGAAGGAGGCTTGCTAATCCCAAGCATCTCCTGACTTAATTAGGCTGGAACCTTTTTATTATTTATTTTTTTAAATAATTCTTATATACATGCTGCAGAGCTTTGGTAAACCCAGGCTAGCCAGAGAGCATGCCTGACTTCTCTCCTAATTGTCCATGTTCCTTGCATTCTTTTCTCTCAAACTGAAATTGCGATGTCCTCACCAAAGAAGTAGCGTGAATCTTCCGCTGTCACTGTGACCTTGAACAAGGTATTTAAACTCTTGAACCTATTTCCTCACCTGTAATGTTATAACCCCCACCTTGTAGGATTGGTAAGATTGAATGAGATAATATGTGTAGAAGTCTTACAATTGATGAGTGTTTGGGCCCCAGTGTGCTTACACAAGTACACACGCACACCTCCTTTGTCTGGTGCCCTAACACATGTTTTGCATGCTTTAAAAGTAAGGCCTAGGGCTGAGGTCGTAGCTCAGTGGTAGAGCACTCACCCTGCATGTGTGAAGCGCTGATTTCAATCCTTAGCACCACATAAAAATAAGTAAAAGATAGAGGTATTGCATCCATCTACAGCTAAAAATATTTTTTAAAGTATTTGCGAGTTGTCATTTTGGATGTGCTGGGAAAACCATGCTTAGCCTATTGCTCACCTGTGTTCAGGGCCAAGGATGATTCTGATCATTCTCTATTGCATGTCAGTTTTGGAGGTCACATCTAGGGACAGGGGCAGGCCCCACCCTTTTGGTGTACCTAGGGGAAGCTGGTCTGAAATTCAGTCATGCAGTAAACTCGTGCTACCCCGCCCTCCCTCCCTCAGGAGAGGTCATATATGGCAGGTGGCTGGTCACAATATTTGACTTCATGCTCCTTTTCCTCCAATTCACACAGCAGAGAGAGCTTGCCTAGAAACAAGTCTTCACACTTAGCTGAAAGGTGCCATAGTTCCAGGGGTTGTAAAGCCGAGTCCAGGCCCCTCTGTTCCAGCGCAAGCGTAAGGTCAGGTAAGGAATAGAGACTGAGCTTTCCTCTTTGACCCAAGTTTGGCTTTTAGCTGGCCTGAGATCTGAATATTCTACAAACCACGTTTTCCCAAAGAATCAAGGAACTTGAACATGGACACAGCTTCTTGAAGATACCCTTCACCAAATGCACGCTACCCTCAGACAAGCAGCGCAGCCTCTGTGTACCAGTGCTTCTTGGTAAGTGGTGATCACTTAACATTTGCATGTCTTTTGCACTTGAAGGGGAGCATAGTTTCTAGTTGTTCACCACAGAAGCCTTGGTATAGAACACTATCCTGTCCACCATCCAAAGAGAGCAGCAGAGGCCACACTCCATGTCACATGCTGATCTGGCCCCAAACTGACCCAGCCCAAAAAGTGTTTTCAGCCTGACATAAAACCCAGAGGAGACCCAGGGCTTCTGATGATGTACAGCAACCACACATCAGAGGAAGAACTAGATGTAACGTCATGCTCACTATATATCTGGACCTCTATTAAAATGTCAATGTAAATCTAACCCAAAATCAGAATCCAGACAATGCTCTGGCCTTCCAAGGGTCTCCTCTCTCATTATTGCCTTTATAATCCTCAGGCACTTTGCTTATGTGTTTTGTGTTGAGAAAGAAATAATATTGGAGCTAGGGTTCAGCTCAGTGGCAGAGCGCTCGCCGAGCTTGTCTGAGGCCCTGGGTTCCAGCCCCAGGGCAAGCAGCTCCTGGCCCAGGCCTCGGACCTGCAGGCCTTCCTCGGCCTCCTCCCGTAGCCATGCAGTGTGTGTAATGAGTGGGTGTGCGTCCCCGCTGGGCGTGGGTATTCTACCAAGCACCCAGATTCCCAAAGCATGCCAGAAAAATCATTTCCCCATAAGAAACTTCAAATACACCACAAAACCTTTACTAGAATTTAAATTTCTTCACAGAGTACTTGGGGCCCATGAGCTTCCACAGCCGATACTCTTAAGAGTTCAGCATCAGCCAAGCCCTAGCTGCCTTTAAGGCTGAAATCTCTAGTCATCACAGAGTGGGCCCATCACCAGGAACTGGCCTGCCATCGGCAGGCACCATGTTTCTTTGGTCCTGGAAGCTCTGCTGGCCAGGGGCTACTGGAGTATTCTGCCTGATGAATGACCACTGACATCCCTGTTGGAGGACATTTAGGGTTCTGATTTCATAGTACCTTCCTTTCCTGCCTAACTTTCTATTCACTCACTGTGATGCAGAAGATGACACCTGAAGAATGACGCGATAGAGGATGTAGAACACCGGTTGCTTATGTTTGGTTCATGGCGTCTAAAGTGCTGGTCCCACGCAAGAGGTGATTTGTTCCCATGGTACAACCAAAATAAAAGAAATCTAAAAAATCGGGACTGAGGTTGAGACTCGGTGGTACAGCACTTGCCTGGCATGTGTGAGGCCCTGGGTTTGATCCTCAGCACCACATAAAAATAAAAGCATTGTGTCCTTCTACAACTAAAAATGTTTTTTTTAATCCAACAGCCCTAATGGCAGGGGAACGACATGGTATATTTTACATGTTTAGGATAAATACACTTAGCATGATAAGAAAAATTACCCGTAAGTGCAATGCTTGTGTTGTTGGTTCCGTGTGTTTTTCACCAAATGGTGTGAACATATGGCCAGTACTTCTTGGCCATAAGATCTGAAGGGAGAAGGCTCCTGATGGCAAAGAGCCGCGGTGATGTATCGCGATGAGTTCCGACTGCCGCTGAGCCACAGCAAAGCCCTCTGCAGCCAGCTTTTCCCGGCCATCTCTCTCTCCCCACGTGGAGCACTTGATGGCTGCACGGTGGTAATGGGCGATTGGAACGCATCTGGAAAAAAATCAGGTTTTGTTAATTAGTGAAAGTTTATCTTGGTGGGCTCTGTTTTCAAAAATTAAATTTGATGTATTAGCTTGGGGACTCAGAGTCCTGAGCAATCAAGCCTTGATATAAACAGGCATCTCTTCCCACCCACCCAGAATCTGTCTTTAATGGCTGTTGTTAAATGGTGGAATTTGTCAGTGCCTGTAAATCGAGCAGTCTGATGCTGGTGTGGGGAATTCGCCTGCGTTTTGGAGAGTACTCTCCTCCAGGCCTCTTGCCTGGCAGCCCCTGTGGAGCTGGAGGTGGGAAGGCTGTTTTTCCATCTTCTTGACGGGGCCTCTGAAGCCCCGCTTGGAGGCCGACCAGCGGGGAAGTTTCGCAGGCCTCCGGACCTCCTCTGGGAGACCTGCATTGCCAACTGAGGGCAGCAGAATGGCTCCCCGCGTCCACTCACCTCGATGCCCGCCTCCCGGCCCCAGGGCAGGAGCTCCTACTGCCCACCTGGGCAAGGGCACGGGGGTGACCCTGACCTCCAGAGCTGCCTCAGGGAACAGGTTCCCCCATGACCCAGATGAGGGACCCCCAATTCCGAGTTTGCTCACTGTCACATCCACAGTGCTGGTACCCTCAGCATCACAGTGGACAGTCTTAGCCCAAGTCTAGTGCATGACAGATGTTTAATAGACAGTTTCATTCCAAAAACAAATATTGAGCCTAGCACATGCCTAATATGGTCCACACACATAAGAGCTGTCCCGTGTGGTGACATTGCAGAGCTGCCCACAGGGTGCTGCAGGATGTAGGAGAGGATCCCAGTGGGCCTGGAGGGGTGACCTGGGAGGGCTTCCCACAGGCCACAGCTTGTGAAGCGTCCAGGCCAAGGAAAGGAGGTGGCCGTCCCCAGGAAGAGCGCTGATCATGGGGACAGAGAGTGAGCATCCAGGTTCTAGCAGACATCCACCAGCCACCTGGGCAGCTGACGCAGGAGGATGGCGAGTTCCAGACCAGCCTGGGCAACTTCATGAGGCCCCGTGTGAAACGACAATCAAAAGGACCAGGGCGCAGCTCAGTGGCAGAGAGCCCCAGGCTCCACCCCGAACCAAGAAATGAAAATGAAAAATAGAAGAAACCAAGCGGAATTCAAGCAGGTGTGACGCGGTCAGCGGTGGTGGGGGTCGGATGAGGCTGGAGAGGGAGCAGGCACAGGTCACAGCGGGCCCTCCTGAGGAGCTGGCACTAGGGAGCTGCTGAAAGATTTTCATGCTGGAAAACAGCCTCTATCCCAGGTCGGAGGCATCACTTGGGTCGCGGACCGAGCCTGAAGGCCATCAGATTCGGCAGAACTCCAGCAAGGGACGGGGAGGCCGAGGAAGGAGTGCATCCTTGGAAAGGGCGACAGGCTTGGGGTGCTGGGCGTGGACTTTAGGGATCAGTGGCCTTGTCACTAAAGGACAGTCACACAGAACAGCACTGCCAGAGAGGGTAGATTCTTGGAGGGCACAACCTGGGGACCAGACTGGAGGACTCAGGGAGAGGATCTGTCCCAGAGTTGGGGCTCCCACGGCTGTGCAGAACCTCTGCAGAGCTCCGCTCTTGGCAAGGGAAGTCAAGATGGCTACCCGGGGTCCAGGGATAAGGAGTTCACCGCCTGTCCAGGGGGGCCCAACGTGATCCCGGGGCCCTCGAGACTGGAAGCAGGTGAGATTTGGGAGGGACGAAGAAGGGCACTGCTGGCTGGGAGTGGAGGGGACAGGCCCGGACCAAGGACTGGCACCTCCAGAAGGAACAGCCCGCGGAGACCCGAGTGGGACTTCCAGCCTCTAGATCCGCCAGACCCTGCACTGGTGAGGCTCTCAGCCCCCAAGGGTGAGGCAGTGCAGAAACTGTGAGATGAGTGCCCCTGGGGCCCCCGAGGGACTGGCCAGTGTGGCCCCATCCAGGTCAGGGAGTCAGTTCCTGAGTCAAACCTGGGGAGAGCTGGGGTCATCTGTGCAGGTCACCTCAAGGCACAGCATGCTGTGTGACAGTCTGAGGCCTGGGGTCCGATTCAGAACAAGGGCAGTGAGGGGAGAGGCCAAAGAGGAGACTAAGAAGGAGAATGAGGGAGTGGGAGAAGGTACCAGGGTCTGGCCCAGGGCACAGGACGGCGGGCAGGCCACCGCAGTATCCCCACCAGCATTGGGGACCTGTGGAGAAGGCAGTTCCAGTGTCAGGGAGGGGACTGTCCTTCACCACCTTCAACCCTGCTCTTGGACCCCCTCCCTCGAGCTAGTCTCAGAACAGACATGGGAGGCCCGGTGTCTGGCTTGGGCCCTCCAGTGCACACAGCTGACTAGCAGGTTCAGGGGTCCCGTGTGACCAGTGATCTCGCTCCTCGTGCATGAAAAAGAAATTCTACTTTGCTCTAAAAGCTGTTGAGTGAAGAAGACATCCAACACTCTGGTGTTCTCTCTTAACCTTGGAAGTTGTTCTCTGGCAGCAGCTTCTGTATTGGGGCTGTGACCTCAGCAGTCATGAGTCCTGAAGGCTGGGAACTGGTGGCGGGTTTGAGGATGAAGCTGGGGACCCCCATGAAGAGCGCCAAGGTCCCTGGCTAGTATTAGAAGAGTGGGTCAACCCCCAAGGTGCAGGGCACACATGGCAGGGAAGGAGGCAGCCTTTGTCATCAACGGATTAAACCTGGACATTGGAGCATCTGGGACCAACCCACAGTGGCCTTTTCCTGACATACAGCACCTTGAGCCCCAAGGATCGGGAGAGATGGTCTACAATGCAAGACGCTTGGGAGGTGACACCATGGGCTCCCTGCTAAGGCTGAATCCCAGGTGAGTCAAGTGACACTTCACAACCCCTTTTGACTTCCAGTCTCCTCTTCTGCTGGCCTTGTATTTCTCTTGAATTCTTCCACAGATCACCACTGTCTCAGAACAGCTTTTCCAAACTACCAGAACATTCCAAGGTAAGTGTTTTAGATTTTTTTGACACTATAACCAAAAAACCTGACATGAACAGCATAAAGGAGGAAAAGTTTATTTTGGCTCACAGTTTCCGAAATCTGTCTATAGATGGCTGACTCCAGCGCTCTGGGCCCAAGGTGAGGTAGAACATCATGGTGGAAGGGCACAGAGGAGGAAAGTGGCTCAGGACATGGCAAACAGGAAGCACAGAGCTCCACTCACCAAGGACAAATACAAACCCCAAAGAAAAACCCCCAGTGACCTGCTTCTTCTGGCCACACCCTCTATGCCCATAGTTACTGCCCAATTTATCCCTATCAGTGGATTAACATACCAATTAGGTTAAGGCTCTCATAACCCAATCATGTCACCTCTAAACCATCTTGCATTGTCTTACACATGAGCTTTGGGGACACCTCCTATCTAAACCATACAGTAAGTACCTAGGTTTATGGTGCCCTCACCTCCATATGCAGGTACACTGAGGGGTTAGGGGTATGAGTGGCCTGTGGACAGTTAATAGGCCTAGGCTGGAGTATTGTGTGTGTGCCCCTTTGTTATGGTTTGGACGTGAGGTGTCCCCCAAAACTCACATGTGACACAATGCAAGAAGGTTGAGGGGAAATGACTGGGTTGTAGGAGTCTTAACCCAATCTGTGATTTAATCCCCTGATAGGGATTAACTGAGTGGTAACTGAAATGGTGGGTGTGGCTGGAGGGGGGTGGGAATCAGGGTGTGGCTTTGAATATATATTTTGTATCTGGAGAGCGGAGTCTCTGCTTTCTGATCACTTGTGAGCTGCTTCCCTCTGCCACACTCTCCTGCCATGACGTTCGGCCTTGCCTCGAGCCCCAAGGAATAGAGCCAGCCTTCTTTGGACTAAGACCCCTGAAACCATGAGCCCCCAAATAAACTTTCCTCCTCTGTAGTTGTTCTGGTCCTGTCCTTTAGTCACAGCAGCAAAAAAACTGACTAAAGCACCCTTCATCACTTGTCCCCTGAGAGCCTTGTGCACTAGCCCAGGAACAGCACCCTCCAGGGTCCTCTGCTGAGCCCAGCAGTCTGGGGTCCATCTCATAAGAGTTCACAGGAAGATGAACAAAGCAAACTTTTGCTTTTCTGAAGTTATTCCCCCTTCAAAAGATGGGGATGCTGTGTGTTCCCAGAAACATGATCCTGCCGCACCTTGTCTCTCAGCCACTAGGCAGCATCCCTTCCAAACTGCCCCCCTCAGCCCACCCAGCCCTCTTATCCAGCTCTTCCTCCTCCATTGCCAGTGTTGGCATCCGGGTGCTGCCGTCCTCCTCTGCAGCCTTGCTGACTCCCGTCCACTTCAGAGAACGGGCTCCCAGGGGAGCTCTTCTACCAGCTGCCCAAGGGAATCTCCGAGCTCGTCCTTCCACTTCCCCCCAGTTTCTTTTGTTCTTTACTTTCCTTACTCTTCTTCATTTGTTTAACTTTGTACAACATGTTCAACTTTTCAGTTTTCTCAGGACCTTCCTTCAGCTGTGCTGTGATTGGTGTTTATAAAAGTGGTTTATTTTCCTCTTCACTCAGGAGTTGTTTTAAAAACTCTTTCAGTTTTCTGGTGGCTTTGCTCTTTCCTCTTGCTATAAGTTTAGTTTTATGGCACTACTGTCATGGACTATGACTTATGTAATTTCTAATTTGTTCATTTTTCTTGTCTTATTTCTTTGGTCACTACTTCTATGTTCC
Source organism: Sciurus carolinensis (assembly GCF_902686445.1). Lineage (NCBI taxonomy): Eukaryota > Metazoa > Chordata > Mammalia > Rodentia > Sciuridae > Sciurus > Sciurus carolinensis. The sequence continues at coordinate 10,222,724 of NC_062219.1, read as the reverse complement.
ATTTTTTCCATCTGGAACTCCTATTGTCCAGGTCTCCTGAGCAGGATCTCTGTGTTCTGTCCTTTTGCTTATCTTCCTTGTTATTCATAATTTTCGCCTTCTTATGTTTTCTTCTGAGAGTTGGGAGAATTTCTTGAGTAATTAGATTTCTGCACTACCCAACATGCTGTTTGCTGCTTATGTTGAGTTTAAAAAAAAGGTAAAGGTTTTTACTTCTAAAAACAATACATTAAAATCTCAGATGGTTTCCAGGTTTCTTTGAGAATAAAGTTTTATTTCTGTTTCTTGGTTAAAATCAACTTCATAGGAAAATATTTGCTGTAATTTCTCATGTAAGCCCCTTATGTTAGGTTTCTGAAATTTTTTTACATGTCCAATTATTTTACTCTCTAATGTTTTGAATTTGAGATGGATTTGTTGAAAACTGTATTAAAATATTTCAATCTCACACAAAGGGGTGGAGAAGCTTTACATTCTCTCTATTTTCATTTTATTTCACCCTGAAGTAGAAGGCAGGAGTCACGGCAGAAGCTGCACCGTGACAAAACCCTCTGCGGTGGCACTGGCACTGCGGGTGGCTTCCTGAGGCTGTGCCTGGAGCCTCATCTTTGGCTGCAGGCCTGCTCTTGATATGCACTTAGGTGGGACTTTTCCCCAAGCAGTGTGAAGGGGGTTCCATGGAGACGGCTGAGCAGCATCTGGGGGGTGGGGAGCTGTGGGGGAGGGGGCCAGGGTATGAGGGGTTGGGGTTTTGGGAGGTAGAGGGTGGGGTTGGGGCAGGGCTGTGGGAAGGGGCTGGGTGGGTGCTGGGGAGCTAGGTGTGGGTGTTGGCAGCTGCAGAGACTAGCACTGCAAAGCTCTTCGCTAGCTGGGCCAGCTGCCTCTGCGGGGCTTGTGGAACGGCCCCACTTTACTAATCCTGACCCCTTCCGAATCCAACCAGGGGCTGGCTGCCAGCAAGGGCCTCTGCCAGTGGGCAGTGCTGCACGTCCCAGGTCTCCTTGGGGAGCCCCAGGCCAACCCGGCCCGTCCTGGCACCAAGCAACTCTTCCTCCACAGGCTGGGATGGGACAACACACCAGCTGGCTCTTTTCCTTTGTGACCTAGGAAATGGCCAGGCTTTTATTGTGAAAACATTTATACAGTATCATTTCCCAAGCCATTTTATTTAAAAATAATTACTGGGACTGGGTTGTGGCTCAGTGGTGGAGCACTTGCCCAGCATGTGTGAGGCCCTGGGTTCGATCCTCAGCACCACATATAAATAAATGAAATAAAAGATCTATTGCAAACTAAAAATAATAAAAATAATTATTGATCCATGGGAAGTTTCACAAATAGTACCAGAGGTCCGCGTGCCCTTGCCAGCTGTCCAAGAGCGTGCGTGTTGGATGACCACAGCCCAGCATCAAGACCTCGCCAACGGGCGCGGGGCGCTGCGCGTGCCTGTGAACACTCACACCTCTGCTCAGCTGGCTTCAGAGGCCGGGCCACTGCCCTTTGCCTGTGTGACTGGTCTGGAGAGAGCCACACTAACCCGGGCTGGACACTCAACCTCATCTGCTGCCTCTGTCCCTCCCAGCATCCCCACCAAGTCCTGCGGCACTCGATGGGTGAGGGGTCCCGTCCCGCTAGGATGTAGCAGGGGGGTTCTGGTCAGCTCCATGTGCTAAGGCCCCCAGAGCACTGAGGCCTCCCTGGGAGGCCAGGGCAGGGCAGGGCAGGACGTCAGCTCCCGGCCTGGGGTCAGGGGCTGCCAGCCGAGCTTCTGGATGGCGCTCCAGGACCCAGTGGGGGGCCCTGGGGGGAGACAGCGAGGCAGGGCGACCGGGGCGAGAAGGCGTCATCCTGGCGGAAGCCGGGACAGACAGGTGCTGGGTGCTGAGCCAGGGTGAGAGTGTTATTTTTGACAATACGAAGGGAAACATTTAGGCAGTCATTAGAGAGCACGGTAATGGGGCTTGTCACTTGCTCTCGGTGACAGCTTTACCGTCTTCTCATTTCTCCTGCGCCTCAAATTACCCTTCAGAGCAGCTTGTCCTCCAGCCGAGCCTCTCCCGCCGGCAGCTCCGGGAGGAAGTAAGACGTGTATCTCCAGTGTGCCTCTCGGAGAGAAGATTGATAAAAGCAATTAGAAGTTTCCGGAATTGCCAGGAGAAGAGAAGGCCAGCTGGGGCCAAAGCAGAGGAAGGAGGAGGACACACGTCCGTAACGGCTGTGCGTTGCTGAGGGGGTGCCGAGGCCACGGCTGCGCTGTGTTCTGGTGTCCACGGGGCACAGGAAGAAAGGGCAGCGGTTTCAGGGGTGAGGACTTGGGTCAGGCGGGAAGGAGTCCTGAGTCCAGGCTCCCCGGAGTTGGGCCGATGGCTCGGCGAGATGGGGGAGCTGCAGCCCCTGGGGACAGCACCAGTGCACGTGGCCCCGGTCTGCCCTGGAGCCAGCATGGTCCCTTGGCACTGTGTGGCCATTTAAGACCAAGGCGAGCATCCCCTCCAGTCCTGTGAGCCCTTGGACTTGGGGCCTAATTACAGCTGCTGTAAGGCCTCTCATCCCTGGGCTCAGAGCGTCCCTGGCAGGAGGGCTGCCACCAGCGAGAGGGTGAGCGGTGAGCGGCTGAGAGGCCCAGCAGGCCCTCTTGGTGGCCCCCTGCAGTGGCACGCACTAAGGACTCTGCTACAGTCATTAGAACCGGGGAGCAGTGACCTGGGACAGCTGGGCCCTGTGCAGAGCGAAGTGTCGGGACGCTGGCGTTTCCTCCCCTTAAAGAAGGGGCTGGTGAAATCCAGTGTCTGAGAGCAAAGCGAGGAGCAGCCCCACTTAGAGGCAAGGAAGAGAGAGCTCAGGCAGAGGCCAATGCCCTCAGCACTAGGGACATATGGCATTTGTCAATCAAATGCAGAGCAGCCTTCACAGAGCCATTAGAAGGCACCCCATGCCGTCTCCGCCATTCGTGCCGACTGATGGCTCTCCTGTCCCGCAGGCCCCACAGACGTGCCGTTTCTGGGACTAATTAGCCTTCCAGAGGACAGTCAAGGGCCCGCTGCTGAAACTTTCCTAGGAACGGAGCGTTGGCTGACTTCAAATGGACACCACTAGAAACGGGGAGACCCAATTAAGCAGTGTCTGCCTCCCAGCGATGGCCAGGGCCGCTGCCTGGGCTCCAGCCTCTGCCCGGCCTGGTCCCTGAGCCAGGGAGGGGCCGCCAGCCTCTCCCTGCAGCCTCCCTCCCTGATGTTTGTCCCTTTATGTGTATCACGTTACACAGCCCTGGCACTGATACCTGGCGCTGTTAACCTTCTGCAGAGCCCCGCGAGGGCAGCACTGGGGTCTGTTCTCCACGGCGGGGTCTTCGGTCCAGATGGGGCCCAGCACACAGAGTCGGTGTTCACTTAATGTGTCCAAATGCTGGAGTGTCATCCCCTCTGAATGATTCCCAGGGATTTCCTTGAGGAGCTCACTTTTAACAGGCCTGGTGTCTTCGTTTCCGCTTGTCCTTGGGCAGTCCTGCCATACCATCCAACTCGCCGATCAAGCCCGCTGACCCCATTCCTGAAATTTCCTTCTCTGATTCTCTTCAGGGTGTTCCTTATGCAGTTCCTTAGACAGTCAAGTGGAAATGCTGGTGCTACCAAGGATCAGGCTGCTGCTTGTGCCTCACCTTGACCTTCCCCTTCCCTTGATGCAGTCCCAGATAAAGGAGCATCTGACCATTGTGACCTACCCCAAGGGGCCTTCCCGGTTACCATGACCCATCCGGGGTAGAAGCAGTTAGTGTCCCCAGTTGCCTGTAAGTTAGTTTCCCATTACTGTAACAAAATGCCTTAGATACTCAACTTAAGAAGAGGAAAGGTTTATTTTGGCTCACTGCTTTGGAGGTTTTATTCCATGGCCCTGTTGCTGTGGCCTGTAGCAAGGCAGCACATCTTGGTGGGAGCACCTGGCAGAGGAAACTGCATGCCTCATGGCTGGTTGCAAAAGAGTGAGGAAGGGATGGGGTCCCCCTTCAAGGTCTCACCCCCAGTGACAACTTCCTTCCATGAGGTCTCAGCAGCTGGGGACAAAAGGCAGTTAGTGTAGATAATAAATAATCGGGTGGCTGGGAAGATGGAAACGGATTGGGGACTGGGGAGAGGAGAGGGAGGCTGCCTCTGGGGACTAAAACGACAAAACTCCCTGAGCCCTTCCCCCCGCCTCCACCCAAGGTTCCCTGCCTCCGAGGAACTGGGCCTCCCAAGAGGCTGTTAATGACGCACTTCCTGGGCGGCCCCTGCCCTTATCGTTGAGAGGCACCCCTGGAGGGCCTCCCTCTCACCTGGTGGCTCATCTATCTTTCCGTCCCTGGTCACATAGGCAAGGTAAGGGGAGAAGGAGGGCGTGAGGACAAGGAAAATCCAAAGTGTTTAAAAGGGGCAGGACACCCCACTTCCTCGGTCACCAGCTCTGGGGCGCATTCTCTGTTCTATCCTTTGACTAAACCTTGCTTCCCGCACCGGCCTCAGCCTTTCTCAGCTGTTCACGCTTCACCTCTGCTCGATGCTCATCACCTGCGGTATCGTCACCACCTGGGTTCCCCTCCCTCCCAAATGCCCCAGCAGCCGGGACGACGGCTCCAACGCACAGGCCTCTGGGCTACGCTCCAGATCTGAAGGACACCTCGCTTTCTTTGCCCGCAGGACGAAAAACTGGGGTCAGGACCAGACTGCAGGGAGGAGAAGGAACCTTCTACCTGTGCGAAGCCAGCAGCTTCTGCGGTTTGGTGCTCCGGGACGTTGGCAAATAAAAGTCCACAGACCCGGGAGCGAGTCGGCTTGAGGCACCGCAGAGGAAGGTGTCAAACGGCGGAGCCCACCGTCCCTGAGTCTGCCTGCTGGCCCGCAGTGGCCCCAGGCACCCGCGGCCGAGGTCCCAGCAGCTCTGCTCATCTAGTCACCGCGCAAGTGTGTCCAGATGCCAGGACGTGGCGCAGCCAGGAGCGCGGCACAGTGTGTGTTTCACCCCAGCACCAAGAAACACAAAGGAAAAGATGCGGAGAAGGAGGGTGCGGCCCGTTACAGAAATGGGAGCACGAAGATAGAAACTGAAAATGGAAATCACCTGTATTCTGCCATCTAGAAAAGTCCACTGTATAAAGTCCTCAATTTTTAGAAGCAAACTTTAGGATTCATTATGGCTTGCTTCTCTTCGTGTCACTGATCCCTCTACACTTTAGCTGTGGTGGCTGCCTCGGGTTCCATTTCTCACCTGTCCCCTCGCTGGACACTTATGCCCCCTCCACATTTCCACCCATCGTGCCAAGAGCTGCAGTCAGCATCCTAGAGGACACGCTGTGTCACTCTGTAATGAGAGGAATCCGTAACTAAGAGGAATCCAAGGAGTAAAAACAAAGGGCAAACCGTTTGACAGTCTTAAGGGAAATCTGGACACATGGCTACTCCTGCTCTTAGGAACTTCCCGCCAGCGACAAGTCCAGCCCCGGATTCTCCCCGTGAACCTGGCCTGCGCTGGGCACCGTCCCCCAAGTCAGAGAGAAAAAGCAGGTGTGTTTTCATTTCTTGACCAGCAAACTTGAACGTTTTAGAAGATGTTAACCCCTTAATATTTTGTCTTTTAGAAATTTTCTGCTTGTATCCTTTGTGAATTTTTCCACCAGAATATAAATCTTCTATAAAATTTGATCCAGTTTGAGTTATATTCATTTCTTCTAAAAAATCCTTTTCTTGGAGCTGGGGTGTGGCTCAGTGGTAGAGCGCTCACCGAGCATGTGTGAGGCCCTGGGTTTGATCCTCAGCACCACATAAAAAAACCAATTAATGAAGTAAAGGAATTGTGACCATCTACAACTAAAAATTAGAAAAAAAATTAAATCTTTTTCTTAAAAAATCACATGTTCTTTTATTTTTGGCTATCAGTTTGTGTTTCAGACCTGCGTCTCTTTATCTACAAAATGAAACATTGGACCAAATGAAACGATAGTCCCCAAAGTCGCCAGCCACGTACAACGCAGCTCCTCCCTGGCTCTGTATCGGGCTCCCAGGTGTGCGTGGGCGCCAGTCCCTCCCAAGGAGATGTCCAGGCTGAGGGTCCACACTAGGGGCTCCCGAGGCTGGACAAGGCTTGGAGCAGGCCGTTCTGAGGGCTGCAGAAAAGGACATGGTGACATCCACACGGTGGGCTTAGGTGTACATTTGTGATAATGGAGAATATATCTATAGACAGGAGAAGTAGATTCCAGAACGATAAAAGCCAGCGCGCGCACACACACACACACACACACACACACACACACACACACACAGAGCAGGTCCCCACAGGGAGAATGAGCTGGAAGCTCTTCCTTCAGAGTACGAATCCTTTCCACCACTAGGAGGTGCCAATTTATTTTTTAATTTGCATTTTTCTGTAACAACTGTGAACAGCAGTTGAATGGGTGATGCCGTCTCCTCTCTAGGTGCTGCCTCCTGATGGGTGGCTCTCAGGCAGTCCTCTGAGGTCACCTGCCATTGCCAGGTTAGCTCCAGGCTCGGGTGTAATCTCCTCGCACTCCCCACTGGTGGATATGGAGGACCGGGAGCTCTCAGGAGGTGGGGCAGAAATCATGGCGCTGCCTTTGTACACCACATCTCCAATCACCAGGCCGGCAGAGAGCATGATCCAGGGACAGACTCCCCACCTGACACCCGCCTGCCCCGCACACGCGTGCTTGCGGGCCTGCTCTCCGGCCTGGAAGTCCCTTGCTGGCTCCGAGGCCAGTGAACAGCTGTTTTGTTGTGGCAGGTGGGCTTCAAGGCCGCAGCCCAGGGTGGGCCACTAGTGAGAGAGGACCTGCCCTCGGGCAGTGCTGCCGGTCTGTTAAGCTCACGTTCATGAGCCCTCTGTCACTTCAGCCAAGGACACAGGACTACACAGCTCTGTCACCACGGGCAACCAGGCTCAGAGAGTCAAGGGAAAGCAGTCTCCACTGGAGAGCTCATGCAGCCCAGGAGGGTGAGGAGTTCGGGGCCCTGGGCCCTGGAAGGGCCTGGCTCCTGGCCGGGCCGGGCCGGGATGGGTTCTAGCAGTGATACACACGTTACCAGGATTCAGAATTGCCACCACCTGGGACTCAGGACGTCTGTACATGTTTCCATTTCTTAATTCTTTAAATGTAAGAAAATGCAGCTTCCCCGTTTCACAGGAGGACAAGGTGGGAGTGGGGACAACTGGAGTTAGAAAGGCCCCAGGCAAACCGCCCTCCCTCCCTGTCTTCATTTGTAAAATGGGAATGGGGTCCGGACCTCCCAGGAAATGGGGGGCGGGGCTTCTTGTGGCATTCCCTTGCAGGGTTCCAGGAGGCCTGGAACTGTGGGCGTAGATGAAATCCTGAACCAGGAGGAGACAGCTCAGGTCAATAGGACATGGCCGAGCACCTGCTAGGCGAACACCCCGGTGGAGGGTGCAGAGAGAGGAACAGTAGGCCAGGTGCTGGGAGAGACTGAGGAGACACACACACATGCCTACATGCTTGTGCTCCCTGCCTCTGGTCATGTGATACCTGGTGTCACCTTGGGACCTTGTGCAATAAAGCCATCACCTGATGCAGACCTTTCACCCAGACCTCCAGAATTGGGGGTCAAATTAAGCCTCGTTTCCTTATAAAGTAACCTGCCTCAGGTATTTTGTTATAGTAACAACAAACTAAACTAAACTAAACTGCAGGATTCATGTTCAGTAACAAACAGGGTAATTGGTTAAATCATTATAATCATGGCAAAATGTTTATAGACTCAAAGTGACATAGGGAGTCCAAGGAAGGGAAGCCTGAATAGTTTAATATTTGTGTATTTATGATGAACACATTATGTAATATTATGCACATAATATGGGAGAGAGAGGTCCATTACATACCAGGAGATAAATATATGGTGTGAGTCAACTTGGATGCTGCCCCCCCAGAGAAGTGGAGGGACAGACAAGGAACAAAGCCAACAGATGAACAGTGGAGGTAGGAATTCATGTCACAGAGGGAAAAATCAAGGTGACATGGTAGACAATGGAGAAGTTCCCAGGTCGACCTCCCTGGGAGGGCTTCTCTGAGGAGGTGGTGTCGTAAGTCCAGATCAGAGTGGCCAGTGGGGAGCCCTGAGGTGTGTGGGGTGATTTGGGGAGGAGGAGGCTATGGGATGGGGGTGTGGCCTTGCAGAACCTCCTGTCCAGGAGACTGGTGGCAGGGCTCCTGGGGAGGGGAACCTAGCGCTCCCAGCCAGGTCTCTGGACCCCAGTGGAGGAAAGTGTGCTTTCTCTGGAGGATTCTGTCGTGGGAGATGCTGTGTCCTGAGGATCTGCCTCAGATTCACCAGCATCTTTCTGGAACTTTCCCAAATCCTCCGATGCGCTGGAATCGCTGTCCTGCCTCCTCCCCATGCCTGGGTGCTCTGGCTCAGTGACCCTCTGTGCTGGGCACGCAGGGCTCCCCTGAGCAGGGCCCCCACAGCTGCTGTGCTCCTGCCTCCCCAGCTGCCTGGCCCATTTGTCTGGTCTCCATGGCGACAAGCCCTCTAATGGATGTGCCTTTCTATGAGGTCATGCCTGCTGCTGCTTGGCTGCGACTTGTCCCCTCCCTGCCTGCGGGCCCTGTCCCCAGCCTCCTCCTCCCCGGATTGCCGTGCATGCTGAAGGTCCAGCTTCACCTCCGGGGCTCGTCCCCAGTCCTCCTGTTCAGCTGCTCCACTTGAGCTCTCCTGACCTGCTCTGGACTCGCGTTCTGACAACAGGGATCAGGATGACCTGGGTGCCGACGTGTTCAGGGATGTGGGACACAGTGCCTGGTCAGTGGCAGCCTGCTCTGGGTGGTGTCTGGAAGGGGCACCGGCTGTGGGGTCAGCCAGGCCAGGTTGGGATCACCGAGCGCCCAGTGAGGTGGGACCTGGGAATGCGCTCTGGCAACGGGATGGTCACATTTAACAAATGAACAGATGAGTTCGAAGTTCAGTAAACAAAGATTTTTTTAAAGTATACGTGTCAATAGTGTATTCACTGTTTATCTGAAATCCAGACTTAACCGAGCATCCTGTATTTTATCTAACCACTCTAAGCTGGAGAGAAAAAAAAAAAAAAAAACAAGTAAATACAAAAATAACACAACTCCAGGATTGGGGTCATTGGTAGGAAGAAGGGAAAAACCCAGCAATGCTCTGTGAGGGCCTTCCAAGGGGCTGATGGGATGTTAGTGATGCTCTCCTGGAGTCCTAGAGCACAGGAAAGATCCTACACACCCCAAGCCCAGGGAGAGCATTCTAGGCAGGTTAGCACATGTAAAGGCCCTGGGGTAGGAAATAATTTGATGTGGTCCTCAGCCAACCCAGTCAGTGTGACTAGAGAGGCCATCAGGCAGGTTGATGGCATAATGAACCTGACCACAATGAGTAAGTGCTCAACAAATTGCTGTTGTCATGCATTAGTGTTAATACGCGTGATTTTTAAAGTCAGGCCAGATGTGAATCCCAGGTGTTTCATGTGACGCTTCAGCTTACTAAACTGTTGGATTTCATGTGGCCTTTCTCTAAAGAGGCATTTCAGTGATCTTCATACTGAATGTCATCCAGCCAAGAATAATATATTTTGCCTGTGCATTTAAAAGTTTTCTTTAAAAAGATGCAACATTCTCTGAAATCTCTGTTTTCCATCACAAGCAGTTAAACAGTGAAATCGCCCAACACTTGTCACCGAGGCCAGGAGTCAACAGTAGCTGCTCAGGCCTGCAGTGCAGGGCTCTGATCTGTTCCTGGGTGGGGCACGGCCTTCAAGGGATGGCCACTGTCCAGAGAAGTTAGCTGGACCTTATTTTTTTCTTGCTGCACCTCAAAAGAAAACTTTCCATTTTAAATTAATAGCATGTCCATGGCCAATATTTGTGGTTACTACCTGTACCGTAAATCTCTTTTAGAGGTGTCTGAGAGCAGCATACATAATGAAACCTCAACATGAAACTTGATTTAAAGCGCCTTTTCATTAATATAACAAATGAAGTGTGCCCAAATTTGAAAGTATATTCCTTTGGGCCTAATTAAAATACTGAACAAAATACATGTATATGTGTATTTTAAATGAAGACATCCAGTATCCAGAATTAGCTGCAAAAATTAATTCAAATTGAAAAGAGCATTATGAGTGCATTGTTGCTATTAACACAGCCAATCAGCTTCCTCTGAGACACCCCCGGACACATGCCTTTGATTTAGAGCCTGCGAGAGTGACAGCCAGGCTTTGCTTTGAAAAATATGCACACCCTGCACAGTGGGACTCGGGGTGCCCGTGGCTCCTTGGTCTCTGCTGCAGTTGGAATTTCCAGGCCCCAAGGTTAGGTTAGAGCTGGGATCGTCTCCTGACCCAGATCTCCTGATTGGAGTTGGGAGGAAACAAAGCCTTTTCCTGTTGAAATGGAAGGGAGCATTCATGGCGGGTCAGCGCCTGGAGTACCTGATGCAGCTTCCAGGAACAGGCCCCAGAGGGTGACCAGAAAGCAAGAGAAAGGATGAGAAAGTAGGAGGTGGCAGGAGCCAGCATGGAGGACAGCGGACACCAGCCCTCACCCCAGACTCTCAGGGGCACTACACTGAGGGGCACAGGCAAAGCCCAGGGGGGTGACCCCCCAAGGCAGAATTCCGCGAGCTCGCGTTCCAAAGGTTGGGGGTGCTTCTCTGGGGGCTGACTTTGACCAAAGGCAAAAAATACTCCAGCAGTCAGGACCCCTGAGCAGAGACGTCCCCTCAGCCACTGAAGATATGGCCTTGTTTCTAGGCTCTAGAGCAGGACTTCTTAGCATAACCCTCAGAGACGGGGACCCAAGGCGCAAGAGAGACGAAATGAGGGCCCAGAGGAGTGGGTGAGGGCACCAAGCTCCCCGGAGGGGTCTGCTGTGTGTCCCTAGGGACCATCAGCAGGAGGACACCCTGTTTCAGTCAGCTCTGTATGGCGAGGACCAAAATACCCGCAAGAACACCTGGGAGGAGGGAAAGTTCCTTTGGGGCTCCCGTTTCAGAGGTCTCGGTCCACAGACTCAGACCTCAACTCCATAGCTCTGGGCCCGAGGTGGCATCAGGGTAGAGGCACCCAGCCCAGGAAGCTGCTCGGCGGAAGGCAGGGTCGGAGAGCCGGGTTGGGGACAGTGACCTCAGGGAAGATGTGCCCTCCCAGGGCACGACCCCAGGGACCCACCTGCCTGCAGGGACCACCCAGTTCGCCCACTCAGACATGGAGGGACTGATCAGGCCACGGCTCTCGCCATCCCACCACCACACCTCTGAATATTCCTGCATTAATATTCCTGCATCCAGGGGCTTTGGAGGGACACCTCCCATCCAATCCGTAGCTACTAAAAACTGGACTCTCTCCAAGCAGTGACAGGATGTTCGTGTCTGCTGAGGGGAAACCTTGAACTCCTGACCACAAGCCTCCACTCCTCCAGGCCTCACCTCCAACTGGAGGCCCTGGTACAATCTATACTCTAGGGGTCGTGAAATTAAATACTTCACGTGAAGTACGGTTCCTCAGAGCTGTAAGTACTGCATAATTGTTAGTCATTATTCTCATTATTCTGTAAGTTATTGGCTCTTATTCCAGCCCCTGGGGACTGTTGGGAAGTCAAGGACCATAATAGTAATTGATATTTGTAGGGTGCTTTACAATTCACAAGTCCTCCCTTGTGTCTGCTCTCCTTTAAACAGATGGCAATGTAGCAGGCCTGTGGGTGTCACTGTGGGTGTCTGCACGGAGGAAACTGAGGTTCAGAGGGAGCGTGACTTCTCCAGCTCTACATGATCCTAAACGCCAGAATGCAGGTTCCAGTCAATCTCCTGTCCCTCCTCCTGCCCCTCCTCCCCTAGGCTGCGGGGCAGGAGATCCCTTGGGAGACCCCAGAGAAAGCGTTATAGAACTGTGGGCTTCACATACGTCACACACCTGGGCAGAAGGAACCAAGCCTGGCAGGGCTGGCACAGACTGGCAGATGGAAGCCCACCCAGGGACCGTGTCTCTGGGAACACTTTGATCTGGTCAACCACCCGCTTCATGCTTACAGTTGCAATCAGTTTCCATGGCGACTAGAAGACCCAAGGTCCCAGGTCAAATCTCTCCATCTCTGGGTGATATTGTCAAACCCTGGTGGCAGTTACCAAAATCTCTGTATTTTTTAAAAAAATATTATTTTAGTTGTAGATGGACACAATACCTTTATTTTATTCACTTCATTTTTATGTGGTGCTGAGGATTGAACCCAGTGCCTCACACGTGGTAGGCAAGCGCTCTACCACTGAGCCACAACCCCAGACCAAAATTCTGTATTTAACTAGAAACTATTAACAAGCAAATAGTGAAGGTTCTGGGCTCATGGAAATTCTTAGATCTCGAGTCCTCATGATGTGGCATTTTGCATTTGAAGATGCTGCATGATTGCCCAGAACACAGGCCTAGGTTAAGATGCCCCCCAGCTAGGCCTTTCCCAGGCTGGCTCCAAGTAGGGGCGTGGCCGGGTGTGGTCAGTCCCGTGCACACAGTGCGCTTGCTTCGTGTTTTGAAACTAACATAAATGTCCTCCATGAAGAGGTCAAGAGATCTGTCCTCTCCTACCTGGTCAGTGAGCCAACAGCCCAGTCAATACCCTGCATTACTGCCTGAGCAAAATCTCCAGAGTCAAGGTTCAGAGCTGGGGCCAGAGCCAGCAGGTGGTGGAAGGATGGGGACTGTCTCCTTGTGGGACTTTGAAGAAAAACTAAGGTGGAAAGTTTGGTTGGGCTCTTTGGTGATGAAAGGCAGTGGCCTGGTGCCAATCTTCCAAGGCTACGAGGGACACGGGCTGGTTTAGCACGTGGAACACAATGGAGTCAGGGAGAAGTGGGGTTTGTTCTGCTGTCAGCACAGGAAGTCCTGCGCCCAGCTGGGCAAAGGACTGCAGAAGCTCACTGCTCCTGGAGAAGCGGCGGAGACAAAAGGTGTTACAGGATCCACAGGCTCTTCAGGAGGATTAAGAACCAATAGGAGAAGGGCTTTTGAAGGGTGTAGGGTTAGAAGGGGTTTTGGCCACCAAACCTCTGAAACCTGTGCCAAGTGCTGGGCCATCCTGTGGGGGCCTCCAGACCACTGGCTGGTCCCAGAGTCACATGCTTTAGACATGCACCTCCCTCCCCTGGAACGCCCGTCCTCTCACTCTGTCTTCAAGTGTCACACCATCTTGAGGATGAGTGACATGACATTTCAAGAAGATTGGCAGGATTTGGATCAGACTGCATTTGGTGTTAGAAGGAGCCAGGGAGAGAAAGATGTCAAAATAGGTCCAGTGGTTTCTTTATTATTGAAGTGCTTGAGGGCCATGGAGCAGTTGACCCCGCTAACACACGAGAGGCAGGTTCCAAGACCCCAGGGGATGCCGGAACCGCAGTCCAGAACCCTACGTGTACACCTTTCTCCTACACATACAGACCTGTGGTAAGGTTTATGAATTCGGTACAGTAAGAGATTAACAATCACAGCTAGTAACAAAACCGAACAATTGTCATAGTACACTGTAATAACAGTCGGCAAGAGTGGCTTCTCTCTGGAGTCAAGATTAATATTAATATTTTTGGACTGTGGTTTCCTTGAAAGTGGCCAGTTCCATGGGGGCCAGGACCAGGGATACACCCCAGAAATCAAAGGGCCAGTCGAGGTAGGGCTGCCACGTGCAACCAGTGAGGACTGAGAAGGGGGGGTGCTCACCTTCCTTCTGACAGGGTGAAGCTCTTCCGTCAGTGTGAGTCACTGAAGGTGGATGAAGTTACCAGGGAAGGACCGGGTGAGAACCCAGGCAGGTCCGTGGTGGTGACACACAAGTCACTGAGTTACTGGTAGTCAGAAGTGGGTCAGAGAGGGAGAGTCAGGGTCAGAGTCAGCCTGGCAGAAGCCACAGCAGACCAGGCTGGTTGGGAGGCCAACAGGGAGCCACCCGGGCCAGGTTCCCTCTCCCGGAACTTTAACCTGCTCTGGAACCTGCTCTGGAAGGGCATCTGTAGCCACGGGCCTCAGCCATAGTCATTCGTTCACTTATGAAGCATTTCTTGGCGCTGGGACCTTTGAGGCTGATGGCTCGGGGAGCCCGGGGGCGGCTGGGGAGGGCAGAAGTGCGCCAGGCAGGCGGCGGCCAGGAGCGCGCCGGCCACCGTCCACGCTCATAGGTACCGGAGGGAAACCGGGCTCTGCCGAGACGCCGGTGTGGCCGCCTGCGCCCCGGTTCACTTTCGTGCAGGCCGCACTGCAAGCCGGACAGCGTCCCTCATAACCGCGGGGCCGGGAGTGGAAAGGTGGCAATCGGGTGGGGCGCGGGCGGGACCCCGGGCGGTCGTGGGTGGCGCGGGGAGTCAGGCGCCGCCTCCGGTGTCGCCAGGACGGTCTGGGGCGCTGTCCCGAGCGGAGGCTGTAGGAAGGAGGCCGGCTGGCCTGCGCGACGCGGAGGTCGGAGGCTGGGAGGCAGACACAGGGAGCGGCCCCTTCCAGGGCCTCCCACAGGTCGCCGGGCGGAACTGGGGCGGGGACCTACTGCTCGATTCGGTTCCCGGGGCGCCGCCCAGCTGACGGCCCCAACTGGAGCCAAGCGCCTGCCACCCCAGCGGCCTGCGACGTCGCCTCCCGGGCTGGGAAAGGATCTGCTACCACCGCAGACGTCAGGCCTCCCGCGCCCGGGTCGGTCACCGCGCGTCCCCGCCCGAGGGAGCTGTCCCCCGACCACTAGGGGCACACCCGCCAGGGGGACCACCCGCGCCCAGGCACCCCACTTGGCTCCGGAGGGACCAGGGATGCAGCTGGGGACTGAGCGCGCGAAGCGGGGCGACCCGAGCCGTGCCAGGTCGGGCTCCGCAACCCTGAGCGCCCCCGGGCGTCACCTCGGCCTGTGCACAGCGTGTGGCGGGAGAGAACTTGCGGTCAAGCGCGGACTCGCCCCCGCCCGCCTGGCACACGGAGCCCGCCCCTCTGGGCGAGGGACCCCGCACCCATTTCGAAACACCCCGGCCTTGGCATTTGGCCGCGCTCCTTCCTAGACTCCAGCGCCTTCCTTGGCAGTGCCCACAGCGGAGGAGGGCGCGTC
Organism: Sciurus carolinensis; assembly: GCF_902686445.1. NCBI lineage: Eukaryota > Metazoa > Chordata > Mammalia > Rodentia > Sciuridae > Sciurus > Sciurus carolinensis. The sequence continues at coordinate 10,207,633 of NC_062219.1, read as the reverse complement.
TTGCCCCACCTGGTGGCGGTCTCTGGCGCCCCGCGTCCCGGGGATGGGTCCCTGCGCCTGGCTTGGGCTGAGCGATGGTATCCAGGCATCCGACCCCGGGGTGCTTCCCCAGCTGGCCACCGAGGGGCACGAGAAGGTGTCAGGATTTCAGGCAGCCTGCGGTCTAATTGGAAGTGGTTGTTAAAGATGAGAAATTCAGTTTTGTAAAGTGAAATGTCAGAGATTTAGAGTCTCAAACCCACTTCTAGCCTTTTGGTATTTGACTATCTTTATCCTTGGCAGCATGTGATTCCCATGTTTCAAAGAAAGAACTTTAAAGGTTCAAAAAGCTCCAAAGATTTCAAGTAGCTCTTTTGAAAGCACTTTGATGGTTTAAATGAAGTCACATGAATTACATATCTCTTAAATTACCCAGGATTTTAACTCAGAGTAAATGTCTTTGGCAAAATGGATTGGGATTTTTGTCTTGGGGTGTGTGTGTGTGTGTGTGTGTGTGTGTGTGTGTGTTTAAGTGCACGTACCATAATCAGATTGGTGGGAGAAGGAGGCACCAAGGTGAAGGACGAAGGACTTTTTGCCACTTGGTTTCATGAGAGTCTCGGAGAAAGAAGGGAAACTTGCATGTTCCCTCCAGGCAAGGGCAGCTGGGTGGCCACACAAGATCCCTGGAGGGCCACGGAGGAGCCCCTCCATGGGGACTTCCTCCTGCTCTTTATACCTTCTCCACCCTGATCAGCAGGGAGTGCATGTGTGATACAAAGAATAAATGGATGCAGCAATCTCATCTCTCTTGCTACACCTGCAGCTTGCCCATGACCTACAGTGATTGATCAAAAGATCCATCTTCCCACGCCAGTTCTTCAAGAAACCAGTCAATGCCCAGCACGGTGGTACACACCTGTACTTCCAGTCACTTCGTATGCTGAAGCTGGAGGATCCCAAGGTTGAGGCTAGCCTCAGCAACTTATTGAAGCCCTAAGAGCAACTTAGTGAGAACCTGTCTTAAAAAAAATTTTTAAAGGGACTGGAGAAGTAGTTCAGTGGCAAAGCACTCCTGGGTTCAATCCCTAGTACAGGAAGGAAGGAAGGAAGGAAGGAAGGAAGGAAGGAAGGAAAACAAGCACCAACTAGAGGGTCTGAAGTTCAGAAGGAGGCAGTTTGGTGTATGGCAAATGCCCAGGCTGGAGAGTCAGGTACATGGGCTGGAATTCCTGCTCTGGGTAACCTGTCTAATCCTCAGTGCCCTCCTCTGTAAATGGGGATCAGAGGGGGGTCTCAGGCACTGCATTATAGGGTGGATTAATCCAGATATACACAAAGTGCTTAGCCTCTAGGCGCCTTCCATATGTGTTGGTGGTGATGGGGCTGGTGGTGATGGTGGTCACCACACAAGCTCTCTTTCAGCACCTGAGTCCCTGTGTTATGACCAGACTCTTAACATAACTGTGCCTCCTGTCTGTGCCATGTGTTTTGATACCCTGTTGGGCACCTCCGAGGCCACATGTCCTGATCCTGCCCTGTGGTCAGCTCTGTGGGGAGGGATCAACCCTCCACTGCAGCCTCGGCTGCTAGTGGTCATTCAGGTGACCTAAGAGTAAGCCTTCCTCCCAGCGGGACTCTGAATGTGCAGAGGATGTGCACAGAGGCAGCCTCTCCTGCCCTGCTCGGGCTCGGCAGGTTTCACTGGGATGTTTCTACTGTTGCCAAGCAGTCTCTGGAAGCTTATGGCCTTGTGTGTACACAAGAGATGGGGGAAAAGATGAGAGTTTTCCAAACCATTTCTCAGAACAATACACTTGGGAAGGAGATTTCCCTGGAAGAGAAGGGTTTTGGAAGACAGTTTTTTGGGGTCATGGTCCCTTCTAGAACAGGCCCTGTGGACAGGCCATGTCCACCCTCACAGCTTCCCACCCTCTGTGTCATCAAGCCTCAGTGTTCTCTGCACTCCCGCCTCCCACCGGTGGGCAGACAGTGCCAGCTCTTATTTTTTGGTGTGTTGTACGTATCTATTCATCTCGTTCCTGAGTCCCAGTTCCGGCTGGGATTGCAAGGTAAGTCTCTGGGGGACAGGGTCCCTCACTGGCCTCCTCAAAGTCCTCCCCAGAGCACTTAGCAGACAGTGGAGGGTGCGACCCCATATTCGGCATCTCTCACGTAGTTTGCACATACTGGGTGTTGGCAAATGTCTACTGAACAGACCAACGGCCAGAGACGGGTGGGGGGTGCATGCATGTCATCTTCTCTAGGCAGGCTCTGTGCTTATCCATCCTGGACAGTTGCCCTGTGCTCAGGGCCCTAGGTACACCTCAGCTCGAGTGCCTCTGGATAGAAACAATGCTGCTGGGACGGAACCTGTCCCTTGCATTTTAATAATCTGTGCTCCTGGGGAACTCGCCTCCTCTCTCTCCTTCGGAAACCCTGTGATCTTAAGCAATCGATATTATTAGATTTTAAAAAATGAATTCCCCATCCAGTCCATTTTTATCCTCAATTCAGAAATGCTTCAAAAATGAACAGTGTCCCCATCACAATGGCCGGCGGAAAGTGCAAACTCTTGATTTCCTTGCATGATTCACTGTGGGGCTGGGGGCTGCTGTGGGTGGAAGCCGAGCTGGCAGGACCCGGCGAGGCGCCGGCCTAGTCCTAATCTCTCTCTATTACGGAAATGGATGGCGAGGTGGGGATTACTGCAGCTATAAATCAGCTTTGTGTTTTGGATAATCTAACACATTTGTCAAGTGTTGTTCTCGCGCTTGGCATGCACAGAGCGCTCAGTTGGCACAAAGTTTGCAATCAATCTCTCCCTGCGCTCCCCGCCCAGCTTCGCCACCTCCCCCGAACCTTCCTAATATTTTATACATAAACCAGTTTGGATTCACGGGCATTCCAGCTAGTAAATGCTCTGAAGATTCATCTTTATGGACTTGCAGCCCAGCCTTGTAGGCGTCCTGGCTTCTTAAGATTAAAAGGAATTTTATTTGGTGTGTTATGCTGCGAGGGGTGTTGAGGCTGGGGGTTGCCAGGCTCTGTCATTATGCCGCTCTCCTCGGGCGATGAGGGGACTAGAGGGGAGGGCTCCAGGGTGGGGCCCTCAGAACAATGACCTTTTGATTCCCCTTCCAATCCCAGAGCCTCCCAGTCGTGTGTTCTGGGCCTTCAGAGGCTCCCAAGGCCCAAGGGAATGTGAATGGCGAGTTTCAACGACCCGGTTCGGTTCTCCTTGGGTTCTGTGATTGTGTCCCAGTGCCCTGGGAAGAGACACCAGGGATCAAACAGCCCAGACAACTGCAGTGGGAGGCCCGGCTCTGCCAAAGGGAATGAGGACACTTGCAGGCTCGTTTGCTGTAAAGCGTGGCCCTTGTAATAAATGCACGCGGCAAATGTGCTGAGCAAACACCTCCGCGTTCATCAATATGCGGGGCTGTTTATTGCCTCATAAACTTGGAAGCAAGTGATATTGTCTCTTAAATCAATGGCTGCGTGGACAGCCTTGGCGCTACAGGAGAACAGTGCATCCAGGCCGCGCCGGCGCTGAAATTAATGGCTGAGGCTGTGACTGAAAGGTGCTTAGTCACTGCCGAGGGAACTGGGGACCGAGGCAAGGGATGCATCTGGGCCAGGACAGGTAAGGACCTTCTCACCTGTGCACTGTGCTCACATAGGGAGGCCTGGGCAGGACAGGAGCCCACGACCCAACCCCCAAAGGGTCTGTCCCAGGGCCTACTGGGCACCTTCATCCCTGTCCCCAGCATCCTGCAGAGCATCATTGGGACAGATGCCGGGGGAACAGGGTGGAGGGTGATGGCCAAGGTCAGGTGTGATCCTGGGGGCGGAGACTGCAGGGGAGGCAACTCCTAGTGCCTAGTCATTTCTGGGAGGTGCAACTTCCAGGGTGGGACGTGGGTAAGGAGACCTGCCATCGAGAATGCCGCTGTGTTTGTGGAATGACAGCCCATGAGAGACATGCCAGGCCTCAGCAGGACGGACTTGCAGGGCAGACCAGTTTGCACTCTCCTCCCCACACCCCTGCTCCCTGGGGCGGTTAAATGGTGGCCCCCAAAGGATACGTCCACATCCTAATCCCCAGAACCTGTGAGTGTCACCTTATTGGGGGGAAAAGTTCTTTGCAGATCTGTTGAATTTAAAGATCTTGAGAGGAAAAGACCATCCTGGATTATCTGGGTGAGCCCTCAGTCAAATGACCACTGTCCTCACAAGAGAGGCAGAGGGAGACTCCAGATGGACGGAAGGGTGGGGAATCGGGGGGAGGCCACGTGAAGGGGAAAACAGGGACTGCAGCCATGTGACCACCACCAAGGACCACCAGCTGCCACTTGATTTAGGGCTTCTGGCCTCCAAACTATGAGGGATATATTTCTGTTGTTAAGCCAACTGGGGTTGTGGTCCTTCATAATAGCAGTCACCAGAGGCCAATGTACTCCCTGCCAAGCCCGGGCTCACCTGAAACCTAGCAGCTGCTCCTAGGTTCCTAGGGACAATGAGTTCTGGCCAGGACTGTCCAAACCAGTGGAAGTAGCCAGACCTGGCAGAACACTGGAAAGGTCTCACATCCTTTCTTGCTTCCTCAGTCTCAGCGGTGGCCCCTGTAGAAGCGCCGTAGGGCTGCAGAAGGTTCTGTATGCCTGGTTTTGTTTACCCAGTCCGGCTTGCCCTTCCTCCTGCCATGTGAAGGTGTCAAGTAGAGTAGCATCACTCACCCGGCCTCCTGCCCCTCTTCCCCGGCTCCACCAACCATAGGCAGAGCCTCCTTCCATTCCTTTGCATCCTCGATTGAAATTAGTGATACCAAATTATACCCAATTTCAATGTTCTGATACTGAGGCCACATTGGGCCCTGGGCTTGAGTGACAGGAAGCTGCCAGGCCAGCCAGCGGTTGGCATCCAGGTGTCTCCGGCTGTCAGGGATGATTCCTCGCCGGGGCTCCGCCTCTTTCGGGTTAAATGCTCCTTCTCCACCTCTGCCTCAGGCATTCGTGTTGAGCCTCCTTTTTTGTTTCTCCTGCCTGTGCCCATCTCTCCCACCCGGGGTAGAGAGTGAACAGCGCCTGGGCCTTGGCGAAGACACAGGGTAGTCATTTCACAAGTGGGCACGTGGCTGACTTACCTGCATGGTTGAAGTTCACCTGCACTCCCTCAGGTAGGCCAAGAGCACGCCGTGGAGTGCTCTCCAGCGCCTGGCTTTTCCTTGATAGTTCCGGGTGTGGTCCAGGGTTGAACCCCTCCCCAGCGGGTCAGAAACCCCAGATCATTCACTCTTCCAGACCGAAGCCTCCCTCGCTGCAGGCTCGTGGGAGACTTCTCTGGCTGCAGAATAACAATTTATTGACCAATAGTGGGAAATATTTAGGCCTAACTCTATGAAGCAGCTGATATTTGAATTCTTTTGACCTACAAAATGACGATTTCATATGGTTCCACATTAATCTCACCATGGGGATCCGGACAACCCGGATCTGGATGGCCATTGTTCCCCGCAGGCCCATATGTGGGAGCCCAATTATGTTCAAAGAAGGGCTTGGTGAGCAATGGACCGGAGCAAGGATTCTGGGGCTGGATGGTGAGACACAAGAAAGCAGCCCGGACAGCTGTCAGCTGGTGCCGGCCTGGCACTCGCAGCTCAGCCATGACGTTTGCCTGTTGAACAAACACAATTTCGCAGAACACCAACTTCAAACAAGGTCACTCTGTGACCAGGATGGAGAGAGACAAAAACAAGTCCACTCCATAATCACGCTGGAACACAAAAACATGCACACTGCGCAAACCACAGACCTTACCACTCACCCCTCCTCCTGCCCCTCTCCCGCTCCACTAAGCACAGGCAGAGCCTCCTTCCGTTCCTTTGCATCCTCGATTGAAATTAGTGATACCAAATTATACCCAATTTCAATGTTCTGATATCCGATCCAGAGCAACCGTCCCCAAAATGATCCACAAGTCCAAATACTATAATGAGCTCCCACCACCAGCCCTTACTAAGGTTCCCGTGGTGTGTATTCTCCCCTCTGCGCCAAGTACCATGAAGCCCCCACTTAATTCGACCATCTGCATGTTTTGGAGACTCTGGCTGGTGGCCACTGATGAGGACAATGGGCTCTGCCATGCCTGCACTGAGGATGGGCCCGCCGCTTCCGCCATTGCCACCACCAACGCGATCACTACCGCCCATACCACCACCAAGGTCTTCCACCATAATCATACCCATCATAATTCCTGTGACTACTACCCATGCAGTCACTTCCACCATAACGACCACCACTGTCCTCGTCACTGTTACTGCCACCATCACCAGCACAGACCACCACCACTACCACCTGCTAAGCGATTTTATCCTCCTTCAACTCTGTGAGTAAAACACTGTTATCTCTGTTTTCCCAGCTGAGGCTGTCATGGCTCAGGGAGGTGTCGTCGAATGCAGGGTTGTGTCCCCGACAGATTCTCCATGTTGAGATCCTAACCCCAGCCTTCATCACCATCACCACCGCCACCACGACCCCTTCCTCCATTACGAAGAGCACCAGCACTCGCCCTCCTAGTCACTAACACCAGTACCACCACCACCGTGTGGTTATGGGGTGATGGCGGTGGGATCGGTAGTAATGATGGTATTAGGAGGTGATCTGGTCTCAAGGGGAGAACCCTTGTGAACAGGATTGGTGTCCTTATAAAAGAGCTGCCCATGAGCGCTCTCATTCTTTCTACCACGTGATACAACGAGAAGGCGGCCATCTGTGCCCAGAAGATGGTTCTCACCAGAACCCAACTGCTCACACCTGACCTCAGACTTACAGCCCGCTAGCTGTGAGAAGGAAACGTGTGTGGTGTATAAGCCCCCAGTCTGCGGTCATCTTTTAGAGCAGCTTGAATGGACTAGGACAGAAGGTTAAGTAATTGGTCAGATCACACAGCTGGTAATTGGTCAAGCAGGATCCCCACTCAACCAGGGACACTCTGCTGTGGCCCCGCTGGCAGAAGCCCCAGCCCCAGCTTCCCGTAGCAGGTGCCTCTGGGACTTGCAAAGTGCTGTTTCTTCGAGGCGGCTCTGCGCATGCTTGCTCCGGTCTCTCGTGTGTGGATTTTATAATTTAATCCCCTGGGATGATATTCTCTTCATGTCCAAGTTCTCCAGTCAATCTCCTTTTCCCTGCATGTGCCAAATGCAGCGAACACTAAATTCTTTCCAGAGCCAGGAATAGAAACTAAGATTTATGAGCCTCCATCTATTACTGTAACCAGCAGGATCACGTACTCCCTGTACCCTTTATTTCATGACCATATTTTTCTTCATAAATGGCACCTTTTTAAGATGCTGCATTAAGAGGCCCAATTCAAAGTTTTAAATTCAAATTATTTAGGCTATCTGAGAACATACTAAGCATCTGAACCATGCGGGGGGAAATGCCCTTTGTGCATGCTTGAGTAAGTCCGAAACAGCTTAAAGGATTCTCTCCAGGTTTTCAAAAAATATATAATTCACTTCTGGACAGAGGGAAAAAATGTGATAAATTTCTACACAAAATCAAAGCCTTGAGAGAGAAATAGCTTATGTGGCTTTGAAAATCAGAGGCTTTGTAGTAAATGCAACCCAGCCTGCGATCAAAGCTTCCACTGGTTCTTAATGAAGATGTCAAAGGTGTCTCCAGGGAACCAGGCTCAGGTGGACTTAGGGGGTGCCCAGATTCTGTGGTTGCCTCTTCATGTGGTTATGTGTGTTGAACACCCACCACAGACAAAGGTTAGAAACTGTAAAGTGTTTTAAGTCATCCCGATGTTCTTGAGTGTGAGAGGGGGACTTTTTCGGTAAGGGATGGCCCAGTTCATGGGAACGGCATCAGAATCCCGGATGTCTCAGGAGCGCCCCCTTTTCTCTCCTGTAAAATGCACTGGGGTCTAGAAGGAGCTTCCGGGACTCCCCCAGTCGCTTGGAGGGTGGCTGCCCCTCCAGCAAGACCCTTCCCACTGCAGCCCTGGCAGTAAGGGTGGTCTGTACCTGCGCCGGGCCCCGGGCTCCAAGCTCGGGGGAGCACCCTGTTGGACACCAGGCAGGCCATGCCAATGTCCTCTGGAGATGAACCCCTAAGCCAGGTTGAGGGGTTCCTGACGCTTGTCACTTCTTTTTCCTCAATGCATCATGTTTTGAAAGCCTCCACAGAACACCTGTCTCACTACTTTGCTCTTAGACAACCTCCACTCCCTCTGTCTATCTCTCTCTCACACACACACACAAGAAAAATAGCAAAATTCAACAACCCCAGCTCCCCAGGGCGTCAGGTGGATACCTGCAGGGGACAGCCGCTCTTCCTCCAGCCCAAAAGGTCACTCTTAGTGACTAACTCACAGTGTCGGGCTCCCAAGACTCCTGCATGCTCCTGCAGCCACCGGCACCCTGGGCCCACCCTACCCCATGTCCCCTAGCCCGCCCCCCTGGCCCCAGCCTGTATTTGGACCCTCAGCCTGCAGGGTGCTGGGTCACATTGCGGGGAGCCCTAGGACCCTGACTGGCAAGCCTGGATGGCCCAGGGGCTCCTGTCCGTGACACCCGCCTCCTCTGGCCACACAGAGCTGCGGGGCCAAGACGGATCAGTGCATCTGCAGCTGCGTCACAAATACATTGATTTTTGTTACAGCCAGGAGGCCCATCCAATTAAAAATAATCACTGGCACGATCCAAGCCTGTTTTTTCTTGCCAAGCGCGTTGACTGCCACTTGCAGGGAATGGTGTTGGTTGTGGGATGTGGCCTCATTTTCACTGCTGATGGGAGAAGTTCTGGAGCCCTTCTCTGCTGGGAAGTCCGGTTTGCCTAGGTGGTAGTGTCCCACACTTGGGCCTTATGGGTTAGGATTGGAGCAGCTTTCCTTGCCCAGGGGCTGAAGTGGTCCCCAGGGTTTATTACTAGTTAGTAAGTTCAGGGCCAAGTGCATTAGGACAGGGCAGAATCTGCCCTTGTTGGAATTCCTGCCTGGCGGGTATTTATAAACTTGGAGGAACCCAGGTAGGAGACATGCCATTTGAAACCACAGAGCAAATCATAAATACACTTCTCTTACTACTACATAAACATGAAGGATTGAAGACCTATGGACTACAGACATGACTCAACCTGAGTAGTTATGCTTATTGATGGAGGCAGTGCACAGAATGGAAAAGAAAGACATTGGTATCAGACAGTGGGATCAAATCCTGACTCTGCCACTTACTAGCTGTGCGATCTGAAGCAAGTTACTTAACCTCACTGAAGAACAGTTTGATCATCTCTAAACTAAGGCTCATAACACCCTCCTGCAGAGATGAAATGGAATTTTCATGTATAAAACCCTTAGAAGAGGACCTAGTGGATACTAAGTGATTCATGAACAAAATTTTGATTATTCATCACAGTTCTCTGTGACTTTTAGCAATTTTCCTAAATGTCTCTTTGCCCAAGTCTGGAAGTATCTCAAGAATCTGTATTTAACTTTTTTTTTCTTTTCTGGTTGAGGGTAGCAAGGAAAGAGAAGGTACACACAGAAAAGGATTCATTGCCAAATCCCACTCTTCCCCCTTCATAGTCTTTCTTTCCAGACTTTCAAGATTTTCTAAACCTTCCAGATGTCTGGATTGGGCTCTATGGACGTGGAAGTGCCAGCCGTGAGTCTGGGTGGGGAACTCATCCTTCTTTCCACCCTTGCTGATCTGAACACTAACTCATTTTGTGATCCCAGTTCTCCAGGCCTCAGTTTACCTTTCTGTTAAGTGGGGACTACAGGGCTAACACCTGCTTCCTGGGGTGTTGACCCGGGACGCCGAGTTTTAGGTTCCTGACATCAAATGAACTATTATTTCATTTGAGCTATAATTTCATTCTTCCAAAAAATAACTTCTTCTCCAAAGGAAATGAAGACAGAGTTGAGATCCTGTTGCTCTGCCTCCTCCCCAGAACTCGGCATGGATGGTCTTTTTAATTTAGTCATTCTAATGTGCGAGTAGAAGGCTCTCACTGTGGTTTTAATTTGCACTACCTTAGTAACTAATGATTTTGAGCATCTTTTCATGGGGATCATTTACTATCCATATATCTTCTTTGGTCTTGTCTAACAATATGGCAAATTATCTTCTGAAATATTCTGTCCAGTTTTTAATTGCATTGATTTCATTTTTATTGAATGTTTAGAATTCTAAAAACTGTATCCTAGGTTCACATTCTTTGTCAGATAAATATTGTGCGGTGTTTTTCCCTGTCCATGAGATTCCTTTTTATTCTCTTATTGTCTCAAGTGGAAGTTTTTGATTTCCATGAGATTCAATTTTATCACTCTTATTTTTCTCTTACGGAGAATGTGTTTGGTGTTGTAGCTAGAAAATCTTTTCCTGAACCAAGGTCAGAACGTTTTCTGTTATATTTTCTTCTAGAAGTTTTATGGTTTTACACTTCACCTTGAAGTCCTTGATCTGTTCATTTTCATATTTGGGTGAGTTTGGATGGAGGCTGGACCTCTGACATACAGAGGTCCAGTTATTTCAGTGTCATTTATTGAAAAAGTTGTCTTTTCCCCACTGAATGAACTTCGCACCTTTGCTGAAAATCAGTTGACCATCCGGGTCTGTTCGGAGTGTCTCCATCTTCATTTTATAAACTTGCTTGGACAATGGGCAGGCAGGAGGGTTCTCTGCTTCTGGTCTTCCCCTCTGAAGTCCCTCCCCATGGCCCCCAGCCAGCGCCACCCTCTCTGCCCGCTGGTCCTGGCTGATCTTCACCCTGAGGTTCAGTGTGCCTGGCCCTAGCGGAGCTTGGCTGCAGGTGAGTGCACAGGTGTCCCAGAGGTGGGCGGGCTGGGCGGGGAGGGAACCATGTTTTCTGGAAAGTGCAGAAAGTACCCTACACTCCTACTCTGCCTCTGACCACAGCTCTGGATGCCCAGGATGCTCCGCAAGCCGGCCAACCGGAAGCCCTCAGAACAGGCCCCTCCCTCGCGCCACGCCCCACTTCCCTTAGCTCCCATCAGGCTGGAAACCCTCTGAAAGAAACAGCCGAGACACTGCCCCTGTTCTGGAAGGCAGGGAAGGTGGCGTCCCCAGCCCACCTTGCCTGAGGAGGACCCCCCAAAATGAGGGCAGAGCGTGCGTGGCTGGATGGCCCCTTGATTTCCCAGCATTAGGAATTAGATGAAGCTATAACCGGCTCCGGGCTTGGCAAAGCACCTGGACCCGATCGTATGCTCAATGAAATGATTAAATGTCTCTGCGGCGGAGCTGCATTTCATTTATTTAACTTTTATTGACTTCTGATGAATGTCTGCCAAAACCCTGGCACAGCGTGGGAAGGCAGGAGCAGGCATCTGCCACCAGGCAAGGTTTGGGCTGACCTCCTGGTCCCTCCCCCTCCCCAACCTGGAGAGCTCAGCACTGTCATTTCCATTCTTCAAGCCATGTCCCCTGTAGATACTGGGATGGGTACTGACCTGGAAAAAAGCAACAATAAAAATGTTTTTCTCTTTCAAAGAAAATTGGTCTTGGCTAGACAAAAACTTAGGGGGCTGTGTTCCTCATCATTCCTACTTCTCAAGGCCGCAGCACTGGCTTCAGGACATTCAATGGACTGAAAATTGTGTGGTTTGTATCTAGGAGATATTTCCAGAGAGTTCTACCTTCCACATAAAAAAATTATTATTATTTTTATCTTTATTTATTTTTTAAAATTTTTTGCAGTGCCAGGGATGGAACCCAGGCCCTCCCACATGCTAGGATAGTACTCTATCCCTGAGTACATCCTCAGCCAACACCCCCACCAATATTTTTAAGGGGGGGTTTTTGGGGAGGGTACCAGGGCTTGAACTCAGGGGCACTCAACCACTGAGCCACATCCCAGCCCTATTTTGTATTTCATTTAGAGACAGGGTCTCTCTCACTGAGTTGCTTAGTGCCTCGTTTTTGCTGAGGCTGGCTTTGATCTCATGATCCTCCTGCCTCAAACTCCGGAGCCACTGGGATTACAGGCGTGTGCCACAGCACCTGGCTAAGGGGGGCATTTTAATGGAAAAACTTCAATGGGAAAATGCTGTTGGCTTTATCCTTTCTATAAGATCCACAACATGCTTTACCACTGTAAAGACAGAAATCCTGAAGCAAATTCACCTGCTTAGCTAAATTCAATCATTTTCTTAAATTTACTTGTGACAAAAAGTTTTTGTCACTTAACACCTAATACCAAGAAACTTGATAGAAAATGACTTTCTAGAAAATTCCACAAGATGTTGCATAAAAGCCGTGTGTGTTGTTGTCGTCTTTTCACTTGAAGTCTGAGACCCCATGAAGGCGAGCCTGTGAGGGACGTGGGGCTGTCCCAGCTCCCTGCCTGCTTCTTGCTGGCCCTCCCAGCTGGACCCAACTGGCAGGGAACAGTGGCATCTCCGGTGGCCTGTGGAAGGAGGGGCCTGGAAGTCCCAGTCAGAGCCCTGGGCTGAGCCCATTGAGTAAGAGCCTGGAAACCCCCAGATCAGGAGGGGCCTCCCCAGTTCCCACGGCTGTGTGGCCTGTGATTACACAGTAAGTTCTGAGGACTTGGGTTTGTTTCCTTCTTCTGCCAGAGATTTATCTCCAACTGTCATGACTAAATTACACACACTTCCCCAGCCCACGTCCTTCCGTCCTGCCCCTCTCTCCTTGTCCAAACGAATGTTTGGGATTAGGCATTGGCCACGGAAGACTTCTGATATCTGTCTTTTAATAGGTATCAGCTAAGAACAAAACCAGAGCTCCACCAAGAAGCTGCGTCTCCGCTTGGTGCAGAGCTCCCGCTGGCTGCTGCGAGTGCCGCATTCGATTATGCGCTGACTGTCCCTGAGAAATAAGCTCTGCCCAGCTGGGGAACACGTGGAAACCCGGCGTCAGCAGATAAAGCCCCACTTTCCCTCTACTCTCCCCCACCTCGGGCACCGTGCTCCCGGTTGTCATCTGGAGCCTGTGCGTCCATTCTAATTCTTTATGCCTTGTTATTCTGTCAATTTCTTAATCTATTTATGCTGACTTTATTTTTAGTGTGCCTATTGTGACAGCAAATCCTGAAATTGCCTTGGTTGTTTTCTGAAAATGGCCGTTACCAAGCCATAATGCAGACCCCGAATAAAGTAATGTGCGCCCCAGGCAGCTCCTGGGCGTCGCGGCAGCTGTCTGCGCTTAGAGCTGCATATCAATTCTGCCCTTGGAGGGCCTGCCCGCGAGCGGCCGCTAGGAAAGCAGCGTGTGTCACCTCGAGATGAGCAGCTCTGGGTCTTGCTGAAAACGCTTGCTTCTTCCCCTTCTGGAGAATTCCTTCAAACATTAATAAATTCCCTCCCCTCTCGCTATCTTTTGTTGGCAAACTATACAAAATGCAAATGATCCAGAAACCAATTAATTTTTAGAAGGTTGCAGCTGTTCTGCTGTATTCACGAGACTCGGTGGGCACTTTCCGGGTGTGTGTCTGTGAATGCACACGCGTGTGGAAGGCACCAACTACTCATCATGGGAGTGTGGGGGCTCCAGGTAGGAGCCATGGCGTGGAGCCGGTGCAAGCAGATCACTTTTAAATCACTCCCCACGGTCCAAGAATCTGCTAACGGAGGGGCACGGGGGAATTTCCAGTAGCACAGTGACGTTTCCCCGCCTGGGACCAGGGGGACACTCAGTGGACAGGCAGAGGTGCCTGCGTTCGCGTTTCTGTCAGGCTCTGGTGTCTTGAGTCCTGGGGACTTACTGTGGAACTTGGTTAGACATAGCGTCATAACTGCAAGCATCCAAGTCTTTCTTCTCTGGTGGTTTTGCAAAATGTCAACATGGTATTCCTTTCTCCTGCTGTCTGCTCACCCCACGCTGCTCACGGCTCACCCATAGCCAGCTGCCTCCTCTGCCATACTTCCCAGCTAGAGGGTGGCAGTCGCATAACTCCAGCCTCCCAGGGTACATTGTACCTGGCTGAGCTGATCACTGTCATTCCATGATTGCTCCAGGACCTGGCCCATGGTCAGTTGTGGTCAATGAGACAGATTCAGGCAAGTCTGCTAACGGGGCTTCCCCTTCTGATGGGAGGACATAGTGACTTAAGAAGACCTGCTCTTCCTCACCTTCCTAAGCAAATGCTTTTGTGTGATGGTGCAACTCTAGGAGTGTGGCAGAGTCTTGGGACCATGAAATGACAGGCTTGGGATGGACAGCTGCGTGCTATGGTGGGCAGAATGGGGAGCTGGATGCCACCCGGTCATCTAGCACCTGTGTTGTCCTCTAGACTTCCAGTCAGGGTGATGCCCTCTCTTGCCATCCACCAGTGTCCCCATCCCTGCTACTCCCGACCTCCATCACCATAGTAACACCAGCCAAACTCCAGCAGTGAATTGCAAGTGCTTCATCATCTTCTTGACAGTGTCCAGTAGAGACGTGTAAGGTCCCCGCCATGTAGATGACTGCGCCGAGGCCCTGTGCAGGTAAATGACTTACCCCGGAGACTTCTGCAGTCGGTGGCAGAGCTGGACTTCAGTCCGGAAGTATGGTGCCAGTCAGACTCTTAACTGTTGGGCTAACCCGGAGTCATGTCAGAATTCAACTGGCACACACGGGTGCAGGGCACGGGAGCACCAGGCGCTCTCCCAGACCCCGGCCCTGCACCCCAGCTGCATGTGGGGCACTTTCAGGCACAGTGGTTCAACGGGTCTCTCAGTCTATGAGGGCGTTTGCCTCCTGCCCACGTGTCCATCATAGCCAAGGGGATTTCACAGGAAGCCAGGAGTGGCATGCCCAGAATAAATACAGAAAGAAATCAGGAGCCTTGGGCAAGCTGGAGACCCAGGGCCCAGCAGCCCAGGATGGGGAGGACCTCCTGCCCAACCTCAGGAGAAGCAGGAGGAACTCCCCACTGGGGGCAGAGGGAGTTGCAAGAGGCCAGACCCAGAGCTGCAGGGGCCTGGCCATTGTTCTAGGTGTGTCCAGCTAGGAGTGACGGCGTACGCTCATTATTGATCTAGAGGGTAAGGGGGACTCAGGGGCTCACGTCCTTGTGAAGGAATCGATTTTGCCTCTGAATCACTCACGGAGGGTGCCGGCCGAGGGGCTGCTCCGCCAGGCTCTCTGTGCTGATGCTTTCCTGTGTTATGCAAAGTAACTGAAAAGTACGATCCACCAGCTTGGCACTGGGCAAAACTGTTATCTTATCCCCACCTGGTCTGATACTGGGCAGAGATGCAAGTGGACTCGCAGACTGTGAAGAGAGGCTGCCCCTCCTCTCAGGCGAGCGCAGTGGCGTGTCCAGAGTCCTGCCAGCGCTGCCTGGGCTGCAGGAGGCGGCCTTCCGCAAGCCAGGCCCAGAGCCGGAATGTCCATTCCTAGGCTGAAAGCCCTTCTTGAAGCTTCCTGTCCCTTGTGCTTGTTCCCACTTATCCAGCCAGCAGGGAGGCCACTGGAGGACTGGACCTCAAGGAACCTACCCAGGTACGGGCAGTGAAGGGCTGAGCTCCTCACGTCAGAGGATGGGCGTCAGTCATTAATAGGATGTGAAAGACGGCAAACAACCCCAGGAGTTCAACCGACTTCACTTTGCGAATTCTGCATATAGATATATATTTGGGCAGCTTCCTCCCCGTATGTATGTACTTATGGAGGGAGAGAGACAGAGAGGGATTTGCAGATGGAGAGAGACAGGGTCTGCACCTGTTAAGACTTGCTTGTTTCCAACCACAGGCGCGCACGAGCCGGGTGGTGCGACGGCAGAGGACACGGGAAACTCGCAGAGCTAGAAATGCACTTCTGCTTCCTGCCCTCTGATAATGGAAAAGAGGGACAAATGTACAGGACATAAGCCCAGTTAGGACGGGCCCTGGGCAAAGCACCAGGGGCACGAGGGCCTTCCGCGTGCTGCCCCTACCTTCCCCCACTGAAGTGACTGTCCCCAGGAGGAGCTGGCCCCAAGGGCTTCTCTGTAGCTGCCTTCTCGTCCCATGTGCCCTCCTGCTTCTTACCATTGTTGTCCCTTGCTCAGAAGCCCACTCCTGTGACAGGTGTTGCGGAGTGACACACCAACCATAGCACCTCCTCACTGCAGTGACGTCACTCTCCGGACCCTCTCCCTCGCCGGCAGGGGACCTTGGCCCCGGATCACTGTTTCTCCTCAGACTGCCCTGGATGTTTCTGGGCAACGCCACCACCCACCAGGGAGACCTGATGAACCTTCTGGTTCCCCAGACCTGTGTCCCCATGACTGTTTCTCCGCCTCACCAGCTGCTTCCAGAGGACACCCCACACCTAATCATTGCTGATCACAGCCCCACCTCCAGAAATTTCTCCCTCGAGCCTCCCTCTGTGGTCACCGCCCATCCTTCCTCGAGAGCCCTGACTCTGTGGCACCCTGACACCAACCATCCCTCAGCCCCAACACCTCCAGCCAGGGCCCCAGTACTGCGGCGGGCTTCATGAGCTCCCCGTGCTCCCTTCCCACCTTTCCCTGCATGGATTCTGGGTCTGTCAGTGTGTTGTGCCCTGGCCCCTTCCCCACCAGGGGTCTCCCAACTCTGGTTACCCAGCACCTCACCTACACTGGGCCTACCTCCTTGGGGAAAGCCCACAACCATGCTGACTGGAGACGCGTGCAAACAGCTTCCATGGCCCTTGTCCAGCACCTGCATCTCCCAGCCACTCACTCTGCCCGATGCTGTCTCTCCTCTCCTCTGTCCTAGCTAGTGACCTTTCTCATGTCTCTGTGAAACAGGAGTGACTGGAGGGTGGCCCTGCTGCCCAGCCTGGCTCTCTGCTAGGTTGCTTCCCTCCACAAACAAACATGGTGCTCCAAAAACAAACATGGCACCAATTCTCCTATCTGATCCACTTCGTTAGGTGTGACGGTGACGGTGACAGTGGCGTTGTGCTCAGGATTTTTTGTGTCTTTATCCGTTGTAGATGAATACTAAAGTAAATCCAGGTGAAATGACAGAATGTCCTACATTTTCTTTAAGATACTTCTGGGGTGATGTGGGAAGACAGGGCCCCATGAGGAGTCTGTTTTATTCTCCTTCCTTTTGTGTATGTTGACAAAGCCCCATATTATAAAAATGCTGTCCCCTCCTCTAACCTCTTCCGGGCAGAAATTTCAGCCTTCTGCTGGAAATCTTATACCCAAGGGCTAACTGAAATTCCAAAGTGAGATTCTTCTGGTTCCAACTTCTCTCCTGTCTAGCAAACCTTCCCACCAGCTCCCAGGTCTGAGCTTGGGTGCCAGAGTAGCCTCCTACCTGGTCCTTCCACTGTCACCTCTGTCCTGCATCACTTCTCCAGGAGTGGGCCCAGCACATTCTGTGATGGGTATCAGGTCTCCCTGCTGCTTTACCCAACCCTCCCCCAACTTCCCAGGATGTTCAGGAAAAAACTCTCGCTCCTCCCCAGCCCACCTCTCCGGGCTTGCAGGACTTCGGCATAGGAATGGGGCGGGGGCCACGGTTCAGCCTATAGCACCCCCACCCCAACAGCCTCATACATCCTTTTCCTTATATTCTTGGAAGCATTCGTTCATACTTTTGCTCTTTTTTCTTGGTTTGCTTGGGGTGTGTCTGTCCCATGTGAATGTAACTGGGAGGCAGCAGATCCTCTCTCCTGTCTCCATCTCCCCACCCCTGAGGACCTGGCTCCTGGGAGGAAGTGAACTCAGCTCTCACCTGTGTGTCTTGGTGCCCCACTTTCCCTCCAGTGGCCACAGTGCTCCCCTTACCTCTTCCAGGTGAGCACAGGCCCTGCTGCCTGAGACTCTGCAGAGAACAGTTGGTGACAGAAGAGGCCTGAGCCTGCTCCCAGAAAGCCTTGCAGGTCACACAGGGACCACAGCTTTCTTGTTCCTGTTATCACCTCATTATTTGTTAGGTCCCAGCCCCCTGCCGGAAATAACAAGATGGAAATGGCCCTCACATTAGCAACTCTACCCCACATTTCTCTGTGATGCCTTAATTGATGATTATTTATTTTCCATAATAACCTCATTAATTTTTTTCTGAAGAGTTATCTTCTGTGTTTATAAGCCAAAATGCCAGGAGCAGGTAAATAGCATCAGAGAGAGCTACTCGGGCCGGGGCCAGCTGCTGTCTAATTGGACTGAGATGAAGGAGGTTTAGGTCGGGAGCCCCAGGCTTTCTACTGCAGCAGGCTCTTTCTGGAAGGAAGGGGCTCCTTCTGTGACCAGAGGAATGGAGATCTCGGGGATCTCTGAGCAGCCAGGGGCCTGAACAGGACCTAAGGAGCTACCATTGTTGTTTTAGTCAGCTTTTTCACTGCTGTGACTAAAGGACCCAAGCAGCACAGCTGTAGAGGAGGAAAAGTTTATTTGAGGGCCACAGTTTCAGAGGTCTTAGTCCACAGAAGACCGGCTCCTTTCCTTGGGGCTCGGGGTGAAGCTGAACATCATGGCGGAAGAGCGTGGCAGAGGGAAGCAGCTCACATGAGATCAGGAAGCAGAAAGTCTCCACTCACCAGATACAAATATATACCCAAAGCCACGCCCCAATTCCCACCTCCTCCAGCCACACCCACCACTTCGGTTACCACTCAGTTAATCCCGATCAGGGGATTAAATCATGGATGGGGTTAAGACTCTCACAAGCCAATCATTTCTCCTCTGAACTTTCCTGCATTGTCTCACACGTGAGCTTTTGGGGGACACCTCACATCCAAACCATAACAATCATTATCAGATCATCTTCATTGTCAACGTTACCATCATCACCACCATTACTATCACCACATCACCATCATCAGTATGACCACCATGACCACCATCATCACCATCACCTTCACCAGTAGGCACATGACCAGCATCATTGCCATCACCATCACCAATATCATCACCATCATCACATCATCGATATGAATACTATCGTCATCACTGTTATGCTTTGGATGTGAGGTGTCCCCCAAAAGCTCACGTGCGAGACAATGCCAGAAGATTTGGAGGAGAAATAATTGGGTTCTAACCTTAAGCTAACCAGTGAATTGATCCCTGATGGGATTAACTGAGTGGCAATTGGGGGCCAGTGGGGTGGGCGGGAGAAAGTGGTTAATCGGGGGCATGGCTTTGGGGCATGTATTTCCATCTGGGAAGTGGAGCCTCTCTCTGCTTCCCTCTGCCACACTCTTCTGCCATGATGTTCTGCCTCACTTTGAGCCACCAGGAATGGAGCCAGCCTTCTATGGACTGAGACCTCTGAAACTGTGAGCCCTCAAACAAGCTTTTCCTCCTCCAGAGTAGTGCTGCTTGGGTCATTTAGTCACAGCAGCGAAGAAAGCTGACTAAAGCAATCACCGTCATCACCATCAGCAGCGTCATCAACATGAACGCGATCGCCGTCACCACCATCAACACCATCACTATCACCGCCGTCCCACCATCACTATCACCATCACCACCGTCATTACTATCATCACTATCGACACCTCACCATCATAACGTCAGTGTCACCAGGGTCACCACCTCACCATCACCATCTTCATTGCACTCTGATACTTTATATAGAACATTTGTGGAAATAGCACTTTCAAGGCAAAACACTTCTTTTTGTCAAAATGCAGTATTACCAACACAAGTTCAGAAAATATAGGTGCAAACAGGACAAATGACCCTCATGACATGTAGCAAGCGACCATGAACCTGATTGGTGGCAGTTGCCAGGAGGCTGGGTGGTTCTGCCCACCATCGCTGGCTTCACTTGTGCGTTATAGTGGTGGGGAGTGGTCTCTCTGGGCTGGGTTGCAGAGCTTAGGGTCATCAGGGATGCCTCTCCTCCAGGTGGCATGGAGGGCACATGCTCAGGCTGGGCCCTAACCAAAGGGGCTGCACAGTGGTGAGGAGCTCTTTTCATGATGATAGCAAGATTGCAAGAAGTCAAGTGGGAAGAGTCAAGTTTTCTTGAGGACGGACTCAGCCGGCATAGTGTCAATGACTCAAAGGAGTCATGTGGGCAAGCCCAGAGCCAAAGGCCAGGGACACCCAGCACACTGCAGGAAAGCTCATCCTCATGGGCCCTGAGGACCTTGGAGTCAGGCACCCTCTCCTCTCCTTCCTCTGTGATGAAGGTCCTCAGCCACCTCTGCCTGTCCCCTTCCGGGTACAGGTGTGGTGAAGAGCAGAGACCATACAGGAGAGGTGGGTGCCAGGCCCAACGCAGCTGCACTGAGTGACCCGTGCGGGGCGGGCTTGCTCTGCTCAGGGTTCAGGTTCTGTTTCTGACAGCTTCCAGCTTTGTGACGTTGGACACGTCCCTAAACCTCTCTGAGCCTTAGTGCCCCTGTGTGTAAAATGAGGTCATGACCCTGGAGGCGAGGATAAGGAGGAAGCAGTGTGAGCCCCAGGCTGGTGGTCTGACCAGGGTGGTCCCAGCAAGTGTGGCTGCTTCCACTGCTGCTCGCTGCTCATGTCCCACCGGGGAGGCAGGACTTGGGTGGAAGAGTTGGGAGGAGTGATTCTTACGGATGATCCATGTGGCCAGGGAAGGTCAAGCAACGAGTGGGCCAATGAGGAGGAGAAAGACACACCTTGTGGGGAACGAAGGCGAGATGGATCCCGGGGGCCGGAGGCGTGTCTGCACGCACAGCAGGGGGCAGCTCTGAGGGTGCCGCCGGCAGAGGAACAGGAAGGCCAGGCAAAACTGGGCAAGTCCACGGGGACAGAGATTCTTGCACATCAGGCTTTGGAGGGCAGGGTGGCAGCAGGGAGAGCAATTGGGCTTTGGGTTCCCATTGGACTGACCCTCCATAGTCCTCAGAAGAACTGACTCTCCTGAGTTGGCTAAGAAGCCAGGAACCCTTCCCAGCCTGGGTCCCATGCTGACTTCTGAACAATCTCTGCCCGGGAGCTGAGCATAACCTTGGGTCTGGTCCAAGCATCGTGTGGCCCTGGAGCTGGGGCAGGGTGACCTGGCCCCAAGTGGAGCAAAATTGGAAAGTGCTAGGAAGGAAAACTGGGGCACACGTGGTGTGAGCAACCACAGGGCCCACTGAGTTCCGGGTGGGAAAGGACTTCCTGCCCAGGCAGCACCTGCAGCTGCTGAAAGACGCCTTGGGTAGAAACGCGCGGTGTCCTCAGAGAGGGGCCCGCGGGGACCTCCCTGCCCACGGGTGCAGGCTGCCGTTCGGGTGTGTCCAAATGGGATCTGAAAGAGGTACGGCCTTGCGTACAGGGATCTCAGCAGAGCCCACATTGACTCGTGAGAGCGCGGCTGCGTGGACCGAGCCGGGTGCCCAGCCCAGCCAGGGGCCAGGCAGTTCCAGCGCAGACCCATTTCTGTCCTAGCACGGGCATCAGCAGTGTGCCGTGGGCCTGCTGGACAGAGGTGTTCCTGTCGCTGTGGTTTAATGGGCTGCACTCATTGCCAGAAAGTGGGATGGGCTGTCTGTCTTTCCACACATGAACTTTCCTATGGAAGCTTCCAGAAGCTTGTCCAGGAGAGCAGCAGACTCCATACACTGCCCACAGCAGCACACCAGAGCAAGGCCTGCAGGAGATCTGGGGTCCTTCTCTTTCCTCTTGCTTCATGTGATTCAGGGTCCTCAGAGGGTGATGTGACCCTTGTGCTGCCCACCATGGGTAGGGTGGGGTTTCCCCTGCTCCCTGGTGGACGTTCCAGGGCTGGGGAGAGGAAGAAAGCAGTTCTCCTCACCTGGGAGCTGTGGAGCCCTGTGCAGATGGGCTGCCTGTTCAAGCCCCCTGAGTGTTTGGCTGATGCCAGTGTCCCTCTGTAAGTCGGTGACCAGGCATGCCGTGCAGAGGTCAGGATTCAGCCCCAGCCCTGAAGCTGCTGGGGTCCACACCACTCTACAGGGGAAGGTCCACTGCACAGCCCTTCCGAGTGTGTTTCTGTGGCTCTCCACGCCACTTCCACGGCCCTTGGCAAGGGCAGCCACCAGTGCCTTGGAAACAGAAAAAAATTCCTGAAGCCCAGGACAGGTGTTCTGGACTCTGTAGCAGAGCTTCCCAGGCCCCCAAAGACTGCAGGGCCTGGCACTCCAGAGCTGCTTTTTAAAAAAGCACATTTGAGATCAAATTCACAAACCACCATGAGCCGGTTCACCCACAGGAAGCAGGCAGTTCATGGCAGCCCTCTTTTGACTTGGTTTCTGCTGTTCAGGGGGAGTGGGAAGTCCTTGCCTTTCAGGGATCCCACTTTGTGGTGGAACCCCTGACCAAGAGGCCTGCAGGATCCCATGACCTTTAGTCACCTGGAAATATCAGGAAAGAATCGTTCCCGTCAACTCCCTCCCCTGGGCCACAACCCAGACTTAGAAGGGCGCCATGTTTTGTCCTTTGAAAAATTTTTGAGGCACAGGAACAAATATCACATATGCACACACATTCTCTCTCTCCCTCTTCCTCCCTCTCCCTCCCCCTCCCCCTCTTCCTCTCCCCCTCCCTCTCAGTCTCTTATCCCCACACACTCACAGGGGCACAGGCAAAGTGACAGGCCCAGGCTCCACACCCAGGCCACAGCATGCTTAGGTCACTGTTAAAGAGGGGAGAAAATCTCCCTCTCATAAGATAGGCTGCTCAGACCCGTAGAAGCCCTCCCTCCATTCTGTGGCGTTACTGTCCCTTCCCGTTTCACCCTGGCCACCTGGGCCCCAGCCACTGCAGTCCTCTGACCATACCACTGCGAGTCATGCATGTGGAGTGACTCAGAAAGTTCCTACTTAGTTTGGCATCCAGGTCAGTCCCGAATGGAGCCACCCTCATCCAGCAGATTGCGCCCTAGAACTGGCTGCCTGGTGCCAACATGAGTCATTTCACAGCAAGCACCTTTTGCCTTGACCCAGAAGGGCCTCTGGCCGGGTAAGTGGTGTTTTACATTTGAAGCGGTCATTGCAATTGCAGAGATGGCCGTCACAGAAAGGTGATGTTCCAGGGGAAGCGTCAGAGGCTCCTGGACTCACTGTTGCAGCACTCACACTGGGACAATGGGAATGTGTCACCAGTCTCTCTGCCTCTTCGGAAGTCAACCCATGTCTGATTCGGATGGCAGTTGCCAGTTGGGTTGGAGATCTTCAGAAGGCTGGCTTCTACCGTATCGAAGGCCCACTTGCTTGTCTGGAAATCTGATTTTTTCTTTTATTTATTTATTTGGTGCTGTGAAGAACCCAGGGCCTGGCACATGCGAAGCACACGCAGGACCGCTGAGCTGCAGCCCATCTTCACTCTGTAATTTTTAAACCTTTGACTTGAAGGATGTAGTGGATACAAATCTCAGCCATAAAATCTCATGAGCAAAAATCATAATTTAATTTTTCTACGATTAAACTTAGTTTTTATCCTAAACCCCATTTCTGCCTGATGGCAGAAAACTAGCCTAACCCGATCATCTCAGACATTTTCACGATCTAGCAGGCTTTTTGCGCTTAAGATCAGTTCAGTTAGGTTCCTCCTCCCCTCCCTTGATGGCATCTCATTCCAGGGGCTGCTGGCTTAGCTGGTGTCTCAGGCCACAAGGGTGACCCAGTTCTTCATCTGTCTACTTCATCTCTAGCCCTGTCGTGGGGCTTTGCTCTGGCCAATGGGTTTTTAGCAAATGTGAAGCAATTCCAGGCTTGCAAAGCACTTGTGTGGTTAGATTTGCTGGGCAAGCCCAGGCCAGCCTGCCGATCCCATTGAGAGTCAGGTGGAGCAGAGCTGGCTTGTCCCAGATGTGATGGAGGCCATTCTAGAGTGGCCAGCAATCCCAGACGTGTGGGCGAGCAACCCACAGCAGCTGTGGGCATTCTGGACAGCCCCCCTGAGGCTCATGAGCTGAATGAAAGTTTGTTTTTGTCATGCAGCATTTCGGTGGCAGTAAATAGGTGATCCACATGAGGTCGCACTGCCTAGGGGAGTGTCTGTCTTTCTGGCACAGAAAGGAGGTCCAAAATCTTCCTCTGGTAGTTGATTATTGCTGTTTATTCATGTGGTGAACCTCTGGCTGGAGCTGTCCCTCCTGGGATTGACTGGCCACAGCTCCATAGGTCACTGTGCTATCCACAGCTCTGCCCTTACCCTGGTGCCTCGGAGCTGCTAGCTCTCTCCTTCCACCAATGTCCACACCTTCGCAGGGCACCAGGAATGTGGCAGTCCTCTGGAACCTCCCAGGAGCTGTGAGAGACTCAGGAATGTCAACCAGCCCTGTCTTTTCCTGGCCCCCAGGAAAGCATCTCCGCTCCATTTCCCCAGTCCACAGAGGTGTGGTCTCCATCTGTACAGTGCACTGGCCTCCTCGGCCCCCAGTCAGAAAGCAGACCCAAGCTCTCGGTCCTCAGAGGCCTGGCCTAGCTTGGTGGTCTGTGGTTGGTTGTCCCATATTCCCACAAAGAAGTTCTGAGTTCCCTTCTACGGGCTTCTCCAGCACCTAGCTCCCGTTTTCTCCAGGGGGGCCTAGGCTCATTGGCCTTCTTTTCTAGGGGGCAGGGGATCTGGCTCTCAGCCCCTCCCTTCCTAACATGGAGCTGACAGCAGGACTTCACCCTTGTCCCTTCAGAGCTTCCTGGCTCAACTTCCGAATGCCTGGTGCTTGCTTTCAAGATGATTCTCTTTGATGAGATTACAGAATTGATTTAAATCTGAAAGGCCAAGAACCTGACTGTCCCCACCACCATGTCTCTGGGTTCCTTGTGTTTTTCTGGTGAAGTTTCCGTAATAACATCAGAAGAGGGTAGTAATGGTAGCCAGGCAATAAGAAAACATATGTGAAAGAAACTTCAGTGAGGCCACCCAAATTTATTCTGCCACAAGATGTGGTTAGGTTGAGAAACTCTCTTTGATTTGAGGTGACTGGCCAAGCAGAGTTTGGGACAAAGGTGTGAGAACTTGGAGAGAACAGCATGGAATAGCTCACTGGTGGACAGCCAGCTGAGAGAGTTGTCCCCATGTCAGGCTGATGCTGTCCATGGGCCTCTGCACAGGGCCCTGGGCCTCTCAAAGCCTCCATTTCTTCATCTCCATTTCTTTAGACGTATTTTTGGTGCATTCCAGCTTTGAAGTTCTGTTACCCTAGGATTCATGCCAAGGACAACTGAGACCAGTGCAAGGTTTCTAATCCTGCTGAACTGACCACGTCTCCTTCAAATGGACAGTTTCCTTGCACTTTCTAAATCTCATTGTTTCTGTAATTGTTAGGCATTAAGTTGACAATGGATGTCAGATGTCAGCTGGATCCCCATGCAAACATCAGAGTGTAACAGGAGAAAGATCATGGGCTTTGAGGCTACACCAACCCAGGGAATCACATTAAGAGGTGTTCAGCGGAAAAATGACCTATAAATACCTACCAGTGGCTTCAACCTTAAGGGCACGTATTGCTTGCTCACCAAGAAGTCTGGAGGCAGGTGGTCCTAGGATCAGTTTGGCAGTCAGTGATGTCATTTTGGACCTGGGTGTATTCCAAGCTTCAATTTTGCATCTTCAGCTTTATCTTTGGCTTTATCCTTGTCACATGGAGCAAAGGAGGCTGCCACAGGTCATATACCTTAAGCAACACCATAGGCAGGAAGGAGAGGTGGATTCAGGAGGAATGTCCTCCAATGGTCTCCCATTTTTATCCCAAAGCCCCTCCTCCCATGGTTTTCACTTCCATCTCATTGGCCAGAATGAGTCACATGTTCTCCCACACCAGCCACTGGCAAAGGAGAACAGGATTCTTGTGACCAGCAGAGACCAATCACAATTCAATCCCAGGGGCCAGCCAGATTGCTAGGTTCCATTGGCCAGGAAGAAGGGGCTGGGAGTTGGCAGGCAGCTGGCCAGGCCAGCTACCCTGATTTTTAATTTGGTCACCAGTTCCTTGTCTCTGGGATCCCAAGCAAATTACTCAGATTCTCTGAGCCCCATTTCAGCACATGACAAACAAGCTAATCAGACTACCTCCCAGGTTGTCAGGAGGACAAAGTTAGGTAAGGTGGAAAGAGTCCAGAACATGAGAACATACCACGGCACACAGTGGACTCAAGGTAGGGCAGCGCTGGTCCCTCTTCTCCTTACTTGGACGACAGTAAAAGAGGGCAGCGTCACCGCGTCATCTATTCCCAGTTTTCAATTTCAATAAACTCTCTTTTCATGACAAGATGCGCGTGAGCGTTGCCAAAGTCAACATGCTTGGCTCCAGTGTTTACTGCTGCGACACCTGCTGCTCTGACAGGCTCGGTGCTGTTTTGTACATATTGGTTTTGGACAGTGACTGCTGCAATTTTGCCTTCAGATTTCTTATGGGGGAGATTTAGCATCTGGCAACATGGCCTCTAACTGCGAGGAGTCTCCTAACAAGCATTGTGGTCGGTCATGTGCTGGAAGCAGACTTTGGCGAGGAGACAGAAAGGGCATCTGCTCGGGAAAGGTGCGCCTTTCGCAGGCGAAGGTGGCCAGCTTGTTTCCTGACCGGTTGTGGAATGGCCGCCTCAAGCTTGCAAACATTAAGCAGAGCTCTGGGGTCTGCTCTTCTCACTCCCGTAGCCAATCCATCAGCTCTGGCCAAACAGACCCCCATACCCAGCCTCCTCCCAGGTCTCCTGTGCAGCCCCGTCCAAGCCTCGGAACGCCCTCTCTGTTCACCAGGCCCAGTTCAGCAGCTCAGAGATGGAGCCCACTTCCATCCTGCTGCTCTGTGTCCCTTGGGAATCCTGAACAGCTACTTTTTTTAAAGTAGCATTTTATTTATTTGTTTGCTTGTTTGTTTAGAGACAGGGTCTCACTGTGTTGCCCAGGCTGGTCATCAACTCCTGACATCCTCCTGCCTCAGTCTCCTGAGGTGGGACCTGGGACTATATATGTGTGCCACCATGCCCACTGCCTGACGTTTTGAACTAGTGGCCCTGTTATGACTTGGATATGATGTGTCCCCCAAAAGCTCACATGTGAGACAATGCAGGAAAGTTCAGAGGAGAAATGACTGGGTTGTGAGAGCCTTAACCCAATCAGTGAATTAATCCCCTGATGGGATTAACTGGGTGGTAATTGAAGGTCTGTAGGGTGTGGCTGGAGGAGATGGGACATTGGGTGTGTGACTTTGGAGTATACATACTGTATCCGGCAGGTGGAGAGCTCTCTCTCTGCTTTCTGATCCTCATGTGAGCTGCTTTCCTCTGCCACTGCCCTCTGCCATGATAGTCCATGGCCCGTTGTCCATGGACTGAGACGTCTGAAACCGTGAGCCCCCAAATAAACTTGTCCTTCTCCACAGTTGTTCTGGTTGGGTCCTTAGGTCACAGCAGTGAAAAAGCTGACTGAAACAGGCCCGTGTTTTCAATTTGCAGTGAGCCCACAGATGCTGCCCCACTCTCCCATCATCCCCTGCACTCCAGCCCCTTGGGTCTCTGAACACCAGAATCATCCTCTTTCTTCTTAGGCTCAGGAGCGCCCTAGACCTTGGATAGACCCTGTTGTCTCAGTCCACTGGTGGTCACAGGATTGACCCTGCCCGGCACCCGCAAGGCCCAGGCAAGCCCCAGTCTCCCCATGCTGATCATGTCTCTGGACCTGTCCTCTGTCAGGCCACCTTCTTCCTTCCTGGAGTCTGGCTTCCCACTGCCCTCCAGGCCACACGAGGGCAGCGTCACCTTGTGTGATGAACACCAGGGAACCCACGCCTGGGGTCGCACCCAGCACAGAGTGTCTGCTCAAGACACGGCATTAAGTGAGAGAAGGAGGAAGGGGGCAGGTGGAGCGGCCATCTTACTCCATACTCAGCCCCTGGCTGTGACCTGGGCGAGGTCATTGAAGGAGATGAGAAGTGCTCACATGTTCTGTGATTCCGACTTGAGACAAGAGTCCTCAGAGAGGGAATGAGCGTGTCCAGCCGCTCCTCTGTGCGCGGGCGCTGGCCTCTGCAGGGATGCCGTTCGCCGGGTTCTGAGTGGCCAGTGAGCAGCGCTAATGAGCCTACAGACCTGGAAGTGAGGCGAGGGGCAAGCCGGGCAAACTCCCCCATCACAGTCAAGGCGGCGTCCGTCCTCCTGAGTGGCCGTGGGTGCCGTGCAGGTCCTGGAGATGGGCCCCACCCTGAGTCAGGATCTTGGCCCCAGCAAGTGCACACTCCTCTGGTCACTCCCTGCGGTCTCCTGCCTCTGCCTCAGACCCACAGGGCTCCAAGTTGAGAAGGGGCAACTGTGTCCAGCTGTTCCAGGGGCCCATGGAGCACCTTTGGGGTCCCGGGGGAGCTCCAGTGCCCATCTCAGCGTCCAGTCTCTTTTAGAGAAAGTCTACAGAATATTTTAGGTTTGATGACAAAAAAGAAAAAAAAAATTATCTCCCCTGAGGAGACTACCACCAGCCCCAGGAGCCTGACCTGAGACTGGCACCAGGCGACTTGGATCTCTGAAGTCAGTCGCTCCCATTCCAAGGCTGTTGCCAACAGGAACGAGGTGATGCTGGTGAAGCGCTGGTTGAGATAACGCTGGTTGCCACGCGGGTACAGTGGCAACCGGTGAGCAGACGCTTCTCTGGCAGAGGTCCTGGTTCTGTACATCGGGATGCACCTGACCAGCTTGCACAGAACGATCATCAGTGGGCACCAGGAGGTCCACAGGATCCCGGAGAGATCTGGGGACACCCGTCAAGACAGGTCTCCCAGGATCAGTGTCAAAGGCACACCCAAGGTGGGACTCTCAACTCCATCACAAGCAGGGCTTCACCTGCCACAGTGCCGTCCCTGTACAGGAGGGAGATCAGGCAGCCAGGTGCTGCAGCCCAAGCCGCTACTGTGACCAGAACTGGGGTGCATTTACCTCCACCAGGGCTAGCACAGGGGAGAGCCCTGCAGGACTGGTTTCTACACATTGGTCTCGGCCTCCCTTTCCTGGTCATATCTGGTGGGTGGAACCTGCGTCCAGCTGCAAGGGGAGCTGGGAAGGTGAACTGGCTGCTCTGAGAAGTCAAGACTCATACCTTGGGGACTTTCTTCAAGAAGAGGGGGAGCCACCAACGATAGGACCAATGTATGCTGCAGGAGCGTAAGGACCAGAAACAAATGCAGAGAGGGAGACCTGGAAAGCGCTCCTGCATAAACTAAGGGCTTGGCTTCTCTGCACAAGGCCCATTTGATGTCTGTCTTTGTGAAGATGCTCATGTGGTACCACATGGGGACAGTTTTCTAAGATTGAGTGACAGGTTACTGGGCAGTAAGATCTAGGTATGGGGTCCCAGAGAGCAAATTTCCTGTTTACCAGGCATTGGTAGCTTCTAATGACCCCTGCACTGAGCCATGATCAAAATATACCTTTATTTTATTTTTATGTGGTGCTGAGGATGGAACCCAGGGCCTCACGCGTGCTAGGCAAGTGCTCCACCACTGAGCCACATCCCCAAACCCTGATCAAAATATAAATGGTACAAATTCTCCAACAGGTTTTCAGGCCAATGACTGACTGCTACCCAAAGAAAATAAGAAGAAGAAAAGATCATTATCATAGTTTGCATGAGGCCCATGGCTGAACCGAGCACACTGAATATTTTATCTGTAAATGCTAACAATCACCTATGAGGTAGGCTTATCCCGCTTCACTGTGAAGACTTTGATTTCAGAGAGGCTGAGTCACCACAGTCAGTGGGAGGAGGAAAAGGTTCGGGTCCCCTCCCAGCCACCACACCATGCTGTGACAGTGTGTGAATGTGATTGTGTGTCTCAGTCCTACAAGTGCTACAAAACCAGGGCCACAGAGGGTCACGGCACCACACAAGGCTCAGCTGTGCAGACCAGCTGTGTGGAGGAAGCAGTCATCCTCCAAGGGCTGGGGCTTCCCCCAGCAGGTCTCCCTCCCTGTGCCCCTCGGAGGGCAGGTGCTCCTCGCTCCCAGACTGTCTAAGCAGGAAGATAAAGTCCCTCATGTCTCTGTAAACTGCAGAAATTTTGAGGTCAGAGAACTCCTTAAGACCTAAATAGGGCCAGAAAGCAGGTCTTCCTACCCCACCCAGCCCCAGGAGGCTCAGAGGCACCAAGAGAAGGGTCCCAGGCCCCGTGGTCACAGGTGGGGTTGGTCTCCAGAGAGAGGGTGCAGCTGCCCCATAGGCTCTGAGAAAACAAGGCAGCGCCCAAAGATGTTCTGACTCAGCTCGAACCCCACCCTACCTGGTGGGGCAGCTCAGCAGAAGCTGGGGGCTAGGCACTATGGCTCGTTTCTTGGCGTGTTCATGCATGTTCTGATTTGTTAGCAGGGCACGCCAAACTCCAAACCTCCAAAATACACTTGAAAGACTCAGGAGAGTGGTCAAACAGAGCTCGGAGGAGCATAAAATCAGAATGCAGACATGCAAGCGGGGGTGTGGCCCGAGGGGCCCTGCCATGTGCGCGCTGGCCTTTGAGATCCTGTGTGGGGTGCGGAGAGAATCCCAGTCTGCTGCGCTCTCCTCCCCCCGCCTGTCCCCCACCTGTGCTTTCCAGGCCAGAAGTCTTGTTTCTCACCAGCTCTCATGGCTCCCTCCCCTCTTCCCTCCACCCTCCTGTCCTTCTCTTCGCCCTTCTCTGGGTTTATTTTCAGCTGCCTCTTCTTTCTGAAGCTGCAGGGACTACAGAGAAAAGTCTAGAGCTCCCAGATTTCACGCCTTGGATAAACAAGGCTGAGCTCAGCCCCTCCCCAGCTGGGGCTGCATCCTGTCCTCCTGCTGCTGAGGAAGGACTGGAAAGAGTCAGACAGTGGAGCTGTGGCTTCTGTGCAATGCTCAGGGACAGCCAGGACTTCCCTCATCACCCCGGCCCATCTCTAATCAGCTTTTCCATTATCTTGCACTGAAGTCCTCGCTGAATCACATTAATTGCCTGTAACTACAGCTCGGTGGTTCGTTTATTCTCATGCACAGGATTCAAATAATTTAACCCTATTTTTATTTAAACATTTGGGGGCTTTGTAAACCTTGGAGGTGTAACATCAAAGTCAAATATACTCACCCCAGTCCGGGTGCACACACACCATCACGCACACCCCGCACGAGGGCGGACAGTCTGGGTGAGGAGTTGGGCAGTCAGGAAAACGATCTGAGGGTCTGGTATGAACACAGCTCTGGCACCATCACCATCGTTACCACTACCAGCACCAACTCCACCACTAGCACTACCTCATCTCTATTACTGTCACCACCACCCACCACACCATCGCTACCAACACCACTACCACCAATATCAGTACCATTGCCACCTTCACCACCACCACCATTAATACCAACACTATCACCACCACCACCATTAATACCAACACTGTCACCACCACCACCAAACCACTACCCAACATCACCATCATCATCAATACCAACACCATCACTACCTTCACCACTACCAAAACCACTAACACCCACACCACCACAACCACCAAAACCACCACTACCAACACCATCACCATCAATGCCAATGCCATTACCGTCAACACTAACACCATCACCACCACCACCACCTAAACCACCAAACCACCAACATCAATACCACCCACACCATCATCACCACTACCACCACCAACCCCACCACTAGTACTGCCCTCAGCTCTAGCAGGGGTACCACCACCAAGCCACCAACACTAACGACACCAGCATCACTACTTTCAACAGGACCCTCAGCAACAACCCATCAACTCCCACCAGTTGCTACCACTGCCTTCGCCTCTAACGCTGTCACAACCACCCCTACTCATCTGGGGCCTGCAACTCCACCGCCTGCTTTTTTTCCTTTGGCTTACTCGTTGTTTCTTCAACCATTTTGTTTGAAATCGTGGCCTTAGTATGAAGTGGTGGGACTCAGTTCTGCTTTTCCCCAGGGATAAGAGCCAGATGCTGAGGAAAGGCCTCTCAGAACAGGAACAGGGCTAGGAGGTGTGCATTTGCACACTCACGTGCATGCACTTGTGTACGATGCATGCTTTGTAAGTTAAATAGTGAATGAAGAAATTTGACAAAGAACGAAGTAGCCTGCTGACCAGGTCATGGAGCCACCGCTGGATGTCAGCGTTTGCGTGTCCCTGTCCTCTGAAGGCTCACGGTCCCCTTCCCTTGGTAGGGAGTGGATCCTACACACTGGCTCCCCTGGAGGTAAGTGTGCAGGAGAATCACCCTGAGGGCCTGGGAAGAGGTGGCTTGCTGGCCTGCCGAGCTGCTGACTCAGTAGGGCTGGCGCGGGCTCCAGACGGTGCACTTCTGACAGGTTCCCAGGTGATGGCTCTGGACCGCTCGGGAACCAGCACAGTTGATCGAACACACCTTCCTGCACATTTGCACATGCCCCAGACACACGCTCCCAAACTCCTTCGCGGTATGGACCCAACCTTTTTTAGTGTAAAAACTGTCAAAGTCGAGCTTGAAGAATGCGGAGAGATAAAAAGAGAGAGTTAAAGCCATGCTAAAGTCACCCAACCAGTGAGAGGCGTAGGACAGGGCCGGCCCAGAGAGGTAATTTTGGGAGAACTGCATAGAAAATATGAAGCCCTGAGGTAAAGGGAGCATCGCCACCCTAGGCCAGAGGGCGTGATCCCGAACGCTGCAGTGTGGAGGCCAGGCTGCAGGCGAGCTGACCCTGAGCGGTGAGCGCGACCCAAGGAAAGCGGCCAGAGCTGGGGGGCGCCTGGGGGAGAGGGAGACAGGGACCCTGAGTCAGAACTGCGACCTGCTGACCCCAGCATTCCCTGAGCCACTCTGAGGTGCTAGTGGCCTCGTCTACAAAAGGCCATGGAGCAGGTGTGCTTGGCCGGCTGCCGCGAGGACTGTGCTCCGTGGCTCTGGGGGTTAGATGCTTTCTACTCAAAGCGAGACAAAAACGCAGCCAATACGTCCAACTCCAAAGAACAATCTGCTTCAAGTTTTAGGTTTTTCTTTTTTTTTTTTCAGTCTCACATTTCAGACTCATTTTAAGAAAGGAATGACCAGAGAGACTGGAGGAGAGAGGCATGGGAGGCCTGCAGAGTTGAGGCCCAGGATGGAGGAGGCACCAGCCCTGTCCCAGGTCAGTCACTGTCCCTTCTGCCTCTTGGTCCCTGAAATGTCACATTCTAATGTGCTGATAATCTAAGAACTCTCCATTTTCCAGAATTTCTACTTACATGCAAATATTCGTGGGAGAGGTGGGGCCTTAATCCCTTAGGTGGGGTCTTCCCATCCCCTACTCCCATTGCCTGTGTGGATCTGGTGTCTGGGCCAGCCCCTCACCCCATGGCCCTCCGGTAAATTTCCAGCTGATGTTTCAACTCTCCAAACAGCAGCCTGGAAATATAGGTTTCAAACCGACCAGGTTCAAGGAACTCCATATTTAGATGGAAGGAACATTCTTTTGAAGCTAACCTGAGTGATCCGAATGATCACACCACACACACACACACACACACACACACACACACACAGGCACACACTGGGTTACCAGGAAGCTAGTCCTGAATCTCGACATTTCTGAAACACACTCTTCCCTGGCCTCACATCCATCCATGAATGGTTGAGAGAGGTGTGCTCGGTGCCAGGTTCTCCAACTCTGCTGCAATTGGACGCTCCTGAGCAGCATTTGAAAATCTCAGTGGCCACCGTGCCCCTGCGCCACTTAGATCAGCATCTCTGACATCAGTACTTTAAAAGCTCCGAGATGACTCCTTTGGGCAGCAGAGTCTGAGACCCAGTGGGCTGGGCTGGGCCTCGGGTGAGAGAAGCCTGGCCTGCCTTCCTCCCGGGACCTGCACTGCCCACCCTGTCAATCCAGGTAGGTCATCTGGAGACTCAGACACTCCCCACCTTCACCTGTAAAGTGGGATGAACAACCCCCTCCCAGAGCCATTGTGAGTGCTACAGATAATGTGTGGGAAAGTGCCCCAGGCCTCGCTGGGGCTGGCAACAGGGAGGTGTTATTATTTGTAATTTGCCGATTAAGAAACTGAGGCACCAGGGGAGGCTGGGAGTGAGCCTCAGTCTGGGCTCCCACCAGGAGACAGTTGCAGGAGAATGTGTTCATGGTTCCTTTGAACTCTACCAACCTGGGTTCTGTCGTCTAAGAGGTGAAGTTTGTCAGAGGTGGTCCTGAATCACCCAGAAGATGAGGTGCTTCTCCCCGACGTCTTAGGAAAGGACCTGAATGCACGCGCAATGAGGCCAAGTGAAACCAGACACCCAGCTTCTGGTCACCCCTGCCCCGTCACCCAATGTCCCTCAGCTGACTTGCCTTGCAACTTCTTGCCTGTTCCTGTCATTGGCCCTTTATGTTCATGGTTAAGGCCATGGCTCCTCAGGTGGTGCTGCGACCTTGATCTGGGGTTCTTGGGCCCTGAGGGAGTGTATCTAGAAACACTTGGAGTGAGATTTCTCAATCTGGGCACGACAGGCATTTTGGGTGGCTAACCTCCCCGCGCCATGCTTCTCCCCAACCCTGCCCTGTGGGGGACCAGTTCTGTGCATCGAGGGCTGTTCTATCTACTAGGTGCCGGTCATGACAATAAAACATGTCTCTAGGCACTGTCACATGTCCCCTGGGTGGGGGTAACCTGACCTCCCGCCTCCCACAGTGAGGATTGCCCATGAAGACACTTCTTGCCGGGGTGCAGACAGTAGGCATGGTGCTCCTTTAGGTGCATCATGTTTTAGAGATCTATTTTATATTTTTCAGATTTAAATTCACACCAGAAAGAGCCACTTACAAAGGACAGAGTTGTTTCAACTGCAGATGGAGCTGGCAGGGAGGAAGAGAAAGGACAGGAATGGTATTTTCTTCTTCAATGAGTCCTTTAGAAGGCCACACTGAACTCCTGAGGCCATGATCAGGGACCACCGGGTGACAGGTGCCAGTGAGGCTCACGGGCTTGGCCCTTCTCCCACTGGGCTTGGGATGTGGGTTTGGCCCCCTGTCCCTGCCCTTCCTCCCGGGACTGGCAGCTCTTCTGTGGCTTCTGGGTGTGGGCTGAAAGCGACCTCAGTGGGAAGGCACATCCAGGAGGCAGGTGGGAGGGCGTGACCCCAGTTTTGGGGAAATAATATATATCACCATACACACACTCATGCACAGTACAGACACACCTAAATGTCACCGCCCTTACTGACAGGAGGAGATTGGGATTTCGGGTGACTTTTCATTCATGTATCTTATATATGTTATACATTTTCTCATTTTTGTATCTTAAACAAGGAAAAAAAAAAAGGTCATTCAAAAAAGTTAAGAAAGTAGACAGGAGAAGGCACCCCATGCCCAAATTGCCGGAACCCCTCTTGGATCGTAAGGGCAGCTCCTGGCAGTCGGGGACGGCTCCTTTTGGGACTGAGCTTGCAGTTTGGAGAGGGGACAGGGGTGGCCGTGTTTTCGCAGGAGCATGAAAATGGGTAGGTGGTGGCCTGGGAGTAAATCTACAGGCCCGGCCGCACCGGCTCTCGCGCCTGCTCTCCGCGTGGCCACCTGCGTCCGCACCTGCGGCCTCCTGCACCTGGGGCGGTGCGCGGCGGGAGCCAGGGACCCGCGACACGCCTGCCCGTGGGGGCCGTTCCAGGCTAGTGCTCGGTGGTCGGAGTGACCACGAACTCCTGGCCACACCTTTAGGACACGTGGGCTACGTGTGGCTTCTGCTGGGGACGATCGGCGGAGATGTCGCTTGGGCGTTTCCAGGAGCCTTTAGTGGCCCTGGTTCTCGGGAACCCGACGCAAAACAAGAGTCAAAGGCACCCGACCCATGCCGGGGACAGGCGGGTGCAGCGTCGCCATCCTTTTGGCAGATGGCGCACGAGGCTGGGGCCCGGCTGGCCGGCCTCGGGTTCGTGGGACGCCAGGGAGGCCGCGTCCCGCGCGGGCTGGGACTGCGCCCCCTGTCGGGCCGCCGCGCTCGGGGCCTCTCCGCGGCCGTGTCGCCGCCGCCCGCCCCGCGCGCAGCGCGGCAGCAGCGGCCGCCATCTGCTGGCCGAAGCGTGAATGACACTTCGTCGCGCTTCCTGCCCCCGCGGGGGAGTCGACGCGGTGTCCTTGAGAACCGGACGCATGGGGACCGCGCGGAAGGGGCCGCGGTGGAAGGGCGGGCCGGGCCGAGGAGCGGGAAAGGCCGACCGAGTGGCCCGGTGGCCCACCGGTCCGCGAGCGGGGCGGACATTTGTCCCATGTTGCCGGCGAGCACAGTGCTGAGAGCGTGGGGACCCGCACAGAGGCACGGACGTGGGCAGGCGCCCCCGGGACCTGGGGGGATGGCAGGGGCAGCCTGGCAAACCAGCAATGCCGTCAGGGGCCCCGGGCCGCGTCCGAGAGCGGCAGCCGGTGGCTTCCCAGGAGGGAGGCCGGGAGCGGCTCCAGGAGGCAGGGGGCGTTTCCGCCTGGGCGTCCGCAGAGGCCCCTGCCGTGCCTGTTGGGCCGCCAAGGGCGCGTGTTCTTTCCTGGCGCTGCCTCACCGAAGTGGCACGGACACTTGGGTGGCTTGAGACAACAGAAATTTATCCTTCCATGGTTCTGGAGTCGGGAAGTCCCGAGTCTAAGTGCCCACAGGGCCCTGCTCTCTGAAGGCTCTAGGGGAGGATCTGTCCATTCCTTTCTCCTAGTGGGCCACCTGTCCCTCCTGTGTGTCCCCCTCATCACTGCCACTCCGCAGCCTGTCTGTGCCTCTCCGTGCTTATAAGGATGGCAGTCGTGTGGAGTAGACCC
Organism: Sciurus carolinensis; assembly: GCF_902686445.1. Lineage (NCBI taxonomy): Eukaryota > Metazoa > Chordata > Mammalia > Rodentia > Sciuridae > Sciurus > Sciurus carolinensis. Next base: position 10,171,069 of record NC_062219.1, on the reverse strand, counting down.
TACTCCAGTGAAATGTAACTTTATTTTAATTTGATTACATCTGCAAAGAGATTTCTGCAGGTCACAGGTGTCGGGGGCGGGACTGCACTCAGCTTCGGTAGAGTCTGGACTCCGCCCTCAGAAGGCATGCTTGGGTGGACCTGCGGAGTCCAGAGTGGGATTGTGGGCTCTGCTCTTGAGGCAGAGAGAACACTGAAGGGTCTCAGTGATCTCAGGTAACCTGAGTGGCCCTGGGCACACCAAGCTGGTGGAGACCCACAGCAAGGAGGACTGAGGGCATTTCTACTTCCCCAGGGAAGGACTGGGGAGTGGGGACTGATTGAAGTTTCAGATCAACCAATATACTGTAGGCAGCGATGTTTTTATTATTTTTAATACTAATGAAAAACCCCTGCATTACTTTTTCTAGTTAAAAGAGTAAGGCCTGCCCACTGGGGCCGGGGGACTCGAGGAGTGCAAAGAGGGATTAAAAGTCCCCCCTGTCCTGGCCCCAGAGATGTGTGCACTGGAAAGATGCATCTATATACACAAATGGTTTCCGGGGGCACTGTTCACATTGAAAACAGAGCCACGTGGCCAGCCTTTCTGCAGCTATGGCTTTTGCTGTCACTTTGTAAATTCAGTTTCTGAAGGGCGATTCATCCTTCAAAGCAAGTCTGGCAGTAGGACCTCCGTAGGCCGCAGGGGCTTTGCTGGTGTGGTTCAGAGGAGGAGCAGAGTCTGGATTGCCTGCAGGAGCCCAGGTGAGCTCGGGGAAGGATCCTGTATTGTGACTGCAGGATGCATACCCACAGTGAGTGGCTGGGACCGTGGCGGAGTAATGCGGCTTACAGTGCCCTGGAGACAGGAATAGAGAAGAGACCCCACCGTCTTGCAGACCAGAGCTGGGCTGAATTGGATGTGGAGGAGTTGGGTAACAGGAGCAGAACCAGGCTCATGACTGACCCACAGGAAGCAAGCTCCCCTTCTGGGTAGTGGTCAGGGTAGGGGACAGTGGTCCCCAAGGGCTTAAAGGAGCCAGACTCCATGGGTGTGTGCACACAGCTTCTTTTGAACAAAACAGAGTTCCCCAGTACAACTGCTAAATATTGATAGCATTAAATGGCAAGGTACCTAGTGTCATAGGATAAGATTTCAAAAAATAAAGGCAGGAGGCAGAAGTGTCCATTGGACTGTCCCTCATGTGTCTTTTCTCCCAGGTTAGGTAAGAAGGCTCCTTTGTCTGACTGTGGATAGCTCAGTTAGCACCGGAACTCCCTTTAGAGGTGGACGAGTCACAGCCAGAGCCCTGGTTTCCCCATACTGCACCCCCCTGGAATGCCCTTCTTTTCTTTGTCCCCTCTCATGGCAGAGAAAAAGGAATGACATTAAAATCTCCATGCTAGCTGGTAAATTCAAGAAGTCACTTCAACCAGAAGTGACCCACCTTGCCCGACCTCCCACTCCCAGCTATTCCCAGCTAGCTAGGAACGAACCCCAAATTTAAACCACACATGCTTAGGAAGAAAGTGGTCATGATAAACAACCCTTTTGAAGTCAGCATTTACAGATCTTGCCCCAGGAGAGTTTTTAGTTACAAGTCCAGGCCAATTCCAAGCCAAGATGTTTTATAGAAACAAAAACTCAGAAATAGGTTGGTGCACAAGATGTTTTGTGTTGAATTTATCTCCAGTGCCAAATCAGGGTTTCAGGTACCTTCTGAAATAAAAAGGCTACAAGGGGAGAGATTTCAGCCGTATTTATTTTTATTTATAATTTACACCCTGTCAGCTTCTGAAAAGATCGGAGGCAACTTGCAATAAAAGATATGTGCACGATAAAGTTGCTAAAATGGGAAGAGAAAAAGGAAAACTGATGCGGGAGGGGGAGGCAGAGAAGGTGGGAACCAGTGTGACTCAAGAGGAAGTTAGGTTCCGAGCTTTCTGGTGGTCAAAGCAAAGACGGAAACGTGCCTTGCAGACATTTCATAGCCTGAATAAACAAAGTTGCAAAGCACAGTGGATTCGTTTTGCAAGGAAATCAGGGGGTCCCTGGCCCTGTGTCACTTGGTGACTCCTAGAGTGGTCTCTGAGGAAGGTGACAGGGAAGTTCCAGTTCTCCCTGCCTGTGGTCAGGAAGCAGTGAGGCTGGAGCGGGCCTGGGCTGCCTTAGACAAGGGCCCAGCCCAGCCCTCACTCCAAAGGGCCCTGCTTCTCTGGCTCCCTCGACCCACAGTGAATCCCCCAAGGCCAGGGTCCCCCAGCCCCACAGGTGTCCTTACCCCTCTGCCCAAGGAGAGGCCAGTGTGATCTGGGGGCACAGGGGGCACTAGAATGGTAGGCTGGCCGTCCATGCAGAGGAGCAGCACAGGATGGAGCCTGGGCTGAGGGAGGGGACCGAGCTGAGCCCTGAGTCGGAGGCCCCTGACATTGTGACCCATGGGCCTCTGCAGAGACTAAGCACTCCACATGTGCACCTGGTCTTTAGACTATGAGACATTTGTCAAGGAAGGCGGCTAAGCATATTTTACATACCAACCTGTTAGCTTGATTTATAACAGTTCCAAGCAGCAGTAAGCATTCCGTACCTGCCTCCATTGGTACTCTTGCCCCTGGCCTAGCCAATGCAGGAATTTCAGACTCAGTTTCCTGTCTTGTCACCTGCCTTGGTGAATGGGGCATGGGGGGGCTTCATAGGTCAGACATGGATTTTAATTAGCGTTATGACATTTATTAGATGGTGATCTTGCATCTGGTATTTCACCTGGTTTGGGTCTCAGCTGTGTGACCTGGGAAGAAGTCCTCTGGTGTCTCCAGGCCTCAGTCTCCTCCTCTACACAACAGGGATAATGTGAGGCTCATTAAATGAGTCAATGCAGTGAGGCTTGGAGGACAGTCCCTGATTCTGGCAAATGCTGTCATTAATAGGACCAGCTACTCTTCCCCATCATGGGTCTTGTCTGATTCCCTCCTGGAGGGTCTCCCGCGCACAGGTCAGACCCCTCGTAGCATCTGCCTGTGCTCAGTAGCCAGAAGACCCTCAGGGATTTTGAGGTCCTCTTCCGTGTGTCCTAGGCCCCTTTCCCTGGAACATGGGCTGCCCACACCTCTAGGGCTGTCACAGGCAGCACGCGTGGCCTGGCTCTCACCATCCCAGGGAAGGTCCCATGTGGAGGCTACACCTGCAGCCACCTGCTGCTCCAGCCCATTCTGCCATGGGGAGGCCACACGGGAGCCCACCTGGTTTCAGCTCTGACACTCGTTCTAATTTTCTTTTACAAAAAGGAAAATCAGCAGGGGTTGGGGGGACCGGTGGAAGCGCAGCCCATAGCCCACAGCCCACAGTCTTTGTGTCCAGACTGTTTGGCCAGCATCTCCCTGGTCATCGGCTGGGCTCTGCGCCCCCTGCTGGCCACCCAAGGGGGTGCCTTGCTCCTTGCTGTCTGTTCTCCACAAAGCCATCTTCCTCCTTCAGGGTCAGCAGAAGAGGAGTGTTTAAAGGAGGACTGTTTAGTGGTTGCCAGGCCCCCACCTAGCACCAACCAGGCACTTAATAAAAGTGCCTTAGGTGACTGAATGAATGACTTGAACATCGCAGTGTCATTTGTCACAAGCTCAGAAAACTTAATGAACTTCATAGTCCCATTGCTTACAGGCAAAACCACAGCCTCCCAGTGGCCAACCCAGGCCTTCTTTAATTTTGACCCTCGCCATCTTCCTGACCCACCTCTCTTTTCCCCACCCACCTGTTACCCAGTCACAAGCTGCGTTAACCTGCTTGGTTCAGCCTCACGTCCTCTCAATCCGTCTCCTGAGGACCCTTCCTCTCCTGCCCCTTCCAGATTATTCTCTTGGGGGAGGGCTGTGGGGAAGGACTTTCATCAGCCACATCAGAGTCTTGCAGCTGAAATTGCGTTGACCTTGCCTGCCTGTCCACAGCTTGCCGGCTGAGACCTGCTGGTCACCTGTGTGCTCACCCATTCCCCCTCACCACCCCTAGAACGGGTCTGTGAGGTCTCCTGCTGTGGGTCCCTTTGTTCTGCCCCAGTCTCCTGTCTCTCCACAGGGGCAGGTAGTACCCTCCACTGGTTCCCTTGTCCCCACTAACACTCAGAAATGACCAGGGTGGGAGTGGTCTGCTGAGGTGGGACAGTGACACCCGACGGATGTATTTTTAGTCCAGTGAACGCATCGCTCGGAGGTGTGGAATCAGGAGGAGGGCTAGTGCAGGGGGCTGCAGAAGTGAGAAGGTGGTTTGTGGTGGCAAGTGAACCATCAGCAGTGATGAGCTCCTGGGACACATTTTTGTCACAGGCACTATCATCAGAGGCAGGAACAGAATAGGGCAGTGGTTCTCAGACTGTGGTCCCTGGACCATCATCATCCAGGGTGCTGGGCAGCACTCTGGGGCCACCCAGGGACTCCAGAGTACAGGGCTCCAAAGAGCAGGCTGTGAGCTCAGGGCAAGCCACGCACACCCCGTAAGGATGAACATGGCTGGCACACTGTCAGCACAGGTACCGCGTAAGGACAGGCGACAGAGCATCCTAGGGAGCCGAAGAACGTAGGTTCTGACTCTCCCAAGATGGGCTGAGCCGGAGTCCTGCAGGTGGGGCCGCAAGTCTGTGTTCTAACTGGTTCCCCGGGGTTGGAGTCAGGCCAAGGTCTGAGAACCGAGGTCTGGACAGGGCGGGGGTGATGCATGAGCCCCTCCTTTCCTGGCTGGAGTAAGCCTGGAGGCCCTGTCCACCCTAGCAGGGAGGCATCCGGCCTTCCCCGTGCCCCAAGACACCAGAGTTCCCTTGGAGCTCAGCTGTGTACCTGTGGAGGTAGGGACTGTCCTCAGGGAGGCCCAGCTCACCAGCAGGTGCAGCCTCAGAAGCCCAGGCCCTCTTGCCTGTCGGGTGGGAGGGAGGCGCGATCTGGAGACCGAAGCACCAGCTCCAGGAGGAAGCTGCCCTTGTGGGTGAGCAGGACTGTGCCGTGGGTGAGTGGCTGGTGTCAGTCGGTGCTTCACACTGTCACCTACGCCACGCTGGCAGGACTGGCAGGGGGTCCTGTCAGGTGCTGTATGCTGCAGACCACTGCACACATTCACTCAGTGCTCCCACCAATGTGGTGACATGAGAGTCCTTGTGCCCATTTTAGAAATGAGGGCAGTGGGCATGGCATCTTGTGCCCTGTCATCTCGGCTGCCAATGATTTGCTTTTGAGAAGGGAGGGCTCCATCTGGGGCTGAGGTCACGATAGAGGACTGCAGGCTGAGGTCAGGTGGCAGAGCAGCAGAGGGCAAAGGACTCGGGTGTCCCTTTCACTGCCCCCCCAGTGGCCCCTGGAAGCCCCTTCAGGGCGGACTGCCTGGTTACATGGGTGCTGCGTGAGTGTCGAGAACCTTTCCAGTGTGAACGAGGGCGGGTCTGTTATGAAGGAGTTTTGGCTACACAGAGAATGTTTGTTGGTGTATCTCAGCACTGAGTAGACCATGAGTAGCTGGAATGGACACGGACAAGGCTTGGAAAAGGCGTCTCCCGGCCCAGGAAGGTTTCAGGAACAGCTTCTGGAGGAGCCCTTGGAGCTAAGCTTTCCTGGGTTCTGGCTGAGCCTGGAGTGTTTCTGCCTCCCTCTGGCCTGCTGCCCCTGGCCAGTGCTGGATACTGCACTGAGTAGCAGGGCTGGCACAGCTCCTGGGCCTCTGAAAACTTACTCTGAGTGGGCAATTTAGAAGTTTGAAGCCACAGGGAATAAAGTCACTGCCCGGTCAGCATGACCCAGGGCCCAGAAGACTCCAGCCTGCTGCGTGTTTGAGAGAGCTGGTTTAATTTTGGTGCTGCTAGCCCAGGCACGGAGTGTAGATGGCAAACCGAAACCAGAAGGGATGATATTAACCCGCAGCCGAACTTTTCTAATAACTGCCACTGGCCTCCCGGCAGACACAACCCTGGAAAACCAGAGGACAGGGGGCTTTGTCATGCTACATAATTAATATGTGATGGCACTCGGCTCAGAATGATTTAGTGACCAGTGAAAATGTAAGACATAATGCTGGGACTTACATTAAGGGCACAAATTGGGGAGATTGGGTGGAATTATTGGTCTTTCCAGGCCATATTAGGTTCAAGGAAAGTGGATGGATGGTTGGTTTGTCCAATTTATTCAACAAACAACTTTGTGACCAGGTGCCCTGGCCTGAGGTATTCCTAGGAGCCCTTCCTGATCCTAGGTGCTCTCAGAGTAAAACTTCAACTTGACTTTCTGAAGATAAAACCAAACCGTCCACCCCAGAGAAGAGGCAGCCCAAGTTCAAGTTGGTTTTGTGGGTGCAATAAGTGAGAAGAGAGAGGTTCGGAAATGAGGCGAGAAGTGTATGTGTGTATTCAAGGCTCTGTCGTCGGGGAACCCCGAGACCCGGCTCTGGGTGGGACTGGCCTCTCTCAGTGCTGAGGACAGGTCTCTCCGAGGACAACCTTGGGCTCTTCACCTCACCTGCCTCTTCCTGTCTGGTAGGCCAGAGTTGGTGAATGCATTAGGATCTTGCCAGATGGCTTTTAATTTTTAACCTATTTGGTCACAGGACTAGGAGTTAGAAATTGTCATCCTCAAGACCTTGAAATGACTTCTTTGTCATTTTGATCTGATTCTCATTTTCTTGAGTTTTGGTGGCTTCTCACCAGGGGGCCAACCTGGGTGAGAAGGCAGATGTGTTCCACCAGGCCCTGGCTGTACCCTGCCTGCAGTCACTTGGACATTTGGGGCCTCTCCTGGTGAGGCAGCTCCTCCTTCTCCCTGCTGCCCCTTCCCTCTCTCCCAGCCCCTTGCTCTTTTCTTCCTTTTCCCTTCCCTCCGCCCGTCCCCACGCTTGCCAGGGGCTCATGGTAGGCTTGGTCCTGATCTTGACAAAGCAATCTGAGGGCGAACTCCTGCCCCTGGCCAGGATATGGGCGTTTCTCCGAGGCCCACTAGACCCTGTGCTTTGAACCCGTGCCTCACTTCCAGCTCCTTCAGTCACACTTAGGCTACTGGGAAGTTCAGCTCACCTACTCCCATGCCGAACACGAATGCCACCCCAGCTCAGAGAGGTTGAACTCCAGCAACCCCAGGGGAACAGCATCGTATGCGAGAGACACAGGGAAACTGGGGTTCAAGTTGATTGTTGGACAGAGACACATTCTGACCTCTGACGTGGAAAGAACCTGGCTCAGGCACAGCGTGACCCCACCTACCTGCATTGTCATGCACTGATTATGCTGCAAGGAACATTCTCCCTCGGAAACAGGTGGTAGACTTTATAATGGGCTCTTGGCACAGATAGTTTACTAAAATCATTTGTAATAAAACTCTATGAAAAGGGAACCAGAGTTGGCCCACAAGAAAGCTGAGAGCAAAGGTTCTCCTCCTTTCTTTACTTTTGACGGGAGGTTTGATTTTAGCCCTCATGAGATTTACTACACTAGAATTTTCTTAGCTTTGTAACCTCTGCCTCAACTGCAGGAAGGGTCTCTGAGTAGCCGTGGCCACCATGTATTAAGGGAAGGACCAGTGATGAACCCACTGGTCACCCTCCCCTGGCTGTCTACCTCATGGGCTTTGCCCCTGCAATGGGGACAGCTGGAGAAGACGACCAGTAGCAATAAAAAATCACATTCCCATCATCTGCCTACAAAGTCGGGCACAATTCCAGGATCCAAGCTTTCTTTCACCAACCGTTTTGTTGACTTGTTCAAGAAGTGCATGCATACCAGGAGTAGAGTCCAGAGTCTCACATTTCACACATCCTGCCGAGTGTGTCCCACGGAGGGTCCCCTGTCAGGCTGCAAACCTGGAAAACTACCCTGAGCCTAGGACATCAGGGGAAGACTGATTTTTGAAGCGTTTTCAGACCAGCAGGTAATAGGTGTTTCCCACTCTACCTGATGGGGCTTCTCAGGACAGTCCAGTGACAATGGACTTTACCTTTATGTCTTTAAGTACATTTATACACTTGCTTGCCTTTTTTTTTTTTTTTAATCTATTGTTCTTTTTTTTTTTTAAGTAAGTATTCATGCCTCATCAAATGGTAATGAGGCAAAGGATCTGATCCAGCTTATGTAAGAAATATAAATCAAGGTCCTAAATCACTTCACTAATACTGAAACTGAATGTACTTCCTGGCAACTGTGATTCTAATTTTCTCCAAAACCGAGTTATCTGTCATCAGACAAAATTTGCTAACAAGATGTTTGCTTTCTTTCTCTCTGCACTCATGAAATCACAGCCTTCGACAATGAATCCTGAAAACACCAAGAGAGCCCCAGTACTTGCTATATCATTCAGTGACTTTTGGCCAAAAATAAAAATACCTCCATGAAAAATGCTAAAAATGAAAAAATGCTGTAAAATATGCATTTTATTAACTTTCACAGGAAATTCAACTATTTGAAGAAATACTTTTGTATTTTACCTGTACTTAACTATTTGTCTTAAAGAAAATATGTGAAATGAGGTGAAAATAAACAACATTCTCCATGAACCAAATCTAGGGGAGATGAAATATTGCCTGGAGTGGAATAGCTGAATTCAGTGGATTTTAATTACTTTTGTCCCAATGGGCCCTCCTCCCCATGCTAATTTCTTCAGTTTTTTTCCCTTCGGTTGCAAAATGATTAATTTGCAGGTTCAGCCCCAGACCATCGGTGGAACTGAACTACAGTGTGGCAGGTGAGATGACTAGGTGCCACCATTTTTGTCAGGGGGCGGGTACTGGGGATTGAACTCAGGGGTGCTCACTGAGCAACAGCCCTTTTCATTTCAAGACAGGGTCTTTTCAAGTTGCCCGGGCTAGCCTGGAACTTGGGATCCTCCTGCCTCAGTCTCCCAAGTAGCTCTGATGAGCATGTGATGTGGCAAGTGGCACCTCTTGCCTGAGCAGGCCGGGTTTTTTCCATTGTCAGTCAATATCAATGAGTTGGAATGAGGATGGATGAGGATCACCCACTGCCCATCTTGGCTTTGTGTAGGATACCTGCTTTCTCTCCCTATCACTGGAATCCATCCTTGTTTCTTACTGTGGCAGACTGCTGAGATAGTTCCCAGCTCCTATTTTCCATTCCCAGGTTGTTCAGAAATCACATTTTCTTAACTCTGAAAAAATAGGCAATGGACACATTGTTTCAGGGCAGTGATAACTAAGGATGCACATTTTCTCCTGTAAGAACTGAGTCTTGCAAGTCATCTCTCTGCCTGCCATGTTTTCTCCTCTGGTTTCCTCTAACAGCCCTTTTGGGTGCTGATATTCTAAGTGTAAAGCTTAGCACTCACCCAGTGGAAGCCACATCCTTACCAAAAGCCTTCTTAATGTTGGCTGAGACAGGAAATGGAAATGGCTGTGTATCCCTCCTTCAAAGCATTTCCAGTGCTCAGCCTCCATGAAATGGATTGCTTATGGGGAGATAATGTCTGTTCTATTCCTTTTTAAGTCTGTGAAAAATGTCATCCTGGTTAATAGGGTGATTAAAACTCTTTATGCTCCAGGAGATAAATGTGATTATGTTTGTCATACTCTACCCAAGATAAAGACAGCAAAGAAGGCAAACTTGAAATTCCATAACACTTCCTCTCTTCCATATCCAGGAACATTCAGAATGCAATACACAGATGGTACTTCACATAAAGAATAACATTATCTGTTAAACATTTTTCCTTTCCATTAACCAATTTAACAATATGCCTCTGGTATAAAAGGAATAGACTAAATCTTCTGATATCTGAGTTCTGACTGAGGAAAGACACTTCAGTCATTTGCTTGTTTTCTTTTTGAATTTTCATCTTTGTTAATTCATTTTTGCTTTTAAAGTGCAATTGGAGCCTATGCTTGGTACCTATTCTGGGGAATCTGTCCCAGGTAGCCGTCCCTCAGCAGGTGACTCACAGTCATTTCTACAAGGGTCCCTCTGCCATCTGTCAAGGAGGACAGAAGTCAAGTGTAGGGACAGGGTTTTGGTAGGATCGGGCATGCCACAGGATGGTGTTCCCTCATTCCACCAGCTCGCCTTCCTAGCACTGGTCTGCCGTCAGCAGTGTACAGTCCCTGCAGCAGTCACTGTCACCCGCTCACGAGGCCCTGAGAGGGAGCCCCCACCCTCACGGAGCTCACAAGGCAGGAATTCATTCAACAGAATCACAATTAATAATGATTTCCCCTTTTATCACTCCAGCAACCTAGGAATTCTCATTTTCTTCTACCCAGTGGAGTCTTTTAAAAATCAATAGGCATTCTCCATCTGGGAAAACGAACATGGAGATCCTAGCTGTAAATGGCTGCAGGTCGCCCCTCTGCAGAGGGGAGCCTGGACCCAGCCCTCGGCTGCTTGGTTTGGCTCCTGCCTTTTCTTCGTGACATTCAAAGGCTGGAAATAGTTTCCTCAGAGTTTGTTAAAAATGTAAGATGGGTGAACACTTTTTAACTACTCCCCACCCCATACGCTGATAAATTTCATAATCCTTGCCGTTTAGTCTTGGATTTTTAACAGGTTACATGTGAACCCAGACACTGATTACACCTGTTTAATTAACAATACAGTAATTTTAACAGGGTAGCGTGGTCTAGAGAAGAATGTTACATTATGCATTTGACATTTCATTTAAAATTTTCCCTTACAACTAAAAGGTTTCATTATAACAGAAATTTCAAATGTGCTTTATTAAACCTGATTGCTGACTAATTAGAGCCTAAGCCATTCTAAGGAAATTGCACAACTGATGTTCAACCAGAGGTGATTTCTCTGGACATACTGACACATTAAAGTATTTTCTCTTTTTTAAAGAATTTTAATTTCCGGTAAAAATAATTGCACGTAGACATTATTCTCCACCTGTTTTCTGTGAGATCATGGAGGACATGAGAGGGTTGGGTATGTAAGAACTAGCTTCTTTAAGGAACAGGTACCAATTTCTGAATGCTGAGACTCAGAACTCAGATGACTCTGTTAAAAATATGTAAGGTGACAACTGAGCTGATATTACTTTGAGACAAAACTATAAATTGTCAGTGTTCAAGGACCCTGAACTAATTTCTCAAGAAAGTATATCTTATACCCATTATTATTATTTTAGCCCAACTGTGTCATTTCAAGTTATCATAGTCCGTCGTTGGCTTTTTGTTGTAAGCATAATAATTTATAGGGCCTTCAAGTGAGTAACTGGCATGTGTGCTAGCTGCAAATATGGGAGTCACCTATGAGCCTGTCACTTTGGAGACTGCCTCACAGCAACAAGTCTTCCAAATTCTGTCATATAATGACAGGAAAGGCTCTTTAAAAAAAAAAAAAAATCTAGATGTTGATGGACTTTTATTTTTATTCACTTATTTATATTCAGGACTGAGAATGGAAGCCAGCCTCACACGTGCTAGGCAAGTGCTTGACCACTGAGCCACAGCTGCAGCCCCAGAGAGGCTCTTCAAACCCACCGAGTTGGACACATGGAGGTACCACTGCTGTCAGGGGTCTGATTATAAAGACTGTCATACTTTATTATAGACTTTTTTTTCCAGGTACAACGTTAGGTTTACTGTTCCAAGCAGACATATTTCCTTTGGGACCTCTGCACCTGGGGAAGTTACCCCAATGATTAGGATTGTTTAATAGTCATCGGAACTTTGAGACGACAGCCCCTCCCCCGACACAGGCTCAGGCAAACAGGAAGACGCCTGCCAGGGGGCCTCTGGACACTGCCCATCCTGTGGCTCTGTCAACAATCTGTTCAGGCTCCGAAGGAGAAGTTGGCCCAGTTCCTTTTCAGTTGTGGTGGTATTTCCAAAACCACCCTTCTTGCAGCGATCATTCTGGAATTCGTCCATGTCCTTCTATTTAGATTTCAGTGCTTCTTCCCACTCAACAGCTGACGTGGAGTTCTTGGGAATTGTTGGAAATATCGATTGCATTTTACTTCGAAAGTCTTTCATCTAGATGAAGGAAAAAAAAAAGTCATCAAATGTCAGAAGGAGGTAGAAATAGCCGAAGCTATTACAGGCGGCACCTTTGCGGACTGGAAAACACTTCACTGCTCACAGGCACAGAGCAGAAGGAATAACCAGTAACAGCCGAGGGCTGTATTCTAGCTGCCTTGACAGAACAAAGAATGCACCTCTTTTCTTCTTCCAAGTATGAATCCATTAGCTAAATAACAAAATTTCACTCTTAGTCTAGAAGGCAACATGCCTTAAATTGTCACCCCTCCAGGATATGTATTTGCTCTCAGAAGAATGGTGTGGTCGCTAGCTTTCATATATACAGATGCAGCAAAGAATGGCATTTCTGTCAGTTCAAATAGATGAACATACTCTGGTTGTTCAAAGCTGGAATTCTAGAGCCAGAGGGAAAGAGTGGAGAGAGGAAGCTCAGTAGGAGTTTATTAAAACAAATGAGTTCGTGAATGGCAGGTAGTTGGAAAGTGCGCAAGGGCCGGGCAGCGTGGAGAAGCCCAGGGGCTGGACCAGCAGAAGCTGGTTTGGAGTCGAGTCAGGCAGGGTTGGGAGGTCTCACTAGCGTTGGCTGTTCTCCAGGTCACCTGGCGCCCGGCCCCCTCAGGCGTACACCCCCTCTGAGAGGGGAATGCGACTCCTGGAGCTGGGCAGCCTCACGCTCCGATGGATACCTTCTGCACGTGGTTCTGCCATGAAGACACCATTTCAGCAGCACTTCGGCGTCACTTTCTCCTCAGTCATTTTCCAGAAGACGTCGATTTCCTTGATCAGGTTTGTGGAGAGCGCTGGACTCATGAGCAACTTGCAGTCACTTCCTAGAGTGGTTATCTTGAGAGTCAGTTAAGATATTTTTTCATGTTGATGCTTATTTTCTCAAACTGAGGCTAAATCTTTACCGTTTCCAAATTCAGAGGTGGTATCAGAGTCCATTCAGACCCCAGCCCCACCACTTGGAAAAGCTGCTTACTCTCTCCAGCCATAATTTCCACTATGTAGAATGGAAATAATAACTACTTGCCTACAGAATTGTGAGGATTGAGATGATGCACATAAAGCACAGCACCCAACACACAGTAGGTGCACACATAATCAAAATGTCTTGTGTTCTAAGAACAAAGTTCACATGGATATAAATATAATGGTTTGTTGGTTAAAGCATTATTTTATAGTTATATATAATTTTGGTTAAACTATTCTGACATTGGAGATACTTCAGGTTTTATGTACTATGTCGCCTGTAGCAGACCCATGCCAACCATCTCTGTTCTAGACCCTGATTTCAATCTTGAAGACACACACATTATGGGATATGCCTCTCCTGGCCCTGCCCTGCTTCTCAGCTCTCTGTGCACTATGATGACCCCTTCAATAGAGGTTCTCAGTAGAAACAGCACTTCATCCCAGGAAAGGGACTGGAACTATGATGGGTGTCTGGTTGTCACAATCATGGTGGACGACTATTTGTATTTGGTGGGAGTTGGGATGGTACACAGAAAGAACTGATTTATCCAAAGCACCAATCACACCCCCACTGAGGAACTTGCATCGACTTTCCTAGTTGAAAAATAGGCATTTCTCAGGCCAGGGTTTGCAATGTGTTGCCTGGTTCTCTCCCTTAACCTTTCTGGCTGAACATCTGTTAAAACTTAGCTTATTGACACAATTTTCAAATGGGAAGTCAGATAAGCAGCATCATTTACCATTGTCCCTCCTCAGTGACAGACTAGTAAGCTGTCAGGAAGGGAGTGGGTGGGAAGTGGCGGAGGCCAGGGTAGGAGAGTGAGGGGCAGCTCAACTTCAGCACAATGGTGTTCCTGTTGTTCCCTTCTGGTCTGATTTTCTTCTTTCCTCTCATTTCCCCAATATGGTATTATTCACTTGCTCCCAGGGTCATAGGTAAGTAAGTAAACTAGGAGGAGTAAAAACAGCCAACCAGGAACATATGGGCTTCAAGACTGAGGTAAAAGAGCTGAGTAAAGTGCGGGAAAGAACACCACCGTGCCCTCGTCTCGAGTGCTCCAGCTGTGGATATGGAAACCCAGCGTCTACATTTGTAAAGTTAGAAACAGGGTCTCAAGTTGCTTTAGACAATGGAGTTCCAGATACTTAAAATCTTCAGGTTATACCTCAGTTTAATTCATTTCTGCAAATCCCTGTAGCATCAATTCTAATAAATGGGCAGCTATTGGAATTTGAAACTCTTGAGTTTCAAAATGTTTTTGCCACTAACTAGCTTATTTAGTTTCTACTTCCTCACCTGTAGATGTAGGACCATTTCCAGGATCATGAAAGGATCTACTGATATGAAGGCATGGCCTTTGGATATGTCAGTGATTACAGCATCAATGATCACTTTCAAGAATCTGGTCATTCGATTTCTTCGTAAAACAGAACAGAATAAGAGCATATAACACTAATGTATCAGGAGATGAAAAGTATTGTTAGGTTGTTAAAGAGTGTTACTTGAACAGGAATAATAACATTTATCATTTGAGATCTTCTATGTATCAAGCACTGGACAAAGCATCATTATTTAATCTTCGAAATTCTATGTAGCTTAAATTATGACCCTCCTTTATGTATGGAAAACCAGAGGTCAGAGAGGTGATGTGGCTCCTAAGGATACGTGCCTGGCTGATGTCCAGGGCTGTCCCCTCAATCACTGTTTCTATGACCCAGAACATAAAGTGTCTCTAAAACTTTCACCCATGTGCCAGCTTTCAATGAAAACATTTTAAAAAACATAATATATACCTCTTGTAACAGTGGATATTTTCTTTTGGATGGAATGACAGATGCAGCACTTATGTTCATCAAGAACCAGCACTCATCTACTTCTGGAGATGAGGGGTTCACACTCCCCGCTTTTTGAAGTTAGGTAACCATGTGACTAGTGTCTATGAGCAAAAGAATCATGTGTCACTTCCAGGCTGAGCATTACTGCAGGAGTTGCCTCTCTTGATTTCCCATCGCAACACTGGAAATCTGTGTCACCATGGTGGTGCCTCAAGATCAAAGCAACCTGAGGTGCTAAGCCAGAACATAAAGAGCTTCCCAAGAGAGTCACCTGAACCCACAGTGGCTTCTACAGGAGTGAGAAATAAACCTCTGTATTTTAAGGCACCAGCGTGGGGAGACTCTCCTTTGTTGTGGCAGAGTTCAGCCTATCCTGGCTGACATACACAGTGAAGGGAATTATAAAATAGAAGGCTTACTCCAATGCCCTTCAGTCATACGTTAATTTGACTGAAACACAATTGAATAAAAGCTCAACACATAGGCAGGAACAAGGAGGACTCTGCAGATGAACTCTATAAATCTCTTATAACCACTTGGGAAAAAAATGAACCACCAGTTTCCCATGTTCAGGAAACTCAGTGTATCACTTAATCCCTTTATATGATATTTTTCCTGGGGGAATTAGAACATTTCTAGATGTTTTTAATGAACTCATATATGGGAGATCTGATCAGCATATAAAGGGCCATTTTTTATGGGAGGATTGCTGTCCTAAGTCTGTCTGACAAAATTCATCTAGGCAGCACTGACTTGGCTTAAAGAGCAGATGCTGATTGCAACAATTTGAAGATGATGTGCGTTTGTATATAACCATGTTGTTCATTTCAACATTCAATGGTGTTAGGAAGCCTAATGTGAATATTTAAATCTAAGCTTCCCATTTTCTAAGTCATTAGTACTATCATTTAAGTAACGGACAGATAAGCCATCTTTACTTTTTCCTAAATTCTTACTGTATCACATCCATAAAGTCTAGAATATGAACTGAAGTCAACTGACTTAGGAATAAAAAGTGAACGTGCCACATTCTGAGAAAAGCAATCCTAGGTACCCATAAGATGTCCAAATCTTATGACACGATTACCAACAGGCACAACTGAAAAGCAAAAGCTGTTCACACGAGCTAAACTGAGCAGCAGGCATGACTGCCATGCCTCTGGGAGCCAGGGCCCACTGTACTGCTGAGACCGAGCCCCGCCAGAACAATTTATAACAGCGTCTTGATTTAATGTGATGGCAGGTGAGGTTCTCACAGGCAGGTTTGAAATGCTTTCACTAAATCAGGCTTTATTTTTGGTAACTGCACAAGTCAAGGGTTTCCTTCCTCTGCCAAATCGGTGACAAGCTGCACCACCTATGACTGTCAGGACTCTCTCTAAAGGCATTCTACTTTACTGCATTGAACATTTTATAACAGCTACGTCTGATCACCATTATTTTCATATCTTAATGACCCAACTTCACAGGCATGGCTGCATGCATGCGTGCTGCACACACACACAGTCCCCATTTCCTGATGTTTCTGTTTAATGGTCCTGCTGATTGGTTGTCCCAGCAGAAAGAGGGTAGCCTCAAGATGGATTTATTTCTAAAAAGTACTCATGTGTACATATTATTTCTACATTGCAGAGAAAGTTACAACTTTTAAAGAGTATATAAATGAACACAGGTACCAATCACCCAGAATGAATCAGTATGTATTTACTGAAAAGAATCAGAATTTCTAGAATACAATAAACACCAATATCCTTGTTTTGCATCCCAAAACAGACTTGTTTTTGAACCAGATGGCAACTACATATATGTATAAGGAAAGTAATGATACAGAAGAGACACCAAATCCCCCTCTTGTGTTGCAGTTAAGAATTGTAAAAAGGTAAGTACCATCCAACATCTGGATGCTAAATAAAACAACAAGAGGGCTAAACAAACGGGAATCTCTTCATCAATTTTTAGGAATTCAAGTTATTCAAAACGTTGGCATATACAATCCCATGTCTACTATCTTCTCTTCAGTAACTTCAGAACGGTGTCTCCAAACAACTTTAAAGCTTGAGATGCTTCTGAATTCCCCAAAGTGTTTTTGCACTCTTTTTCAAACGGGCCTCCTCTTCAGCGGTCAGCTTTATCTTTATAAGGTCTGTTATACCGTTTTCTCCTAGGACACAAGGAACACTGAGGAATACTTCTTCATTTATTCCATAAAGACCCTTAATTATGGTAGAAACTGGATGCACTCTCCTGAGATTCTTCAAGATACTTTCTGTTAAGTCAGCTACAGATAAGCCAATGGCCCATGAAGTATAACCTTTCATCTTAATGATCTCATAGGCACTGGTAATCACTGCTTTGTGGACATTTTCCCACTGCTCAGGGTCCTTATCAGTACCTATAGCTGAGTTCAGATCCTTTAGAAGGACGCCAGCGACGTTCACTCCGCTCCACACAGGAACACTTGAGTCTCCATGTTCTCCAAGGACCCACCCATGACAGCTTTCAGAGTGGATACCAAGCTTTTGTCCAATCAAGAAACGGAACCGAGCAGTATCCAGATTACAACCACTTCCAATAACGCGATTTTGGGGAAACGCACTCAACTTCCAGGTTACGTAGGTTAAGATATCCACCGGGTTGGAAACCACCATCAGCTTGCAGTGGGGGCTGTGCTGGACGATACTGGAGATCATTACTCTGAAGATGGCCACGTTCCGCTGGACTAGATTGAGGCGGGTTTCTCCTTTTTCCTGGCGTGCGCCTGCTGCGATGATGACCAGGCGGGAGCCCGCGGTGACGCGGTAGTCTCTGCTGCAAACGATGTTCGGCATTTTCACGAAGGCGCTGCCATGCTGAAGATCCATGGTCTCGCCCCTCAGTCTGTCTTCGTCCACATCCACGAGGGCCAGTTCGTCACTCAAGCCTCTCAGCAAGATGCTGATGGCGCAGGCCACGCCCACCGACCCGCTTCCTATAACGGAGACCTTGGTGTGGCGGACGCGCTCTTCCGGAGCCACATTCTTAATGAGCTCCCCCTTCACGGTCGCCACCGCCGACGCGGGCCTCCAGAGCCGGGCACTGCCCAGCGGGGCCTGCGCCGCCCTCCCAAGCCCCAGGAGCTTCGCGCCCGCCGCGCCGGCTCTGTGGTTGGCCCGCAGCGCCACTGCAGCCCAGCTCATGGCTGCTCACTGGAGAGGAGAACGGCGGAGTCCGTTGAGGCCAGAGGCTCCCAGCCAGGGCGAGGCAGGCTCCACTGCGCAGGCCCCGCCCCGCCCCGCCCGCCCACGTGGCCCAGCAGGCCCCGCCCCCAGCCCGCAAGACCTCACTCTGCCACCGAAGCTGTGAGGGCCTCGGGCTGGCGCTGCAGGCTCCGCCAAGACTAGGGCGTGGTAAAGGGCTTCCTCTCCAGTGGGGGACTCCTGGAGTTAGTTTTACACACACACATTCTCTTCCGGATCTGACATGTTTAACGGGTCGACTCAGATTCCTGGAATCATTGGTTTTCTATTCTTAGTAGGCAGACCAAGTAAGATGCTTCAGTCACGCACAGATAAACAAGGTTCTGTTGTAGGCCACAAAGGTGCCCATGTGTTGTCTCCCAACAGCCTGCTGCACCATTCCCAGCATCATAGGAGAAATGGGTTCCTGGTTTCCATTGCATCCAGTTGGAGGCCCTTTTATTTAGGAAAGACTTCAGTGTCTACACCAGCCCTGACCATGACCCCACACCTAAGGAGGTTGACGAGCGCTTGACACTGGGCATGGGGCTGCCCGTGTATTACTTCAGCACTCAAAACTCACCAGGAGAGGATACCCCTTCTTTCTTACACCAAAGGAAAGCCTGTGATTGAGTCCTAGTAAAAACGACTTCTTAAGAAAGATAATAACAAAAAAGGAACTTACCTTTAAAATGTTCTTAAAATCGCAAATTTTAACCAATGCACAAACCAGATTGATGCCTAAAATTGTGAAAAGTATTTAACAATACAACATGGTATCAGTATATCTTACCTCCTGCATTTTTTCTGGGCAGTCTTGTGAACTAATTTCCTTTCAAATTGCTGAGGTGGTGTACATTTTACATCTGATGAAATGCATATTCTGATAAACCCAGTAATCTACAAAAGCCTCAATTACAATTATGGCACTTTCTCCCCACTTTTTTTTTTTTTTTTTGGACCCTGTAAGGATTGCCCTCTTTTTCTAAGACAGGATTTGTTCTCCCAGAATAGGGGTTCTTGGTACATGTAGCCCTTTTATAATCTACAAGAAGAGATTCCAGTTTGAGGATAAGGAATCCTGACAAAATGAATAATTTATATTCAGGACTTGAAAGGCTGTTCTCATTCTTCCTGCCACTGAAGAGAGGAACAATAAGCAAAAGAGTTGGGTGAGGGGTGGGGAAAGTGGTAATTATTGGAGTTTCGAAATCTTGTTTCTGTGTGACTCCTTGGCTGTGATGATGCAATATCCAAGCCACAGGGACCTGACAATGTTTACATGGTACAGAGCCACAGCTTTGTGACACACAAAAGCATCAGACACGTGAATTCTCTCCACTCAAGCAGTCAGATTTATAGTCAACCATTTGTCAAATTAAAAAAACCTGAACTTTAAAAATAATCAACTTTATTGAATGGTGGTCAAAATTTTAGAAGGATCCTTAAAAAGAATCAACAAGATTTTGCTAGCTACCATTTCTTTTATCCTAGTCTTCACTCAAAATGTTTTAACCTGATGACTGTTCCCACCTTCTTCCTAAATGATTCCTTTGACCAGGCAAGTCATTTTCCAGGATAAGTGCTTCTGAGCATGAAATTCAAGGACATAAAGACTCAGCTGGATGGCTTCTTTCTACGTAATTTTCTTCCTAGAGTTTGAATTTCTTCAGCAATATAATATCTGATAGCAGCCTCTTTAGTCTTTCTCTCTAGCCACAACTTAATCATTTTTTGGGGGGTGAGGAAACCTCTCCAAAATAAAAATACTCCAAACAAAGCAGCTTTTTATTTACAATAAGTTTCAAGATAAGAAGGGAAGCACTAAGAAAGATGAAGAGATGTATATGACCTCTAGAGCAGATTTAGGTCTACTCAAAGTTGTGGAAAGCCAAATATAGCCAGACAGCTCCCTAACGGCTTTCTATCTTAGGTGGCTCATTATTCGTTTTGAATTGAAAACCTAACTCAAATTATCTATTCAAAATGCAGTGTGATATTACAGTTGATGGCATGATTACACTTTAATGCTTTTGTTTATACCACCTATGAGGGAGGTGGCAGGGAATTAAGACCACTGCATGTCTCTGGACAAGAATGGTTGTGGTTGTCACTCTGTTCTTCCGCCTGGCCTCTCCCAGCCCACTCCCATCCCTTCTCTGGGGAGCCCAGTTCCCATAGCTCATCCTTTCAGATCTTGCCAATCCCTCAAGCAGAAAGGATTTTTAAAATCCTATGACACTACTTGGTACCTATCTCCCTACAGGATTTATCTCAAACAAATGTAAAATACTTATGAATGGATCACCCTTATTTATTAGCATTTCCTTGTCCTCTAGATCAGAGCTGGACACATGAATAGGGATTTGGGAAATGCTTATGGCAGAAAAGGATGAATAATCATTGCAGACCTGAGTTTGTAAGGCTAGAATGAGGGGTAAGAGATGAAAGGCTGAGCTAGACAATCTACCTGGTCATAGAGTTCTTATAACAGAGGTAAGTAAAATGAGTGATACCCCTTTGGGTTTGTTTTTGGTACCAGGGATTGAACCCAGGGGTGCACTTGACCATAGAACCACACATCCAGCCCTTTTTATATTCTATTTTGAGACAGGGTCTCACTACGTTGCTTAGCCGTCTAAGTTGCTGAGCTGGCTTTGAACTTGCTATCCTACTGCTTCACCTCCCAAGCCATAGGCGTCTGTGACCACACCCTGCTCCCCTTTGGGTTTCTTAGCAAGGCTAGTGTATAAATTTCAAATAAAACTGTGGATAAGTTAAAAAAAAAAAATTCTTAACTATTTTCATAGCCAAGCATTTTTCAAATCTTTAAAAAAAATTTTTTTTTCTTTGTAGTTGTAGGTGGAGAGAATGCCTTTATTTTATTTATTTTTATGTGGTGCTGAGGATCAAATTCAGTGCCTCACACATGCTGGGAAGCATGCTGCCACTGAACCACAGCCCCAGACATTTTTTCAAATCTTAACCAAATTAAAACAACAAAATCTACAGTGCTAGAAGTATAGTAGAACAAATATGCAAATGGAATGGAAAATATTTTAAAACAATATTTAAAATGTCGTTTTTGGAGACCATTAAGAAAATAGCCTCAGCAACTTAGCGAGGCCCTAAGCAACTTAGAAAGACTTTGGTTCTAAATAAAATATAAAAAGGGCTGGGGATGTGGCTCAGTGGTTAAGCACCCCTGGGTTCAATCCCTGGTACCAAAAGAAAAAGAAAAAGAAAAAAGAAGAACCAGCACAGGAATTTGTTGATTTGGGAGCAAAAAGGCTCCAAATGAGTAAAAGTAGTGCCAATTAACATTCTAAGCTGACCTGAAACAGGCTATAAACTCACCCACAAGGAAGGAGAACATTATATAAAATTATATTAAAGACTTTGTGATTTGAAAATCATACAATATAAATTATATTTATATTTTAGCATTCAAGAAGGATCCAGGAAGCACCATGCCAGCAGCACCACCCCAGTTCTGACAAGCAAAAATGCCTCCAGATCCTGCCGCATATCTTCTACATATCTCCTGGGCTAGGTGGGGGACATTTTTGCCTCTTGTTAAGAACCAATAAATTAAAGACTAAGCAGAGGCCAGATCACAAAGGGGTGCATAAACCATTAGAGGAACCTACACTTCATTCTCAAGGCAAGAGGGAGCAACTGAGATCGCAGAGTGATCAGATTTCATTCATTCAGTCATGTGATCAGATTTCATTCAACAAATACCTAGAAAACACCTACTAATGTAAGGCACTGTGACAGGTGCTGAGGATACAATGAGCAAGATAAAGGAGATCTGTTTTTGGAATTTCCATTTTTAAAGACTGATAAAACAAGAAAATATGCAAAATAGTTTTATCTTGCAATTGGTGGTGTGAAGAAAAGAAAACAGGATATGACTAATTTTAGACCAGATGGTCTGGGGATGCTTCTCTGAGGAGGTGAAATAAATCTGGGTGGAGCCCTGAATGGCAAAAGAGCTAGGTGTAAAAGGAGTCAGGCCGTAAGTTTCCTGGGGGAAGCTAGATTAAAGGTCCTAGGCAGGAGTAAACCTGGTGTACTGAGGGAAGAGGGGGCTGGCAGGGCTGAAGTGCAGCAGGAGAGGGTGCACAACTCTGGTAGCTCAGGACAAGGTCAGGAAGGGGGGTGGGGCTTCACCATGCAAACCTCCTTCCACAGGAAGCCAGTGAAGAATGTTGAGTGAAGCAGTGGCATAACTTGACTTACTTCAAAAAACATCTCTGGCTGCTGTGTGAAGAAAAATGCAGGGGAAGTGAAAGTGAGGCCAGGAGACCAAACAGGACACTCAATACAGGAGGCAAGAGAGGAATGGAGGTGGAGAGAGATGGAGGAGTCAGGCTATGTGCTGCAATTGACAGGACTCGCCATGGATTAGAAGGGATGAAGGGAAATGAGAAAATCTCGAACAATTCTCACCCGGGCTTTTGGTTTGAACTAGGGGGACGAGATGATAGTGGTACTTCCTGAAATGGGGGAGACTAGGGGAGGAATACATTGGGAAGAGGCGAGGAAATCAAGAGCTCTAGTTGAGACATGGGTCATTAGACATGCCCGTGAGACACAGTGAAAATGGAAAATGTGCAGATGAGAGGCGTGTCTGAAGAACTGCTGCTATATATCTGGATGCCACTAGAATAGACAGATTGATTTAAAATGCCAGGGGCCAGATGAGAGAGCTGAGGGTCTGTGGACAGATGAAGAATGAAGAGTCTAAGTAGGAAGTCAATGGATTCTCAAACATCAACAGTGTGGAAGGAGGATCTGGCAAAGGAGACTGGTGAGGTCGAAGGTGTCTCAGAAACCACAAGACTCACAAGACACTGCTTCCTGAGAGAGGATGCTCAATGGGTCAAATGTGACCAAGAGGTCAAGGAACAGAGGTAAGACCTGGATCTGGCAACAAGGAGGGCTCTGGTGACCTAGACAATAGCACTGCAGTGCCAAGGAAAGAAGCTAGCAGGGGACAGAAAAGGGAGGAAGTGGAAATGACCACCACAGACAACTCTTTCAGGAAATATTTTCTGTGAAGGAGGCAGACCAATGGGCTGGCAGCAGGAGAAGGAATATCAAGAGAAAAATTTCTAGAGGTGGGAGAAACCAGCACATGTTGCATCAAGAGGGAGAAAGTGGACACCAGTAAAGGCTGAGGAACAGGACAGCAGCAAGGCCTCTGGGTAGATGACCAGGACTGGGCCCTACTGCCCAAGTGTCAAGAGTGGGCCATTGGTAGCAGCATGGACATTTTGTCCCTGGTAGCAAGTAGTGTGTATAGTTCAGCTGCAGGGAAAAGTCTGGGGAAGATGGTGAGCACAGCGCCCTGGCAGTAAGATGGAGCGAGGACTGCAGTGAAGAACGGTGGGAGGCAGAGAGTGCAGAGAGGTTGTTTTGATCATCTTGGGACAAGAGTGTCCCCAGCCATAGTGGTTGTGCAGGGGAGAGGTATCTGGTTACTGATGAGACAGGGTGAGAGAGTGTGCTTTTGACTGGTGATCCAGCTTCTCCCTTGGGGTACCTTTGTGGACAGTGCTGCTGTTCGATGGGAGATAGCCCAGAAGTAGAGTGCAGGGTGGTGAGTGGCCCTTCAGGGAGCAACATGCATGATGCCTGCAGGATGTCCACGCATCAGGGTCAAGTGGCCCATGAGCCTGGAGCCAGGGTGCAGATAGGCACATAAGGGCAGGAACCTGTGGAGGAATGAAGATGAAGACTAAGGGAGGCCCCTGAGCATAACTGTGTGTCCAGGAAAGCTACAGCATTTCGGAAGCAAATGGGACACCTGCAAGTGATAAGAGACAAACTAGGACTGAGGAAAATTAAAAAAAAAAAAAAAAAAAAAAAAAAAGCAAGCCCAGAATCTGTTGGCACAAGAAGCAAACACTATCTGATGCCCAGTCTTCAGGAAAAAGTTAAATTATGTTGAGCACAATTTACACAGTGAAAAGATACACAGCATTAAAAAATATTTCTTCTTAAAATTTCTAGAAATATTTGTTAGGAAAATTCAATTTGAGAGACTTCATTTTCTGATATACTGGCAAGTAAATATATATAAGTATATTAAATCCATGTTTCATAGAATTGCTATATTTGACTACCAGTAACAGGCAGCTTTTAAGATGAAGCTTAAGGGGAAGTATATAATAACACAATATCAGGTCTTCAGTCCACAATGATTTATTTAGAGAGTTCTGTTCATATGAGCCCAATTTTGTAATCTCAGTGTGAGAAATAAGGACAAAGGAAAAAAGAAAACTCAATGAGATCAAGGCTACCTTTCCTCCTGTGTAATACGACTGCGACTGTTCCTGAGGTGACTAAGCCTGATTTGTGTCAGGCCTCTGGAAAGAAGGCCTTCTTTAGTGGGTGCACGTTCCCATTTTATAAATTGCCAGAGGCCTGATATTACTTATGAAAGGAAGCTGGTGAGTTTCTAAAGAAGTATTTTGTAAATATGCCCAAGCATCAGATTTCTCCCTTCCTTGGCTTAAAACGTAAGTACACTGGTCATTATCTCCCATTTAACACTGAGCAAGACCCTGTGATTCAGTCTCTCTGTCACCAAATTGCTCCGCCACAGTTATATCAAGTGCCTCTCTCCAGCCCCATGTTAGGCCATCAGAGCTGCAATGGAATGTGAAATAAGGGCTACAGAGATGTCCCTGTCACCTCAAACTTGAACTTACTAATTGATGCTTCCAATTCTTTTAAAAATGATTCCAGGAAAACATTCCTCAATCCATAAGCTGCTTGAAGGCCCAAGGGCTTGACAGATGAAACAACCTCGGGAAGATCATGCTGCTTGTTTTCTGGGAGTTCTAGTGAACACTGGGAGAAGAGGAGGCAAGGCCCAGTATGCTGAGTGGCAATTAGAGTAAAAAACTGAAGCTTCTTCCTGGGGCAGGGCTGGTAGAGATCTCAGAAACGCTAAAATTAGATTAGGCAGACACAGAAGATGTTTCAGTCACTTCTTAGACTTCCCCTGCAGATCACTCTGAAATGGCTGCTATTAAACAATTTGCCAGGAGACTCACACTTGTTTTCACTCTTTTGAACTGAACCTGTGGGAATTAAATAGCACTTACCCTATTCCCTTTGTTAGATAGCTTCAAAGTTGAAAACCTCTAAAATTTTCCATAGTTTTACTTACATTTAGTCTACCAGTCACTCTACAATACTACTTCATTTGAGATGAGTAAGTAAAAATAGTCTAAGAATAAACGTACTAATAAAAGATACGCCACAATAGTGATAAAACTGAATTAAAGAGTCAAAAGGAAGAAGTTTAATTGTAATAAGCAAAAGTCATCAGGCTGGTCATAGAGTTAAGAAGTAATCTAAATATTAACATAAAAATTATACCTAGCAGCAGCTACAACAAAGAACTGGACAAAATAAATATTGTTAGAATGCACCCAATACAGTCTCAGAGGAGGAATATAATATTACTTCCCTTCGACTCTCAGAATAGGAAGCCCAAAGGCCCATTTCTAGAGAAATATTTAAAATATATCTATTCTATTTACATGGCTTACTTTTTGGTTTGTTTGGTTTTAAAGAAAGGAGACCTGGGCTCTTGAGAACACAGCAACCTCTATCAGAAGATGAGGAGATAGGACAGGTCCTGGAGAGGTTTGAAAAACTCCAATCACAGACTGTTTTCATTTGAGCCTTTAGAGCAGCAGAGATGCAGGAAATGCAGTGAGAAGAAAAAAAAAAAAAAATGATTTCCCATCTATCAGATTGCCAAAAGTTTCAGAGTAATAGAAGTCACTAATGGCAGGGGTGCTAGGAAATTTATATGGGCTGTTATCCTTGTCTTCTTTGAAATGTTTTCCTTTTAAAAAAATTTGTTCTTTATAGATATACATGACAGTAGAGTGTACTTTGACATATTACACACACATGGAGTATAACTTATTCTAATTAGGATCCCATTCTTGTGGTTGTACATGATGTGGAGTTTCACTGGTGGTGTATTCATATACAAGCACAGGAAAGTTATGTCAGATTAATTCTGGGCTGTTATTTTCTAAAAAATTTTTCTGGAGGTCCATTTAGCAACAGATAACAAAAAAAAAATTTTTAAAAATACTTGGACTCAACAGTAACATCCTCTGTCTTTAGGAAAAATTTCTCAATCAAGAAAAGTACAGTAAGATGTATGCCTACATGCTCACTATGGTGTTTAATAGTGAAAAATTATTTAACTGCCACTGGCAGTTAAGTAGATTAAGTATATTCTAATATGTAATGGAATACCATGTAGTCATTCGCTGTAAGTGATGGAGATTTATATACTCTGCTGTGTGAAATGTCCCTGTTACTGTGAAGTCAAAAAGCATAGTTGTTTTTGTTTGTTTTCAGTCCTGGGGATGAAATCCAGGGCCTCACACATGCTAGGCAAGCTCTCTACCACTGAGCTACACCCCCAACCCAACACACAACACTTCTGCACAATGCTATGAATCTGCCCATAGATACACAGCATAGGTCTGAAAGGGTGTTCCTACTGTGGTTGACTGTAACTTGGTGGAATTTCTGCTGGTTTGTTTCCTTTTTGTACTTTTCTACATTGAGTTTTTATTTTTTTAAACAGTAAATATATATTTTTACCCAAAAACCAATGTCATCTTTGTTTTTAAAAAAAGATAGGTCTTAAATACATTAAGAAAACAACAACAACAACAAAAACACCAACATATGTGCTTTAGTTTAGATCCTGAATGTCCCCCAAGGACCTATGTGTCCCTGGCATGGTCCTGAGAAGGGCATCAAAGAAGGTGGTGAAGCCTTGTGGGAGGTCCTGAGGTCATGGGTGAGTGACCCAGAGGGGCTGTGCAGTTTTTCCTTTGCTCCCTGGCTCCTGATATAGGCAAGCAGCTGTGCTCCACTACACACTTCCGTCACTGCCACCCAGCACCCCACCAGAATTCCAAAGCAAGGGTCACTCAATAGGACTGGAATCTCCAAAACTGTGAACTACATCTTTTTGTTCAGAAATTAATTTTCTCAAATATTTTGTTATAGTGACATGAAGCTGATTAATAGAAGATGGAAATAAAGACAAACAGCTCTTATTACACAATAAGAAAGTAAAAGTATTTAGAATTTATAATTTAAATCTCTAAATAATTTAAAGTAATTCACAATAACTAAGAACATTTTCATTCATGGTTTTTACTTAAGTTTTAGTTCCTATGAAGGCAACAGCTGTAAATTATCTACAAATTCTTACCACACCAGGCATCTTGACTACATCTACACAAGATACAGGAAAGGGAAGCAGAGGTGACTCTGCCAGTCCTTGGAGATGGCAGTCCCTTCACAAATGTAGAGCACAGGGCCATGGCAGTGTATTCTCCCTTCTATGAAGTCCCAATTATACCAACCAGGAAATACTGAGATACCTTATGTTTCCCCTTTGAAGAGGAGAAAAAATATCCAACGTAGTTTACTCAGAAACAAGCTAAACCTCTTCAAAAATCCTTCAAATATCAATACCTACCATAAAGAATAAAAGTAATAAAGTCAAAAAGTTATGCACTTGAGTAACATATGAACAACTGTAAATGATATGGTTTCTTCTTTTTCTTCCATAATTAGGGAATTGCCAGTGAGTACCACCATAGGAACTCAGAGCAGTTACCTCAATTATTCTCTGAGCTCAAACTACCTGTCCTGATAAAACAATCTAATCAATCATACTGCCACGGCTGAATGGTCAGTCTCTTGGGATCAGGTGTATAGCTCATTATGGTAACTATGAACTGAAAGGATAAGTTCACCCCCCCCCCAACACACAATTAAGTTGCTATATTAAAATTAATGCCCAGTCATACCCAAATGATACAATATAATAACTCAGAGTAATCAATAAACCCATATTGAACAATCGGGCTGTGCTTACTGGCCCAAAACTGGCCAGGTAGCAGAGTGGATATGAACCTGTGCCGATTTCTACACAGGCAGGGAGAATCCCACTTTCAGTCCTGGGCAATCTTCCCTACTTGGGTATGCTACTGAACTCCACTGGCTCTCCTTTTTTGAACCCTGATTAAATGATACGCCATTATACAAAATACAAATATATATTTGTATTTGATATATTACATGTACTCTGTGAAATGAAATTTCATAATAATTATGAACGAACAAAGACTAAAACATAAATACTTTTAAGAAACTATTAAGAGTTCTGATTTAAGCATTTTTAACATGTTCCCTTTGAGGTCAGCAGATGTAGCTGTGAACTAAATTAGGAAATATAAATACCTTTGTCAAACTGCTCCAAGTCAGCCATTAGATGGCACCCTTCTTTTGGAGGTGGGAACTGGGCTTATTGCAGATTTAATACATTTCAAGGCAGCCACCAACAATTATTTGATCCTGGAGTTGATTTTTATTTGCCTGCATTTATCTAGAAATTCTCCTCTCAACTATTTACTGGGTACACAGACTTGGATCATTTCTGCTTATCATTTTCTAACTAAGACTACTGTACATAGGTATATAAAAATGACATTTCCCGAGGAGGTAATGATAGTGATACAAGTTCATTACTGGACTCAGGTCAATCTAACCAAAACTCTAAATGTAGAGATGAAATATCCCACATTGCTCTCTACGAGCCTCAGAACAGGGTAATCAAAATTTTCTAGGGAAGGGAAGAGAAGGGTAAGGTTTAGACAACAGCTCGCTGAGGATCTGTTTTTTAGTACAGTGCCCGGCTCAAGGAAGACCCACGAACAACTCCAAATGAACAAACAAACAAATTAATAAACACTGCTGCTTTTACAACATGTGCCCTTGGAAAGGTATTAGTAGATTCATTTTTCTGTGACACTTCTCATATATGCAGATCAAACTGATGTGCCTAATGATCTGTGTGTGGGGAGAAGTGTATTTGCATTCCCTCTATTTAGTCAGACATGAAGATGCAACAGAAAAGGAATCTGCATATTCTTATATTCAGTGGTGCCAGTCAGAATATATTTTTCCTCCCCAAAATATTTTATTTAGGCAATAATCCTCTTATTGGTCCCATAAAACAAAGTTCACATTCTAGAAACTAAAATAGCACAATCTAGCCCATAAAGCCAAATTCTCAAGTGTATAATAACCTAATTTTGTTGGTCTATGAAAATTCAGATTGAATCCTTCCATGACTCTTAAATCAAAGATTATTCATATTTTCATACCTTAAATTTTTTATTAGGCTTATAACCAGAGTACTAAACACTGGAAACATCACCTATCAATTCCACTGTCAATAAGAAGCGCTAACAGGCTGTCAGTCACTTAACTTTATTACTAAGTGCAAGTTCCTGGTTCATTTCATATATAGTCAGGGGAGTTAGTTTTATGAACTCCTTTGCAGTAAAAAATGGTTAGAAATAAAATCTTGCACAATTTTAAAAAAGGTAATATTACTCTTAAAGTAACATTTTAAACATTTAAAACGTAAAGACAAAATTAAAAATTCACTTATATACCCATAATTCATTCACATATTTCTAGTTTTTCTCGTTTCTGATACTTCCTCTCCTATTACATATAGCTATGAGTCCCATTCTTCATTTACCACAATATCATGACATTTTCTATTGCAGATGACAGCTTAAAAGATCTTCTCTTCTACGAGTAAAGAATGGCCAGTCCTACACCTGACTTGACATCGGTTACCATGTGGAGAGACGAGGCCTCTGAAGATACCCAGAAAAATTTGGTGAATTATGAAGAACAACATGGTCACGTCACAATTAAAACCAAATTCATTACCTGCCTCCCTCCCCTTGGACCCTTCCACTTACTCCTTTATTTTCCATCTTAGTTAATAGAGACAAAGCTGGAAAAAAACCAGGTCCTGAAGAGTCAAACCTCAGTTCAAAACTTGACTATAACAGTTTTAAGTTTTATGATCCTGGGCAAGTGACTTAATCTCTTGAGCCCTAATTTCCTCACTTATAAAATGCGGGACATTAATGCTATATTGTTGTTATGCAGATGAAATAGTCTGCCATGTCCAAAATGTTGGTACAATGGCTGAAATGAAAAGAACTGAAGTAACAACAATCATCAAAAATCTTCAATCATAGGTTTTCAGAATTTTCCAAGTTGTCCCTAATTTATTGTTACAAAGGATGATTAGACAGCAAAATTACTTTAAAAATAATGGTTGGTCAGACTACAGGAACTATCATTTGTCTATCAGTGTATTCTGAGTTAAAAGTACAAGAATCCCCATGTTTGATTATGATTAAACTGAATGTGAAAAGCTCAATTATGTTTATAAGGTTGCTCTAGCAAATCACTCCCTGTTGCACCCCTGACCTCAGTGTCTCCTTCTCTACTAAATTACTCCATCTCCACATACACACTATTAATTCTCCAACTTAAATAACAAAACAAAACCAAAAAAACCCTCTTGACTCCCCCATCCTTCTGGCTATGACTCCATTTCTTTCTTTAATTTTGCAAGAAAACCCGATACCTGCCTATACATACTGCTTCCAATTTCTCTCCTCTATTCTCGTTTGAATCTACTCCACTCAGGCTTCCACCACCATTTCAACAGCAACCACCATATTGCTATACTCAGTCAATAGTAAGCGTCCTTATGCAACTTCTCAGTAGCATGCAACATAGTTAATGGCCTCTTCTTCTTCTTCCCTTCTTGTTTTTTTAGTAATTTTTAGTTGTAGATGGGCACAGTGCTTTTTCTATTTCTTTACTTATTTTTATGTGGTGCCCAGGATCAAACCCAATGCCTCACACGTGCCAGGCGAATGTATTACCACTGAGCCACAACCCCAGCCCCTAATGGCTCTTCTTAAAATGTTTTCTTCTCCTGGCATGCCAGTCACCATTCTGGCTCACCTGACCTCTTTGGCCAAGAAATCCCTTTGCTACTTTCTCCTCACTCCCCAATCTTTCAACCTTAGGAATGTACAAGAGCTCCCTCCTCAGACCTCTTTTCCTTCCACCAGCCGCCTGCCTTCATGAACTCATCTGGTCTAACGACTTTAAACACTATCCATCTACTGCTGAGTCTCAAATTTACATCTCTATATTGAACCTCCCCCTGAATTCCAAACGTCTATATCTAACTGCCTTCTTGACTCTTCATGTGGCTATCTAACAGATATCTCAAACTCACAAGTCCCAGACTGAGCCCCTTATATTATCCCCTGACACTAGTCCCCGTCTATTTTCCAGATGCTCAGGTCAAAATCTTGGAGACATTCCCTCATTTCACTTTTTCTCTCACACCTCACATACAACCTACAACAAGACCTTGCTAACTCCACCTCTGAAATATATCCACAACTTCTCTTCTTCAACTCCATTATTGCCACCTATTCTAAATTACCATCAATGCTCATCTGTCATTAAGAGCCTAGTTGACAGAACTTCTCACCAGTTGTTTAGGAAGTTCTGTGGACCTTCTTATTGACAGAAAAGAAAGAAACCACTCTTTTTTAATGGACAGCTTTTTACCTTAGGGTGTAAATTTTATAAACACAGACATATATACACAAACACACACATATTTAGGATCTTGGGATTTTTTTCCCCCAATAATGTGTAAACAACACAATCATTTAAATAACCCATTTTTAAAATGTTTTATTTTACAAAAATGTTTATACATACAGATGTCAAATAGATAGAAAGTTGTTCGAATTAATAATTTCATTAAACAAGAAGCTAACATTAATTTATATAGAATGAACATTAGCTATGAATTAGTCATTACTTAATTATAGTTGAAAAACTTAAATTCATTACTAGTAATGAAAAGTTGCCTAGATATTGGCAGAATTTCATCACATTCTTTGCCATTACTTCCCAAACCAGAGACCACACTCCATGAAAATTTGAAGACCAGGAAAATTTAGACAGCAGAAGGTAGAAAAAACAGCCAGAAGTCAATCACAAGATTGTAGTTACTTACACTGTGAACTCCTAAAGCTTTCCAGACTGCGAAGCTGATCACACCAACCCCACACCAGGCATAAAGTGAGCCCCAGCCAAGAGCTCTCAAGGCAAGGGAAGATCCACTTTCTGGTAAGGCAGCTGTAGCCATGCTTCCCTGAAATGAAGACAGAAAGGGTTGGGTAAAATGATCAATTCAGAAAGGAGAAGCCAGCTGGGAGCATTTGGAATGAATTTTAGTACTCTCTGTGTAAGCACCATGACACTGGGAGGCCAGACCAACCCAAGGTCAAATAGCAGTTTCACTAATTAATAAGCTCATGACTTCTCTGATTGACAGATATTTCAGTATGGAAGACACTGTGCCTGTTAATTCTTCCAGAAAAAACTTAGAACATTCTGCTGAGATTTCTCTATTCCCCAAACATTGGCATTTTCATTAGAATAACATTAAAATAATTACCTAATCTGATAAGACCAAATTTGTAACATCCTGTCTTCCATCTGGAAAGAAATCTCCATTTATTTGAGTTATCTTCCTTTTCAGAAGAATTTTCTTTATATTGCTCAACCTATTTCTTAGTGCTGCTTTTTCTTATGCATGCTTGGCTGGAGACTGTGAACACTGCTCCTACCACACTTAAAGCCTACACTTTGTTTATCTGTGTCCCTGCATACAGTGCATCATGACTATATCTAGTAGGTACTCAGTGTTTACTGACTGACACTTTTTGTAGATATACCTTAGACCTAACCAGATCACCAAGAGATCCTTCTTTAACCATTTTCCATAATACAAACACACTCTCATCCCATTCCTTATACCTGTTGCTATAATTTCAGTGTGGTTCCCTAGACACCACAGATCTCACAAAATGCACTGGTTTTTAATTGGCCTGATTTTTGCCCAGAAACAACCAAATGTTATTTAACCAGGATCAGTTTAAGTGCTTTGGCCTAAATTTTATTTTAGAAACAAATATTAAAAACTTTATTCGCCTGGGAAGGGCAGAAATTGTTATATATATAATACATATATATATATATAATACATAATATACATGAATGTGTGTATATATATACATATATGTATACATGTATGTATATATATATTTTAAAATCTACATACACCCACATTTGTTTTACTAAATTAAGTAAAAAAGGAACCTTGTATGAAAATAACCTCTAATGATAATAGCAATATTCACAATAAATATCTTAATTTTGCCTCAGACTTTTAAAAACAGCAGGTCATGTTTGTGTAATATCAGTCTCAAACTATGAGATGAAATAAAAATTAGTTATTATTAGTTATACTACATAAAATTATGCTTCCAAAAATGAATTTTAGTGGCAACTTGATGTTAAAATTGATCTAGGGCTGGGGTTGTGGCTCAGTGATAGAGTGCTTGCCTAGCATGTGCAAGGCACTAGCTTTGATTCTCAGCACCGCATATAAATAAATAAAATAAAGATCCATTGCCAACTAAAAAAATTTTTTTAAAAATTGATCTGTCCTTGACTGTTAAAAGTGTAAACCCAAGATTCTTCCTCTGGGGGAAAATGCCAAAGGGACATTCATACACTCTGTTCAGATTTTTCAAAATGAATGTTGACTGACTTGCAACAGGAAAAGATTAACTTGCCAGAAAGTAATGTTACTTTGAAAGCATTTTCTCACTTTTTTTTTTAAGACAGGGTCTTGCTAAGTTGCTTAGGGCCTCACTAGGTCGCTAAGGCTGACCTCGAACTTGAGATCCTCCTGTCTCAGCTTCCCAAGCTGTTGGGATTACAGGTATGGGCCACTGCCCCTGGCTTCATTTTTTTTTTTTTAATTAAAATTAAAACAAAGGCTTTTGTATGTGGAAGCTAAATTTAACAAATCATACTGCAGTTACAGTAAGACACTAAGTAGTATCCCCAAGAGAAAGAAGCAAAAAAAAAATTATATGTTTTTTGGTTGTAGGTAGACACAATACCTTTAATTTTATTTTTATGTGGTGCTGAGGACTGAGCCCAGGGCCTGTGCATGCTAGGCAAGCGTGCTACCATGGAGCCACAACCCCAGTTCCAAAATTTATTTTCTAAGTGAAAACTCAATATTTATAATACCTCTATGCCTGAACACATGTGTACTCCTTATGTTCAAACATTTACCAGTATCCTTTGAGAATAATCTATTATTCATATATATAGGAACTAACAAGAACAAATCATCAGAATGTGAACTACATACCAATGAATAAGTATATTTTAGTGTTTTTTCAGTATAATTCTGGGATTGATTTTATGTAAATCAAATGGATTTTTTAAAAAGAATGTTCAATCTAGTTTACTTTTCCCTATAAAGCCTTCTTATCTAATACCATATTTTGATGTGTTTACATCACAGAATAACTTTTTATAATATATGCAATATACTGTTTAAAAAAGATATACTTTTATAATTTCTCAAAAGTTAGTTATATCAGAAATATGAATATCCTGCCCTTTTAATCTACCTATTACATAAATGGATCTTGAAATAACTCAGTAATGTGATGAAGTTTTGCCATGCCATAAAATTAAGATAAGCAAAGGCACTGAATTACTAAGCAAACTTTGTGTATGTATATATTAACTCTGTATTTTCTTCAGCTGTTCCAATCAAACAGAAATGTACACATAAAATTTCACTCACATAACCTCATTTAATCTCACAATCTTCTTATGAAACAAATGCGTGAAAAGAACCAGTTTAAGAAAAAAAGCTTGGTCTATTTAAATAGATCAAAGAGGCTCAAGAGTGGACTATTTGGTCACCTTAGCTGGCATTTTCCTGTTTATTCAAGAAAATTACAAGAAAAAAAAAAATGTGCTCACTTAGCCAGCTTTCTAGCAGAGACACAGCTAAGAAGGAAAATAAGTCACTAAGGGCATGATTATCTTCCTGAAATAGAAGCAGCATAGGTAGCCCCCAACTAAAAAGTTGGTCATTAAGAAGTCCTTTTGGGTTTTGATTTGAACCTGTGTTATAATTAATACCTACATTCCCAGGTTAGTGGACAGGAGTTCATGTGAATAACAATATCACTAACTGGTATGATTTATTATTCCCCAGAAATAACTGAAGATGGAAGAACCATGTCTGGCAAGTTGCTTAATTCCTGCTCTTTAGTGGGAACAACACATAGTCACAGCCTCATAGGGCTGTGTGGAGGTTAAGGGAGTAAAGCCCTAAGAATAATAGCTAGCACTGTTGGCAATGGTAAGCATTTGGATGTTTGGAAAAATAATAATGATAGAAGACCTCCAGGTGTGGGTGACCTTAAAGTTCACTGCCTAAGTGATACTCTTAAATTGGTGCTTGCCCAGTATAGACTGACTAAATGTGTGCTCCAGAACTTGAGTTCTTCCACAACCCATTTCAACTCTCAGAACCTAAATAAGTGGTAATGTTTTGATTCCACTGTTTTCCAGAGGGAAGCAGAACTTATATATATTTAACATTCCAGAATGGTGGTTCTCAAACTTTCTGGGTCTCAGGATCATTTTATACTTGGACCCCAAAGATTTTCAGTTATGTGGGTTATCAATATTTAATATATTAGAAATTAAAACCAAGATGCTCTCAATTTTTATTTATTCATTTAAAAAACAGCAAATCCATTATAGATTAATATAAATATTTTTATAAAAAATAACTTTTTTAAAATTAGTACAAAGAGAAGCAATATTTTACATTTTTGCCTATTTTTAGATGACCAACCTAATAAAAAAGATAGCTGGATCTTTGTGTCTGCTGCTGTATTAAATCTGCTGCTGCTGCTGCAAAAAAAAATGTTTGGTTAAACTATATGAATAAAATCTGACCTAAAAAATATGTGGTTGGAAAAGAGAGAAGTAATTTAAAAACTTTCCTTCTTTATAACAAAACTCCTTCAAGGTTAGTTACAATATGGGATATGAAGTCATGTCAATGAATTTCTTTGTAATTCATTACATTAAAATCTATTAGTCTATTTTGTACTTTGGACCTTTTATTCCATGTATCATGATTACTCAGAAGATACTGATTTACCAAATTATATAGATCTTTTGATTACTGATATGATTTATTAAACAACGTATTTTTAAAAAACATCCTTACTATCACCATAAAAATCTCAGCAGCAAAGTTGTTAAGCACCAAGCAAGGATTAAGCCCATGATGGCAGATAAAAGTTTTCTAAAATCTAATTTTCATTTGAAAGTTTGAATTTTAACAGTGGTGACACAGACTTTAACAGTGGCAATACAGGATTTTTTTTTTGTTGTTGTTCTTAGGAAAATGTCTTCCAAATACTTATTTCTAAATAACAGCTTGTCAGTTGTGCTTTCACATAAAAATATTTCATGGGAAAAGGGCCATTTCAGGGGCAACTCAATCACAACTGCTTTTCCTAAAGAAAAACATCTTGCTTCAATGTAAAGAAGAATTTTATGAGTATTTCCCATTTCTCCTCACAATTCAAATGTCATAATTTAATAAAACTAAAATTTATACTGCCTGTACAATAACATTCTTATGAAATGTTTGCTTGTTTTTGTTTGTTTGTTTGTTTTAAATTGCAGATGCACTGAAATGAAAAACACAGTGACTACTTCAGGTGGTTTTATGTCACTACTATGACTATGCCAAGGCACAGCAGTTCCATTGTCCATTGCTTATGTACCCGTAGTGCAAATATGTTTGAATTATCATGAAGACAGTTCTGACCTTACAGACCCACAAAAGGGTTTCAATCACCAGTGTTCTGTGGGCCAGTTTGAAAACTACAATCTTAGACATGAAGGGCATGTTTGATTCTCAAATCCCAGAACAAAACAGAATGAAAAGTTGTAAATATGTGTATATGAGAGAGTCTCTAGCTTTCCTCAGATTCTTAAAAGTATCTATGAGCTAAGGGTTAACATAAAACCTTCAGCTTACAAATTAACCAAAATTCTACTATTAAAACACCTCTATCAATTAAGTTTTACTGATTTCTGCAAGACATATTTCTGCTCTAAAAATATTTAGTAACATAGGAAGAAAATGACCCACAAGGTTCACAGGGATAAACTGAGTAGTTCCATTTAAGCCCTCAGGGGAATTTAAATGCACTTTAAATGTGTCTCTTGTCATTACAGTATCCAGAAGGCTTAAGTATGAACAGCCAAGGTAAGAAGAAGCAAATTCAAATGGTTTAAGATTCTTCATGCAACACTCTTCCTTCACAGCACAATCTTGTGTGAATATTTAATCTGTCTCCCACAGACACTAAGGCTCCTGAGGGGCAGATGTGTTCCTCATTTGTTGTTGTTCACTTGCACCTAGCTAGTACAGTGTCTCACATATAAAAGATCCCAAGTAAACATTTGTTAAAGCAATGAAGTAATGAATAAGCCAAAGGGGTAGGCAGATAGAGACAGAACAATACAAAGACAAGAACCTACTAGAAAGCTGGAAGAAAATTTCTCATCAGTCAAGAAAATGAGGTATACAACACCAAAGAGCAACTGTGTCAATCTTATTCATAAGATAAGGATATTTTGCTTTAAGTATGTTACAGTTATTCAACTAGTTTCTGAGCATCTACTATGTGCCAGGTAATTTTCTAGGGACAGGGGCCATAGCAGTGTACTTTATTTCACCATCACATCTCTGAAACAGAGACACCCACGGCAATAAGTATCGAGAGTTTAACTGCCATATTTTTTCTTTCTGAACAGTACATAAAATATTGGGACCTCTTATACTAATAGTGATTTACCTAAATTTAAAGTCATGTTGTGAATAGGAAATGTATCAGCTAAGCTTTCAAAGTCTTGCTCTACTAAAATTTAAGAAACCATGAATCAAGTACTTCTTTTTAAATGAAAATAAAAACCATCAATTAATTTGTACACTTCTTTAATCCATGTGGTATATACAGGTTTACTTCTTAAGCAATGAGAAAGAACATCAACAATTTCTTTACTTTTTCTATGTAAACAGCTGCCATTTATTATAAACAATAGCAATGCTATGAATGGATTTCAGTGTCACAAACCTTATTGAACCACTCAGGGCTTTTCTTTTTAGCCAATGATAGTGTTGTAACAAAGCCAGCCAACATTCCTGCTGCAGCAACAGAACCAAGGAAAATTCCACCTGCCAAGAGTTTGGGGGAGGGGAGATTTAAGTTAAAAAACAAACACACACACACACACTTAAGTTCAAAAGATGTCTACAAACAAGTTTCAGATAAAGTTACATTCAAAATTACTTCTAAATTCGAGAAATTATGGCTAAGCAGCTGTTGCCAAACGTAAACAGCCTCCTGTGAAATGTGCCTGACCTCACGACCTCTGGTTCTCAGGGTCATTCTGAGGGGTGGTTCCCAGGTGCAGGGAGCGGGCGCAGTTCCCTTCCCCTCTCCCCGGGCGTGAAGTTTCTCCCGGGCAAAAGAGCATGAGAAAAACTGCCGAGGGGATGGGCGAATACCGCACGCACCGGAGGAGAGATCGCGGGACCTGCCTCCCTGCCGGGGGCGCCTCGGCCGGCCTGCGTTTCCGGCCACGCGGGCTAAACCCAGCGGCCAGGCCGAGACGTGGGCGCAGTGGGATGCGTACGGGAACGTCCCATGAGGCGAGGCCAGGGCCCCGGGTGATCTCGCCCAGACACCGCACCTCACCGCGTCACACCTTTAACCAGGAAAAGCCGGTCGTCCGTGGGCCCCGGAGCCTCCAGGCCAGAGGAAGGCTCACCAGGCCTAGAGCCCGCGGCCTCCATGTTTAAGTCTCCCCCACCGCGTCCGGTCCCAATTGGGCCCGGGTGGAATCCAGACGGGGGCGGAGGAGAAAGGTTCCGCTGCTGCCTCCACTGTGCAACCTGAAGAGGAGTCCGGAGTACGGCCGCTGTCCCCAAACCCTCTCTTCTCCCGGGCGGAGCGAGAAGGATGGGACCGCCTCCAGCAGGGTCCCCTGCCCCACGCCAGGGGAGGTGTCATCCAAGGCGGTCCCCTGGGAGGATCATTTGCCTTCCCTAAGGTGATGATCGCTGGACTTTAGTGATTATTTTGTCTATTTGAAAGAATGCTCAACCCTAACCCTAGGAGGCAGTGAGGTCGCAGTTAAGCCAGGAGTCCAGACGGCGCTGAGACCCTGGAGCTCAGTGTTCTGATCAGTCTGACACGGTGTCCAGCGATTGGACCCGCGCTAACATTCCGCAATTCTAAAGAGCAGGCTTCAGTCTTTTCTCTGTACTTTTCTGAGAAATTTCCTGAACTCGTCCCTTTGATGTAAGTGACAGGCTTTACTCCTGGAAGAGGGCCGGCCTACTCGCTCCGCGAGACGCTCCTCCTTCCCTCCGATTTGATTGGTCGGCCTACGGCGGAGCGAGGATGCCTGGCAAGATGACTGCGTAAGCGCTGCAACCCGGCGAGGACCGCTGAGGCCCACGCTGGGTCAGCCAGCGTGGGCTCCAGGGCTGCCCAGCGCTGCTGCGGAGCGTGGACAGCTGGCCAGCAGGCCTGGTCCTCACAGTCTAGGAGGCGGGTAGCCAAACGAGTACGGATTGGTAGCTGGCTCTTGAGGGGACAAGTCTAGCGGTCAGTGGAAAACCTTTTCAGCCACTCAGACACATGACATCATCTTTCAGAAAGAAGCAGCCCGTCTGCCGTTTTTGTTATTGTTTTTTCCTGATCACGCTAGAGCGTGGGTTTCTTGAGGATGGGGATGGGGGTCTATATTCATTTTTACATTCTCTGGCTCCCAGTTTATTACTTGGTCATGCACAGTAAATGTATGTCCGATGAACGAGCACATGAATGCATTATGATTATGAGTATGATTATTTTACTAGTTAAATGCATCTACTAGCTCAAACCTGGTTCAGGTCGTAAACCACTTCTCAGTTGTGTGAAATTCGGATTATTTAGGCTCTCTCTACCTCAGTTTCCTCATTTGTTAAATAAACAGTGCCTACATGGAAGAGTCACAGTGAGAATTAGATGTACATAAAGAAGTCAGCATAGTGCCTGGCACAAATACTCAGTAAATTTTAGCTCTAACCTTGCCACCTTTGATTCCAGTGGCTTTCTCTCAGAATAGCCTATGAAGATTTTAACAATTACAGATACCCAGCTTCTACCACTGGAGATTATGGCTCTGAAAGTCCAGGGCAGGGTAAAGATTAAAAGCTGCATGAGGGCTCTAGTGATTAGCCAGGATTGAGAAATACTGCTCTATTTCTGTGTGGAAGAGATCACACAGAATGTATTTTACCTTTGGGTTCCCTGGAAGTACAATGTTAGGGTCTGAAAGGGTCCTTTATCTCTCTTTGATCCCTTCAATCTAAGTGGTTTTTCTCCACTGTGTGTTCCCACCATGATGCGCTGCCTCACTACAGGCCTAAAAGCAACAGAGCCAACCCATCATGGACTGGAAGCTCCAAAACTGTGAACCAAAGTAAGCCTTTTTCTCTTTATAGTTCATTATCTCAGGTATTTTGTTGTAGTGATAGAAAGTCGATCAACACAGTCTGTCATTGCATCAAGTGCTTCAAATACATTGTCTCATTTAATCTTCTACTTAAACTTGGAAAGACCAACTTGCTGAAGCTCATGCAGCTTGCTGTTAAGGGGCAAGGCCAGGATTTAAAAGCAGACCCTGCCTTTTCCACTGTGCCAGTAGTCCTCACACCTGAGCTTGATTACTGGAATCACCTGGAGAGGCATGTGAGACACAGATTGCTGACCCTAGTTCCAGAGTTTTCGATTCCGTGGGGCTTGAAAACTCAACTTGTCTAGAAGTGCAGGTTCCTTTACTGTCTCCCCACAAAAAGCACAGATCCTTTTTGTTTTCAGTATTATACTGCTACTTACTCTGTGAAACCTAAGGGAGATAATGAACCTTCCAATCTAGAGAAGTTGCAGAGCTCTGTAATCCAGAGCCTGTCTGCATTTTGAGAGCAACTACCAACCCTGTGGCACCCATCTGCTTTCATAGTGGAGGATGCGTTTTCATACTAACTCCCAGATGTGAAGGACAGTGCCCTCTTTTCTACTTGGAAGCTCATTTCCCAATACACATAGGACTGAAAAAGTAAAACCAACCAGTGGCTCCTCTTGAGCCTTAGGTAAGTCATTTGCATTTTGAGGATCCTTGTTGGATGCCAATCACAGGAGGGGCCAAATGCTTTCTGGAGAGGGTGCATTTGCAGAGGGGGGATTGCAGCCACCATTCCTCACCAGCCAGGTGCTTGTCTTGTGGTTTTCCTGTGCCGTGTCCTGGGCGATGGTGTTTCCAGAGTCTCAGAAGCCTGTGAACCACAAAGACAGGACCTGAGATCAGGACCACATTCCAGGCATCCCGAGTTAGAACTCTGAAAGAAAACATTTTTTAGAAGAGCTTGTTACCCAAGGTCTCACATTTCCACAGTGCACACAATTAGGTACTTCAAGTGCAAACAGATTAACTGGTTTGCTTCAGGAATTTCAAAATCCCACTTAGACTTGTTTCTGTGGGAATGCATAATGCAAGCTCTAAACAGGTGACTTGCAAACATTCAGAGCACAGTCTTTTCAAGACAGAGACTTTAGTTCTAAAATAGCAAGAAAGAGCATTTTCAAGTGTGGAAACCAGAGATTAGAAAGTTACAGAGCTTTGGTGCTGCATGCAGTGCAAGCAGGACTGTCACTTCAAAGCAAGCTTGATTCCCTTTTAGGAAAATGTAATAGAAATGTCTTGCTGCAGAGAGGAGGCTGCTGGGAAGGCAAGTTTATCAGAGATAGACACTGTTGCTATTTTGGTGTTTGTTTTGAGTCAGCCGAAAAGTCCATACCAGTCATGCATCTGACCACATTCTTATTTCAAATTTTTTGGCCCACATTTTTATTTCAGATTTTGACAGCTAGAAATCTATTAGCATCATGGTTCCCAGAATTCTGGTAGCCTTAGCTCTATCTGGTTTCACACATGGATGGACTTTTTTCCCATCAATTTTTAAAACATTTCTTTGGAGCTTCACTTACTCCGTGTTTAAAGTATGAGGCTGAATTATTTTTAAAATCCAGTAAGGGTCAAATATTGGTCAAGTCATTCTCACTGCTGCTTGATATGACAGTTTTCAAAACGTAGTGTAGAGATCTTTAAAAGTTATTGTCAAATTAAGTGCCTGCATAGAAAAAAAAATCTGCTGGATTTCATGCTCACTCAGGTGACCTGGAGGAAGGGGGAGGTGAATTTTCTATCTGTATTCCTTCTACTTTCTGCCTTAATAAGTGAAATGTTACCAAAGCAACATTTTCACATATTTCTGTAATGTTGAAAAGCATCTTCACATGAGTCACCTATTACTTTTGTGAGAAGGAAAAAAAAATAAGGAAAACAATAAAATACTTCCAAAAAATATATCGCTTTATTTAAAAGACAGACTTTCTGGTTGAAATAGAAATATTATGTAAGGTTTCCAGGGTAACTCATCAATCTCTCCAGCAGAATACCCAGCGACAAGATTCTTAAAAGATGAGGAACTGAGCAAGATGCTTTATATCATAAGGAGAATGTCTGGGCTGTCCGGAGCGCCTATGCGCTATCTGCCTTCTGCAGTTTGTACCTGTGGGCCTTTTGGATTCTTCCCAGTATCTGAATTGAGTCCCCAGAGCCATAGCTACTTTGGAGTGCACTGCTGCAATCAATACCGTGCAATATGAATGGGAAGCTTGAGAATGGTTCCTCTGCTTCCTCTGGTGAGCCGAAGCTAGGCTTCCAAAGCAGGCGTCTTATGACTCACTTCCGGTATCTCATTACTTATCTTTAAGAATCCTATTCTGTAACAGTCCCAGGTTGAATAAGACATCCCTTTTTATCACAGTAAATAAAAGTTGCCGCTATGGACTCTTCCTTTCAATTTTTCTTTATTATAGAGTGTCTCTTTCCTAGGTCTTTCTATGCTTGAAACTGTTGAATTGTTACTGTTAATGATCATGCAGACATCTCTTTGAAAGCTGTTATATTTCATAAGCCACTAGATATTTTCTTAGAAACAAGTGATGCATGTAATTTTCTTTAACGTCTCCTCTCTCTTGTGAGGATCCAATATGAATACGTGTGTTCAAGCATCTTGTGAACTGTTAGGAATCCAAGAGATGTTCAGTGCTACTATCTGTACTTCTGTGTGCATTTCAGTCATAGAAAGATCCTTTAACATTCCTGAAAGTGAACTGTGTTTCCGCCTACACATTATGGTATACAAGCATGCATGTTACATGAACATTCACTATTAGAGTCTGTTAACCTAGCAAATCAAATGCTTATTGGGTTTTCATTAATTATCCTCTCCTAGTCTAGTGTATTAAAGATTATAAACTATAAGATGATTTAAAATAGCTTCTATCACACATGATGAATGAGGGACTACATAGACCAGCAAAACCTTTCTTGACCAAGAACTGCTGGTTGACTTTTCTTCCCTTCACGTGGCATGTTCCCACTGAGTACCTGTTGTGGACTTGGGTGCTGGATATACTCAGGTGAAGTCAAGTCTTTGCTCATTGGACTTCCTAGTTCCTTGACCCTCAATTCTCTGAATAAGTGGGGCTTTCATTAGAACATCTTTTTGTTTCAACATCTGTGGTTGATATTCATTCTAACTGTATGCCTTCTGTTTTCCACCTTCATAGCTAAAGCATGATTCATTTCTGGCTTATCAACTCTGCAGTGCCTGAAGTCGCTCCTCTGAATATCAACTACCATTGCACGTGGCATATTGAGGGCCCAGGAGACGGGGCTGCATGTGTACTTCCCTGGACTGTCAGGGCCCACAATTCAGAACAGGCTGTGGGGAGGGGGCTTGGCAACTGGGGCCCAGGCTGTTTATAACCCAGGAGCAAGTAGCCTTGTCTGGCAGCAGGGCAGAACTCATGATAGGGGGTCATGGAAAGAGAAGTTTTTAGTCCATGTGGTCTAGTTGTGAGATGAAGTAGGATTTCTAAATAGATAACAAGGTGTCATGGAATCTGGGGCTGGAGAGGGAGTTCAGAATTCAGGCAGGGTGTCTATTGTCACCAAGAGATTTGACAGGGAGGAGCAGGGTTCCAACCTGGGCAGAACTGGAGATCTAGAAATGACAACTGGTAATTGCAAGACAAAAACCCTGTTTTAATAGTGAGGGAACAAAAAAGAAATCGCAGATCCAGGAGTTTAGACATTGGGACCGAGGCAGATGGACTTTAATGTTGAGTCCCCAGGGCCTGGAGACACCCAAATTCATTAGGATATGCAGACTTAGGGAAAATCTAGTTCTGCTTGGATCAGTTCAGACCACAGGGTGGAGATGCAGGAGACAGATGGAAGAGACAGGGCCCTTGCCTGTAGCTGTGGGGCTTGTTCATTTGCAGGAGGGTCTCCCCGTGGGGGGCCAGTGGGGACCAGAACCCAGCCTGTGTTCTGTTCACCAAGTTCTGGCTCTAGACTGCATCTGCC
The DNA here is from genome assembly GCF_902686445.1 of Sciurus carolinensis. Lineage (NCBI taxonomy): Eukaryota > Metazoa > Chordata > Mammalia > Rodentia > Sciuridae > Sciurus > Sciurus carolinensis. The sequence goes on along the minus strand of NC_062219.1, from coordinate 10,126,679 downwards.
CTGGGGAAGGGTCCTCTTTCTGGGTTTCATGAAGTTACCTTCTAGGCTGGTTATTGGCTTTGGAAGCATAATTTGGTGTTCAAACACTAGAAAACAATTATAAATCTCTCAACTGTCAAGAGTATGTCCGGCACCTCAACTGTAGTAAGACACCAAAAAAACTTGAGAAAGATTCCACAGTATTCAGGGCTGAAGTCTCAGAACCAAATGCATAATTACTGAATTGCTGAAGTATGTACACATTCAAAATGCCATTGGAATTCAGAGAATAAGGCAGAAAAAATGTCACTTCTAAAGAATATTGGCAGGCCCAAACTCCCTGAATTTATGTAATTTGAAAAATACATGTGTGTGACCTTTGGACACATTTTTATTATTTTGGCTCACCAATTGTCCCTCTCTTCATCACCAGCAGATTGTCTGCGTGACTTCTTGATGGGTGGTACACCTACATTTTAGTAATGCTTTGCAGAGTTTTGACCCCTTTGCTTTGCTCTTCCTATTGAGGAAGAACCTCTTTATCTGACTGTGATTCTACAGTCAACTCAGATATTTCAGGGTATAGTAAATCACAAGCCCTCCAGACAGCGGTGTTTTATTTAGGTCAACTGTACAGGGCCCAATGCCCTTTTTTAAAATATTCCAAGCATTTGATGGATTCATTGCTGTGTGAACTATAAATAGACACAACCTCAAATTCCAGACAATGAAAAGGATGCTTGAGGGGAGACCTCAGAGCTACCACCATGGTCCATGACTTGAAGGCGATAGGAGGAGCCTGGACCTAATTGGAAACCAGGTCCAGTTCCCAGTCCTGCCAGTAACAGGAATCAACTAGTCTCCTGGGCCTTAATACGGGCTTTGTTTTCTTCCTCTCTAAATTGAGGAAAGGATTCAATGGACAAGCACCCTTTCAAGTCTGTTTTGTGGTACACCAGTTCCAGAAGCTGTTACATGTTACCTGGAAAAACACACACACACACTCTGTGATCAAATAAATCTAGCAAACCTGATCTAGTGGGTTACTTTGCTTCAGGGCTTCTCAGCATCATCAAGTCATCAAGAGGGGGGCATATAAAGCAGCAATTCCATGAACTTATTTGACCACAGTACCTTTGTTTAGGGCATCTTGTGGCCCTGTGTATCTTAGAAATCAGTTTGAGAAAACACCGAGCTGGTGGGTCAGTGGGATTCTTCCTAGTTCCCAAGCTCCGTGATTCCAGTCGAGCTTGGAGAAATTTAGTCATGCCACTCAGAAGACAGACAGCAATGCCTTCCCTCCTTCAGCTCCTGGTTGAATCTAAAATTCAGTGATGTCTCCACTCAGCCGTTTCCAGAAGGGTGGGCAGGAAGAACAACATCCAGATTTCATGAAGGGAGTAGAAACTTTCCTTCTCTACCAGCAAAAAACAATGTTTTCTTCCCTATGTGGAGCTTAGAGCTTTTCTTCATATTCTAAGAGAAGAAAGAGAACTGTTTGCTGGGGGAGGGGGCAGGGGTGAGTCAAAATGGTCATGAATAATCTACTTCATTCCAATCAATTAGGAAGAAAAATGCAGTCCCCCAAACACATTCTGAGTTGATAGAGTTAAGAAACCAAAATAGACAGATGTACAGTAGAATTAGATGTACTATTTCCAGCCCCGCTGTGTATTTGTCCTTATTTGGTTGCCTTTTGCAGAGTTGCATGACTGAAAATGAGAGTGACCTTGAGTCACGGAGCTGATCATTTGATCATCTCGGATCCAGGGAGAGTTTCACTCAAGCCCTCTTAATTACAGATCCAGCTGCAGGTGCGCCAGGAGCCCTGATTTCAGAGCACACTGCGCTCAGACACAGTTTCTCCTAAAGGAACCAGGTGGCCCAGTGTCCTGCGGGCACAGGAGCCGTGCGTGCTGGAAATCCATGATGTGTTGTGTGCCGATCACATCTCCAGCTTGCAAGCCATAGACCGTTGCCCCTGCAGAGGTGTCTGTGTCTTGTATCACGAGATCTGCCTATGCTGTCCAAAGCAAGTTGACCAGGGTCACCACCAGACCAAGGACAGTCATCTATCACCCAGCAAATCCGTTGTCTTGCATGGTCCACTCAATCTGCCCTGGCTGCCTCTCTGTCCTAATGCTGCTGCAGCTGTCCTGGAGGGTCTCCTACCAGGCCTGCTTTTTCTGGCTGCCAAGCTCACTAGAGCAATCTTGCTGTGGATGTCACTAACCCTCATGGCACTCTGCTGGAAAGGCGGTGGGGTGCTGAGGGGGAGCACACGCCCCTCTCAAATTATTTTGTGAATAGATCATCACATAAATACATGGTGGTCCTATGGCAGCAGGCAGCTGATATACCTGCATGTGCCACCAACCTTCCCACTTGCACACCCTCTGAAAGCTAGGGTCCACACCGAGCGGAGAGTTGTCCTTCCTAATATGACTTGTTATATTCACGTGGTTAGTTGCCATACCCTAGTCTGCCCTCAGCCCGTGTGCACTCCGCTCTTGGCGGTCAGCTTTCCCTGGTCCTGGCTTCTCCCTAGGTGCTGCACCACTGTGGTGCTGTCCCCCAAACTGACCACACGAGGCACGGGTCAGACAACCCTGAGCCACACCACACCCTGAACCATGTCCTACTCTTTCCAGCATACTTTTTACCAAGTCCCACCCTTCATGGTGTTACTGAGAAAGCTGGTTGTATTTGAAGCAGGGTGGGCACCCAGGCCCCAAGAGGGACTTACATATCACCTGGAGGGAGACAACCGAGGATGTGCCACAGGTCTCTCTCCTCAGTCGTGCTGTTTCAACAGATTTCTAGCAACTTCTACGTATGAGACATGCCTGTTACATTTTATAGAAGGCATAGTCACATAATGAATAAGATGAACGAGAGAAATGTCTCAAAATTACCTTGCAGACGAGGATGAAAGTCAGAAACAACCAAAATGAGCCTCAACCGGGAAACCTCAAATTTTCAGAAAATGCACAAGTACAGGACGGGAGCAGTTTATCCTGCAGTGTTCCTGGGACAAGACATGGCAGTTTAGTCATTTAGCAATGCTTAGATGACCAAGGTCATTGTGCAGCTGCCTCTGAGAGCCCTCTCCTGCCCAGGCCCATCCCTCTGGTGTTACCAGAGAGAAGTCGTCTTCAGAGAGCAGGAAGACACAGGTGAGGGTGACCAACCGAGGCTGGGAAGGCTTGGCCTCATTCCCTGGGAAGAAACGGTTGAGTGGAAGAGAGAGATTCAGGCTGGAGGAGAGAAGAATGGGAGGCTGATGCTAAATAAGGGTATAGGATCTCCCAAGAGGCACTGGCAGATATTATGCAGGTGGAGTCGATCTTATCATTAAGAACCTTCTAAAAATCTGAAATGTCCCCAAGATGGAATTAAGTATTTTGAATTCTGTTGTTTCCCGTCCCAAGGACTTTCTAAGCAAAAGTTGTATTATTGTCTGTTTGAGGTGATGAAGAAGAAATTCCTTCACTGAGTGGCCAGTGAGGACTTCTAAGGGATTGACCTCCTATACCATGGACCTGCTCAGCTCTATCTCTAGCGAGCAAGCGCAGATTCACCTCTTAGGAAAAACTGCATTCATCAGGTTCTTGAGTCTAATGCCAGTTTAATACAGTGTAATGAAAACCATGGTAAAAGAACAGTAATGGAAAACCAGGTAACAATCAGAAAGTCACATGTGATATCCCTCTTTGAAGCTCTGATGGATTAAATAGACAAAAATAAGAAAGAAAAACTTTTAGAATGAATTTAGGGCCCAGGAAAGTAGCCAACCATGAAAGAAACATTGCAAAAATCTATGTTTCCTACATGTTAGCTTTAACTCATTGAAACACAAAACAGAAAAAAAAAATCCATTCTGTGATGATCACAAAATGTAACTGACACATCCAAGCCCACCTGACTACACCTTGTCTTTGTTCCAAAAGACTGAGCTGTGCGTGTTGTTGATTCTTTTGACCAGTTATCTGGGTTATCCTTCTCATGTTACAATGAAACCATGAAAGTAACAGAAGAAACTATAGATGAATCTCGAATGTAACATGCACTTGAGAAAGAACTTTCTAAGCATAAAACCAAGGCAAGAATTATAGATTAATTTGACTACATAAAATCTCATAACTGCCCCAAGGCCCAGCATGGTAGCACACATTGTAATCCCAGCTACTAGAGAGGTTGAAGCAGGAAAATTGCAAGTTCAAGGCTAGCCACCAGCAATTTAGTGAGACCCTGTTTCAAAATAAAAAAATAAATAAAAAGGGCTGGGGATGTAGTCCAGAGGCAGGGGGCCCTGGTTTCAATCTTGACTTCTGCAGGGGGAGAAGACTATTCTATGGAAGGTAGAGTATGTTTTCTTACTTAACCTATTTCCCCTTCATCCTTGTCTGCGTCTCTTACAGGTGGCCACATAACCAGTTCTGGACAACAGAATTTTGGCAGGAGTCAGCTGGTATTGTCTCTTCTTCCTCCCTTCTTCCTTCTGCCTGGAACACAAACCTAATGGCTAGTGCTACAGCAGCCATTTAGTGATCATAAAGTGAAAAGCGGAAGACTGAATCATTTCTAGCAGCTGCCTCTATACGAGATGCTTGTTATGTGAGATAAAAAGTCTACCTTGTTTAAGACAGTAGAGTTGGGATTCCTGGAACTTGAGGTCAAATTCATTCCTAACTGAATCTGAGCTTATGGTAAAACACCATATTGTGCAAAAGGCAAACAACAGACAAATATTTACACTACATCAGAAAAGTCAATTTCCCTATCAACATAAAGACCTCTACAAGTAAGTAAGATAGACAAAAGTGCTTCTTGTAGTTTGGATCTGGAGTGTCCCCAAAGTTCATGTGTTGAAGGCAAAGTTCTTCCCACTGAAGCAAAGTTCTTCTTTGGAGAAGTGATTGACTCACAAGTGCCCTGGTCTTATCAATGGGTTAATCCTAAATAGACTGTTGGGAAAGTGTAGGAGTTGGGACCAGTTGGAGGAAGTACTGGGGACGTGCCCTTGAAGGGCGCATCTTTTCCCTGGACTTCCATGGTCTTTCTCTTGCTGCTTCCCAGTCACCAGAGTTGAGCAGCCTCTTGTACCACGTGCTCCCCCCACTTTTATGTCCGACTTCACCTCCGGCCCAGAGCAATGGAGCCATCCAAACTTGGACTGAGCTTTCTGAAGCCATGAGCCAAAATAAATTTTTTCTGCTTTCAAAGTTGATTTTTCTCAGGTATTTTGTCACAGTGATAGAAAGCTAACACAATATTCTAATTTTTTTTTTTTTTTTTTTTTTTTTGCTGTACTGGGGATTGAACCCAGGGCCTTGTGCTTACAAGGCAAATGGAGCTATATCCCCAGCCCACAATATTCTAATTTTAAGATGGGCAAGGAATATGGACAGGAAGATAAAGAATAAGCAACTCAAATCTCTAATAAGCTCATTAAAAATTTCAGCTTCACTAATAATAATTAGAAACCTACAAGTTACAATAATAGCATAATGACTGACCACCTATAAATCCTGGCAAACATATAATTCCTGGGAGAATTATAATCTATCTTCCAGAAAGCAATCTGACCAAAAGTCCTAAGTTTTGGAATCCATATCCATCGGGAATCTGTGCAGAGAAATGGTGAATGAAGTACAGAGATTTGCTATGTGGGCGTCTCTGCCGGTGCTGTCAGTACACAGCAAAACGGCAGGAACGCGCAATGGAAGAGCTTTGGTTTACACGTGAGATGCCTGTTACTCATTAGTGAATGAACAGCACATCTCAGTAAGGATGAAATCATTTTAACTAGTGAGTACATTTATGTGTTTCTGTGTGTCAGAAATGGCATGGGAGAAGCTGTATCAAGGCATGAACGTCACCCCTGGGCATGTATGGCTTTTGATCTAAGAAAATCATTACTCTGCAAACACTTCATGGTGAGCCCAAAGAATGAGAAGAACCAATCACTTAATGGCATCAGGCCAAGACAAGCTGAGGCGTCTGACTTGCAGCGAGGATGTCAGAACATTCCAAGCTAGTCCAAGCGAGTGCCTCCCTCTGCAGGGCAATTCACGGAGCGCCATCAAAGTCGGCTTTGCTGGTCAGCTTTCTCTGGCCCCTTCTGAGAGGTGCAGCTGGCGGCAGAGAGTCCCCTGGACTGAAGCTGCTGCAGTCAAGCCTCACAGCCCTACATGTCCTGCTGTTAGGGGGACTTTGTGCTTCTGTTATGATTCAGCACAAGGGATTTGGAATTCAACTCTCGGGAGTAATTTTATTTCCCCTATTTCTAAGATTTGGAGGGGTATGAGAGCAGCTAAGTGTTGGGTCCCTAGAGACAGAAGGTTCCTTCACCTTAGGAGTGGGGAGAATGACCTTTCCGTGGCGCGCTTCTGCCAGGTCCTGGATGAAGACTTCTGACCTGCCATTTTTTCTACTCTTAACACATCAAGGCCTGGATGGGGATCGCGTTTCCTTTACAGGATTTCTCAATCTCACTTCCACATAAAACTAAAAATGACTATTTCCCTTGCGGCAATTACCATCATGACCTTGCAGGAGCCGCATGTGCCAGCTGGAAATTCTCCAGAACGTCTCTTTTAAAGAAGGAAAATATTCTATTGAACTAAGAGCATGACTGATAGGAGGAAGTAGTCTGCATGGGAAAATACTGAAATTTATTATAATGACATCCATCACCCAGGTCCCAGCAGGAGATGAAACCTCCTCAACTGGTTCAACAGACATTTCCTTAACGAAGGGACGCTTCACAGAATTTTGGCAGGGTTCGGGGACCCAAGGAGAGGCCGGGGTACCCAGAGATCAATGGTAATGGGCAGCTGTTAGCCCTGGCCTGAGGAAGTGGTTGGACGGGGCTGAGTGATTTGAAGCCCAGTGACTTCCCAGAGCCAGCAGGAAGTGCTTCCCGCACAGGGGCGGTCCTGGAAGAATGTCGCCACCCCAGAAGCCCTCTAATGACCACTCCCCACTGCCTCCCATCATCCAAATCCTAGCGGCAATCAGCTGACAGGGACCCATGAGAGCTCACGGGAGCAGAGGAAGGTAGAAGGGGTGATGAGGAGGTGAGGCCACCAGTGGAGAAGGACCTGCTCGCTCCCTGAAGGACCGTCTGTTCCTTTACAAGAGAGAACACAGGGCTTGGGGTGAAGGTCCGTGGCAGAGTGCTTGCCTCACATGCTCCAGGCCCTGGGTTCCATCCCCACCCAGCACCACAAAAAAAGAGAGAAAGAGAGAAGGGAAAAAGAGACACTTAGAGACAGCACGGCTTCAAGTACAATTTTGGCAATGCTTAGCCCTCTTCCTCAGGGTTCACCTATGTGTCGTTTTAGGAATTTGGAGTTTTCAAGAAATAATGGGGGGAAAAGCCCAGCAGCACCCCAGGGAAGTATACCATTATAACAGAATGTGTCCCCCACAAACTTACAGGTTGAACCCTAAGCCTGATGGGATGGCATTTGGAGCAGGGACTATGGAAGATGATTAGGTTAGCTGAGGTCATGAGGGTAAAGGTGTCCAGGGATTAGCGTCCTTATCAGAAGCCACTCACTCCTGCGCTCGACCCCCGTGAAGACACAGTGGGAAGGGGCTGTGTGCTGTCAGGAAGCGAGTCCTCAGCAGGACTCAACCAGGTGTGCTGGGCTGTGGCTCAGCTGCAGAGCGCTTGCCTGGCGCGTGTGAGGCACTGGGTTCAGCCCTCAGGACCACATAAGAATGCATTAAAAATATATTTAAAAAGAACTCAACTACGCTGTCACCCTGATCTCACATTTCAAGCCTCCAGAACTGTGAGAATTAAGGTGATTAAGCCTCCAAGCCTCTGGCATTTTGTTACAGCAGCCTGAGCTGACCAAGTCCCACACCTCTAATGAAACATGCCTGTGTTGAAGACAGTACTGTCTTCATCAAGCTCATGTCTGGCGCCAGGTACTGTGACAAGCACTTACAGCATGGGCTCTTTTAGTACCCACAGTGGCAGCATAAATACTGTTGTCCCTCTTTGACATAAGAGGAAACTGTTGTCCAAGGAACTGTCCATCTATTCCCCAGGTCACAGGACCAGCCAGAGTGGCAGCATTCATCCCGGGTGGATGAATGCTGTCACCAGCGGCAGCTGCTGTCCCAGGTGGAGGGCGAACTTCGGGGGATCTGGGTCACAGGAGGGCCCTGTGGACCCGAGACCTGGTTGGGTGGTGGGGTCAGGGCAGGACATGCTTGCTTGTTGTCTGGCTCCTCTTACCAGGACACTGCCACGCCTCTCACAGTGGGAAGCTGGTCGGTCTTGTTCATCACTGTCCCACCCTGCCTGGCACAGGGCAAGGCACGCTGTGTTTGTGAAGTGAATACCTGACTGTGTCCAATAGAATCAACGTTGTAACTCACATTCCTTCACCTCGATCGCTTTTTGGTTGTGCAAAGATCGCCTTCAACAAGGGCAAACATACTGACACTTTTTTATACCCGAAGTCTGCAGGTGTGTGTTTGAATACAAACTGGTTGTTGCTCTGGGTGTCAGAGCAGGGTGTGGAGAAGGGACACTGCGCAGTGGGGCCGATGTCCTGGGAAGAGAGAGCCACAGAGGTATGTAGCCACATGTCATGTCAATGTCTATGAGAGTGGAGGCCTGGCCCTACAGGAAGGTGACAAGATTGCAAGGTCACATGGCACTGAGGGACTAGAGAAGGCTCATTGACACCCTAATGAGGGTGAGGGTTCCCATCACGCACATCAAGCAGGAATTTTGAAAGAAATGCTGTCCCTCGAACCCAGTCAGCAAGGGCTTCAAGATTAGCACCCTCAGCAAGGCAAAGACTGATCGTCCCCCACTGTCAGACTGTGAGAAAGGCTCGCTGATTCGTAATCATGACTATTATCTGCCACTGATCTGAATGTGTTTATTTTTTCTGTACCTAAGGAAAACCTGAACCCATATGATCGTTTCTAAAACTAAAGTTGGACAGATGACTTGAATATTGGGGTCCAAATGCCGCAGCCTCCTGTAACACTGCATCCTGAGCCAGGTGGGTGTAACCACAGGAATGAAATGCTCTGGAAACCGAGTGAACTGAGGAAGGGAGGCCCCCTAGGAGGACCACAGGATCAGCTCAGGGGCAGGTCCCCCACAGAGAACAGAGAAGTTGAGTTCACTGAGCATCAACCTCCTCAGGCCTGTGGCTCTACCTTCCCACCTGCTGGCTTCTGGGAGCTGACAACCTGCCTCAGTACAGGACTTGTTTATTTATTTATTTTTAAGTCGACAAGTATACAAGGTGTATGCAGCACGATATTTTGAACTTCGTATCCACCGTGGAGTGGCAGGTTGACCAACCCCACCTTGCTACGCCTCCTCCTGGTACCCACCGGACGTACTCCTCTGCTCCTGCGCTTGACTTTTTCCCCTTCCACGTATACAAGATCACGTGGAACGGGTCCTTCTGTGTCTTGCCTATTCCACTTAACATAACGCTCATGTTCATCCATGTTGTCACAAATGACAGGATTTCTTTAGTCTTTAAGGCAGATATTATTCCATCGTGTATGTATGTGACATTTTCCTTGTGCATTCACCGTCAACGGACTCTTAGGTCCCTATCACGTACCCGCTATGCTGCAGAACGCCACAATGAACAGAGGGTGCAGATGTCCCTTGGGTGTACTGATGTTAAGTGCCTAGTGGTGGGTGTTGGGTCTGATTTTTAATTTTTTGAGGAATCTCCATACTATTTTCCATAATGATCATACTAATTTACATTCCCACCAATGGTGTTCAGGGTACCCTCTTCTTCATCTCCTTGAGTGCGTGTTATCTTTCATTTTTTTCTTTCTTTTCCTTTTCCTTTCCCTCCCTCCCTCCATCTGTCTCTCTCTCTCTCTTTCATTTTCTTCTCTTTCTTTGTTCTTTTCCTCCTCTCCGTTTTCTTCTTCTTCTCCTTCTCTTCCTCCCCCTCCTCCTCCTCTTTCTTCTTCCTATCTCCCTCCTCCTCCTCCTCCTTCTTTTCTGCAGTCCTGAAGATGGAACCCAGGGCCTTGCATTCCCAGCCCCATCTTTCATCTCCTCGATCCTGCCACTTGGATAGGGATGACATGATACCTTATTGTGGTTTCCATTTGCATCTCCCTGATGAGTGTGTGATGTCGAGCAATCTTTCATATACCAGTCTGGCCACGTGTATGTCTTTTTTTTCAGAAATAGCTATTCAGGTCCCGTGCCCATTTTAAATCGGATTACTTCTTTTCTTGATTTTGAGTTGTTACCTATTTATTTTGGATATTAACCCCTTCTCAGATATTTGTTCCTAAATATTTTCTCCATCCCATGGGCTTTGTCCTCACCCCGTTGACTATATCCTTGGCTGGGCAGAAGTTTCAGCTTGATGCAATCTACTTAGCCTGTTTGCTTTGTTGCCTGTGTTTTGGGTTCATAATCAAGAAATCATGCCTAGACCAATGTCATGGAGTTTTTCTCTTGTGTTTTCTTCTAGAAGTTTCGCAAGTGTCCATTCTGAGATGGTTTTTGTAGAGGATATAACGTGTCCAATTTTATTCTTCAGCCTATGGATATATCCAGGTTCCCAAGAGTTCACTGAAGAGACTGACCTTTCCCTGTTGCATGTTCTTGGCATCTTTGTTGAAAGCACTTGACATGTCTGGCACTGGGCCATTACTGCTGTGGGTAGGAAGACCCAGCACAAAAGCATTCTCAGAACTGCAGTCTCAGCTCTGACTTGGCCGTCTGACCAATAGTAACTCAGGCACTGGAGAAGGCAAGGCAGGTGGTTTGGGGCTGATGAAATTGCTCCCTCAATGGGTGAACTGCGTTTCTAACACTGTGACAGTTTAGAATTGGATATGGAGATGCTGAAATCAACCATATGATACTATTCATGCTTTTGCCTAAAGGTCAAGGAGACATTTGAAATCCAAACTGAGAATTGGACACATTAGAACAAAGCCAGCCCAGCCTTGAGATTCCACTTAAAATGTGTAATTAAGTAATTGATTTTAGATGTGATTTAAATTAAATTTACAATTTGATTAAATTTATAAATAGTATTGGCATGTTCAAGTGAATTTGAGATTCACTATTATTTATAGGCTTAATTTATTAGATTTATTACTGTTGTTTAAGTCCTTGGAATGGCTTTGCTACTTAAGATAGGAATTTGAAGTGGTTCAAAGGAAAACTGAATATATTAAATTTATAATGGAAATTTAACATATTTGAGGGAATTTAATTAATCACAATGTAAACGGGAATGGTTTTTTAAGGAAGTTCAATCTGTTCAACTTGATATAGTCATTGATGAAAGAAAAACTGAAATGAATCATTCTTGTTTGACTAGATGTATAACCGCAGAGTTATACATTTCAATTTAGTGGCTCCAAGAGCCACTTTAACTAGATTTTAAAATCTGGCATGCTCTGGGCTGAGGGTGTGGCTCAGTGATAGAGTGCTTGCCTTGCATGAGCAAAGTCCTGGGTTCCATCCTCAGCACTGGAGAAAAAAAAAAAAAAGATAAAAAAAAAAGGCATGTCTTTGTCCTTTCCAATTTCCTTTGGCCTTTGCCTTAGAGGCTCAGGGATTGAGTAAAAGATGCTTTCCTCTATGGACAGCAAATGTATTCTAGACTAACTGTGTGAACAAAACAGGAATGGAATGAGCCATGCTACATCATTTAGAAGCACCATCTTGCAGTCACAGATACGGAACACACACACACACACACACACACACACACACACACACGCACACACACACACATACCCTCTGTTAAGTTTCAAAGGCAATCTTAAGATTTCTAATTGTTAGCTTACTTTGTTGAAGTTGAGTTTGAATGTGAAAAATAAAATACCTTGGTAAGACCATTTTTTTCTAAATGCAGTTGACCTTCAGCTACTATGACTCACAGTGAGTTCTTCCACAAGAGTTTTATTAGGATGGAATGGGAAGATATTTAAGACAAAGGAAATGATAGTAACAACCTGCTCTGGAAAGCATGAACCCAACTCCCGTGAGAAAAGCAACCCCATCATCCCTTACAGGCCCTCCTCCCGCACCACCACAGTGGCAAATTGCAGCGTGAATTTTGGAGGGGACAGACCACATTCAAACCAAGCAGCAACTACTACTCACACTGCCTTCACTGCGGAATTTTCCTTGATTTTGACTTTAGGTAAATACAACAATACAGCAGGATTTATTTTTGTGTTTGTATCTGTTTTTTTTTTTTTTTTTAACTCAGCATAGTAGTTGTGAGGTTCATCCAGGTTGTATGACCCCAATAATGTACTCATAATCATTACCATATCGCTTTCCATTGCATGACTATCTACGACTTATTTATTATGCTCTTGATAATGGATCATTGTTTTCTTTTCAGTTTAGGGCTATCATGAATGGTTTTACAATGGCGATTCTTCTTGTACGTGTCTTTTGATATGTGAATAGCAGATTCTACCAAATGCTTTTCCAAAGCCAGTTAGCTTTTGCTGCGTAAAAAGTTGCCTGAAAAGTAGTGGCTTACCACATGGCTGTGGTTCTCTGGGTCAGCATGGTGGACTGGACTCACCTGGAAAGGCTCATTTGTACTCCACGGGTGTCCCCTGGATTCAGTCCTGCACTCACAGTCAGCTGGCAGTTGGTGACTTGATTCTCAGGTCCAGCAGGCAGTTGGTTGTCACTCATCATCTGGTAGTGTGGGTTGGGTTGACTTACAAGTGATGGTGGCAGCAAAAGAGGAAACTCGAACTTACTCACTCTTTTCAAACTTCTTGTGTCACATTTGCTAATGTCTCATTGGCCAAAGCATGTTGCAGGGCCAAGCACTGAAGAAATGGACCCTGTGGAGGGAGAGACTACACTGTCAGTTGCAAATTGATGCGTTGATTGCAAATGTACATGCAAAGTGAAAAGTTGTGGCCAATTTTAATTTACTACAATATTTTGTATTGATTTGTGCTCCTTCTAGCAGTAATAAGAGCGCCAGTTGCTCTTATCCTCACCAAGATTTGATATAATCAGTTCTTTTCATTTTAGCCCTCCTTTCAGGCAAGTGGTAACATGTTATTGTGCTTTTGGTTTTTATTTTCCTAATGACTAATACTATCCAACACTGTGTGTGCTTATTATCATTTTTATATACTCTTTCTTGGAGAGTCTACTCAAGCTTTTGTTTATTTTTAATTGGATTACCTGCCTTCTCAATTATTTGTAGGATGCACAAATAGTATAGATGCACAAATACACACACACTTTATTTACAAAAATATATACACATACATTTACACATATGTATGTGTGTGTATATATATAAATGTGTGTGTATAGAATATACACTTTGTGTATTCTCACAGCTTGTCACTTGCCTTTTCATTATTTTAATGGTACTTTTTATTGGGAGGTTACAGGGAATTTAACCCAGGGGTATTTTTATCACTGAGTTACATCCCAGCACTTTTTATTTTTATTTTTTATTTTGAGACAAAGTCTCTCTAAGTTGAAAAGGATGGCCTCAAACTTGTGGTCCTCCTGCCTTAGCCTCCAGAGTCACTGGAATTATAGGCATTAATGGTGCCTTTTAATAAATAGAAGTCTTAATTTTTAATTACATCCAATTTTTCCCATTCTTCTTACATGTGGTGCTTTTCACATCCTGTTTGAGAGCTCTTGGTCTATACCAAGGTAATCAAGATCTTATACTGCATTATCTTCTAAAATCTGTATGGTTACGCTTTTTTCATTTCAGGGATTGATTTGGTGGTATGAAGTAAGAGATCAAGGCTCATTTTTTCCCATTGGATCCCTCATCTCTTATTGAAGAGATCCCTTCTTTTTCTGATCTCTCTGTTATAGCACAGTACTCTGTTTATTTTCCATTCATAGTTACCATAGTTTCCATCCATAGTACCATAGTTCTCTAATTTGATCTTATAATAAATCTTGATATTTGTCCATCTAAGTCTTCCAAATGTCTTTTTCTTCATCAAGATTGTTTTCATTCTTCTTGGACCTTTGCACTTCCAGATAAATTTTGAATCAATTTATCAATTTCCAATTTGTCAATGACTTGTAGGTATCGTTTTGTTGGGACTGCATTATATATGTTAGTTGATTTGGGTAAAATTAACCCTTAAAATATTGAACATGATTCAATATTGAGTATTCATTGATTTGAATAAGAATTAATACCATGCAATGAATGATGTTCATATCATTGAATATGAGCATGATATATACTTTCATTTAAGTTTTTCCAGCATTTATGATGTTTCATACTGCTCAATATAGAGACTGCACATCTTCCATTCCATTTATTCCTATAAATTTGATGATTTTTGCCCTTATTGTATGTTATATTGTCTTTTAAGTCTTGTTTTCTAATTGCTTTATCTAATATATGAAAACACAGTGCTAGCCTCAGGGTTGTTTTATTGTTGCCCTTTAAGGGTAATATTTTTTCTCTATTTAATACTATGTTTTTTCCTTTTTAACTATAGTTTTCAGCAATCTTACAGTGACATGCCTATATGTGGTTTTATTTTGTATTTATCTTGCCCAAAGTTTGTAGAACTTTAAGAAACTGTGTCTTGATTTTGTTGTTGTTGTTGTTGTTGTTGTTTTGTTAGTCCTTATCAGTTTTTGGGAATAGCTTCTGCCCTGTTCTCTCTCCTCTCCTGGCATTTTAACTGCACATACATTATGACTTTCTACCATGTCCCACATATCTTTTCATTCCTTTGTCTATTTTTGTATTTTTTCTCTGTGCTGCAATTTGGATTTTTTTGAACTGACCTATCTTCCAGTTTGCTAATTCTCTTCTGCTTTTAATTACTATTAACTACAGTTTTGAGTTCTCACTTCAGTTATTATATTTTTCTTTTATAGAATTGCCATTCAATTTTTTTTTTATAGATTTCAGTTCCTGGTGAAAACCTCTCTATATATTTTTTTTATCTTCATGACCATTTAAATCATAGTTATCCTAAAGTCAGTGTTTCATAAATGTAATGTCTAGATTGCATGTATTTCTCTTTCTGTTGTTATGGCTTCTTTATTTTTTTCCTCTGAAATTTTGGTCCCTGGACATCTTTTCTGGCATGACTGACAATTTTGGATTGTATGCTGGACATTGTGTATAAACATTACAGGGGCTGTAGATGAAGACTGCCTTCTTGCAGAGAGGATTCAGTTTTATTTTGGCAGCAGATCCCCCCGATCCAGTCAGGAACTGAGCTGTTTGAAGTTGAATTTCAGGGCTACCTTCTCTCCTACTTGCCTTTGCTCCTCTCATGTGAATGTTTAGGGGGTCTCAAATAAAGTCAGGAATGCTTGCCAGGAATATATTTTTTTTTGTAGTCTTGAACTCCAACTTTTATCTTCCAGCACCATAAGGCCACTAAATCTCTGGTCAGCAAGCTATTTGTCAGGTGGTTGCTTGG
Organism: Sciurus carolinensis; assembly: GCF_902686445.1. Classification (NCBI taxonomy): domain Eukaryota; kingdom Metazoa; phylum Chordata; class Mammalia; order Rodentia; family Sciuridae; genus Sciurus; species Sciurus carolinensis. Next base: position 10,111,244 of record NC_062219.1, on the reverse strand, counting down.
CCTCTTGCCTGTTAGACTGTGCATGCTTAGCTGAGAAGTAGGCCAAGACCTTGAGGAGAAACTACAGAGAATGTGGGGATCAGTTCTCAAGTAAGCTGGCTTCTCGAATTCTTTCAGTTGCTTAGCCACCAACTCTACTTTTCATCTTCTAGCACAGTGAGACTCTTGCAGCACTAGAGCCTCTTATTTGTTTATCTGATCCCTAAGCATCAGAAAACTCCCTGGGACAAATTTCTGTGTGAGCTTTCTGGCTCACTTCAACGCATTTACTTCTCCCAGGACTTTGGCCCCATTAAGTTCTGGCTCTTTGGTTAGTTACTATCTGTTGTTTTATAGCTGTTTTACTTGGGATTCTTTTATTCTGCCTTTATGGTCGTGTCTGTGGGAGAGTCAGTCTGACACAAGCTACTCATTCATCAGCAGAAATACAAGTTTCCCATTACTTAATTTTTACAGAATAATATGTTCTCAGAAATCTTTGTCCTGTAAAGGGAAGATTCTTTCTCTTTGCTCAAGTGTGGAAGGCTTCCTTGTGATGCTTTGTGTCTTCTCAGCCTCATTGCTCCACTTGACATTCGACTTCAAGCAGGTTGGCAGACTCCTGACAACTGGGTTACTCGTTCTGCAACTTTGCATCAGTCTCTGAGGACCTGACCTTCCTCAAACTGATCTCTGGGGGAGCACGATGATTATTCTTGGCTGTTTATGAGCAGGGAGTGTGGTTATGGCAGCCTTGGTTGAGTTTCCAATAGTGGAGTTAGCCTTGATAAATCCACGGGGATGAAAGATGGGTTTGCGTCGTCTAAACCTCTGTGAAGGAAAACAGCTCAAATAAATAACTCCCTCTTAAGATAAGGCTGCTGCCATGTGGTTTCCACAGCAAACAATAATAAAAACAACATTCTTTTTAAAAGGGGCAGGAATGACACTTAGGTATTCAGATTTTAAAATAATTTAAAATAACAGAGGAAATGTTCAGCATCAGCTATTTCGGTTTTACAGCCCCTCCTATTCTGACTTGTAGAAGAGTTCGTTCCTTGTGTCCTTCTTATGCCAAGGGAGATTACTGAAACGTCCTCAGCCTTTTCTGGCTCTACAGCTAGACGTTCCCATTTTTTGTCCATTAAGAGCATTTTTTCCCCAGTAAATTTTTGAGGTTTCTTTCCATAGATTGAATTCACCAGCTATAAGAGCTTATCTCGTTAGAAGTAATTTGGCTCTGATAAGAACTCCTTGCAATTTTTCTTTCATATCTTTGACTTGTTTTCTATAGGTATCTAGAAATTGCTCCCTGCTTGAGAAAACTTTCTAAAATGCGTCCTTTCCTTCCCATATGTGGTATCATTCAGATCGTGGGAATACAGACATTGGATTATGAAAAATATAAAGCATGCTTTTAATATTTTTACAAACTAATTTATTAACAATCACTTTTTTGCATTTGGTGGTGCATCTGAGCCCCTGAGAGACAGATTTATAGGAGGCAGGGTCAGTCACCTGTGTTCAGGGGCTAGAAGAATTCTTGGTGACATAGCAGAATGCTATTCTCCAACCTTAAAAAGAAAGTTTTAGAACTTTATGAAACAGACAGCAATTAAAGGTGAATTCAAGTAATATCTCCATAATGGGTCAGAGCTGTGCTTAGAAATGCCTCCAGGGAGAATTCTGCTTGCCTTAGAGGATGGCTCGCCTAGCACACAGCACTCAGCTATACCTATCCAAGGGAAAGAGGCTGTTGTCCTCTATTGAAGTCACTATAACCAGGTTATCCTTGCCAGAGCTGTTAGTAATTAGAGCTTGCTTTGGCATCTGAGCATGCCCAGTTCTGTCTGCTATTGTTAAAGAATCGCAACATCCCAAAAGAAATAAATGACAAGACCATGGGAATAAAACGATGGGGGTGTTGGTGAGGCCTTGCTATTTAGAGATAGTTTGAAAAGAGCTGTGTGTGGGGGGGTGGGCAACACAACTAAAGAAGGGAATTAAAAATAGATGTTTTGATCTTGCCGTAAAATGAATCCTCCCACCTTTCAAAATGAAATTCCAAAGCTTCCTCCTTTTAGAAACCTGCTGGTTACCTCAGCGGAGAATGAACACCTGGCCTCGCTCCTTAGATCCAGGGCTGCTCTCAGGTGGTCCCCGTTTGCATTACCAGGGTGCGGGTGCTTCTGTGGGAGAAGGAAAGTCTGCCGTCGCTCTGCCCTCTGTAGGACCATCACCTCACACCAGGTCACTTGTGTGGCCTCAAGCAAACGGTGTGATTTTTCTAAGCCTAGGTTTCTACCAATAAAAAGAAAATATCCTTTCTGAGTCTTTTCACTGAGATCAAGTGTAAAAGGAGGATAATAAAAGTACCTACCTGCCTAATTGGGGTTGTATAAAGATTAAACAAAACAACTCAAGGTAACTGTGTAGCATGCTGCCTGGCACATCTTGATATTTAAATAAATAGTGTATCTCACACACACACATACTCACATATTTACTTAAATATCTGTATTTGTATCTATCTATATCTCTATCCATCTCTCTATCTACCTACCTGCCATCTATGATGTTATTCCAGGCTACCTGGCTAAGATGAAGGAAGACGAAGCGGTACCGGACGCATTCCTGAATGCACATCCCTCTTCTGCCTAGTTTACAGAGTCCTCATCCTGACAGAACCTGGCTGTGAGGCGGGGATATCAGACAAGAAAGCACGTTCCCAGCAGTCAAAAGAGCTGCTTTCTGGGGCTGGGATTGTGACTCAGTGGTAGACCACTTGCCTGGCATGGGTGAGGCAGTGGGTTCGATTCTCAGCACCACATATAAATAAATGAGTAAAATAAAGATTCATAAACAACTCATAAATATTTTTATAAAGCTGCTTTCTTGGCACATTGGAGCACCTTTCCAGTAGGTTGCTGTCACCACTGTTGTTACAGTGGGGCTGCTAAGCGATTTCATTGACGAGGCCTTGGGTTTACAGAAACATCTTTCCCCTTAAGCAAAGACGACAGGCAGATTGACAGATTACATCACAATGGGTCCAAGAACATCTCCCCCTGGTCAGAACCCAGCAGCACAGTCCTGGCTGCTAAGGGGCTCCTCCCAGGTTTCTAGGGTACCTGCTGTCTCAACAGTCCTGGGATTGTGCTCAGGCTGTTCCCGGTATGAAGATGACAATCTGCTTCTGTCCCTGAAGATCGATTCCCTCCACTGTCTGGCTTTCCTGCCTGCCTCCCCATTGTCCACTCTTCCCTCAGGCCCTTTCAGACTAGCCTCCCCAGTCCTACAAACACGCTCTCAGAGGACAGTGAGACCGCCTGGTTTCCACATGCAACATTTTTCTGTGACTTCCACATGGCTCTTCTCAGTGGTCTTTAACACTGTTTAGCACATGGCTCCTTCACAGCCTGGCCCTTGAACTGGGCATGGTGGTGCACACCTATAATCCCAGCAACTCAGGAGGCTGAGGCAGGAGGATAGCAATTTTGAGGCCAGCCTCAGCAACTTAACAAGGCCCTAAGAAACTTAACATAAAAAGGGCGGGGGATGTGGTTCAGTGGTTAAGGGCTCCTGGGTTCAGTCTCTGGTAAAAAACAAGTAAACAAACAAACAAACAAAACCCCACCCCTGCCCTTTGGTTGGCTTCTTTGGAGCCACTCTGGCTTTTTCTCCTCTGGCTGGTCCTTCCTTGTTGCCTTTGCTCCTCCTACTTTCGGGCCCCTAAGTCTCAGCATTCCCCAAGGTTCTGCCCTGAGTTTTTGTTCTTTTCTTGTTCTATATATTCATTTTCACTTGAATCCACTCACTCACATGCTGGTTAAAATAATGGGCCAAACACAGGAAAGTTTAAAAATTAAAAAACATACACCCAATTCTGGACATAAGTGCCAGTTACCTTTTTACCTTTATTTATGAATACAGTTGCCTAACTTCATAAAAATCAGGTCATTCTAGCTGAGCACAGCAGCCTGCTTTTAAAAAGTTCAGCAACAGGGCTTGAATGTACTTAAAGGTCAAGGCAGGATTTACCCTCATTTTGGGTGTGACCCACTGTACTCACCAATTAGCACTGCCACGGCAGAGTTCCATGGGCAGGTGGCCCCACACCCGAGGTTCATCCTCACAGGTCCAAGGCTAGAAGTCGGAGAGCAAGGTGCCCACTGCGTAGGTTTCTCCCAAGGCCTCTCCTGAGGCCTCCCCTGGGCCAGGAGGTGCCGTCTCCTCCCGGCCTCTCCATGTGGTCTTCTCTCCTGAGTGTCTGAGAATATGGACGAAGGCTCACCCTCTTCAAAGGCACCTTCTCTAAGTGCAGTCACAGCCAAGGTCCTGAGGACAGACCTTCGACATGTGATTTGTTGACTGTGAGGCACAATTGAGCCTGTAACACGTACATTTGAAAAAGTCATTCTTCGTCCGTGGTCACTTAAGCCACGTTTTCAAACGTGAAACACCCCAGCAGAGTTCTCTTTCAGTCGCAGTTTTGGAATTTTCTTTTCGACCCTTAGCTGATGACGAGTAGAGTTTCAGTAAAGGTCTGGACCAAATGCCAGCTTCCCCCGTGAAACTGTCCACGAGTAGACACCGTTTCATCTGCGACCCAGACGCTATTGTGGTCTCCGTCACTGTGCCAGTTATTTGCTTGTGGGAGGGTCCTTAGGCACCGTTTTTTGTCACTACTCTTAATGTCGCAGTGGTTCTCATACACCTCTGTGTTCCCATAATCTATAGTATATGTCCCGACTCTGTGATGTGTCATAGTTTAGATCTAGAATGTTCCCCAAAGGTCTTGGTCCCCAGCTGGTGGAGCTTCTGGGAGGTAGTGGAAGCTCTAGAAGGTAGGGCCTAGTTAGGATGTAGGCCACTGAGGGTGTGTCCTTGAAAGGTGTTCCTTGTCCCCAGCCCCCACCCCGCTTCCTGGAGACCACGAGATGAGCAGCTTCGCCGTGCCTACTATGGTGCTCTGCCCAGAGCAACGGGGCTAGCTGACCATGGACTGCAACCTCTGAAACATCTGTCCTTCTTTTAAATTCCTGATCTCATCTATTTGGTCACAGCAGTGGAAGCCGGGACAGATGGAGTTCACCAACATTACCAAATTTACCTTGGTACCCCATGCTTTGAAGGTTCAAATTTGAAACTGTTCATGTCACAGAGGATTTTTTCTGTCTCTGTCTCTGTCTCTCTCTTCCGCCTCCCCCGCCCCCCGCCCCCCCGAGTCTCTCCTCTCCTTCCATACTCTTTTTTTTTAGTCTAGAGGAATTGTTTTCAAAGCTTTGCCTCAAACTCATGGAACATCTATGTTAATCTAGATAGCCACATTTATTTCATTGTTAAGACACCGAAGCCAAGAAAATGGAATTTTTATTACCCACTTTCCCTTTTACCAGGAGGATGATAAATATTTCGCTGAGAAGTGCTGATGGAGATCAAGTAACATGGTGAGCTTTTCTTACGGTTATGGTTTTATGCACAGACAGGATGGGCCATTGTGGAGGCCCGGCTGTAACTGGGCACTTGACCTTATTCACGCTTGTCCGGGGAATTAGGTGAGCTCTTCCTCTTTCCAGGCATTCCTTCCAACCTGTGCTTGGCTGCTTTTGCATTTTGTCTAAATTTCGGTGATTAACATGGCTTCCAGAGTACTGTTTCTCTCTCAGTATGTGGACACGGACCTCCCTCACCAGCACAGAAGAGGCCTCGCTGACTTCAGAATAAGAAGGGTCAAAAGGAAATCTCCTTATATTTGGTGCTTTCCAGATTTCTGAGATAATGTATTATTTAAAAACTCTTTTACTAATTTTAAATGAGTAATTTTACTCATTTCTAAACAAATTGGGGTATGAAAATATTATGGTAATTTCATCCTTCAAAAAGATATTAAGAAATATTGTAGGAATACAAAAATTATTATAGGAAATAGTATTATGAAAACATGAAAATCTCCCTGGGTTCACCATATAGCTTAAGAATTAAATATTTTGTGTTCCATTTAAATTCTTACCCTCTTTTTCATCTCCCCCATTCTATCCCTTGCAGAGATAACAAACATTCTGAATTTTGTATTAAGCATCCCTTTCATTTTTTCATTTAAATTTTAGCATGTATATATTTACCCATAAGTAATACATTCTATTATAGTTCACAAAAAGTTATCATAATATTTGCAGCAAATTTCTCTTTTCATTTACTGTCATTTTAAAAAATTTACATATTTATTCTTATAGACCTGATTATTTCATTTCATATAATGTCTTAAGTGTAAATAGTCTACAATTTCTTGAAGTAGTCTCCCACTGACGGACATCAGGTTGTTTCTAGTTTTGATATTTTTACTGTTACAGCAATGGTTCTGGGATGGCCCCGGGACATGTCTTCTAGTGCTCAGCACTAAGGGCCGACACAGAGGCCAAGTACGAGAGCTCCACTGTTTCACCTCCCCGTCAGCTTAGGGAATTGTTTCATCTGTGGTTTTTATCACCACTCTTTCTGACCAAATGTTATGCTAGGCAAGAGGCTGGTGTGAGGGTAAGTGCCTTAGTCAATAGCTGTGCTAGTTCAAGTTGCTATAACAAAATATCCTAAACTGGGTGATTTAAAAAAACAAAGATTTATTTCTGATCGTTCTGAAACTAGATGTCCAAGATTAAAGTACCAATCCTTGCAGGTCCTGGGCTCTCTTCCTGGTTTTCAGATGGTCATTTTCTTATTGAATCCTCACATGACAGTGGGAATGTTTATCTATCCATATCTGAGAGAGAGAGGGAGAGAGGGAGAAACCAAGCTCTCTCACATCTGTTCTTATAAGGGCACTAACCCCATTCACTTGGGCTCTACCCTCCTGACCTAATTACTTCCCAAGGGCCACATCTCCAAATACCAAAATGTTGGGATTAGGGTTTCAACATATGAGTTCTGAGAGGGACCTGAATGTTCAATAAATAACACTAATCTAAATCCTAGACTGCTCAAATTCCATCTTTAAATAGAGATATTTAAAAATTCAAATATTTAATCATAAGTTTACTCAGGAAAAGGACTCTTGGCCAGGGATTTTACATGAATGAACACTGAATAAAAAATATGAGGATTTCTTTACAATAAACTTTCTTCTTTTATTTATCCTCAGAGAGATTGTATTTAAGTTGACGTCAGTAGAAAACTGACAACTTGAAAAAGTCTACACTCTTCTCTCCCAAATTTAATTCTCAACTTCTACTCCCAAGCTGGAGAGAGAATATTGCTGAAATTCAAGGGTGTGGGCTAGCCTCAAACCTTCCTAGCATCCAGACAGAGAGCCAGCGTGAGGCCCCTTTTCTCTGGGTGGCAGAGTTTGAGGACCAGAGCAGGGGAACTCTGGATGAGCATGAATCAGGAAGGGTCTCCTGGAAGGGGTTGTCTGAAGTCCATCGCCCATCCATCCATGGAAGTAAGGGCAGCACTGTATACAGTAGGCTCCCTGGTAGCACACAGGACACCTACAAAAGTTTTCAAGTGAATTCCACTGCAGGTTATCACAGAATAATTGGTAACTGAATAGGCCCTGTCTCCACAAATGGTTATAAAATGGGCCAAAATATATGAAGTAGCAGGTTTTAGAAGTTGTATAACAGGCAGGGAATGAGGTGAGTGCCTCAATCACCTCAGCTCCTTGCCTGAGGGAATTTTCTGGATCACTGAGCAAGGACAAGAGCCCTGGCACAACTGCGCATTTGTCATGCCCAAAAGGGCAAATTCCAGGGGCTGGTCGTTACTCTAGCCTTAGAGTGAAGACCACTCTAGACCCAAATTACAAAAACTATATGCAAACCTTTAAATGCTCAGGTGTTCCAACAGTGAGTCGATTGTCCAGTAGGAACAAACAAAGAAACAAGACAACTATGCTAGTCTACTTTCCATTACTGTAACAAAATGCTCAGAATAATAAACAATAAAAAAAAAAGATTTATTTTGGCTCATAGTTTTGGAGGCTTTAGTGCATGGCCTGTTTAGTGTTGGCCTGCTGCTTTTGGGCCTGTGGTAGGCAGAGCACAATGGCAGGGAGCATGTGGTCGAGAAACTGCTTATATCATGGTGACTGGGAAGCAAAAAGAGAGCGAGGAAGCGGCTGGAGCCCCACTATCCCCTTCAAGGGCATGCCTTCAGTGACCTAAGTTCCTCCCACTAGGCCCCACCTCTTAAAGGTTCCACTGCCTCCAACAGCATCACAGGCTGGGGACTAAGCCTTCAACACATGACCTTTGGTGGAAACTTACCCAAGCAACAGCAATAACAGACACCCTTACTCTCAACAATGTAGCATCTCCAATCTGGCAACAATAGAGAATTACTAGACACACAAAGAAGCAAGAAAACCTGACCTACCAATAAGAGAAAAACCAAGATATAGTAACCAACTAGGAGGTAACTCAGATGCTGTAATGAGCAGACAAGGACTTTAAAAGGCAGTGCTTGCAAACATGTTCAAGGACTTGAAGACGATATCGTCATGAGACAAGAGCTGAAAAAGCTCAGCAAGAAAGAAAAACTCTAGAGAAGAACCGATGGAAATTAGAGAATTGCAAAAATCAAGTACGAAAACGCAATTGGTGGGTTTAATGGTAAATCAGAGAGAGCAGAAGAGTCTGTGAACTTGAAGACAGGTTAACAGTGGCTATGTGATCTAAAGAATAGAAAGAAAATGGACTCTAAAAAATGAATACATACATAATCTGTGGAGCACTAGCAACCAGTTAATACATGTGGAATTGGAATTCCAGAATGAGAGGAGAAAGGACCATAAACAAATATATGCAAGTGCAACACACACACACACACACACACACACACACACACAAATGCATATATAAATAAAGATCAATATTTTCCCATTTGCATAAAGAACAAATATAAACTAACAGATCTAAGAAGTTCTAAAACTTAGCTTAGGTGTGATAAATAAAAAGAACCCACAGCTGGACAGCTCACATCAAACTGAAGAAGAGTCCTGAGAGACTCCTTTTTCAGATGGATCGCTACTGGGGAATAGCAGCACAGGTGAGAGCTTGCTTCTCACCAGAAACAACGGACACTGGAAGAGAGGGTCTAACACCTTTGGGGTACTGTGGGGCAGCACCCATCACCCAGATTCTAAATCCAGTCAAAAAATATCCTTAGGAAGTGAAGGCAAACTAAGATGCCCCCGTGTCTGCTCTGACTAAATGACCTGTCCAGCACAACTGTAGAGGAGGAAAGGTTTATTTGAGGGCTCATGGTTTCAGAGGTCTTAGTCCACAGAAGGCCGGTTCCATTCCTCGGGGCTCAAGGTGAGGTTGAACATCATGGCAGAAGAGTGTGGCAGAGGGAAGCAGCTCACATCATCAGGAAGCAGAGAGAAGAGAGACTCCACTCTCCAAATACAAATATATACACCCCATAGCTGAGGCCCAATTCCCACCTCCTCCCGCTACACCCTACCCGCCTCCAGTTACGGCTCATCCCATCAGGGATTAATTCACTGATTACGTTAAGGCTCTCCAAACCCAATCATTTCTCCTCTGAACCTTCTCACATTACCTCACACGTGAGCTTTTGGGGGACACTTCACATCCAAAGCACAAAACCCCAGAAAAAGGAAACCTTTCTTTAGCATTTCTTTAGGTTGAAATGAATTGATATTAGATAGAAGTTTGAAGCTATGGAAAGGAATAAAGAGGACCAGAAATGATAAATATGTGGCTGAATATGAAAGATTTTTTCTTGTAATGTCTTTAAGTGACATATGAGTTTGTAGTTGTTCTTTCAGAGACGCAGGCTTATCTAGGAAAGCAGATACACACTGGAGGGACAACAGCCGACATCTTGCTAGTGAGATGTTTTTGGGGAACAGCAAGGACCACACATCCACATTCAAGGGAGAAGGTGGGCGGGTCATCTCCAGAGGGAGAGCCAGTCAACACAGGAGCATAAAGCAAAGCAAAATTCAGGTCATCATTTTTGTGGTTTATACTATATGAGTTATGTGAACTCAATTGCATGAAAATAGGGGTAAATGGAACAATACTGTTTCAGGATTTTAAAACTAATATTAAACTCTAAAGACTGTGGTAAGTATGCATATTTTAGCTCATAGAGTAACTACTAAAAAAAAAAAAAAGGCAAAGGGGTTAGCTCAAAAGCCAGCAGAGGCAATAAAAGGGACTATGAAGAAAATTTTGATAGAAAGCAACAAAAGGCAGGAAAGCAGTGAATATCAGAATCAAATATCAGATCAGAAAACAACATTTAAAAATCAAAGATCTAAACCCAATCATCAATAATCACGTTAAATGTACAAATGCTCCCATTAAAAACAGATGGTCAGACTAGATTAAAAAAAGCAAGACCTAATTTCATGCTATTTCAGAGTTACCCTACATAAAGTATCAGAGAAAAAGTCAAAAATGGAAAAGTTATACCATGAAAACAGCACACATAAGAAAGCTGGAACAGCTAAATTAATACTAGATAAAACAGACATCAAGACAAGGCACAGAAACACATTTCAATAAATTTGAAAGGATGGAAATCATACAAGTTCTCTGACCACAAAGTAATTTAATTAGAAATGGACAACCACTTTAAGTAAACCATGATAAAAGAAGAATTCACAAGGGAAATTAGAAAACACTTTGAACTCTGATAATGAAAATACAACATTAAAAAACGTGTGGGCTGTATCTAAGGTAGACCTTAGAGGGAAAGTTAGAGTTCTAAATACTCACATTACAAAATTTAAAAGCTTAAAAGAAGCTAGAAAAATAGGACCAAATTAAACCCAAAGCAAATAGTTGCCAGGTAATTATAAAGATAAGGGTAAATATAAATAGAGCAGAAAACAAGCAATAGTTTAAGTTGACAAAGCAAAAAGTTGGCTTTCTGAAAAAAAATTAATAAAATTATTTTTACCCCAGCAGGATTGACAATTTGCCAATATTTGAAATAAATGATCTTATAGACATTAAACGGACAGTAACAGAATGCTATGAATGACTTTATACAAATATATTTAACCACTTAAATTAAAACTTTTGAAAAACACAATTTACCAAGAGGAACACAAGATGAAATAGAAAATAACTCTGCATCTTTTAAATAAATAGAATTTTCTATCATAACCTTGCCTAAAATAAAACTCCAGGACTAAATGAATTGAAAGGTGAATCCTATCAAACATTTAAGAAAGGAACAGCAACAATCTTTATTTTTAAAAACCCTTAAAAATAGATGAGAGGTTATTGTCATCCTGTTTTATGAGGCCAGGAGAATCCTAAACTTGGCAAAGGCATCAAAAAAGAGAGAAAAAGATATCACTGGACAATTACTCCTATGAACATAGATATAAATTAATTTTCCCTGAATATTAGCAATTCAACTCCAGCAATCTATGAAAAAGGGTGATATATTTTGATCAAGTGAGGATCATCTCAGAAATGTAAAATTGTTTCTTAGCATTCCATTTGCAACCAATGTAATCCACCATATTAATAGAACAATAGAGAAAATTGATCATGTCAACAGGCGTGGAAAAAGCACATCTGACAAAGTTTAATACCAAACATAATAACTCTCGGCAAACCAGAAGGAGAAGGAATCTTCCTCAGCTTGGTAAACGATATGTGCAAGAATCCCAGAGGCAGAGTCAACCTTCAGGATGAAATGTTTGAGGCTCCCCCCAAAGCCCGGGGACATGCAAGGGTGCTGTGGGTTTTGCTTACAAATGCTGCCCTGGTATCCATTTGCAGGCCTCACATAAGTTTTCAAAACCCCGTGGTAGCCCATCCCCTTGGACTTAGTTCCAACTCCCACTCCCCTCAGGTGGTTCTCCATTGGGCTGCTGTGCCTCCTCTTACCAGGGCAAGGACCAACTCGCCCTCAGCTTCTGACCACCATGGAACCTAAGGGTTGGCAGCATCAAGTCAATAAGTTCTTCCCTTTGGGTGCATGCACACGTGTGTGTGTGTGTGTGTGTGTGTGAGAGAGAGAGAGAGAGAGAGACAGAGAGATTAACTAGCCCATCCACAGCCCCTGCAGGAAAGCCCAGGGGACAGCATGCACAGGCTAATAAGAGCTCAGTCCCACAGGTCGCTCCTCCCTTTTGCTCTCCCTCCCCCACGGGCTGAAGTCCTCATCCCCTCCAGACGCCCCATGGGCCTCCTTGTCATCACCCCTCACCGCTCAGGGAACTTTGGGTAATTAATTTCTTCCGGTTCATGCACTTGGGGTTCACTTCCCTCACTATGTCTCCCCTGCCTGACACACCTCCTCCTGGTCAGACTTCTGGAAAGTGGTTATCTTGCTTGCTGGTCACTCTCAAAACAGAGACCTTGAGACTGAATGAGAAAGGAGCTATAGCCATAGAAACCACAGTAGATATCTACTATTTTTTATTGTTTAAAATAAGAAAGAAAGGGCTTTAAATAAGTACGTCACTTTTTGCAGGTGGCATGAGTTAGCAGTTCTGAAAGCCTTTCTATATTGTGGGCTTAAGGAAATGAGTAAATACACTGAAACTAGGAGGAAGGAGCCACAAATGTGGAAATTGAGAAGCAGGGAAGATGGCCTGTAGTTTGGATTGGAATTGCAAGTGTCATTGTGAACACGTGGTTTTTGATACTGAAGAAAATAAATATAAATACACATATGTCTGTTTTTACAGAGATAGAAATAGAAACACACAAACACATACAGATCCTTTTAAAAGGAACTAGAGATACACAAGCACAAAGCATCTCATTAAAAGGAACTAGAACCTTCGGAGAAATGACAGGTAGCAGGACTGAGACAGGGAACAAATAACAGGGTCCTGGAACATCTGATTGAAAAAGACAGCAGGGAAGCAAGTGCTGAGGAAGGTCAAATGACAGGGTTAGCTGAAGAGGCTACCCCACCTAAATCTGGAACAATCTGAATGTCAAAAATAACTATTCTCAATAATAGATTATAACCCACTGAATAACATAAGTATGTAAGAGACCATGCTGGCATAAATCCGCTAATATACTGCATGAACAGAGACACAAACAGGGAAGAAGGAAAAGTGTTTCCTTACCATAAACAGCTAAGAAAGAGAAAGAAGGAAAGAGAAGGATAGAAAGGAGGAAGAGAGGAAGGCAGAATGAAGGAAAGAAGGAAGACAGGAAAGTGGGTGGGGGACAGAATTAGGGAATCAATAATAGACACTAAAATTAAGGGGTGAATGATGAAGAAAAAATAGCATTATGGTCTTTGTAATTATTGATTATAAAGGCAAAATAGTATCCTCATATTAGAAAAACCCAGTGGAGACATTTTATCCAAACAATTACAAAATGACCATCACCAACTCTGGGACAAGCCAACATGATGTGCCTTTTGATATGATACCAAGAAGGACACAATTTCATTTTCCTGGTACTCCTACTGAAGATGCATAATCTGATTTCTTCCCTCTAAGTATCTAAACAAGCTAAATAGATAGGTGGAGAACAGTAATGGCTGGTTAAAAAAAAAAAAGTGTATGTTGTTCCAAAAACAATATAAATAAATTAAGTATAAGTAACTATTGTTTGTTCTGAAATTATTTTAAACCCAGGAATGAGTCTGTTTTTGAACAAATTAAAATGTCTCAATGTGAAACATTACTGTATGAATGATAGAAAGTTATAAAAATGAACATTTTTAGAATGCCTATTTATATTCTTTCTTATGGAATCATCTGTAATAACAAATAATTTTTTTTTCCCAGCTGGGCACAGTGGCACATGTGCATAATCCCAGCCACTCTAGAGGCTGAGGCAGGAGGACCAGGCAAGACCCTGTCTCAAAATAAAAAATTTAAAAAGGGAAAAGGACTGGGGATATGGCTCAGTGGTAAAGTGCTCCTGGGTTCAGTTCCCAGTACCTAAAAGAACAACAATAAGCCAAATCTTCTGATGTTCCTTTGGGAACAGGGACACACACATCCCTTCCACCCCCTCCAATGTAGCAGACTGCTGACCCTCCTCCAAGAGATCCTCAGGAGGAGGCAGGCGCATTCATCAAGATCTCAATTTCCTTTTGAAGTACAATAAAATAAACAGTGACAACTGCTAACTGGAAAGGGGAACCGATGCGACCACAATTAACGGCTGCTTGGGAACTTACTATTTATAAGACACTTTCACATCAGTTTTTGATCTCGGAACCAACCTTGGAGGGAGGCAGTTTAAGTTTTTCATTCCACTGGGGTTTTATTCCCCAGAAGTGCCAGCAAAAAATGTCAAGTAAAGCTTGTCCTTGAATCTCGTTTCCATGTATTCACGGAGCAAATACAATGAAAGAAGTTGTTGTCCTGAGTAGCGTCGGTCACTAACGGCAACAGACGTTTTTCAAAATCCGCTCTTTATAGAGGAGACCAGAAATGTTTGAAATCCACTTTGGATTCTTAGGGGATTCTCTCTAAGCCCCATATCTGGAAGGGAGAAGCGAGTCTTTGTTCTGGGCTGTCCTCCGAGCGCGAGTGGGCGTTGACAGTGGGACGTGGGCGTGAGGAAACCGGTGGCACCAGTGGTACTGGCCGGCTGCGCGGTGGCAGAATCGCCCCAGGCTCCTGGGCTGCTTCCCCTTCTGCCATCATGAACTGCTGGGTTGCGCACTTTGCACTAAAGTTACCAAACAGTTTGGGGGCCTGTATCTCCTCGTGATAACTGCTTCTGGAACACCGAGTGCATGCTTTTTGGCTTCTCAAGGAACAACAGTCCGTGTTTTGGGCGTTAATTTTGGTTTGGGCTTGAGGCGCAGCTGGGGAGAGCGTGTCCGTGCTTCTTCAAACTGCTGTGTGGTCGTGGAGAACTGGAGGCCCAGGAGCAGCGGGGGACGCGCCCGGGCCGCGCTGCGGTTTCAGCAACCTGGCCCAGAGCAGGTGTCTTTGCCTGATTGACACCACCGCTGCTGTGCGACATGGCTGGAACCAGGTGGGAGTCCTGCAGTCCTCCAGGATGTCAAGATCACACATCTCAAAGAAAGGTGGCAGGAACATTCCACATTAAAAGAGACTTAGGTCTAAGGACTGCGTGCCATGGGTGGCCCTGGGCTAGAGATTGAGCTGGCAAAAACGACTGTCAAGGACTATCAGCTGTATTAGGACAAAGTGTAGCACCGACGTGTGCGTGTTTCCCTGGGTATGCCCATGATTACATGGGCCTGGGGAGGATCTAGGCCAGGTTGTTAACACTAGTTTCCAGGGAAGAGCTGGGGTGCAGCACTAATTAGGAAAAATGCAATTAAAAAAAAACACACAAGATGAAAATACCATGCATGATGTGATTCCATTTTTGTTGCATGATATAGATGTGTGTGTGTGTGTGTGTGTGTGTTTATATACAATGGACCATATAAGGATGATCTTAGTGACTCTTATTTTAAAGTGATGGGAATTTGAACTTGGACAATCTTACATTCTTCCTAATTATGTGCAATATATAGGAAAAAGTAATATTTTATGTCACAAAAGGCAAAAAAGGGGGGAGGGGGAGGGGAGGGGGTAGAGGAAGTACCTGAGATTGAAACGGAGCAAACTGCTTATGAATATGTGAAAATTAACCCCACTATTATGTATAATTCACTAATAACATTTTTAAAAGGCAAGAAAAGCTTGGGGAAAATTATGAGAAAAATTACATTTTTCCTACTTTATTCCCCCCCCCTTTTTTTTTGTAGTGTTAAGCTTATCAAACATCTTGCTTTTTTTTTTTTTTTTTTTTTTTCCCTACTGGGATGCTATACCACTGAACTGTATCCCCAGCCCTTTTTATTTTTCATTTTGAGACAAACTCTTACTAAGTTGCCCAGACTGTCCTTGAATTTGGGATCCTCCTGCCTCTGCCTCCTGAATCACTGGGATTATAGGCACACTCCCCAGAGCCTGACTTAAACATCTTGCATTTTGGTACAGATCTTTCGAAATGAGGTGTGCTCAGCAGACTGGGTTGGAAGGAATCAGGGTGTTTGATTTTCTGAAGAATTTAGTTTGGTGGAATGGGGTTTCCAGAGTTTTCTCTTGCTATCCTAGAACCTGTGTCAGTTTCACAGTTTTCCTAGGACAGTGTCTAGGAATGTGGTCCTGGTTTTCCTAGGGGTCTGAACAGGGTCCCTTCCTTAGTGGACGGGACCATCCGCCCTCTCCCCTGCTGGTAGGAATTCTGAGAAAGGAAAAAGCTCCAATTTTATTGATAACATAACCCCTGTTGTCAGTGGGTCCTTTGGGTTGAGATGAGAATGACTACTGGAATCAAAGATGCCACCAACAATCCAGGGAGTGCAGCTGGTTGCTCTAGGTACCAAAGGCAGTGCCTTCCCCTCTCAATGGCTCACTATACCCAGCGCTGCTTCTGGAATCCCCTTGCAGGTGAATTACCTGCACTTGGATCCTTGTTGACTGCACTTCGCTACCAGTTTGCTTACCTGACTATACCATTCCCATTTCCCTGAGACACTAACCCCTTTTGTTCTGCCTGTTCAAATTGTCACAGTCACAGACACACTTTGCTATAGTCCGGGCCTGAGCTTCCTCTCACCTCGGGAATCAAGATACTTTTCTCAATTCTACTCAGTTGGCAGTTCATCAGACATAGGAAGTTTTTACCATTGTGCGGTGGGCTAGGAGAGAAAACCTGGAATCAGATACACAGACTTGCCTCGATCTTGACTCCATTTATTCCTGTGAAACTTCAGCAAATCGCCTAACTTCTCTCATCTTCAGTCTCTTCTATGAAACAAAGATTATAGTACCTGCCTCATTGAGTGTTCTCTGAATTTAATAAGCTAAATGTATAAAAATGCATGATATTGCCTAATATAGGAAAATGCTTGAGAAAAGATAGTTATATTTGTAATCTTTTTTTAAAATTAAATTTCTCATGTGTCTCTATCTTGATTTCCAAACTAGATTGAACTTTCTTTGATCATATTCCATTTCTTTATCACATTGCCTTGCGCATGACAGGCATGAAGTTATTGTTCCATATCATTTTTCTAAAGCTTTAAATCAGAGAATGCACCCTTTCAAATCAAGACTCATTTTTGGATTATTTGTTATTTGTGAGGCATTCTGAAGGAATTTTCTGGGTCTCATTTTCCTCTTATGCAAAATAAATGCTTTGTTCTATAATTCTAGATGCACTGAGGATCTTCTAACATTGAAGTTGGAATCTATATATTCCAGAAGGGCAAGGACGATATGTTACTCTTCTGTCTGATGCCTCCACACTTGGACCAATGGTGGACACAGAGTAAGTGAACTTCCAGTGCAGGCAGAATCAATTCCAGTGCCTCAGTGTCTCCTCCCAGTTCTCCTTCTAACCACTGTCCCTGTTCCTTGCTCTACTCCAGCAGACTTTTTTATTTGCACCTCTGGAACTTTCCAGGCTTCTTCTGCCTAGAGGCCTCTGTTTCTCATGCCTCCCATCTCTGCCCCATGTCTCTTCTGCAGAGACTCCTCACCAACTCCAGTCTCGCCATCCCACAACCTTGCTTTGTGCTTCATTTTTGTAATTGCCCTCTGAAACTGTCTTATTATTGAGTCGTTTATTTATTAGTTGTTTGCTTCCTTCAATTCTCTTCATCCCCCCAAATAGAAACATCCATCTTGATTTCTTTTATGTCCTTGCTGCTAAAACAATACTTAGCACAGATCAGGTCCTGAAATAAATAATGGTGAAATGATTGAATGAGTGAGTGAATGAATTCCACCATACTTTAAACAGAAGGTGTTAATTGGTGAGCTAAAATCCATGGCTACCAGTGCAGGCTGGAGTGAACTTGATCTGAGTCACCCACACAAGTGAAATAATTGCCATAGGGCTTAGTATGGTGATTATTAATTAGCTGTTAATTAATAAATAAGGTCTTGGTATACATACGAGTGGGAAGAAACACAAGCCCTAGGAAGGTATCTATAAGAAATCATAGCACAGTGTATCTAGAAATCAGCATTATCCCATTGCTGTGGATAATGTAGATAAAATTTAAAAATGAATGATTCACTTTTTATTATGGAAAATGCCAAACAGAAACATAAGTAAATTTAACAGATAAGAATGTCATGATGAACCCTCTTATACACTGGGTGGACAGACTCATCCTACTCAGTATGAGTGTGTGTATGTGAAACATACTGTTTTCTGGTGAACAGAATGTGTGCATTTGGTGGGGCCTCTGTGTGGTTATGTTATATCAGAGTCTGTTTTGCTAGCAAACTTTCTTTGCTGGCATAATGAAGTCAGTGGCCATGGTGGGAAAGCCCAGGAGATAATGAACCACAGGTACTCTTTTAAGAACTGCAGGTGACCCCTTAGAGCTGTGGACAGCCTCGAGTGGACAACCAATAAGAAGCCAGGTACTCAGTCCTACAGTTGCAAAGCATGAATCCTGCCAGTGCCCCCAAAACAGCATGGAAGCCAATATTCCAGATAATGAGAACACCGCCTAGCTGACACCTTGACAGCAGATGTGAGACCCTCAGCAGAGGACTCAATGTGCCTCAGTACCTGACTCACAGAAACAGGGAGATAAATCTGTGTTGTTTTAAAGCCACCAAGTTTGTGATAATTCACAGCAATGGATAATTAAATGCAGATACATCACCTAATATCAACAGTTTTCAACAGTTTCCAATGTTGTTTCTTCTGTACTTCCTTTTCTTTCAGAGGTGGATAGGTGGAGTGTTTTTAAGCACATCTCTGACTTCGCATCATTTCATTTGCTAATACTTTAGTACATAGTATCTCTAACAGAGCATAACCAAGGTGCCAGAAAAATTGGGTTTAACTGAGAACAGTGGGAGTCTTGGGGAGGCGTGGGGGTGTGGGGGTGCTGTGAATCAAACCCAGGGCCTTGTGCACTAAGCAAGCCCACTGAGTTATACCCCCAGTCCCAGAGTGGGAGTCTTTTAAAAGTCATTGAGACAATGGATTTAGCACATTATTGAATACTCAGAAAAAAGGTGCTTGCAACAAATAGAAGGATACTTCCTTGATCCCAACAGCTAAAGGCCATGAGAGCTTTCATTTCAAATGTCAGAGGCTCGCCAGTTGAATTTTCAAGAATAGTGCAGTCACAAAGTTGTCCCTGTAATATGCTTGTTTGTCAGAGAATATTCAACACTAATTCTGATTGTGTGTTTAAGATCCTATCCATTCCCCCAGCACTCTATCTGCTTTGGAATGGACTCCTGTAAATTCCATTTTGATTGGTAACGCCCTGTAGTTTCACGTCATACAATAATTGCCATTCCCACCACTTTTCCACTTTTTCTGACCACAGAAAGCTTTTCGAAACTGGCTACATTTCTTTTTGTCTTTCGGACAGTCAACCTCTTCTCCTTTGACACTGCTCACAGAGGCTAGCTTTCTAAGAGAAACAGAGCTGTGGGTTCAATGCCATCTCTACCACAGGAGAGCTTTGTGATGTTGGGCAAGTTCAATAGTGTCTCGCAGGGTTGCGGAAGATCAGACAAAGAACACGTGTAATGTACAAAGTGGTCAGCACAGAGAAGGCACCGTCCCCACCCTCCCCTTTGTTAGTTCTCATCTCCAACCACCGAGCTCCAGGAAGCCCAGCACCGCGCCTCTCCCGCCCTCCTCGCGGGGGATGCAGGGACTTGTAGTTTTTTGCTCCCGAAGTCATTGTTTCCTCTTAGAGCCGGACCGCGAGAAGAGGAACTACACATCCCAGTGGGCAGTGAAAGCAAAGTAGGGCTCGGAAAATCGAGCGTTCCCGCCCAGCTGCTTTGGCTCTCCGCAGCGCCTTGACGGTGCTCACCCCAGCTAGGGCGCCCACTCCAGCCAGGGCTTGGTCCCCAGGCAAAGCCAGGAGGGCGTGAGCGCGCAGGCGCCTTGGACTGGTGCCGCCAGGTGGCTGCGCCCGCCGGCCCGCGGGGCTGTCAGGCCCGGAGGGAGGGAGGCGCCGGCGGAGCGGACCGGCGCGCGGTCCCTATGCTTGAGAGGGGGATCCGCCCGGGAGAGGAGGGAGAAATAAAACGAACCGATTGTGAGCGCCTGTCGGGGAGAAGTGAAGAACGAAAGGGCCGGGAAGACGGCGACCCAGACAGCCTGGCCTCCAAGGGGCTTTTACTACGGGAGGGAGGCCCTGGGCGGGGCTGAGGGGACCCAGACCGCTCGGCTCTTCTCTTTCCTCCTGTTTGGAAGCTCGGCCTCGAGACCCCCGCTCGCAGCCCCTTCCCAGAGTCAGGCCTGCCTCGGGCCGCCGCTCCCGGTCCTGTCATCGGGCGCCCCACCCCGTTCCCAGGACATCAGTAGAGTCCCCCGGCGACTCGACCACGCGCCGGACTGGGAAGGAAAAGGAAGCGCGCGGGGTCGGGGGTACAGGCCGGGGAGGGTCACCTCTCCGCGCCGTGGTTCCTCAGGTCCCCGGCAGTTGCAAGAATGGGTTTGCGAGTGGCGGTGTAAGCGTGCGTGTCCCGAGGCAGCAGTTGCTGCTGGCAGTAAACCCGTAGAGAAGCCTGCAGGCGGACACCGGCAGCGCAAGGCGCGGCGGGGCCGCGGGCGCTGCTCCTGATCGGCCCTCGGCCCTCGATGGGAACGAGGCCTGCCGCGCCCGGCCTGCTGGGTCTCCAAGCTCAGTGCGTCCGCCTGGAGGGGACTGGGGTGGCGACCCCGCCGTGCCGGTGCCAGGGTTTCGCCCGCCAGGAGGAGGAGCAGGAGGAGGAGCCCGGCTGGCTAGGCGCGGGCGCCGCCGCCCAGCCGGCCGCGAGGAGGCGGACCCGTTCCGAGCGCCGCGCGCGCGCCGGGGCTGAGCCTTGCAAACAAGTGTCTGTGGCGGTGTCCCCACGGCCCTCCGGCGGCCCTCGGAGCGCCGGGGCTGGCCTCTCCTGGGTAGTAGGAAGCTGGGGAGGCCCTCGTCTCGCAGCGCGTGAGCTGCAGACACCACCCTCGGCCGGAGCCCTGCGCAGGGGCCGCGGACTGGGCTCGGCTGCCAGGCGCGCCGACGCGGGGTCGCGGAGCGAGCAGCGCCGGGGCTCTTGCGGAGCCGATCCTGACAGAATAACGTGCGTGGCTGTCCCCACCCCTGGGAGGGGTTGCGGGTGCCGAGAGCTGCCGCCCAGTTTGCAGCGCTCTCTCCTGGGAGGATCCGCCACCCGGAGGAAGGAGTAGAATAAACCTGGCCGAGGCGCAGAAGTGGCTCCTGAAGAAGCCGGCGCCGGGGCCGCCGCCTTGTGTCCCCTCGGGGCGCAGCGCCCGGGGGTCGGCGTGCGGGAACCGAGGCGCGGCCCGGGGCCCAGGGGCGGCGGGGTCGAGCGCTCCACTAGGCGCACAGCGACCCGGGGGTCTGCCAGGCGGTCCCCCGCGCCCCACGGGGCCCCGGAGCCCCGGGACGCGGGCTGGAAGCCACGGAGGACCGCTGCCGCGGGCTGCGGACGAGCATCGTCCCTCCCGAAAGCGGATTCTGCTATGACAGTTGGGCTCCCCGAGGGGTTAACCTGGGTGTCCTCGGTAAAGTTGTCGCCGAGCCCGGAGCCCGTGTAGGGGCCGCGGCACCGCGGCTCGGGGGCCGGCCGGGCGGCCGGCGGCGGTCGTGGCTCGGCGGGGCCCGCGCGGCCGGGGGGCTTCTGGGGGTGTGCGCCCCCAGCCGGCTGCCCTCGTGGATGCCTCCCGGCGGCGGCGGGCCCATGAAAGACTGCGAGTACAGTCAGATCAGCACCCACAGCTCCTCCCCCATGGAGTCGCCCCACAAGAAGAAGAAAATCGCGGCCCGGAGGAAATGGGAGGTGTTCCCGGGCAGGAACAAGTTCTTTTGCAACGGGAGGATAATGATGGCCCGGCAGACGGGCGTCTTCTACCTGACGCTCATCCTCATCCTGGTCACTAGCGGACTCTTCTTCGCCTTCGAGTAAGTGGCGGCGACAGCTCAGCGATGCCGCGTTCCTCTCTCCTCCCCCTTTCCGCCGACTACTTTCGTTTTCTAGAAGTCTTATCTGCCGTATCTTATTATATAATGGCAGCCCGCACTCCGGGGTGTTCTGTCAAGGGTCTGTTTGATTTTCAGTGCCCTGTGCCGGGCCAGGCTCCAGGACGCAGAGGAGAGGGGAGTGGGACACTTGTAAGGTGTGCCGCGCATAGCTGCTCTCCAGCGCCGGTGGGACTGGCAGGTGGGACCGCTGGTGACTGATCCGTGGCGCTCTCCACCGAGTTTGGGAACCTGCATGCCAGCCCAGATGCAGCCTGTACGGGAAGGGGGCTGCAGGAGATAGTTCTAAGTCAGGGATAAACAGACGTGATTGTTTTTTCTCCCTCTTGCTAACAAGATGCGGGGCCTTAAGCTCAGTTGGCTAAATCTTCTATATAACTTGGCGGCATAATAAAAAACATCTCGGTTATTTTAGGTTTAAAAGTGTAGGCTATCTAATGTACCCTGGATGGAGAATTGCATTATTTTCATTCTCCTTACTTGTTCATTCTTGATGAATGAGTTCTGATTTACCTGTGAGGTTTCCAAACTCTTCACTTTCAAAGAAGTTTCAATTAAAAAAAAAAAAGTCCAGAATAAACAGTTTGGGGACAGATGAAAGTAGACATGTAGGCCTGGGAAAAGTGTGACCTGATATGGCAACTTCTGATCTTCTGATGCCAGAGACAATACTTTGGAACTTTAAGGATTTTATCTGAAAAAAAAAAAAAAATAGTACATGTGAGTCTTTTTCAGGAACCAAATTGTCCAGAAGCAACTGTCTTCCTGCCAACCAATGAAAGGTCTTGTTTATTAATAGTCATTAGGTAAGACAGTTTAACCATATTCTGAATCAGTTTCAATTGCTCTGATTGAGTCCAGCATTTGGGATGCAGCTCCTTATGTAATCCCCCATAGCTGTGCTCAGTGAAAGTTGTAGTCATTTCCTCCCTCTAGACTTAGAAGAAAAAGTCATATATTTATTGGGAGTTCTTTGAGCTTCCCATATCCTGGTTATTATGGGGGGTGCTATGCCTTCAGCTTCCATCTGCTTCTGCTGTGTAGAGTTAATTAAAATCTTTTATGTTGTTTACTTTTGTCTTCGATAAGCATTAGTGGACTTGATCTTGTACCTGACTTTTGCAAGTGGAAATGCTATCTCAATTGGAAATGAGTGGTCTCTTGACAATGTTAATACTTTTCATGGGCAAAACCCTCAGACTCTGTTACGGGAAACATTTTGTATTTGAACACTGAGCTCTGATGAACAATTTTAACAGGATTAATTAGAATAGGGGAGGAGGGAGATCTCAGATGGTAGCTACCCCCTCCCCCTATTCTTTCTCTCACACAGGATTTCTCCTGCATTTTTGACTGTGACTTTTCCAGGTGTTTCTTAAGAGTTCCTGTTGTGCATGTTTGAGATTCCTTGGTGGAGTCGTGTGACGAGAGGGCAAGGGTGTGAGCAGGCATGCAGGTGGCAAGGAGGCATGCTCTGTGCCTGCTGCTCTTGCTTCTGTGGGTCCCCATCCAGAGCCAGCCTCTTGTCCGTACAGATCTACGGAAGCAGAAGGAAGGGCCCCAGGGATCCCTGACATAATCACATTCTGCACAGAATGAACACTGCTGCCACCGGAATGGAATGGTGATGCTATGTGTTTAACAGAGACGCCATCCCTCTAACGTGGCTCGGGTTACAGGTGGGCCTCTGGTAGGGCTGTATGCACTATGTCCCTAAAGTTACAAAAAGTTTTGGATAGATCCATATTGGCATTTTTGCTCTTTTCAGGGATTTGAAGAATGGAGACAATTGGTTGATTTTGTGATTGTGTTGCAGAGCTTCAGCCACAAGTGTGTTTTGTGTCTGATGATGAATATTGCATTTTTAAAAAATATATACCCAAATCCTTGCTGTATGGCTAGCCCCTCCCCCCATCCCAGTTAGTACTCACTATCTTTATTTTCTTAACTGTGTCTTCTAACCAAACCATCATAAACTTGTTTTCATTTCTTGGCCTGTGTGCTTTTTTTCTGAGAATTCCCCCAAAGTCCCCACTTGCAGGTTGTCATGGATCTTCTTCTGCATCAGCATCGTGCTGATGACTAAAGGGATAAGCTGGTGCACTGGGATTTTATTAGTACTATTTGCAGCATTATTTTTGTATCAGCTCAGTGGGAGTCAGTGTGTGTATGTGTGAGCTTGGTCTTCGTGGTTGTTGCTTCAACAAGGTGACTTGAACTCTTGGGAAAATAGGCCCATCGAGTATGAGTTTTCAGTTGAGAAAAATGATAGGTCTATTCAAATTTTAGAATATTGTGGTTTGCTAGGACCATTTGTCATTCCATTTAACTGCTTTGTCACAAGCATTGTGTTTTAAGTTCTTTACTCATTGCTAATGACAGAGTTAAATTAAATAACTTTGGCCAAATTAATTTGCTAGAGGCTCAAAGAACCAATTAGCCACTAGCATAGGAAATGGAATACCAACCAGCTAATCATTAAATGAGATTCTGAGGAAACACTGGCATTATCTGCCCCCTGCCTGCCTTTCTTCTGGCCTGGATCTAGTATTTGTTGAGTGCATGCTACATGGTCCCCTCCTTTCTATTTTGATAGCTTTTAATGTCAGTGGAATTTCCTTGTCCAACATTAGGATCTGTTTCCCCCGACAGTTATACAAAGGCAAATGAAAAATGGGAGACGAAAAACACGTAACTTCCAACTTCGGGTTTGGACCTCCTTTACCTGAACCTCTTCTCTCACCCCTCCTCTCATTCCTGACCTTGAGCAGAGGAACCTGTTCGTCGAAGAGAAATGAACTTATTGGAACTCAGCAACAGATATTGATGCTTCAACCCCTGGAGAAAGGCAGGGTAGAAATTTTTATTCCCATCTGGGAGATGAGGTGAGTGACTGGGACAGGTCCCAGGATCACCTGAGATTCCAGTACCGGTGTGGGAAGGCTCCTGCCCACAAAGCCGGTGCTCCTTCAGACCACTGTGAGTAGAAATAGATAAGGGACAGGGCTTGTGGAAAGGCAGATCCCAAGATTCTTGCCAGCAGTATGACCCTTGGCAAATGATTTGTCTTTTTAGCCTCCATTTCCCAATCTATAAAAGGGATTGATAATATCTACCTTTAAATATCGTGAAGATGAAATGAAAAAGTATACTTAGTACATTGTCCAGTATATAGCAACTGCTTAATAAATGGTAAATATCACCAGAGCACACCTAGAAGTAGCCTCCTGAGGACCCTGGCTGCCCTTTTCTGACAGCTTTTCAAGGGGAGGGAATATACAGATTAATAAGGAACCATGACAGTGACTGAGAGCATATTAGGGCCAGAAAATGTGGAGCTGTGCGGTCACTCATTATAAAAGACCTTCACCCAGCCCAGGAGCCTGTGTGAAACAGTGTCCTGGGTCTCACCCCTGCAGAGGGGAGTCCTGAAGGCCTGGGGAACTGCCCTGATCCAGGCCCTGGGTTTGGTTTCATCTCCATTTTGGAGCCACCATCCTGAATTGTGGAGACAGTGGAGAAAGCTACCAGCAGCGGCCAGCTGGAACACCATGCCCTTTCTCAGGCAGCCCAGGACTGCCCTCTTCTGCCACTTTTGTTCAACCTGTGGAGCACTGATGAGAGGTGACAGCTGTTCATAGCATTTGAGGGAAAGGAGCCGATGGCAGCTCCACACACTTCACTGCTCCTGAAGGGTGTTAGATCTCATGGAAGACTCCAGAACTGGGATTTGGAAAGATCAGTGAGCATCATCGATTTCTTTACCTCCCTCCCTCCTGCCCACCTTCTGCCTCTCTCCCACACACCCTATTTTCTTTATAGCTGAAATTCTGAAAATAAAAAGCCTTTGGTTCTGAAATATTGAAATTTTACATCTCTTGATCACAGGGGCAGAGAGAAGGTCCTGTACCCTATGAGGTGCAGGGGGCCTGTTTAAGTCAGGGGTGTGGCCGTGGCTCCCAGTTCTGGGCTGTCACCTCTGATGGTTCTAATGTGTTACTGGCACTCAGATGTGAGAATTTGGGAACATTCTCAAATTTCTCATTGCTAAGAATCCATTGATGATTTTTTTAAAAAAAGCCTTATGTTTTTTTCTTTCTGTTCCTTCCTTCTTTCCTTCTCTTCCTCCCTTCCTTTCTTTTGTTTTTCAATTAGTTATTCCCCTCTGAAAATAAATGATGAACACTTGGGAGTCGATAGAACTTTCACCTCAAAGATGGAGCTTGAGGCTCTCACTGGTAAACAAAAATGTCATTTCCTATAACAAAGTCACTGTCATGGGTGGGATAACTTTTATAATTTAGTAGAAGGTGTTGCCCTTGAAACATAGAAGGATACCCATCTGTTAGTCATCTTTCTGCCACTATAACAAAATACCAGAGATATAACTTCCAAAGAAAGATGGCCATTTTTTTTGGTTCATGGTTTTAGAGCTTTCAGTCCACAATTTGGTCGACTCATTGCTCTCAGGTGTCTGGTGGACATGCAGGATGGCAAGTGGAAACATGGGAAAGAAAAACTGTTCAACCTATGACCAGGAAGCAAAAGAGGAAGAGGAAGGGGTCAGGGTCTCACATCCCTCTGAGGGCACACCCCCAAAGACCTAAGAGCCTCCAGTGGAGCCTCACTTCCCAAAGGTTCCACCATCTCCCAATGGTGCCTCCCTGGGGACCAAGCCTTTGGGGGACATTTAACATTGAAATGATAGCTGCAGGTGCCGTCTCCCATAAATGAAAGTGTCATCTCCATAATAATGTCTCTGTCATAACTGGGATAACTCTTATTATCTAGTAGAAGGTGCTGCCTTTATAACACTTAAGGACTCCATCTTTTATCACACTCCTATGCAGAACTGTATCCAGGTCTCCACCATCTCAGAAGAAACGTCTGCAAAGTGTTGTGTTCTTTTGGCCAAACATGAGCCTTGCTGTGTCCAGTAGAACAATGTAGAGCTGATACAGATGATAGTAGATGACCCTCCGGACCTTACCAAAGCGCATTACTGTTAGCACAGTACATGAAGTCAAGGACATTTATAACCCACAGGAATTTTAGGTGACTTCACGACCTTATTAGTGGTACACCTCTGTAATCCCAGCTACATGAAAGGCTGAGGCAGGAGGATCACAAATTCAAAGCCAGCCTCTGCAACTTAGCAAGACCCTGTCTCAAAAAGAAAAAAAAAAAAAAAATGGTGTGGGGGTTAGAGCTCAGAGGTAGAATGCTTGCCTAGCATGGATTCAGTCCCCAGTGCTGCAAAACAAACAACAATGAACAAAGCCTTAGTAATGAGCTCTTGACATGAAGGCACTTGTCGATTC
The DNA here is from genome assembly GCF_902686445.1 of Sciurus carolinensis. Taxonomy (NCBI): domain Eukaryota; kingdom Metazoa; phylum Chordata; class Mammalia; order Rodentia; family Sciuridae; genus Sciurus; species Sciurus carolinensis. The sequence continues at coordinate 10,083,972 of NC_062219.1, read as the reverse complement.
ATTTGTGTGTGCGTGATCAGTAATGCGGGCAAGTCCCTCAAGGCTGGGACTCCTGTTTGTTTTGTTCACTGCCACATCTGCAGTCCTTGACTAGAACTCGCCTGCACCTGACCCTCAATAAATACTTGTTGTTTAATGAAGTAATCGTAATATTGAAACTTGGGTTTTTGCACTTTGTAAATGTGGGTATATTAATAAAATTTATCACTAATCATGTCTGTGGAACACATTTGCCTTAGAATCTTTGACTATTCTGTATAATTCTTCTGAATTCAGAATAAAGCAACATCCCTTTTCATATGTAAATTGAAGCAGAGGAGAGAGATTTTCTTAGGTACTTAGAAAACTAGTGGTACGGTTGGGATTCACTTGGCTTACTGAGACTTCTTTGTAGGGTTTCTTTATTTTTGACCTACATGTTTTAGGGAAATAAAGCACTGTGTGATATAAATGTTACTAAACAACCACCAGCACCTGGAATAATTTCCTGTTTTATGGATTCTCGACTTTGGACACTCAAATTGATCAAATAAAGCTCTCAAGGATACTGTTGACCACTCACATTTTATTGCATTATCTCTCAGCTAGTGGGAAGTGATACCATACTATGGAGAAAGAACTCCTGGAGGTTCCTAAAATAGGAGAGTGATGGTTAATTATTTAATGGGTCATATCTGCATATCCTGGAGATTTTTTCTTTTGCTGTACAATGTTGCACATAATTTATTCATAGCAGAGTTATTATGTCTTAGCCAGAGAATTTAAATAAAGGATTTCAAGGAAGTGCTTCATTCTTTTATAGCCCAGGTTCTTAGGAAAACAAAAAGCATTGGTGGTCAATAGATACTTAAATAAGTTACATCCAGGAACTGTGTCTATGAAATGTGTGCTGGTTCTGGTAAGGTGGGGTCCATCTTACTGCTCTTGTTCGGCTCTTCTCTAGATTTAAAGGCCAACCCCAATTCAAACTTATCTTTACAAACTGGATGATCTTCTATTGTCTCGATTTTTACCTTTAAAAAGTATATTAATTTATGGGGAGGATTATGTATAGCACTGGTACAAGTTCTTAAATAAAATACTATCACAAACACTCATAAAACTACCATCCAGTCCAAGAATCAATCAATACCATTGCTTTCTTAATTTAAAATTTTTAATTGATTCACAAAAATTATACATATTTATGGGGTGCCAAGTGATGTTTCTATTCATGTAAACATTTTGTAATGTTTAATTCAGAGTAAGCATATTTATCTCCTCAAACATTTATCATTTCTTTGTGGTGCAAACATTCAAAATCCTTTCTTCTAGCTTTTAAAAAATTGTACTGGCGTTTTGGATTTCTTCATATCCTGGCTGCTGCCGCCCAGGCTCAACTTGCCTGCCACCCTGGGGCTATCACAGACTAACTTGCCTGCCACCCTGGGGCTATCACAGACTGAGCCTCATCAGGCATTATTGCTACCTCCCCCCCCCCCAAATGATAGGTAGTTTAGTTTGGTTTATTTTTTCTTTATAAATATAGTATCATGCCATATGTAGTCTTTTTAAAAATGATAGCATTGATTTAGTATGTTCTTAACACAAGAGAGCATCACACTGAATACATTTAATTCTGCAGATGTCACAACTTTTTAGTTTGAAATGATTTCAGAGTTCTAGAACAGTTGCAAGAGTAGTTCAGAGAACTCTTGTATACCGTCAGACAGATTCATTAATTGTTGACATCTGTCATTACTCTTCTTTCCCTGGTCTTGCTCTTTGTTGTATCTTCCCCCTGAACCCCTGAAGAATAAGTTGCAGACATCATGCCCTTTCTTGTTCAAATACTTCAGCATGTAATTCTTAATAAAAAGAATAGTCTCTTACATAAGCACAATACCAGGATCAATTTCAGGAAGGAACATGGATATGATATTCCATATTCAAAATCTGCCACTTGTCTCAATATAGTTGGGTTTAAGTTGATCATTTTGGCATGTGTTTTCTTCTTATCTAATATGCATTTTGTTTTTCTTTTCTATCTTCTTCCTTCTTTTAAATGAAATTTATATTTTTATCTTCTTTAAAAAATTTGAATTTTTTTGTGCTATTTTTAGTAGTTGCTTAAGAGATCACAGCTTGTAATTTTAACCAAGTAACAGTGTTGTACTTCAAAAATAATGTAAGAAACACAAAACATTTTAATTCCCCTTATTTTTCCCTTTCTTTGTATTCTTATTGTTCTAGATTTTATATGTATGTGTACTAAAAAACCAATAATGTTATTTCTAAGTGGTCAATAGTATTTAAAAGAAACAGGAAGTAAATACAAAATATAAGATAAAGATATTTTAAAACAAGATATACATGCAGATGTAAAATATACATGTATACATATATAAAGCATGAATACATTTTATATCTGTACATAAATAAAATATCTAATAGTTAAAATGGACTTTTATATTTATCTTTACATATTTGGAATTTTGGGTACTCTCTGTCTCTTTCACCTGTATAATTTTTTTTTTTTTTTTACTTCAAGTGTACCCCCCACCAAATCCTAGACTTGGGACTGGGGATTGAATTAGGGGCAGGCTACCACCGAGCTACATCTGCAGCCCCTCCTTTTTTTTTTTTTTTCTGAGACAGGGTCTTATTAAGTTACCCAGACTAGCCTCAAACTTGTGATCCTTCTGCTTCAGCCTCCTGAGTCACTGGGATCTCAGGTGTGTACCACCATACCTGGCTTAAAGTGCTTTTTACTCTACATTTCTTGTCTGTAGGATTGCTGGTGACAAATTCTCTTAGCTTTTGCTTTTTCTGAAAATGTTTATTTTGCCATCAGCTTAAAGGATATTTTCAGTGGCTATGGACTTCTGTGCTGATAGTTTATAGCAGACCTTGATGACATTGACCAGTTGTCTTTTGGCCTCTATTTTTTCTGATGAGAAAGTAGCTGTTATTTTTAAGAATTTCTCTCCTATACATAATGTGTGATGTTTCTCTAGCTTATGTTTTCTTTTTTTTTTTTTTTCACAGATGAAGTGTGAGATACCTATATGTGACATTCTCCATATTTATCCTGATTGGAGTTTGCATAGGTTCTTGGATCTGTGGGTTAATATCTTTCATCAGGTTGGGGAATTTTTCATCCATTATTTCTTTGAACATTTCTTTTTATCCCCTTCTCTTTCCTTTCCTGGAACTCCAATTATTTATATATAAAATCATTTTATATAGTCCCATATATATTACTTTATTTCATGTGTTTTCTTTATTTTTTTCTCTTTGTGTTTCAGATTAGGTGATACCTTCAGGTTTACTGATCCTTTCTTTGTTAAGCCATTTTTGTTGTTTTTTTTTTTTATTTTGAACATTTCTACACTGAAATTTAAAATAGATTTTTATAGTTTCTGTCTGGGCTGAAATTATTTATCTGTTCATGTCCATATTTTTCACTAGATCCTTTGACATATTTTTTGGTAGTTATTTTAAAATTCTTGCTTAATAATCCTAACATCTGTGTCATCTGTGAATCTGCCTCTTTTGCTATTTCTTCTCTTGGCTACATTTTCTTCCTTTTTTGCATGCCTCATCATTTAAAACTTTTTTTTTAGTTGTAGATAGACAAAATACCTTTATTTTATGTGGTGCTGAGGATTGACCCCAGTGCCTCACACGTGCTAGGCTAACACTCTATCACTAAGCCACAACCCCAGCTCCTGCCTCATCATTTTTTATTGCATGCCAGACATTGTGTGTGAAAGAATTATAGAAATGGCAGTAATTTAAAATGTTTTCAGGTCACTAGTGTATGGGCTGAGTCAATCGGATTTGTATAACTTGAGTATTTCTTATCTAAAATGCTTGGGATTAGAAGTGTTTTGAATTTTATTTATTTTTCAGATTTTGGAATTGTGCATATACTTAAGATATCTTGAACATGAGACTCAAATTCAAACACAAAATTTGTTTCTGTTTTAGCTGCACCTTACGCACATAGCCTGAAGGCAATTTTGCATGGTATTTTTTGTTTGCCTACATTCTGATGTACCCATCTCGTGAGGTCAGGTATGGAATTTCTACATGGTATCGTTTTGCCACTCAAAAGTTGTTTTTTGGAGCCTTTTGAATTTTGGATTTTTCTATTAGGAATGCTCAATTCATAATTGAAATGGGTGTGGGTTTGGGGGAAGCTTTATTTAGACTCATTTCATCACTGGCTTTAGATGTTTTGAGGGCAGAATCAGAAGTTTCCTTTTACAGGGCTTGAGTTCTGAGCAGGGGATGAACTAAAGATCTCTTTATACTCCCTAGCCCAGCACCAGTTTTCTCAGAACTGTAGATGATTTCTCTTTGCTTTTTAGCCTGACTGCCAGCTTTTTGGGTCAGCAGGGAGTTATCTTTGCTTTCAATCCTGCCCTGGCTTTCTTAACCTCAGGACATCTCTACTGGCTGCTCTGCACAACTTTGGAGGCTACCTCAGTGGCTTGGAGTGACTGAGAGTGACATTCTCGGTTTTATGCTCCAAACTTTTTGTGACATAGGCCTCAGTCAGATAGCTCTTATCTCTCCTGCTGGCTGGTGGCACACACCTATTCTGTGGCCAAGATTCCTTGGAATTCTGATCCATAGGAAGTCCTCCTGTGTGGTTCCTGATGCTGGTTGAAAGTTTAGCTGGCTTATGTTCACAGCTCTCTGTGATTTTCTGATCCTTCCCACTGCTACACTAGGGACAGAAGCAACTGATGGCCTTTTTCTCTTGGGAAGGGCTTTGCCATATCTAGGCTTCTTTGCATTTTGGGCTCCCCGACAGATTTTAAAGGCTATGCTTTTGTAGCTAATCTGACTCGTTCTTGTGTGGGAGTGATTGCAATCACAACTTCCAACTTGTGAATTTTTTAACTTAATATTGTGTTTCTCAGATTCATTTATATGTTGCATATATATGTAATTTGTTTTTACTATTATAATATTTGATTTCTGTAAATGCACTCAGTTAATTCTTTATTTTTTCTTTAATCTTTCTCCTTTGATCCCTCACTGATTCTTGGGATTTGCTGACATTTTATAAGGTAGAATATGCAAGAGTGCCACTTCATAGATTTTGACCTTGAATATGTGCTGCCAGTAACTATGACGTCCAGACCCAAATGTGTGGGCCTGAATCACTGGAGGAGTAGCATGGGATTCGGTGGCTTTCACACGATGATAAAATATTTGTCAAAATGCTAAATTCTAACTATCATCTGATCTGAAGCTACATATAATTACGAGCCAGGTTTACAGAAATGTATGTCCTTATGATGAGTGAGGTACTTTGTCCCAAATCATCTTCTACTTCAATTTTGTTTTGTTTTGATTTTTGGTACTGGGGATTGGACCCAGGGGTGCTTTAACACTGAGCTACAGCCCCGTCTCTTCTGTTGTTTACTTTGAGACAGGTTCTAAGCTGCTAAGGCTGGCTTCCAGCTTGTGATAACTTTGCCTCAGCCACCTGAGTGGCTGAGATTACAAGTGAACAGCAGCACGTTGGTTTTGGAGGTCTTCTCTGATCTCATACCTCTGTTACATACAGCTGATTCCTCATGTGGCTGGCTTAGTCCTTGTAGACTATCAGTCCCAGCTGCTCCACATGAGAGAGAAAACCATTTCCACTACCAGTAGGATCCAAAATGGAGAGCAGGCTGACAACCCTGCCTCTGCGCCTGTTCCTCTTTCTCGGACTCTACTATTCCTATAGTCCGTAGATGTTGGACTGTCCTTAATTTAGGCCTGTTTTTTGCTCCAGTCTCCTTTACCCTTCATACCATGAAAATAGACTTTCCTGTTCCCCTTTAGAGATTTTCAAGGTAGACTTGTTTTCAATTGTAGCAGGGCCATTTTATTTTAGAATAATTTAGGCACATTTTAAGACTCTATTAAAAATGGAACTGAAACCATTTCCATACACTTTCACACTGGATTTTAGAAACTGCTGACTTACAAGTCCGTGGGAACTGGTGTTACCACCAGGCACCATCAGAATGTGACAGACCAGGCAGGGCCGCTGATAGAGGAGGGTGTAGCCAACGACCCTCTGGGGCTGGGCGTGTTTGCCCTGCGATAGGCTTATCAGGTGGTCCAGACCTCTGGGGAAGAAATTACGCTCCCTCGGCGTGCTAGCTTTGGGTGGTTTTCAGACGCTTCTCATGCAGGGCAACTGCTTATTTTAACATAAAACACTGCATTCTGTTTGAGGCATGAGTTCTACTTACTGAGAAATGATTGCCTCTCTTTGTACTGACTGCAGAAATAAAATAGGTCCCCAAGAGATGTGCTCCTGGCAAGATCCAGTGTGCTTTTCTCAGATGTCATTTTTTACAGCACTGGGGATCAAACCCAGGGCCTTATCCTTATCCTGGGCACAGACTTTCCCACTGAGCTGCTTCCCCAGCCCTTAATTCTTCCTTTTCACTCAGAGAAAGACGCGGGTGGCTTCTCCTCTTTGGAAACTTTCTTCCCTTGACTTCTGGGACTTCTGGATGCCTTCTGCTTTACTTTGGTTGCTGCTGTTTCTCCTGTTATGTCTGCTCTCACCCTTATTGCCTGGGGTTACCTGCTTGTCCCCTTCTGCCTTTCCTCAAGCAGTTTGCATTGTCATTGGGTCCTCTCTGGCCTTTTGGAAAGTGGCTTTCACCCCTGGCTCTGGCCCTGGTCTTGCACTTCCTCTCCTCTGACTCAGGGCACCTTGGAAACCCCCTGTGCCTCACAGTTCTGGAAGGGCCCTGCTCTGCTCTCGGTGACTGCGTCCTGGGCTTGCTCTCTTTTCATCCTTTCTCGGGTGCCTTCTGCCGTCTCTGGGGCTGCTTTCTTCCTCTGTCTCTGAACTTAATGAACTGGTTTTCAAACATTTTTGCAACTTCTCTGACACACTTCCCATAGGAAGGTAGTCAGTTCCCCTCCTCTTGACTATGGGGCGCCCCTGTGTGAGGAGCAGTTGGTGGCAGGGCTGCGGCTCTGTGGGTTCTGAGGTGAGCTTAGGCAACGGGCCAACACTTCTGCCTGCCCCTGCCCCTTCTGCTCTCAGGAGAGAGATGCACCTTCAGGGTACTGAGCTGCCCTCTGAGTCTGGCCACCTGGAGTTTCCTGTGGTCCAGAGGTTGGATGACTGCAGATAAGACCACACACGGGCAGAGTGACCGTGCAGTCCCTGGCTGGATGAGTGACTTCACCTGGTGCCAGCTGAGCCCTCCCCACCGGGTTCTCTTGCCTCCACCCCCATCTTTTGCCCAGTGAAGGCTGAATGGAGCAGATGGGAGCGATCTCTGCTGAGCTCTGTTCAAATTGCAGATTCATGAACAAAATAAGGTCATTGTTTTAAGGCACTGTGTTTGGGGGAGGTTTATCATACAGCCATAGTAACTGGAAAACAGCTATCAGAAATTCTCAGATGGAGTGTTGGGACTGGTTTGGGGCACGTAGTGATGAATGTGTGACAGACAGCAATCAAGTCACAGTGCTGAAGTTTGAGCACTATTGTTTTTAAATTACGGGTCAGCTCTTCTCACTGAATTCTGTTCCAGTGTGTTTCCTGGAGGCGAGAAGAAGAGCTACTGCACCACCCACTGTCCTGGCCAGCTCTGGCTCTTCCGTGGGAGAAGTCATCTGTCATATGCGTCCTGGTGGGAAAGTCCAGTGGTCTAGGTCTGGGCACCCTGTGCCTAGGTGGCTATCCTACTTCCTTTCCCACTTCCTGGCTCTAGTGTTCCCTCGCTCCACCCTTCAAACTCCCAAATTTCCTTCTACACGGGAACTTACTCAGACACCTGTTGTGTGGGAAACCGAACTCATGCAAACCTGTTTAATGTGATATTCAGGCCTATCTATTTTTCCCAACGTGTTAAATGCGCTGGATGCGTCTGTTCCTTAATGTCTTGGTGTCTGACAATCCTGTCTGTTGAGTTTGAAGGGGACTGAATCTGGGCGACCCTGTTTGTGCCACGAGGTCCAGTTTTCTCAGGGTTACTGAGAGGCCAGAGGCCTGTTCTCCTGCTTCAGTATGCTTGAGACATACTGAGTCCTTTTCAGAAGTAGCATGTGGTGGCTTTGTGGTCTGCCTTGCAAGCGAGCACCTTGGCAGCCAGTGATCCCCGGTAATTTGATCTTTCCAGGGGCCTCAGATTTTATGAACAAAGCACTTCATCATCTTGAATGGTCCTCTTTTGGGGTCTTTAAATGCCATGAGTTTCTCATATACACATTCTTGATGGTAGATAAGGGCATTTTTGAATGTAAAAAGCCAAAGTCAAGTTAAATTCTGCAGCTATATATGGTCTATTTATCTTTCTCAGCAGCGAGAATTCTTTACTCAGATGACCTCACAGTTACTAACTTGATTTAAATTTTCCTGCTTCTCTCTAAGATTGCAACCCATGCAAATTAAACCTCAAAATGGTCCCAGCACACACATTCAGGTGGTGACAACTACTCTACTTAGGAGACATGCTGAGTTTATGTTCTTATTCCACTAACTATCAGCATATTTTGCGAATATTTCAAAAAGTATACTCTTGTCTTTCTAAAGGTAAGTGGCTACTGAATGTTAGCTCTATCATCCAAAATCACTGTGTTGTCAGGACCAACATTGTTTTATGTTATATTTCTTCTTAGGCTCAAAGTGAAAAGCATAAGGGCTGGGTGTGTTGCTCAGTGCTGGAACACTGGCCCAGCGTGTGAAAGGCCCTGGGTTCATTCCCCAGCACTACCAAGTAAATAAATAAATGTGGGAAGCACTAATTTTAAGATGCACGCTTTTGAGCCAGAAAATATGAATATTCTGTTTTTTTCCTAAATTTAGAAGATGAGGTGGCAGCAAAGTTCAGCCCACTCATCTATAACTATGCTCTTCTGCCTCTTGGTTGTGGGGGTCATGAGAGGTGGGGAATGACTTCTCAGGAAGCTGTCCCTCTTCTTGAGCCTGAGATTAAGATTTCTCTTCGTCCGTATGTGGATTGTTGACTTTGCAAGTTTCCCTGGGTTTGTTCATGTGACCCTGGTGGTACTGTCAACAAAGGTCTCAGGCCTTCCTGGATGGAGCCCTGGTCAAACATAAAGCAGGGGTGTTAAAGTGGGAAGTAAATGAAGGGTTTCCCTACATGTGCTCTTTCTCTATGATTAGTTCTCTTTTGGTGTCATAATAAATTACCACAAATTTAGTGACTTGAAATAATGTAAATTTATTATCTTACAGTCTATAAGTCAGAAACCTGACCCTGGTGTCAGGCTAAGACCAAGGAGCTGGCAGGGCTGGGTCCTTGTCCAGCAGCTATGGGGGAATCTATATCTGTGCTTTTACAACTTCTAGAGCTGCTTTGTGACCCGCTCCTTCCGTCTTCAAAGCCAGCCACATGCCACCTTTCTGTACCTTTCTTCTGTAGTCACTTCTTTTTCTGCAGCCAAGACATGCCCTCTGATTTTAAGAAGCTGTGAGTTTACACTGGGTTCCCTTGATAATCCAGGATCCCATCTAAAGGGCCTTAATGTCCCTACACAGGAAAAGCCCCTTGGCAATGTGAGATTACCTATGCATAGGTTGGGATGTGGACAGTTTGGGGGGAAAATACCACCGTCCTTATTTTTCCCCAGTTAAGCTGAACTTAAAAGTCTGAACACTTTTGCACAATCCTCTGAGCAGGACTTGGTAACCTGAAACCATAAAATGGGCAAACAGAGTAGACTCTTGGTTATCTATGGGATTCTGAGGAAGTCAGGAGATGAAGCAGAGTGCTCAGGGACTGACCTGTCATGGACAGGGTCTCAGGGAAGTCGACTCTGGCGCAAGGGTTAGTCTGAGGGACGTTTGCCAGGGTGGGCTCTTGGATTGACCTATGTGGAGTGAGGGTCGCCAGGCTGGGCAGATGTAGTCACAGCAGTCTTCTGACGTCCTCTGGCAAGGGACTGGCCTTTGGATGCCTGCATGACTGCTCATTGATTGTGGTGGCTCCAGAAGGGGGCAAGACCTTGGTGGAGGTGACTATCTTCAGTTGCAGTTTCCTGAGAGGCGCTCAGTGGAAAGCTGGCCAGAGACCAACATTCCCAGCAGCTCCTGGAATGAATGCTCCCCCGCTGGAAGCACAGGCAGTGCGAGTGCGGGGTTGTCTGCCTGGCTGACCACAGTGTCCACTACAGTTAACCACAGGTGGATGTCATAGATGGTCAATTGCCCAGCGGGGTGATGCAGACTTTGGGGAGACAAACCCAAGTCTAGGCGAGCGAGACTCCAGCTTGCAGCAGCAGGTGGACCCAGATGGGCCCAGGCAGGCAGAGCCTGGGAAGAGGAGGCAGAACAGAACAGTGATGGGATTTGGTGGAATGTGGAAACAGTCCCAAGAAAGAGGTTCAGCAGGAAGCTTTGTGCCCCCGTGGTGGTGGGGGGACTGGGAGTGTTCTGACAGTTGGAGAACAGGGCCTCAAGTGCAGGGACCACGACAGGTCAGGATGGGGATGGGGCTACCACTGGGCATGGGATGGGGTCAGGTGGCGCAGCAATCTGGAGTGGGAAGAGCTATTGCCCTGGCTGTATTTGTGGGGAGGAGAGGGAAGCCACGGGAAGGCCTGGCTGGATCCGACATATGACTCAACTTCCTGCTCAGTTCTGAAAGACCTGTCTCCTCCATGGAAGACTGAAATATTTCATTGTTTTCTTCTCTCTCTCCACCTAAGACAGGAGAATGGGAGTAATTATGCTTTAGAGAAAGTTTGAGGAAGGACCTTCTTCCGAGTCAGGGTGACTGTGAAGGTGTTTGTAAGAACACAAAGGATCGTATCACCTGAAAGCCCTTCTTTTTTATTTTGGAGCAAATATTGCCTTTCTTGTTTGGAATTTTTTGGTTAGAGAAAAGGATGCTGTAGTGATAATGATCCCTTTGCAGGCAGATTTTCTTTGCATCTACACTGACCAATGCCACAGAAGAGAAAAAGCTCTGGTGTGTGTTGTAAGGTAAACATAAGGGGAGGTTGGAAAATAGCTTGCTCATTTCCACAGTCTCCAGTCAATTAGGTGAATTCAGCCTCTAAAGAAAAATGGTTTTACTTGGAGTGTCTGGTCTAATGCATTGATCAATGACATGGACGTTTGTGAACCCATGTGATTTTCTGCAGGAGACCCCAGCTGACTGTTGATCAAACTTTGCTTTCTTCATTGACAGCACTTAGACCAATGGATGACATCACCCCTCTGAGCAGGAGCCTCATTTCCGTTCCTTTCAGGCCCCCTGTTTTTGTTGTTTTCTTCCTGACATTTTCCCACATATCTTTCTTCATAAAATTTTTACTTTTTCTTTTTTCTTTTTTTGTTAGTATTTCTTGCTCGCTTGAGTCATGAAATATTTATTGAGTGTCATCGCGTGCTGAGCACAAGGTGGTGTGCTTTGGAGATAGAGTCCCTGTGACACACATCAGTGCAGGTAAATTGGTGAGCTGCTGTCTGATGTCAGGGCCAAAGTTAGTCTTTTCTGACTATTCCAAGACGCACCATGATGTGACCTAAGAAATAAAGGCGTCGTCTCGCCCGCCCTGTGTGGATGGATGCATGAGCCCTTTCTTCAGGCTTCTGTCTCCTCATAATTGGTGTCTTTTCGCTCGCAAGACTTTTGTTTCAAGGTACAAAAGCAGGTGTTGTTATTGTCACTTGTATTAACCACCAGAAAGTTAATGGGTTCGTGAAGAAGAAAGATCTGGAAGGAGAAAGTTCTGGTGCACTTTCAGCCCTGTGCCCCTTCCTTTGCATGTCACAGGCATGGGCCCACTTCCCAGCAACAGGCGGTCAGGATGGCCCTGGTCCTGATGCCACATGGGAGCCTGCTGCAGCACATGGGCCCACAAGTACCAGTAAGGTGACTCTGAGAGGGGACCGGGCGATGGCGTTGGGCAAGGGGGATTTCGCTCAGAGCCGTGCAGGCTGTCGCTGTCCAGGCTGGATTAAGGACTTCTAGAGGCATAAACACTGGGAAGTTTCTGTGGCCAGCCCTCTTCACCAACACGTGTAACTTATATTAAACCGTGGAACACAGTTTGTTTTCCCAGTTGAAAAATTGTGAATAAATTCATCGAAGCTGAACTTCCTCGTTTTTTGTGCTTCCTTCCTGCGCTCCATGCCGCATGGTCTCCCCCGCCATCGTCTCCCCCGCCATCGGCAGAGCCTGGTTCAGGGAGGGTTGTTGGGTAGGGCCGAACCCCAGCCCAGCCCTCCACACCTTTCCTGGGACCCTCCTCCAGAATGTCCACCCCAGGGTGAGAAATACTCCTGTCACCTGTAGAGCTGCTTCTGCCCCCAGGCTCTGTTCCGTGAACAGTGGCAATGGGGGTGGTGACTGGATGGCCCCTGTGTACCCTACACGCCTGGGCAGTGGCCTTCAAATTTTAAGGGTGACCTACACTAAACAGTGCAGCAGGACACACCAAGGAGTTCTGCAGGACGGTGCTGGCTCTGACCACAGCCCTCAGCTCTGTTCTGTCCTGCCGTCGTTTATTTCAGGAGACTTCAGTAGGTAGGGCCTCTCCACCGCTGACTTGATTCCGTGACCCGCACCTTGCTGTGCAGCGCTCCCTTCCCCAGCCCCGCAAGTCGCTCCCCCTGCCTGCCACGGGTGCCAGGTTCTCCTGCACTTGTCTTCACCCTGTTGTGGTCTCTGCCCGGATGTCCTGCCACCTCCTGCCAGGAATCTGTGAATTGCAGGCAGCCCACCTTTCCTGTCTTAAGCACGTGTGATTTAGAAAGCCTTCTGGACACTGCTGGCAGCAACCCATTCCCGTGTCCCAGCACTTTGTCCCCGTGACTCCAGCTCTTAGCACCTGGTGCCGAGGTGGCAGCGCACACCTTTCCTGTGCACCAGCCTCGGAGCTCACAGCCCAGTCCTGTCTTACTGGTCCTTGTCTTTCATGCCTCTGGCCCTAATGTGTGACTCACAGTAGGTGCTAGATCAGCGTTTCTAGAATAAAACGATGATGCCGGGAGGGGAGGGGCCAAGGGCAACTCGCCTTTTAGCCCAGGCCCAGCATTTCGGGGTCCCGGCTCCTGGTCTTGCAGGGGCCTCCTTCGCTGTCGCTGGCCAGGTGCTGAAGCCTTCCCATGAGAAGCCGCGGAGGAGTGGTTACCCGAGTTCCGTCGTTTAGACCGAGAGTCAAGGGCATGATCCACTTCTAACATAGGTGCCTTCAAGACAACTGTTTTTTTTTTTTTGTTTGTTTGTTTTTTTCTTGTTTAGTGTTGACCCTTAGTAAAGGATATCCTGGAATTTGACTGGCTACGTGCAGGAGCCCCTTTCTCTTAGTACTGATCGTACGTGAATAGAACTGGTAAAAACGACCCTCCTTTTACAGAGGAGGTAATGGGGCCCACGAGGCCGAGGCGACGGACGTGGGGTTGCGCAGTGCAGCAGTGAAGGGCTGCTCCGCGCGTCTCCGCCGCAGGATCCCTTTTAAAATAACCAAGAGGGCGAAGGAGAGCGTGATGTGCGGGTCCTCCGGTCCGCGAGCGCATTTCAAGCGTGGAATTCTTTTGACAGTTCTGCTGTAGGCTCGGCTTTCCCGGGAAGCGGTGGCAGCCCTCCACTGCGGGCCTCGCGGAGGGAGCTGTTTTCAGGCAGGCAGCGTGAGAACTCTTGCTTTCTGAACTGGGCTCCATCGCAGAGTGTACAATAAAAATTTGTGCTAATTTTCACCTTAGTTTGTAGATTCAGCTTTTAGAGCTCATAGATTCTCACCTGCTCTCATTAAAGATCCTAGCACAGAAAAAGAAATGGAAATATAATCCCTAACAAGCATCCTTGGGCGGGAAGTGGGTTTTAAACAAAATTTCCTCGTTTTGCCTCTTTCAGCAAATACCTTTAGGCTGTGTCACAAGCCAGAAGGAAAGTAAATAACCTACTTGGTCTTGAACCAAAGCATGTATTTTGTGACATGTGTGATCATTTAGTTGGTTAGAATGCAATAGTCACTGGTGTTTATTTTCTTTCTTTCTTTTCTTCCATTTTTAATCCTGATGGAGGACGTTCTTTCTTGCCTGCATAGTTGACCCACAAGCTCTAGGACCCTGCACTGTGTTCCCCGCACCATTGTGCCCTTCCCTGAGGATTAGAAGGTTTGAGGCTGGCCCGACCTCTCCCCTAAGAATTCTCTTCACTTGTCACATTGTTTCTGTGGGAAAACACATTTCCAATTCCAAACAACCTGCCTTCGAATTAACTCTGGGGGCTGCCTGTTCCCTAAGAAAGCAAGTGTGTTCTTTAGAGCTGATTAGCTAAGCAGACAGAGCTCATTAGCTTAGCTTAGTTTAGCAAGTACGATCTCATTAGCTAATGTGACACCATGAAACATGAGCCTCAACCTTGGGAGAATGAGAGGCGGCCAGGAGGTGGCAGGCCTTGGGGACCACCGCGAAACCACCTCTCCAAGACAGGGCTTCCGTGGTGGACTCCTGCTTGGCCAGCACCCATGTGTGCTGGACAGATGACCTGCTGGGCAGGCATCAGACAGGGGACGCTCCCCATGTGGGCCACCTGTGAACTCACGCCAGACACCAGCTAAGGGTTCGCTTGTTCTCAAAGCTCACAGCCCCCAGTTCTAGGTTCTTTTATTAGTTCCATCTTTCAGTTGAGGAAATAGATTAAGTCTATATCATTAGAGTCTGTTGTTTATAGAGACTGGTATTTGTTCACAGTGGCGAAACAGCTGTTTTCTTTAAAAAGTGGTTTATGTCCTCCTACACTGATTTGTAGGGCCGGTATTAAACATTCTTTGCTGTGCTAAGATCCTCAGTGTTGATAGGTGCCTTGGTGGGTGTCTGTGATTTGCTTCACTGAGGGTGTCTCCCCACTTCCCCAGAGAGGGCTTATTTTAGAGGGGAGGAAAATAGCTTTTGACATTTCCTATTGGTGGGTCAAGAAGAGAATATACCAGAGCGGGTAGCTCTGGGCCCGGCTTATAGACCCAAAGTGGAAGTTGGATCCTTTTCTTTGGTAAGATACTTGTTTTTAAACTAAACTTTTGATTTAGGATGTTTCAAGCTTACAAAAACATGAGGAAAATAGTATATAACTTTTGCTTCCTTGGTTCACATTTCAGTCCTTTCTCATACGCTAATGCTTTCTCATTAGGAGTTAAGAGTTCATGAGCGGGTTCCTCGTGCACTGCTGACCATCCAAAAAAAAGATATGCACGTGGATCAGAAGCACAGGTGAGAAGTCACCTCCCAGGTGGGCCGCACCGACGTGCACACGTCTGTCTTCAGAAGTGGCCAGCTTCAGCATCGGCAGGCCAGGGGGCTGAATCTGATGAATGAAAACTTTTTCTGCTCACTAACAAAATATCAGGAATATTGTACGTTAGGGTCTGAATCCAGAAATGTGAAATGAGGAGAGAAACTCATCTGGCAGCTTTTTTGTGCCATCAAGATCTAGTACAAAGCCTGTGCCAGGTGACTCAAAAATCATGGCTTTTTCTTTTCTTTCTTTCTTTCTTTCTTTCTTTTTTTTTTTTAAGTTCTTTACTTTTGGAGTGGGAAAAGTTTGGTTGGAACTTGGACCTGTCCAAGGCCTCTATCAACAATATTGGTGACAATGGTGTGAGGGTGTGTTTTGCTGTTAATAACCGTATATTTGTGTAAGAAAGTGAATTTTGGGCAATAACTCACTTGAGTAGACGCAGTTCTTTCACGTAAATGCCTTACAGTGCTGGTCATGTCGTGGGACTGTGGAGGCAGAGATCTTGTCAGGATTTGGTCCTCATTCAGTGTTACGGAGGAAGCATACACGAGAGCAAGTCTCGGCTGGGCACACATCGAGAATTTGGGTGATGATTCCCTGGGGAACGTGAGTGTATTGGGTTCACATGGGGGCTGACATCTGAGGCTCCACGGCAGCTCGTCAGAGTCTGGTTGGACCCTGCTTTCCCGAGGCCAAGGCAGTGGCAGGTGCCCCTGGCTACGGTTCATGTGGGTGGCTGGCCCCTTGGCTCTTCTCGGTGGAAGCAATGTGGGTGACATTTGTGTGGGCAACCCCCTTTCTTTCCTGGTGAGGGACATTGGGCTGTCCACTCCCTTAGGTGCCAGGTAAATGTGGCACTCCATAGATCTTAATTGAGCACCAACAGTAAGTCGGGCACTAGAGCAGAGCAGGGGACCAGGCACACCACCCTGCACCCTGTCCTCGTGGGCCTGACGTGGCCGTGGGAGGTACAGAGACTGAAGACAAGAACAAATGACCAGTGGAGAGCTCCCGCCAGCCACCTCTCCCTTCCTTCTCTTGGCCTTCGCTGTCATCCCGTGAAAGTGTTTCCGTGTGATTCCATTCCCTCCAAGGGCACGAGAGGCTGGTCTTCTGCCTCCCATTCTCCCGGCAGCTGTTCTGAGTGGCCCTCAAGTGCCTGATGATGGTGCAGAGAGGCCGTCAGCAGCTTGTCAGTGCTTCCCAAACGTCCTGCCCTGGTGGCTGGTGACCAGGAGCCTACCTGTACTTCGTGACTATTGTTTTTCATGGATTCTCTCTGTCTCAGGGTCAGCCAAGCTACAATAAAAAACCGTATGATTCTGAATGAAAAAGTAAGAAGTTATGTACAAAGACTTGCAGGTCTGTGAGCCGGAAATCATTTTGAAAAACAAAAAACTTGTCAGAAGCTCAGTTTTCAGGCGCCTCAGAAAGAGCAAGCCATGAGGGCGAAGCTGGTGTGATTGTGTGTGGAAGTGTCCCCTGGGAGGCCTGGAGAATGTGACAGGTGAAGGGTGATAATGTAACATTATTCACCTCCAGCAAGATGTTCCATGCCATCTTTAACACCACAGTCATCCATTAGCCAGAGGAAGTGGTCCAGGCCAGTGGCCCATATGCCACAGTGGGTCAGGATCCCCAGGAAGCTTTTTAAAAACACCAGTCTCCTGGATCCCACCTTAGATCTACTGACTCAGAACCCTGGAGCTGGGAGATGGGTAGTGATAAAACTCAGGAAGTGTCATTTATTAAAAGCTTTCGGTGAGGGAAAAAAGCTAGTCTCAGAGGTTACATACTGTATGGTGCATTTATGTAAGATTCTTAAAATGACATGGAGAACAGACATGCAGGGCCACAGGTTAGGGGAGGGCAGGAAGGCAGTGAATTTAAAGTGACAGTACAAAAATTCCTTTTGTGTTGATGGGACAGCTCTGTATCTTGATTAATCTATACATATGATAAAATGACATTAATTTGTGCAAAAAGAAATATCAAGTAAATGATTTCGTGCCAAGAACAGTGTCATCTAGTGAGGTCTGTAGCTCCTCGTACTGTGCCAACCAGCTGCCTTTTGTTATGTAAGGTGTCACTCTGAGGGAAAGTTGGATGCCAGTGCTTTCTTAGATAGACAATAAGATCTGTGAAAAGGTTAAGGGTAAGAAAAATAAGAAAAGGGAAGAAGAGAGACATGAGAAGGTCGAGGACTGCCTGCACTATTTTTGCAACTTCTTAGGAGTATAATTATTTCAAAATAAACTGGTAAAAAGAGCTTTCCAGGTGTCACCAGTGTGTGGCCATTGGTTTCAACCACACACCCATCGGTAGTGTTGGCCTTTCTCAGTGGTTTGGTGGGCAGCTGGGGAGCAGGTAGGAAGATTGGCCTTAGATCTGAAGTTGGTCGAATCCTCTAGTAGAATACAGTTTATAGTGAGAACTGCTTTAGCTTGGAGTCGTCATTTCCTTAGAAACGCAGGTGGAAGGGACACTACCACTGAAGTGACTCAGGTGACTTGCAGAATGCAGGGCGATAGACAAGAGTGCCACGGATCACCTAGGACGGGAAGGAGTCCAGCCAGGCCACACCCAGGCTGGAGTGGGGTGAACCCAGGCACCTGGAGTTGTGGATTCGAATGAAAGAGAAACCAAGACCTGGAGGTGCTGAGGGAGCGGGGAGGAGGCTGACCCAGCCTGCGGAGGAGTTCCAGATGCTTGGAGCAGCTGCTGCTGTGGAGGAGACACCTCGTAGGTGTTTTGGAAGTCCCGACTGTGTGGGGCCCTTCCAGTGGTTCCCCTGGTCCTCAGTTCTCACGGTCTGTGGGGCCAACACCACTGAAACTGCTCTCTGCAGTAGAGGCTGTGCTCAGGGGATACTCCAGAGGTCTCTGCAGAGAGACGCTGAGGGACAGCCTGGCCTCACCTGCTGACTGGAGTCCTGTTCATGGGCACAGCTTCTCTGGTGCTGTTTCTAAATACATGGGATGATGACATGGTCTTTGCCTCAGGAAGGGGAGTTTCTTATTTCATAGCTTGAAAATTACCTGATATAGCAGGTAATGTTCTTTCAGATTGATCTTTTTTCCTTTTTTAGGTAGATCTTTTGAAGCTTTTCTTTTTTTTTTTTTTTAAAGTCAGAAGGCAGCCAAACATTTCTCACATTCAGAAACTTAGTGGGAAGAATGTGTGGGTGTTAAAAATCTTTCTACGCTGCATTTTCTAAAATGTCTTGTTCCATCTAAAGCATGTCTCCATGGAACCTCAGAACTCTCCTCTACCCACAAATTATTCTTTTCTTTCTCCACAAAATTTGTGCCTGTGCTGGGATTGCCAGTGGTGGTGGTTTCCCATGAGCCTTCGCTCTGAGTACCCTGCCTACTAAGTGCTGCTATATTCCTTCCTCCCCAGAAAGGCAGGAGGCCTGGGGCCTTATGGGTCAACACAGCAGAGACCACCCAACACGTTTTGGTACTTACTTGCTTTTTGTAGAAGTTAATGTGTCACTCACATTGCAGCATGACACAGGATTGGGGTCCACGGTGAGCCCATGCCAGTAACTTGGGAGTTGGCACACTCAGTGAAGGCCTTGAGAGTCTAGTTAGTGTTTTAGGTAGACACATGTGCTGCTAAGTGAAGGGCATAAAATCAATGGGAGATTTAGGATGTTTGGATTCTCACTTCTTTCCAAAATGATTCATCCATTGATTCCCTCATTGATTCCACACTAGGCTTTGGAGATTAACAGGTGACCTAAGTGGACAGGGGCTGAGGGTTGGAGGGTTTTATTTGTCTGGGCCCTGGGGAAACAGATGCGAAGGGATTGAGCATGATGGAACTTTTATTAGGAGAAATGTGCCGATGGGGAGCGGGTGCGAGGGAGCTGGCAACCCTGGGAGAGCCCTGAGAACATTTGGGTCTCGGTCCAGCGAAGGCGGGAGGGAAGCTGTCTGAGGCCTCCTGCACAGTCTAGGGAGGGTTTGGCAAAGCTGTTGGAAAAATTCTTGAGTCCAAGTCAGAGGACAGGGGTCCTAGGACGCCTAGGAAAAGCTCTGCCCTACTGTCCCTACTAAGACATTGGCTGGGGACATCTCTGGGAGGTGTGGCCTCACACAAAAGGGATTTCCAAGTGCAGCAGCTGGGTCCCCAGCCATTATGCTCCCTGAAATAGGAGTTCTGGGACATGCCCTCTCTAGCTGCCCCACAGGAAGGATGGGCAAAGATACTAACCCCCAGGTCACCTCGAAAATGTAGAATCAGAGCTGTGAGCACCTCTATGCATGCAGGGGGAATCTGCGTGGGGGGCACAGCAGAGCCATGGAACCTGGTCTGCAGTGCCTACCAGGGAAGGCCCTGCCCTGGGGAGCTGAGCTTTGAAGAATGAGAGGAGCCTGCTGAGCAAAGCGGACACGTCAAGGGAGATTTCTGAGCAGAGCTTCCCTTGTGGCCCTTTTGAGTGACAGGAAGAGGGGCCATGCTGGCCTCCTAGGTGAGCAGTGGAAGCCACAGGATGGGGGACAGACAGCATTGAGAGAGTGCTTTGAAGTGACAACTTGGGTTAAGCTTGGAAAGCTGATGGGAGGGGCAGGAGTCGATGGGGAGCCTTAGGAGGAGGCCGGGAGGAAGTCCCAGGAGGTGAGGGAGACGGCAGGAGGCATCTTGGAGAAGGAGTAATGGACTGCACTTAGGCTGGATGGGGTGGGGTGAAGGAGAGCGGGCGGTGGCAGAGAGGGAGAGAGGGAGGGAGAGCGGCGCAAGCACTTGACTTGGGAATTCCAGGTGCGCTCGTCCGACCTTGGGAGTTACCCGCACGTTGTTGGGTACGACCCCACTGAAGGAAAAAGTTTTACTGCAAAAATGGCTGCTGGGACAGGCAGAGGCTGGACAGAGGAGGACGGAGCAGATGTCAGAAGGGCAGGGGAGAGGAGGAGGACAAGAAAGCACAGGTGCAAGGACAGCGTTCCGGGGGAAGGTGGCCGTCAATATCAAATGAGTGTCGGTGCTAAAAGCAGCTGCTGGATTTGGTGACATCCTGGTCATTGGTGACCTTAACAAGAGCTGTTCTGATGAAATGATGGTGGGAACACCAGATTGGAGTAGGCTGAGGCATTGTGGGAGGCAGGAAGCAACAAAGTCTGTAAGTGTGGCCTCATAGGGGAGAAGAGGAAGGTCAGCGACTCGAAGGGGGTGTGAGGCTGGGAGGTGGCTTTTTTCCCCTTATGGTACAGACTTAGCTAAATTTCAAGAATTAATTGGCTCTAAGAGAAACAGAGGTTTATTTGCCAGTGCAGGCTTCCTGAGAAGGCAGGAGGGGCCTGGATCCCAAGTGAGGCAGAGGTCTTGGCTGTGGGAAGAGGGATCCTTCTCCATGTAACTGGAGGGAAAGAAACTTGGGGAAAGCCAGGTGCTTAACAGAAGTTTAGGATGTGTCTGACAGTGGTCCAGAGTTCACTTGGAAACTCTCCTGATGTTTCTCCTTTGTCCTTTCTGACAGGGGACATGTATCTTGGTTCTTACCCTGGACCATGATGATGTTTCACGTTTGGTACCATAAGTTCTACTGCATATAAGGAAATTATCCTGTGCTTTTTGGAGACTTTTGTGAATAGATAGTGTTTGCTGAAGCATTTGACACTGGTGACTTGTGAACCACAACAGATCCTGTGGCTGCAACCTTAAACCCCAGACGATAATTGTTTAAAAGGGGGAGAGTTTAGAAAAAGAAGATGAAACAAAGCAAAGTGGTCATGATTTCAGATGATTGGCCAGAGGGCAGCAGAAGCAGAGTAACGAACATTCATTTTTACCCAGTTACTTTTCTGCCCACCAGCCGGTTTCAGGTGAGTGGAACCTGTGCTGGTGGGGTCTCTGTTGGACTTTAGCTAAACGTGGGGCTGATGCAAAATTTCCCTGTGCCTGCTAGAAACGCCTGTTTAAATTTAAGCACAGCCTGCAGGGTCTGCGCACAGTGCAGCTGGCGCCATCGGCAAGGCCCATCCTGCTAGAAACTGAGCGCCTTCTCCTGTTTGCCTGGGCGCCTGGATGGCATAAGGGGGAGTCGCTCCTCGCAGCACAAATTTCCAACTCCCTTCATCAACCCACTGATTCTGAAGAATTGAAGACCTGGGACGTAAACAGCACGGGACTGTGATCTCTGCTTCTTGCCCTTCTTCCCAAAAAAGGGGGAAGGTCTGGAAATTACATGGCAAGCTGAGAGAGCAGGCACGGTGCATGGGATTTTAGCGTATGACTTGTTTCTCTAAGAACCAGATCTAAAGCAACTGCTATCACTGGGTCATTCTAAGCCACAGTAAGATTTTCTTCATTCCCAAATGTACTGAATGGCCAAGCTTTCCTCCAGCTCCGGTGGATGATCTCATTAGCTATACACTTGGGCTGGCTGGCACCCTCAATTATGAGAACTGTGGTTCCATTCTTCCCCTCCTACCTTTAAAATAAAGCCAGAAGGAATCCTCCACACTGGTTCCTGCGGTGCTGGGGAGAAAGGGGACCTGAGGAGCTGCATAGCTGGAGGACAACGTGAGAGTGAGATGCTGGCCATCTCCGGTGTGCTGTGGCTGCAGCCAGGGTATTTTATTCAGGTGACCCTGACGCTGCATATGTGCTGGATTCTTCTTCTAGCACCGATAGACACCTGCAGCCCCGCTGAGTCTCCGTGATGTCAGCATCCACAGCATCCAGTTGGTGGTGTCTCCCCCCGAGTTTAAGTGATGACCTTAGAAAACTCGCTTACAACTTCTTTCTGTAGTAAATGTCATGTTTGGGTAGGAAGGATTCTGCACACTCTAGTTCAGCTCTGACTTTTTCATTTCAAGTCTCTTCTCTGCCTGATTGAATCCTGTATTGTTTTCTTTTTTCCTGCCTGGCTGAATGACACATTTTCTAGATATTTTAATAGCACGTGATTGGATTCACACATCTCTCATGCTTTCGCTTAGCTCTGTGGTTACTCCTCTAATGTCTCACTTAGGAGGATTTCAGAACTTAGTGGGCCAGACTTCACAGAGAGGATAGTGGGGGGTGTTGGTAGAGAAGATGGGGTGCAGGGTTGTCCCTGCTTACTGTCAAGAGAGCGGTACTGATGACAGTTTAGTACTTCCAGCTCTCAGTATATCAGCAATGAACCAATGAATTCCTGTTGTGTTTTTTTTTTTAAGTTCCTTCTATGTTTTGGGTTGGGCTAGGCTCTCAAAAGCCATTAAGTAATACTGTAAATAATATTGCCATGATAATTTATCAATATCTTTATTGCTAGTTTGTTAAAGAGTAGTGCAAGGAATAGGAAAGTTTTTTTCTTAAATGTCACCACTCTCAGAGGAGTTGACAGAGGCAGGAAGGACAGAGGAGTGTTGTTTAAGGAGTGAACGGAGCCCCGAAATGCACTTATTGCATGAAGATGGGGCTTCTATAGAATGGGGGGTGGATATGTTTCAGGAGAGAGAAGCTTAGCAGACATCATCTGCTTGGAGATAATATGATGTCCATTTTTTTTTCTGATCCTGGATTCTTTCGAAGGACAGACACTTGGCAAAGAGAATTCCAAGGCAGGCATACTTTTCCAAAAATTATGAAAAACATCACAATGATGTGTTCACTCACTGAGCAATTACAGGGGACAGTGACGCAGTGCTGGCCTCGGGGAGCTTTCCGTCTGTGGGCGCAAGTCTGCAGCTGCAGGTAGGCCTGGCCAAAGCAGGTGGCATTGGGCTTAAAAAGAAAAATGCAGGTTGCTGTTTTTCACCTGTTCCATTTTCCTGGCCCCCTTTTAACATTCAAAAGGGCATAATTTCCTCAGAAGGCTTTTCCTCTCCTTGCATATGTTTGGCACACATTTTTAAATGCTCACAACTGTTTGTTTTTCTTGGATCACCCAGGGAGCATGCGAGGAGTCAGGCAGCGCCTTGACAGTGGACCTGGATGGAGCCTTAAAGTAGGTCACGCCTGAGACGCCAGGTAGAGCTCGCTGCCTGCCGCTTCTCAGCTGTGGGAATCGTTGTTCCAGAAGGACCCATGTGGAAGCTTAAAGATCCTATAAATTAAACAGTTCCACTTAAGGGGGAGTCTGGAGATGGCGTGGTGGGAGAGAGGGAGGGTCGGGGACAGCTGGCCTTCAATTTTCGGATGAGCTGTCTTTGAGGATAATATGCACAGCTCTTTGACTAATGCTAGCAGAATAGTTCTCTTCTGCCAGATTTTGGCCATTAAAACAATAAAAGAAAAAACAGAAACCGTTGTGAACCACATGTAGAGATTGACATATGGCCTGCAAAAGCTCCCTAGAGAGCTGGGGTGTCTTCACGACCATTTTCCCTCCTTCTCTACACCATTCTCCAGAGCCCACGGAGTAACCTTGCTGTGGCCCCTGACGCTGGCATCATCCACGAGGATGCTGTGGAAGAGAACAGGTGTTGTGCAGCACCTTCAGCATCTGTGGGCAGTAATTCATTTACCTTGTCTGATTTTATTGCGTATCGCCAGGAACACTGCTTAAGGAATTTCCAGGCTCAGCTGTGTGTTTACAAGATCGTACCCCCTCCCGAAGGGAGATGGTTGAGCCCAATTTCATTAGGTACCAAAGCTACTCAGCCTAATTTATTCATCACACACATATTATTATTATACTTATTACCTTTACCACTGCCACCACCGCTGTGTACTCCAAAGCCAAATAACCTTTTCCAGTGAGCTGTACCAATGTCCCCTTCCATGACCCACCACTGGGACCAACTGTATATATAAATACCTCCATTAGGCAGGGGAGCACACTTAGGGCCAAAGAGTCACAGAGGAGCTCCTACACAGTAACTTGGGCTTATGGTCCTGATGCAGGTTTCTCTTTCTCCAGAATATCACAGTGCCAGATTTCAGAGACACCAGGGGGGAAAAACAAGTCTCTGCCCCCAGTGGAGGCATGTGGGTTAAGGAAGAGGAGAGAGATGCAGACCAATGTACAGTTGCACTGGAGAGAGTAATGTAGGGGTGAGATCAAGGGGTCAGGCTCCTGGGCGGGGGTGGTGCCTGAGGCAAGGCAGGGAGCTTTCTAGGGACTGGAGTACACAAAATTAGAGAGGAGGAGAGAAAAATTCTCATCGTCAAAGAGGCTGGTGGGAAAGTTCCCAACCAAGTGGGGACCACAGTCCCTCCAAAGTTCAGCATCTCTGGAATGTCATTGCATGTTGGGACAGGTACTATTTTAAGAAATACACAATTCAAAATTGGTGTCTGTACTGAGTGGCTGTGCTTAGAAGTGCCCCAGGAGTAAGCTGGGCACCAGAGGGAAATCTGGAAAACCAAGTAGGAGTTGGGTCTTCTTGTGGTAGCTCTTCAAAGATTGTAGGCAACTATCACTCATGGAAGGGGACAGTGGTCTAGTTCATTACAAAATACCTTCAGCTTTAGAGTGTACATGTGTGCATTTAGATGGAATTTTGTAAATTTTGTCTTACCGAGGCTATATTAAAATTAGTTTGTAGCTCCCTAATTCATACTGACAGTAGGTAGCTAGAAGGTTGTAGAGGAAAAAGAGAAGAGAGTTAAAAAATGCCATTTTCCTGTAGCTAATGGATGGTAGGACTGAGTCAGAAAGTATGATTTGAATGAATTTCTAGGCAGTGATTTTTGTATGTGTATTTGTCATTGTAATACCTGTGAATTATCATAATTGAGTCCTTTAACCATTTTGAAAGTGTTATTCAACTTGATTTAAGAAATTATAAAAGTAGGGACTGGGGATATAGCTCAGTTGGTAAAGTACTTGCCTTACAAGCACAGGGCCCTGGGTTCGATCCCCAACACCGCAAAAAAAACAAAACAAAGCAAGAAATTATAACAGTAGTACATGCTACAGTAAAAAAAAATCCAACTGTATAGATGCTGTTAAAGGTAAACTAGTCCATCTCCCCCTGGGCACTCCTCCCCCAGTTGGAACTGTTGTTAGCGATTTTATGGCATCCTTCCAGAAACGCGCATGCTTGTCTTTGTTCCTGCCTGCTTGTGCTTAAATGCGTATGTGCATATGGATATATTCTGCACACACGAAATCATACCCTACACACTGTTGGGTGCGGTTTTTTTGTGAACTGATCACATACCTTGGGCAGCCCACAGCATTCTGTGATATGGGTGGACAATAATGTACTGAACCAGGATGGACTTTTGGGTTTCTAGTCTTTAGCTGTTGTTTAGGCTGCAGTCAACAATCTTGTACATATAGTTTGGCATTCATGTGTGACTTGCTATAGAATTGTTATCCGTTGACTTTAGCTGTGAGTTACAGGAAACGATGGCTTGCATTAGCTTACGTGATACATAAACTTCCTGTCTCTCTAAGGAAGTAACCCAAGGTCAGGTATGTTCCAGGATGTATTGGTTCATGTGCTCAGTGATGTCTCCAGGGCCCAGCCTCTTTCCCCCTCTGCATTCACTTACTGCAGGATCCCAGGTGGCTACACTGACCCTGGGGGACACGTCCAGATTGGACACCATCCCAGGAAAAGTGAGGCCATCACTTCCAGCATGTCCTTCCCAGAAGGCAGGAAACCCTAGCCTGTCTCACGACCCCTTCTAAGACCAGTCACAGGCCAGGGGCAGAATGTGCATTGAGGGTCAGTTTTCATACTTCTAGAAGGATAAAGTCCCACAAACTTAATTCAGGGTCAACAATTCTAAAGCTAACTTTAAAATCTTACAGAATATCCCCAGATTTCCTGGAGAAGACATGGTACTGATTTATACCTGTGTAAGCATGAACGAGGCCAAAGCAATGGTTCAAGAGATCACTTCTGGAGCTGAGCATGCTGCACTTTGGAGGATTCACTGAGGCATGATGTGTTTTTATTTAACCATCCATGATCAGATGTGTGTAGCCATTCTCCAGGAAGTTCCAAACCGTTGGGGGAAAGAGAGGTTTACAAAATGCAAACATGGTGGACAAGACGTCCTTATTTTAAGACCGGCACAAGGCCCTTCCATCATTAAATTGCCTCATGACAGCATGTGCACCATGGAAGCTGGAGAACTGTGTTCTTTCTCCTCGGCCATCCCCCATTCCCAGCAGATAAGTAGTTTAGTATTCTAGAAACATCTCAGTGAGTGAATGTCTGTCAGACTTCTGAAGATGTACCTGTTACCTAAAAATTCCCCAGATGGATGTTTCCTTGTAAGTCAGAGTCTGCACAGAGGGTTCAAGATAGGGGATTTAAAGAGTGAGCTATTAAACCAAGTTGGGAACACTGGAGGAACTTTAGTGATTCAGTGGTTATATGGGGCTGTTGAAGAATTGCACTGGAATACTGAACTGAAAATGCAAGAACCTTACACATAGTGCAGAACTTGTGACTGATTTAAAGTGCAGGCTTGGGATGGGGCTGGTATGGGACCCCAGGGGGGCAAAAATAAGGGGTTTTAATTTTCAGCCTCCTTCTACCAAGGGTCATCCCTCTGATCTTTGGTTGTGATGATAGTGTGGTACATTTGTTAAGATTGATCACCCTAGGTTGAGTGATCACTATTAACTGAGGTCCACAGTTTATGTAGGGTTCACTGTGTGTGGTACATTCCGTGGGTTCATGTCATGTGTGACATCATGTACCCACCATTACAGTATCATATGGAACAGTTTCATTGTCCTGAAAATTCCCTGCATGCCCTCTCCAGAATCCGACAGTAACTCATCTTTTTACTGTCCCTAGAGTTACAGACTGTTGCACTGTTGGAATCATGTGCTATGTGGCCCTTTTAAATGGATTTTTCTTTCTTAACGTGTGCATCCACCTGTACTTCATGCCATTTTTTGACTCGATACTTCAGTTCTTTGAACTGTTGGCTAATATTCCACTGTGAAGATGTACTGCTATTTGTTTATCCATCGCCATTTGAAGGACATCTTGGCTGCTTCCAATTCTTGGCAATTATTCATAAAATTTTGATGGATAGGTTTTTTGTGTAGACATGAAGTTTTGACTCATTGAGGTAAATACCCAGGAATGTGATTACTACATATATGGTAAGACTATGTTAGCTTTGTAAGAGTTCATCCAACCGTGTTCCACAGTGACTGCCTGCCTGCATTCCTACCAAAAATGAGCAGTGAGTTCCTGCTGCTCCACATCTCACCAGCATTTGGTTTTGTCAGTACTTTGGATTTTAACTTATTCTACTTGCTGTGCAGTAGTATCTCATTGTTTTAATTTGCAATTCCCTAATAACATGCTATGGAGCCTCTTTTCACATATTTATTCCCCATCTCCCTGAGCTATTTTAAGATCTCCCACATAGCAAAGAGTCTCTTGTTTTAGGAGAGCAAACTAGGGACACTAAGGAGAGGGGAGAGGTTGCAGCTGCTCACGCAGCGGGCTGGGCCTCTGAGACTGATTTGTTGCCAACCTGCGTGGCCTGCGTCAGCTTTGAGCACAACTCAGGAACTGCTTCTCTCTCTTCCCTCCATGAAAGCAACATGCTCTAAAGTTTAGGTTAGAACTTGAACACAGGGCGATGACCTCTGGGAGTGGGTGGACAGGCTAGCAGGTTCCCACAGTGGCCTCATTGGTTTCAATAGACGTTTCCTCTTGTCCCTATGCAAGTGGGCCTCAGGATCAGCCGACCTGACCTTCAGCTCAGGTTGACCTGGGACCTCCGACGAGCCACCTCACCTGGTAAGCTGGCAGGAGCTCACTTCTCTGATGCTCTGAAGCATCCTGACACAGAATCTCTTTGTTGGTAAAGAGCTTCCCTTTCTTCTCTACCAAATCCTTGTACTGTTGCTATTAAAGAGCCCAGAAATGAAACAAAGCAGACTTAGGCCGAGAGCTTAGAGTTTAGCTGTATTCTACAAACCAAGATACAAGCCAGTTGCCTGCTCAGTGAGCTGTGAACTATTCAAATCCCACCAGCAGTGAACACTCAGGAGAGGAGTTGCCGTCATTCAAGTGGTGGGCTGGAGAGCCTTCGTGGAAAACTAGTAATAGCATACTAATAACTAACATTTGCGTTCTGTGTTGCACATAATTATCTGAAACTCACTGGTGCATTCAGCACTCTTCGTAGGTTTCAGGAGACTCATAACAGCTCTCAGGGGCAGGGAATTCAGCTCCATTCAGCAGGTGAGAGCCCTGGCGGCAGAGAGGCAACTCAGCCACATGTCTGGGTCTGTTTGGAGCCCTTTGCAGTGGGTTGTACCGTGACCTTTCCCAGAGCATCTCCAGGGATCCCAGCCTCAGGCACTGCTCACTTGGTGTTAAGAGGTGGTGAGCCCAGGAAGCGGTCGGTGGGAGTGGGAACGGACGTCAGTGTCAGCATTGTTGGGGCAATGCAGATTTGGGTTTTTCCTCCATCAGATCTTCCCACACCTGTCCAATGAATATTCCAAATTTTTAAAATATTCCATCTCCATTTCTGGATGCTGCACCTCCATCCCACCCACCTTGGACGTAAAGGAGATAGAAGGGACAAGTTGATGACTGTGGAACTGGACTCCATCTCTGGCTAGTGGTGCCCAGGAAAGTAGGGAGCCCTGACTGCAATGGGAGGTGGCCTGTCTTCATGGCACTTGTCACCGGAAGCTTCTCATGCAGCATTATTATGTGGACATAGTAGAAGCTCCATTTTCACTGAATGATTTTTGAAGATGTCCCACGTTTTTAAGGGTTCTTCCCCCAGTATCAGGATGGAGAGGGTAAGTCCTGTTCATGATAACCCAGGGGTCAGGGGGGCGGTGTCAGGAAAAGGCAGTAACAGTATGTGTAAGGCATTTGCCTAGACCTGTTATGAACTTTTTGTGTTTTTATGTTTTTGTATTTTTAAATTTTGTATCTTTTTATTATGCATTTTGCATACTGTATAAAACACAGAGGTTCTTTCTACAATGTATCTATCCACATGGTCTTTCGCACACAGGAAGGCGAACGTGGATCTCTGTGAATAGGAAAAATTGCTTAAATGCACGTGCAATATTTACTTTGCCTCTTTTAAAATATCAGTTATAGTTTAATCTTCTGCATCCTACTTTTTGGTTGATATGGAAAATGTTCTCCAAGGCCGTACCAACTACACTGAGGTTGCTCTCTTCCTGGAGACACAGGCTTCCGTCAAGGTGGTTGGTACTCTAGTAGGTAAAGTTCATTGTCATTGACATTCCTTAGCTTAATAAGGTCCCCAGAATGGCAATGACCTTGGGTTAAATCAACTTTGCTTATGACTTTAGGCCTTAACTTTTCCATCCAGAAATGGGTTAAATGGTTAAAGGTTAAATCATTAACAGGCATGATTACGATAGAAGGAATATAGGTATTGTGTATTTTAGGGACCGTTTATTTTAAATGCATGAAGTCTGTTGAAATTACTTCTCCTTTTGTTTGGAACTTGCAATTATTCATAGATGGGGGCTGGAAAGACCCAGATATTTCTTTTTTTTTTCTTAGTGCAAATGAAATATGACAAATGTTATCCTTAAGAAAGTATTTGAAATGCTACTTTTTCAGACTCCTCGAAGTTGAAAATTGAAAGGAATAAGCTACATTATATTTTTAAAATTCTATAGTTAAAGCTGCCCTCTTATTTAATTCGAATTGGTGAGGCTTTCCTAACTATTTTGGGATTTTGTAGGTATGAATCTTTAGCCAGGAGAACATTGTAGGGTGGACTGGGATGAGGTAGTCTGACTTGAAGCATTCACTTGACATGTCGGGCACTTTGGCATAAACGGTGGCACAGTCTCTGCGTCACTGAGGGGAGCATGTGCCACCTGCAGGTTGGTCCCTGAGGAGGTGGCCCCTTGCTGAGCCTGTTCCAACCCTCAAACCTCTCACTACTGGCTGTGGATCGCTAGGGTGGCATCCCCTGGAGCTCTTTAGGAAGGGGAGTCCCAGGCCCCTCCCCAGAGCTGCAGGCTGACTCTGCGCATGACAAGGCCACCCAGGCACTTTGTGTGCCCCGCAAGGTGTCAAGGCACTGGCTCAGGCACCTCCTATGGCATGTTGCTTTGTAACTCCCCAAGAACACCGAGACAGACAGTCGAGGTGAGCTGGGTCCCAACTAGTCTCATCAAACGCCTCTGCTTTTAAAACCCAAGTTTTAACAGGTGCAGGCTTTGCATAACAGGCTGTTTGCACCCAAAACAAATACATTTCTTTTTCATCTCAAACACCACATTCACTGAGCTGGTTCTGAAAATGTTCGAGGCAACCACTGTGTGATATATTTAAACTCACTTTGTTCTGGTTGATGATGTGTTGAAAGGAGCTGTGAATCAGGGAAAGAGGCAAACCTGAAAGGGACCTTGCTCCTGGAAGAACAGCAGGCGGTGGCAGCAAGAAGGTTCGTAGTACCTTTGGGACTTATTTTTTTATTAAAGAAGAGGAAAGGTAGGATGGAGGTGTCCAGCCACAGAGAAAGTAAACCTTGACCCTGAGTAGGTTGGCCACCAACATAATCGCTGCTCTGGTTTTTTTTTTTGCCAGCATGATTTTGAATCAAGAGGAAAAAGGAAAAATGTAGGGAAAGAGTAAGAGTCTTCCGAGGCTCCCAAAGCCAAGGCCGTCGGCTCACCGAAGCTCTCCGCAGACACTTAATTAGCAGAGTCAGAGTGCAGAAGTGGTGCTTCACTTGGCTGTGACCACACAACTAGTTAGCAAGCCTTTAGGAGGGCCTTGGTAAACTTCCACTGGGCCCAGAGACACCACCGCCAGCCATGATGTGCTTTCAGAAATGCAGTGGTAGGTTTGTGGGACGTTTGACTGATAACCGAGGGGGCACACCCAACAGCAGGAGTCTTCTTCTCACATCTCTCACTCACAGCCCGCGTCGTTTCCATGGTGATATCTCTCAGTTACATCCTTTCTCTGCATCTCCAACACCATTCCGACCCGGGCCCAGCTTTCCTCATCAGGACCATGGGCTGGGTCTCCTAGCTCCCTCCCCGACTCCATTCCACTCTTCTTTGCAAAGCCACTCTGTAGCCAGAGGGAGCTTTTCAGGTAAGCTATATAATCTAATTGTTCTGATATATTTCAAAAACATTGTTTTTTTGGGGGGGGTTATATTACCTTTACAGATTAAATTAAGAAGGACTGTGTCATTTTATGTGGGATCTTCTTGTTCAGGAATAGACTTCTAGTGATTTTTGTCATTCAGGTTAATTTAAACTCTCTTCATAAGAATCTTGTGTAATCCTTATTGCATTTATTCCTAAGAATTTCGTACTGTTGCTCCCTTTACAGATGGAGACCTTTTTTCTAATGTCTCTTTGAACTGCTTATTGTTTGGATACAAGTAAATGATTGATTTCAATGTATCATTTTGCTCCTATGATCTTACTGAATTCTCTCAAGGGGTGAAGAGTTTCTTAGTGGATTCTCTTGGGGGGTTTGTAGATAGTTGTACTTCTTTCTGAGTTTTGACTCTCTCATTTCTTATTCTTACCCAAATACATTGACCAGTTTCTCAAAGAATGATGGTAGTGGACATTCTGTCCAGCTCCTGAGTCACAGAATGCTCCTGAGCTCCCTCCTCCCTGCTCCCTGCTGCGTTTCATGTTGGGATCATTGGATTTCATCATGTTAGGAAAGTGACAATTAGCACTTGAGTATTTCACAGAACAATCTTTTTAGAAGGCAGACTTGACCATGTCACTCTACCACTTCCCAGAGCTCTGAAGAGGAAACTAAAATTCTCCCTGCATCCCCAGGCCTGAGGTCTCTGGTCCAGCCTCATCTGGCCAGATGCTCCATTTAACGCCTGGACTTCAGCCACACTGGCTGCCTGGTAGCCTAGAGCACACCCCATGCCGTCTTACCCTAGGGTCCTGCTCCACCCCAGATTTCGTTGCCTCCTGCAGGCTTGCGGAGGTCATCCCAGTAAGCACTTCGCCATGGAAGCTCTCGGACTCCCTGACCAGATGATCCCACCTAGTCCTCTGCATTCTTCCCACAGAGGCAGACAGGGTGAGATCATGAGAAGGGCGGGCTGTGAATCTGGGTGTCAGACCAGGGGTAGGAGATCCAAAGTAGGCCCTCACTCTGGTTCAAGTTCAGATGCTGGGGCCTCCGCACAGGGGTGGCAGGAGAGAGCCGATGTGGAGGTAAAAGCCACATAGATGCAGGGGTGGGGTGGAAAGGGACAGTTGGGACAGCAGAGGACCTTCTTGGATGATTGGATGGCATTCCAAAGACAGAAGTAGGTTTAAGGGGGAAAGCAATGGATGTGGTTTGGGGCATTTACTCAGCAATCATTTATGGAATGCTTACGGTATGCCAGACACCGTGGTATGTTTGCAGTATCCCTTGAGACACACAAGGCCTCCACTCTCTTGGAACTGACTGACTGATTAAAGGGAATTTTGGGCCCCTGTGTGCAGAGCACCAGGTGGCAGGATATATGGATCTGGAGCTCAGAGGAGGGGCTTCACAGGGAGTCCTCCACTGTGAGGGTGATTGAAGAGAATCTGGGAAAGTGCAGACGAGAATGCTGCAGGAAATAGCTTTTGAGGTTAGAGAAGGAAAACGCAGAAACCGTTAGGAGGGAGCCCAGGAGATGCAAGTGGAAACCAGCATCAGATCCCAGAGTGCAGTGGGCAGAAAGGTTGGCAATTTGGAGATCGTAGTTCATCTTTGCAAGAGTGTTTTGAGTGGAAATGGAGACTTCCTTTTAGTGGGTGGAAGAGTAAAGAGTGGGGGCTGGGGGCGAGGGAGAGTGGCATCCACTGCAGCCTCCCTTTTATAAAAGGCAGTTAGAGGGGAGGAGAAATTGTAGACGGTGTCTGGGGGAGGAGGCAGGTGGAGAGTGGGTCTAGAGGAAAGGTGGAGAAAAGCAGCCGAGATAAGGGAAGCTTGGAGAGCCAGGGCCAGGAGGAGAGGGCCGGGTGGGGAGGGTGCAGAGCAGAGCCTGGGTGTGAACCTGAGCCCGAAGGGCAGCCGACCCTCAGACCAGAGGCAGGGAAGCGGGGCGGTGCCCGGAGGGAGTCCCACCTGCTGCTCTTCACCTGTCCGTCCTCAGAGGCCCAACTGTTGGCTCAGTTCACTCAATACACCAAGTGAGCAGAGATGACAAAGCTGGAGGTGTCGCTCCATGAAATAGAGAGGGAAAGCGTCCACAGGGACAGGGCAGGGTTCCTGGGCCTCTGGGATTGGACACTTCTCATGTTTTGGGGAAGCTGCTGCCTGCCCTGGGGCTTTCCCCAGCCGGACCTGGGAGCATGGGGCTGGGCTGAGCGAACCCGTGGATGGTTGGCTAGATTCCTTCAGGACTGGAACTTAGCAGGGAAAATGCGGGGCCAAGAGACTAAAGAGCCTTGGCAGTGGCACGAGAGGAGGCAAGGGGTGGGCAAGGGGTCCAGGCTGGCAAGGGGGACGGGGAGGAGGGTCGCAGACCCGAGGAATATGGGTGTCAGACAGGAAGGCCACTGTACTTCAGAGGCGGCAGATGCGCCAGGGCTGTTGACCTGCAGATGTGGAGTCAGGGACACCCCGTGCGGCCGGCCGGCCTCCCTTAGAATGTGGGAATGTCTCACTTACAACATTCCGGCCCCTACGGCCAACGGGATGATGGGCTTCCAGTCTTCATCTTTTCCTGGTGATGGCAGGAGGGGTACATCTGAGAAAACATTGCTGGCGGCAGGGGGTGCCCGTGGGCGTTGTGATTAGAGGAACAGCCCGTTCCTTGGGGGTCGCTGTGACATTGATGGGAGCTATTTTTGGTCCCCTCAATATTTTCTGCCAGAAAATCTGTGGAGAAGACTGAGAGGGCTCTGCAAAGGCCACACCTGAACATGACCCGGGCCCTGAGCAGCCACCGTGTTGTTCATGTGGGCAGGAGGGGATGGGCTGCGGTGGGCCGCAGAGGCCTGCCCACCCAGCCTCCAGAGCCTCTGGCTGGCCAGCAACTGTGCCGCAGAATCTGCTCAGCAGAGTGGACTGAATCTGCAAAGCAGGGTAGTGTTTTTCTAAATGAGTGATCTGGGAACTGCTATCAGTCTAAAATTAGCCTGTGGAAAGATAAGCTTTAATATATGTCATTAAGTGGAATGACAAGTAATTGAGAGTGAAAATTCCCATTTAAAAAAAATAATCTGTGCAAATAAGCCTCTCTTACATAAAAGGGTACTGTGACTTTTTCAGCGGCTTTTTATAGCAGTGCCCTCTGGAGCCAGTGGCCGGGGCACCCTGTACAGGAGCACCAGAGAGGCACATTGGGCTGGGCACATCTCCCCTGCACAGGCTTGTGGAGGGCCTGACCAGGGCTCTGCAGAGCCCACTAGCGATCTTCCCTAGATGTGTTGCGGGATTAATAAAGTCAATCACAGCACATTTTTAGTCATTTGGTGCTTTGCCCAAAGGCTCTGGTCGCTTCTCCTTTGTTACAGGTTAATCTCTGGATGGGCTGAACGGTCGGGGGCTTTGGTCCTCAGTGCTGGCCCTGTGAGCACTGTGTTTTCTTCATTGCTCTGAGCCCTCTGCGGGCTCCACTCGAGTGACCTTCACAGCCATGGACCTCGTTGACAGGAACAGTGCCTCGCAACATTCCATACCCAGCTCCCTTGATTCCTGCCCTCCAGGGCTGGTGGCAGCGTGTGTTTCCGGTGGGTGGTCATCACGCTGAACTGACAGGACGCTGAGTCAGCTCACCTGGACGACAGTGGGCTGTGGGAGGGAAGGGTCTGCAGGCCACCAGGCCCGAGTGCGGGTCTGAGGACTGATCTCTGTGGGGCTGCGGAGGGACCGTTGTACTGGTGTCAAGACTTCTGTTAGCATTTTTCCAACTGAGAAGTACGGTCCGTGACTACCTCATGAACTCAGTTGGCTAGGTTATGGTCAGAATGAAGAATAGAATAGAATAGAATAGAATAGAATAGAATAGAATGCCAATCAGAATGAAGGATAGAATAGGACAGGAAATAAGAGTACATCCCTTTAAGTAAGGGTAGCATAGTATGGTGAAAGTTTTGGTTCAGTTTGCCATGTGTGTGTGGTAGTAGACTGTGACATAGAAATGCATCTATTGCTATGGGTAATGGTCCAAAAAATTTGAGAATCCACAGCTCTAATTGGATGGTGAGTCTTTGACTAATGAGCTCCTTGGAAAACGATTAGGGATTATTCACTCATTTTTGTATTTCCTTGCCTCTGGCAATAGGTAGTATATATTAGGTGCTTAGTAGTTATTTATGGAAAGGAGGAAGGAAAAAAGAGGGAGGCAGGAAGGTCTGACTTCATGGACCTGAAGCACTGGATAGGGTACACCTGGGGATCATGTGTTATGTCCCCCCAAAGTTCCAGACAGTCTAGAGGAGAAAAGATTGGGTTGTGAGAGCCTCAACCCAGTCAGTGCACTCATCCCTGATAGGGATTAGCTGGGTGGTAACTGGAGGCAGGCAGGGTGTGGCTGGAGGAGGTGGGTGCCTGGGGGTGGCTCTGGGGAGTCCTCTCTCTCTGCTTCCTGGCTGTCATGTCCTGAGCTGCTTTCCTCACCACCCTGATGTTCTGCCTCAACTGAGACCTTTGAAACTATGAGTGCCAAATCAACATTTACTCCTCTAAAATTTTCTGCTAAATTTAGTTGGCAAAAGAGCTGACTAAATAATACGTCACTCCTCAGTGTCATCCCAGGGTCTCAGCAACCGTTCCTCTTCTCTCTTTTCAAAATCTCTTCCTGCGTCATCTGGAAGTGAATCAAGAAAGCCTCTTGTACGATGGGCAGAGGTAACACAGCCTCTGACCACAGCATTGACGTTCAGAAGAGCAGACCCTTCATGGAAGGGCGGGCGTGTGAGGAATGACTCTCGCTGAGAACTGACGGGTTTATGTAGCACGGGCCTTAGTTTCTGGTTAGCTGCTGTAGAAAGTTTCCACCAACTTAGTGACTTAACACTGCCCATATTTGTCATTTTACAGTTTTAGAGGCTAGAAGTCCCAAAACGGGTCTAACTGAGCTAAACCCCGGGTATTGGCAGGGCCTTGTTCCTGCTGAGGGCTCTGGGGGAGACTCTTTCTCCTGACCCTTTCTGGCTTCCAGAGACTGCCTGCTTTCCTTGGCTTGTGGCCCTTTGTCTGTTTCCAAAGCCAACAACGCGAGGTTGAGTCCTCACACTTCATCTCTCTGGTTCTCTCTTCCAGCTCCCTCTTCCACTTTTAAGGACCGTTGGGATTACATTGGGCTCCCCCCGGGAATCCAGGACACCCCAGATTGATTGCTAACTGATGAGCAATTTGCCCCAGCTGCCATCTTCATCGCCCTCTGCCATGTCTCCCAGTGTGCTCGCAGGTTCTGGGGATTAGGACGTGGACACGGCTGTGGGGCCACCGTGCTGCCCTCCACCTATGGCTCATTTTAAGATTGCCAGTCGGTGGTGGCTCCTGCCAAGGCTTTTGTATCTGTGTGGCGTCCAGTGGGGCTGGGTGTGCGTGCCGTGAGCATCACTGGGTGCGATAGAAAGTCCCCTTCCCAGGACAGAGCCTGCCCTGACCCCTGGTTTGGCTGGGTTAGTCCCACAGCCAGGTTGCATTCTTGTCTGGTATTTTTCCAGAGCTGTCATTGTGTTGCTGATCCTCTTGATGAAGTTGTCTGTAAATAGCAGCTGTCTTCATCTGGCTCACCTACTCCCATCTGCCAAGGTGCAGGCAGGGTGAAAGGCATGCAGGCGTGGGTAGACCCAACGGAGCACCTACCTCGGGCTCTGTGCAGAAGTCACTAGAAACTCCTTGAAGTAGAGGCCATCACCTTCCCTGTTCAGAGATGCCCAGAACTCAGGGAGGCTCACAATGCATCCATGTAGATCACTCATCTAGTCTGAGTGACTTCCAGCCCTGCTTTCCTCCCCTGCAGGAACCACACAGAGTGGGGAGCTCAGTGCCAGCTCCTAGTACCGGATGAGCATCTTTCTTTGTTGGGTCAGTCATGTGCTGAGGACACCAACCTCCATAGCAGGAGCATCCTTCATCCGACGCCAGGAGATGCATTGTGATGGGAAAGCGTGGAGGAGCTGCTGAGTGGCTGAGAGTTCTGTTTGCTGATGGCCCTAGTACATTTGGTTATGGGGTGGATGTCTACATTCTTGCTTGCATGGGTTTTGTTGAAATCTCTTAACCGTTGAGGCTTCAGGGTTTCCTCAATTCCCTGCGATTACAGAACCAGTAATCAAAACAAAAACAACAAAACAAAACAAAAAACAAGTTACCCTCTATTTTCTCCTTGGCATTTAAGAGAACTGCTGCTATAATTTTTTCCTCTTGGACCTTTGGAAATGCTTAGCCAGAAACAATCTACTGCATGAAGGAGCTCACCAGTTAGCCCCATAGAAGGTCATGGGAAGGAGTACAGAGCTCATTTGCACTTTTTTGTTAACTTGTGGTGCAATTTGTCAAAGGTGCAGTTTGCAGCTTCATGAGCTGTGTAGATTTGAGTTTTCAAATAAATGGAAGACATTTCTGGCAAAAAGAAAAAAAGAAGAACCTTGTCTTACTCAGCTCTGTATCTCTAGTACTTGATAGAGTGGGTACTCAACAACTGTGTTGAATGAATAATCAGATTATTCATTCTTTATTAATGAGGTAGCTTTTGAGTCAGAGACTGTGTGGGATCAAAGAGAACAGGACAGAGCCCCTTATGGAGTGCGCTGTCCAGTAGATGTATTTGCCCTCTGCTTTTTTAGGGATGTTAGTAGTTGTCTAGAAGTTATGAAGTTATGGGAGAGTTCATAAGTCAAACAAGACTTGCCTGCATAAGAACTTTCCTCAGCAATTTATTTTCTTTGTCTGATAGCTTCCAGCAGGAAGTGGTTTTTTGGAAAATTTCCATAATAATTTAATTTAAAATTTGACTCCCTGCACAGGAAAATAAAAAGCGTCAGGACTGCTTAGAGGCAGCAGAAATCTAGAACTCTAATTAGATCTCCTTCAGTGTGATTTTATGAACAGCAAGATGGTTCTCCTGACAATTAAACCACCGTCATGAGCCACAAGTTTCAGCCTATTGTGACTACTAAGTAACACCAAAAAATGTAGTAGGAAAGACAGCTTTTCAGCCGTGCTCCTGGAAGTTGCTATATACTGTTGACATTTAAACATATGCAGTTTTTTGGGACCATTTTTATGTTTTCGAATCCAGATGGTTGTTCCAAAAGGAGCACTGTCCTTGCTGATCAAGTGGGAGGTAAAGAAACAGGTTTCCTCCAGTAGGAACACCCACTGTGTGGGGCAAACCTGTGGTTAGTGTGGGCTGCAGTCCCTCCCCTCCCCAGAGCAGCATTCCTGTGTCTAATGAAGGCTTTAAAGGGCCTGTGGTCACCTTTCTTTGAAAACCTTGTCCCATTCTTAGCAGACATCCAGTGTGCATTTGGGCATGAAATCTAGCACACTGCTGGCCCTATTGTTCTCTTTCTGGAGACTTATTTAGTAATAAAAATTTGTGATTGAGTTATGTGGGCCCTGATAACTAATCGTTTTAATTCTAATCATGTGGGCACAGGTTGCAAGCTAATACCATTGCATCTTTTCTGATATCGAATGCAGGGTCATTTCTCTTGGGTAATGCATTCCATTAGCCTACACACAGAGACTCATAGGTGCCCTCTAAACAGAGGAAGGAAGAAATCGTAGAGTAGTGACCAGCACAAAACCAGAGGTTTAGAGCATGGATGTGATGCTCAGGAACTGCTGGGCAAACCACTTACCCTCCAGGGAACTATTTTGTCCCAGTTACTATGGGAGGAGTCACTTCAGCTCTGCAGATTCTCTGGCTGTGTGACTCTGATACTTGGGAGGGCAGGTTTTGTGACAGCAGCAGGACAGAGTGGGACGTGATCCTCATGCACACAGATGTACCCCTCATGCGCTGCAGCATTGCTGGCGGCTCTGATCGGCCTTGACAGCTGTCCTTTTTAAATGAAGACGTTAACAAACAGTGATGTGACATGTGCTGTGACAACGTGCATGCCTTGGCATCCAGTTGGCTGGCTGACATCTTTCCTGAGGGAGCCTGGACTTTCAGATAGAGAAAAATGGCAGCAATGAGGATCTGGCCCACCCCACCCTTACCTTGTCCCTGGCAGTCATGTGTGAGTTGCCAAGCGCTGTCCCATGAGGTGCCAGAGATGGCACCTCAGGATGCCGCCTCTGGTCCTCCTAAGACATGTGCTGAAAGATTTTAGAAAACTCCAGCTCCAGGATTACGGAACCCCCAACAACCCAAAGAAAAATAGTACTTGACCTTTCATGTAATTGATTGCTGATAAATTTTAGAAGTCAGTTCATAAAATGATGCTTATAAATTATGTGCTTATATACAGTAATGCTATTGTCCTTGCAGTTCTGGGTCACTGAGCTATTCTGACGTTCCGGTGACTGCAAAGTTATGGCCCTGGCTGTCTCCTGTTGGGGCCCTGACAGCCAGCTAGGAGCACTGTTGGGAACTGAGGCCTCTTTGCCGCAGGCAGATGTTCTTATGGGCCCAAACAGGCTAGAGCACCCCTGTGTCCTCTTCAGAAGTCTCCATGAAGACTCTGCCTCATGAGACCATTCCAGGAGGTCCTGGGTTCAATACCCAGCACTGGGAAAAAAGAAAAGCCACTTCAGAGTTCATGTTCCACCAGTTCCTAGGTGTCCTTAAGCATTTTATCTGGGTCACTGAAAACACAATTCCATTAATCATTTAGGCCACAGTCAGAGCTGCAACTGGGCTTTCTTTTAATATCCTTTGGGTACTTTCAAAATGGATCTTTCATCCTGGATTTATCCCAGGTGTGTGTGTGACTGGGCCACATGGAGACGCAAG
This sequence comes from Sciurus carolinensis, assembly GCF_902686445.1. Taxonomy (NCBI): domain Eukaryota; kingdom Metazoa; phylum Chordata; class Mammalia; order Rodentia; family Sciuridae; genus Sciurus; species Sciurus carolinensis. Next base: position 10,043,968 of record NC_062219.1, on the reverse strand, counting down.
ACTTTAGGCTCCAGGGAAGAGCCAGGTTAAAAAAAAATAAAGGCAACTCTGGTCGCCTGTCGTTCTAGTGGACCTGCTCCATATTGGGGAGAATCCTTGTGTGACAGGTTTGGCAACAGCCCTGTCAACAAGGGTTGGCTGTGATCTTGGGAGAGGGGACCTGCTCAGAGCTGCCCTTCCAGCATGACTATGGAGAGTGCACTTCCTGGGCCCATGGCTCCCAGGGGGGTGTACCAGGAGGCAGGTGTACCAGGAGGCGGGTGTACCAGGAGGCGTACTTGGTTTGACCTTTACATAAAGACAGAGAGCAAACTATTCACACCATTAGTGAACCAGACTAGCCTCATGGTGGAGCTGGGCGCAGATGGTTTACACATGAGGGAATTGCTGTGTGGGGTCCCCTGGGCTCTGTGTGGACATTCATCCCGCTCAATCCTGCTACCAGTCCCATAGAACCTCACAGATGGGGAAACTGAGGCTCTGGCTATGTATATCCTGCCGGGAGGATGCCTTCTAAGACAGGGAGATTAGGTAGGATGTAAATCTGGGAGGAAGACAGGGAGAAGGGGAGCATGGCAGGGGACATGCTGGCTGTGGGGGCGTGGGGGGAGGGGAGTGAAGGGGCAGCTTCCTGGAGCCAGTGACTGTGGGAGGATCCTTGGACACTCGTGGACAGACACGTAGTTCTTGATTAATGACTTCTCTGGCACTAGCCTGCAAGGTCAATGGGACCGGGCACTCCTTTCTTCCCTCATTTCTTTCCTGGTAGCTGTTAGTCAGCTTTCCATGACTATAACAAGTACATGAGAAAAGTCAACTTATAAGACAAAGAGGCTCATTTTGTCCTGGTCAGTTCATGGTCAACTGGCTGTGACTTTGGGGCCTGTGGCAAGGTCACACATTGTGATGGGCACACATGGAAGGGTAAAACTACTCACATCATGGACAGGAGAGGGGGGGGGGAGAGGAGGGAAGGAAGAGATTGGGATCCTCCATAATCCCTTTCAAGGGTATGTCCCAATTACCAGGAGATGTCCCGCCAGGTCCCACCTCTTAAGATCTCTACCCCTCCCAGTAGCACCATGGTAGGAACCAACCTTTAACACATGGACCTTGGGGATATTCCACACCCAAACTCAGCAGTATCCCAAGGACTGGCACTTGGTGGGTGGTGCCCAGTGTACTCTATTCCAAAGGATGATTGGGAGGGACTGGACATGGAGGTAGTTTCAGGCAGAGAGTAGCATGGGTGTGAGGAATCAGGGCCAAATGTCGTTTGACTGGACACTTGGGTCAGGAGAGTGCCTGGGATGGCAGCCCGTGAGGCCAGGTGTGAGGGTTGGAGTCATGCTGTGGGAGCCTTCGGAGGCCAGCTGCAGAGGCTCCAGGGAGCTAGCTCTCCGCTGCCAGGCGTTAGCGATGGGGCACGGATGACTTAGCAATGCTGCTGATCCTCTGTCTCTTCCTCATGTGTAAAGTGGAGACCTCAAGGGTGCAGATGCACACGACCTGTCAGGGCTCACCTCCAAGTGACTCTAGGGTGCGTGCTTGATCACAGCTATAGTTGTGTCCTCACCAGATGATGGAGGGTGTTGCTTTCTCGTGGGGAAGTGATGTGGTTGGCACTGGGCAGTGGCAGGGTGTTCAGGAGTGCAGGCAGGGACCTCACAAGCGCCATGAGGATGAGATAATAGGTATGGGGGTGGCCCAGGTGAGAAGCAATGAGCCCCTGAATTGGGGAGTGTGGGAAGGGTGTAATGGGGGACACCAGGGTCAGGGGCCTTGCAGAGGTCTGCAGGACGTGGCAGCTGACTGAGGGGGAGAGACAAGGGTCTGGCTGAGTCTCCAGGGGAGCAGACTCTCCGACTTCAGAGAGGGAAGCAGGCGTGTTTGCTTGGGAGAGCAACAGGTGCTGGGGATTGCATGGCGCCTGTGCCATTTCCGGAAGTGGAAGTTCTGCAGAGTCAGAAAACGCCATCTTGGAATTCTGGGGGGAGGTCAGGCAGGGAGGTCAGAGTGACTGCAGGGAACACTGAGGCGTTCAAGGGCTGGAGGGAACGGTGGCATGGGGTGCCAAGGGTGCCTTCATCTGCAGGTGAGGTTGCTCCCGAGACTTGCGGCTGCTGAGAAAGATGGAGGACTGTAGTCATGTGTGTGGTGTGGTGACAAGTGGCCCTGCTCCTGTGGCCCTCCCCTGTGGCCCTTCCCTGTGCAGCCCCGGAGGGCTGAGGAGCCCAGCACTGGGTGGGAATACCCGAGTGCCTTTGGCCAAAGTCTCCCTGTTTCCAGGTGTCCGATCTGCACACAGGACTTGTCACTTTGTTTCAGAGATGCCTGCAGAGGCGATGCAGGACACCAAACCAGGCTAAGGCCGCCTCCTTCCTGAAGGAGGCCACTGCCTCTGGAGAGGACACCTGGATTCTCTTTATAGCAGCATCATGGAAATGAGCGGCCAGCACCGCCCTGTGCTCCTGAGCTTCTTGGCGGGCTCTTGCCCTCTTCCCTGGCCTTGAACTGCTTTGTCTTGGTCCTGAGATTTAGGCCCTTAATCTGTTTGGCAGGAAGTAATGGGGAACCCTTGCATATGGCTGCGCCTGCATGGGCCACTTCAGTGGTACCTGATCTCCTGGAAACCCCAGTGAGCAATCCTTCCCTTACAGGCTCAGGCCCAGCATTTTCTTTTTTTCTAAAGTATATTTATTTTTAAATTTAATTAACTTTATTTATTTATTTATTTAATTTGGTACTGGGGATTGAACCTAGGGGCACTTGACCTCTGAGCTACATCCCCATCCCTCTTCTATATCTTATTTAAAGACAGGGTCTTGCTGAGTTGCTTAGGGTCTCCCTAACTTGTTGAGGCTGGCTTTGAACTTGCTATCCTCATGCCTCAGCCTCCTGAGTCTCTGGGATTACTGACTTGGTATTTTCTTATTACTAATAAAGTGACCATCAGCATCAGGGTAAAATGTATTCACATTATTTACTGTTGAAGGATACTAGCTCTTCTGTGCAACTATATTAGGTGATTGTTATATGATAATAAATTCATAGATTTAAAACTGGAGAAAACAGATCAGTGCATGATTCATTCTTCCTATGTGAAATTATGTGATCATGTAGCTCAGAATTTTACAGAAGAAATAGCCCAAGTTGTTGAAATTATACCCTCAGTGTTTCTATGGAAAGGTAGGGTTAAAAATAATTTATCCATTTATCCATCTACTTATCTTTATAATTTGATTTTCTGAAAAGGGATTGAGCTAGTTAAAACTTACATGTAATGTTTTCATTGAGCAAGAACACACACAGATAAAATTTATAATTTTTAAGTGTACAGTTCAGTATATTAAGGATGTCTTTTAGTTTTAATTAATCTGATGGTGAAAAATTTCTCAATCTTCCCCCAAAACACATGAGAAAGTGGAAAAGACTGTTAGAAAGTCTTTACCAGGGAAAAATAACAGTTGGTGAACTGAAAGCTAAGGGTTGTAGAAGTGGGGTTTCCTGGCAGCAGGAAGGAAGCATTTAAGGTAAGAATGCTTTAGGGAGCATTCTCATAGATTCTACAAATAGGATTCTTTTTAAAATGGAGTGATTATTTTTATTTTGTCAGGGGAGTAAGGAAATCTCTGAGATAGTCAACTTAAGAGAATTTTGGAGATGGTAAAATCAAAATCTGGATTTTGAGATGTGTTCAGAACTGTAGAAAAATCACTGGGATCCTTGAACACAAATGTCCTGTATCTACAAGTCTCTGTATTTTGCATCATGAAGTTAACACATTATCCTCACAATGATCTCAAAGTACAGTGCAATGCTGACGTTCCCGTGTGACTGCCAATGAGAGGATCTCCATAGCAACGGCCATGTTCAACTTTACATTCTAAGGTTGTTAGTTAAAGACACTTGTGTCTGTAAGGCTTCTTCCCTCCACTGTACTGAAGGTGTTTCTTTCTTATCTCAAGCTTTTTTTTTTTTGGAAACTCAAAAGTCTGGATGTCAACTTGGGAGCAGCCAAAACACTGGCCTTGGTGTCAGGATGTTAGAAGACATTTCCAGTAGCAGTTTGAGGCAGAGCTCCAGAATTTGTGCATGTGTTTGGCTGTGGAGGGTGGCAGGGAAAGCTTTGGACAAATATATTTTATAAGTGATAAATTCAGGGTATTGTCCAGGCTGTGGTGCGATCCCAGAGCTGGATTCATCTAGAATCGAGCATTCATGCAGAGTCAGCCACTCCACTGCTTACAGACTCGTTGACACAAAGGGTCTCAATTGCTGTTTGTGTGAGGGCCATTGAGTGACTTTTTCTTAACACCCTGTTCCTGAGCTTGGGTACAGTTCCCTGTCCAAAAAAATGCTGTCGTGTTCCCCATCGAATGCATCCTTGCACATCTCTTATTTCCTACTCAGTATTTTCTTTCTTCGTCCCCCAAACATCTTAGGGCCCTTAAGACAATGGCGACTCCCAAGCAGAGGGCTAAAAATCTAGGCATTGGAGAAGACACGGGAGGTTTCTAAAGTTTAGAGAAGGACTGATTCTAAGATCGCTTTTACCAAAAAGAAAAGGAGTCCTGGCGGATCTTGACTGATGGCCTCATTTTATTGGGGATGGGACGAAATTAGGTAAGTAGGCCGTTTGCATGCAGGCATTGAACAAAACTGTGGCATGACTGAGCACCTACGTGGGAGAGTCACACAGGCATCCCCTGCAGAGAATATCCCCAGTGGGGTAAGCCCCAGCAGAACAGGAGCAGTGAAGGCAGGTCCTTTCTGGCGGACCCAAGGAGCCATTTTAGAAGTCAAGGTGTTTATACACCAACAACAAAAAGAGCAAACTGTTCAGCATCAAACAGAGCCCCGTCGGAAGGGGAGGAGCAGCCGTCTACTGGGTCTCAGTAAGCCTGTTCAGTCTTCAGAGAGGCAGGATGAGTGGTGTTGAGGAGCATGGACCGAAGGCCCAGGCTGCCTGCCTGCAGGTCCCGGCTCTGCCATTTACCAGCTGTGTGCTTCTGTTACCTCATCTTTAAAATGGGGCTAATGATAGAGATAGGGAAGCATTTCAAAGGGCAGGAAATGTAAGCACCTGCACATATAGCAGATACGTGTAATTATGATTGTACCGTCATCTTCTGAGATTACCAGGGAATCCCAACGACCTGCCTGAGAGCTCTCACTGTTAGAGCAGTATATTCAGGTCACTCACCTGCAGGGTTCAGGGGCTTCTCTCAGGAAACTTGGTGCCAGGTGACTCGAGGGGCTCTAGGGGACCCGGCAACTCTGGAAGTTCAGCAGGAGGATTCACAGAGTGTTCGCGCCCCCAGCCCTGCAGTTTTAGACAGCCACGTTCCTCATCAAAACCGTGCTGAATCGGAGTTTCTTGAGGGGTATTTTCTTGTGCTTTAGATCTGCATAAGGGGGAGTTATGCAAGGGGCGACCTTGTCAGAGTAAGGGATGGGCCGCCTCATGTGCGCTGCATGTGCTTTCCAGGCCCCTCCTCGGGGTGTGCTGAGGGTGAGGGGTGTGTGGGAGCGTGGTTCTAGAACTTCCCCAGGTACGGTTTGGTGACCTGGAGCAAGGTATCTGACTTCTCTGGGCCTTAGTTTCCTTATTTGTGAAATGGGGCAGATAATAATATTTTGAGAATTTATAAAAAGATAAGATGTTGCCCTTTGGAGGATCTGGGTGTTGGAGTGCGGGACCCCTCTGTACTATCTTGGTAACTTCCTGTGAATCTAACATGATTTCAAAATTAAAATTAAAAAAGAAACACGAAAAGAGCTTAGCATTGTTCTTGACCCGCAAATGCCTAAAAATGGGCATCTTGTACAGATTGATTGGATTTGGATGTACTCTGCTAAATATTCTGCTGAATAGCCCTAGGAGGTAGGTACAAGCTACCTATATGACCCATTTCACAGACAGAGAACTGAGTCAAAGGGAGAGGAAGTGATTTATCCAAGGTCACTGCAAAGTAAGTGGCAGAGTTGGGGGTCTACTGAAGTGCCCATGACCTTAACTACTTTGCTGTGCTTCTCTTAGTAAGGGCCAAGGAAGAAGAGGAGGAGAAACAGGGGTCTGGGGTGTAGCTGGATGGTAGAGCACATGCTGAGCATGTACAAAGTCCTGTGTTCCATCCCCAGCACACACACAAAATAGCCATGAACAAACGAACAAATGAAAACAGGTGAGATTTTTCTCACGTTGATGGAACCCTCCGTTTCAGGGGCTGTGTCTTGTTATTTTGTAAGAAATAGGGTAAAGAGACTTTTTACATGTCCTAGAATTTGAACATGCACCCATGGCTAGTGTCATGTAATATTTTTTTGGTAACCTCGTTGAAATAAGGATGAACATGTTTATAACATTTACAAGTAATACCATGTTTAACTGATTTGTTGATATCGTGAAAGATGGGCATGTCAGTTAGCTTTCTGTTACTGTGATGAAATAACTAAGAAAATCAACTTAATAAAGGAAAAAGTTTATTTTGGCTCATGGTTTCAGAGGTTTCATTCTTTGACCACTTGTCCCTGTTTTGGGCCTGTGGTAGCACAGTAGTACACATGGTGGGAGTGTGGCCTGTTCACCTCTTGGTAGCCAGGAAGCAGAGACGAGCAGGAAGAGGGTGGGATCCAAATCCCCCTCAGGAGCATGCCCCAGTGACCTATCTTTTTTCCCATTCGACCTCTTCTTAAAGGTTCCACCATTTCCCAGTAGCTCCAGGGCTGGGGACCAAGGTTCCAACACCTGGGCTTCTGGAGAACATTTAAGACCCATCCTGTAGCAATGGGGATGGAGTTCAAAGTGGCCTTGGAAGCTATGTGTCAGAAACTAGCCACAGGACAGGGGAGGCTTGACCAGGGCCAGTGCCTAACGAGGGCCAAAGGTGGAGAGACGGGTGTGGGCACAGAGGTGCACGGAGATCTGACGTCTTTCTGGAAAGGAGGGCCCTTCAGTGCGTGAGCAGCCAGAGGCCGTGGGCTCGGGCCTCGTCTTCCCTCATCCGAGCACCCGCTGCAGGTTGCTGTCCACTCTCTAAAGCCGTGTGGAGCTGATGCAGAACAAGCAGCAGCAGTCATGGGGCTGGGTGGTGGCTGGGCCTTTCTGGGAGGCCTCGGCTGGGCAGCGCTGCCTCTGGAACTGCAGGTCCTGCAGCTGGCGTTCAGCCAGAGCCCTCATTTCCGCAGCCTGTGGAGAACGTGGCTGCCGAGGGCCGTCTCCAATGCCTCCATGGGCCTGGCCGTCATCGCTGTCCAGGCCCGATGGCCAGGCTGACAGGGAGGTGGCCGGTCCTGTTGCCGTCCTCGCCTCCTCACTCTGGGGTGTGCTCTGGGGCTGTTCCTCGTCTCCACACTGAACCCCGCTCCATTCCCAGCGCCACAGTCAGCCCCCTCAGGGATCCCCGGGTGTCGTGGTGTCGCCTTGCACAAGGGCAGGTGTGGGATGGGTGTGACGCCAGGCCCCACCCTGCTGCCGGACGTCCAGCCCTCCTGAGGGCCCTGCCCCGCGCCTCCTCTCCTGCCCGTTCTCAACTCGGCTTCCAGGTCTGACTTTTAAATCACGTCGCTCGGGTCACTGGCAGTTGTCAGGGCCCTCGCGATGGTGCAAGGGTCTGGGCGAGGCGACCCCTCCTCACCTGGCATGGCGTCCGCTCCTGCTCCCCAGCCGCTGGCTGCTCCCAGGCCGCCTCCCTGGTCTGGGCATTCTCTGTTCCCTGGCTGGAATCCCCTCCCTCCGCCTGCAGGGTCCCTGGCTTCTCCGGGCAGTTAGCAAACGTTACCTTCTTCGCTGAGCCTCGTGGCTGCCCTGCCTGCAGTTGAAATCCCTCCGCTCTCCGTGACCCGCTTCCACACTCCCTATTTCTCCTGATCCCAGGCTCATATCATAAACACCTTGCTTGTTTCTTCTTCCTTCCTGCTGGAATGCATGTGTCTTGAGGGCAAAATTTTAAAGTCAGTTTTGGTCTAATCTTGGGAACCAAAAGTGGACCTAGGTGTAGCGGGTGGTCAATAGCCTTTTACTAAAGGAACGAATGCGTGGTGGTTGTTCATACTTAGTATGAGTTCCGTGAAGGCAGCTTCATGGATGAATGGATAATAGACTCATTTTTGTATCTTCTCTGGAAACTGGCACAAAATGACCCAATATGTCCTTGGTCACTATTCAATATTCTCAACTCACAGGATAGAGGACCTCCTGTTTCAGAAATTGAATGGAGAGAAATAAGAATGTGACTTCTCAGGGTCTTGTCTGGCCTGGGGTGTTGGTTCCTTTCTGTGTTAACCCAGTGGGAACCTACCTGTTCCCCAGGCTTCCTTTCTGTCCCCTTTTGGTGGCTGTATTTGTTTGGGGCCTGCAAATAAGTCACTGGAGGGGAGCGAAAGGAGGGGACTGCCACACCTTCCAGACCTTCGAGAATGTGGCAGGGATGGGAAGCTGTGCCGCAGGATCTCATCGTCCACAGCTTTCATTCCGGTCGGGTGCGTTTCTGATCACAAGAGAAGAGAGCTCTTCAGCTAAACATTGTTTGCAGGAAGATACCAAATACTTTTCTTCTTTCCACATCTCTGTTAATGTGGTTATTTGTTCTCTGTTGCCGTAGCCTCCTCTCTGCTTATTGCTTCGCAAGTGTTAGATTGGCAGACGAGTCGTGCAGGACCAAGGGAGGAAATTTCCTGCTAATTTCTCTCTGAAAAGCACGTGTGCAAATGAAGACACAGCCTCTTGTATACAAAAGGAGCAAGTATTTTTGTGTGCGTATGTATGTGTGTGGGTTCTCTACAGAAAAGGTTCCATGTTTCACGGAAACCTGTGCTCAAAACATGCAGTGAGCTTTGTTTCCGTCTTATATGCTGGCTGCAGTTAGGAGAGAAAGCTCTTCGATGTCAACTGTAATGGTTTACTGATTGATGAGGACGTTGGGGGATGTAAAATTGTTAGATGAAATGTAAGAGGATTTACCTCCATGTGGCGATCATCGACACAGAAATGACAGTATTTAATAATCGACAGTGTATGGAGTTCTTACCAGTGCCAGCGAGTAGGTGTCATAACAGAGGCAGACACAAGGCTTGGTGACCTCCTTGCTCAAGGTTGTACAGCCACTGAGTGCTAGCGCCACATTTTTAAAGGTGGCATCTGATTCAGGAGGCTGATTTCTTCCTTGCTGTGCTCAACTGCTCCTCCAGGAGGTAGATAAAGACCCTTTTTGTGGGAACAAGCATTCTGCATTTATCCCCTCCTGGCCTTCCCATCCTGCTCTGTCACTCTGGGCACCTAAATTCACACAGTAATAGGACCATTTACTTTGCAAAAAAAAAAAAAATATCAAATTAGTCTTTGATAGCGGTGAAATTGCTTCCAGCAACTGACTAGCTCTCATGGTTCCTGGCATGCAGGTGGTGCCAAGTAAGTACTTATGGGTGAACTTTTGCACGAGTGAGATTGGCAATAATGAATACCAGTCCCAATTAAAATATAAAAGAAGCTTAGATAATTTAGTTCCATTTAGCATCAGTTGCCAGAACAAGCCAGCAGTGCTGTGCACCTGTTGGAAGAATATTTCAGTATCAAATGTGTACTGGTTATTGACAATTATTAGTCCTGCTGACGGTCCAACTTTCTGTGTAATGGGAGGTCACAGGAGTGTGTTAAGTGTCATTGTCGGTACACATGAGTCCTTCCAGTGAGCCACAGCAGGACCACATCTGCACAGGGGTCAGGAAGTCAAAGAGCCGGCCCAGGGTGCGGGACTCAGATGACTTAGAGGAGAGTGCTACTCAGATCTGCGACCGCAACACACAACGCCCAGAGTCCCGCAGCTCACCATGACAACAGACGCGGACCCCTTACCCGTGTTACGGAGGGCTGCTCTTGGGGTTTTCTCGATGTAGGAGCCCCAAGCTTCAGGAGCAGTGTTTGCTGAACTGCTGTCCTTGTGCTGGGGCAGGAAGAAGCCATGCTGAACCTCAGCACGGAAGGCGAGCGTCTTTGGTGCAGAAGCAATTGTGTTTTCATGTCCTATCGGCCATGACCAGTCACTTGGCCAGTGTGGACAACTAAGATTCCCACAGCAAGGGGTGCGGTGTGTGTGTGGCTGGGTGGGTGAGTGGTGAATCTGCCCCTGAGAGGCTGGTCCACAGGCATCTGCAGAAGCTACTATCCACTCCTTGTTTTTGTCGGTGTGTGTGTGTGTGTGTGTGTGTGAAAACAAGAGTTTATGTGCATGTACATGTGTGTACGAGGGGTGTGTGTGTGTGAGGGGTGAACCATGCTGACATTACCACCTGTATTTAGGTGTTGATCTTGGTTTTGTAAAAACACTCTGCATGACTGTTAGTTTTGTGTTGCTGTGACCAAAGTACCTGACAAGAACAACTTAGAGGAGGAAAGGTTTATTTTGGCCCATGGTCCAGTCCATGATAGGCTGACTCCAAGATAGAAACGTGGCAGGAGGGTTTGATAGAAGGAAGCTGCTCAGCTTATGGCAGCCAGGAAGCTGGGGGTTCCTAAGCCCATTCAAACTATTAATCCTATCAAATGGATCAATCCACAGATGAGGTTACACCCTCATGATCCAATCATTACCTAAAAGCCCCACCTGTGAACCTTGCCTACTGGGAACTATGCTTTCAACAGCTGACCTTTGGGGGAACATTCCAAATCCAAACTGTAATAGAGACTAAGTTTGCAGTTCCTTACTTTCACTTCCAGTACCCAGAATCTCTTTGGAAAATGGCTTTAGGGACCACAGGAAGCAAGAAAGTGGTTGATCCTGTGTCTCTTGAATGAGAAGCTCTGCAAATCGGTTTCACATGTCCTGAACTAAGAGAGACTGCAGATCCCGGGGTAACGGGAAGCAGCAGGTGGGCTGGACAGCAATATCAGTGGATGCTGGCCTGGAAGGAGGTGAAGGCTGCAGAGACCAATTGCTGTGAGTCATGGGGCCATTTTGGTCTCTCATGTACCTTTCCTTCTGGAGACCTTTCATGCATGTGTGCAAAACCTATTCCTATTGCTGAGGAAACCCATAGAACACAGATTACAGGGGAACTCCATGTGCTATATTTCATCTCTTGCAGTGGGAGTTACCTTTAAACCTGTTTCCTGGTACTAGATTTTGTTACTTAGTATACTGTGTAGCAAGAGTACTTGTGTCAGTATCAATATATCTTTGCTCTCAAATACTTTAAGAAGATGAAGTTTATTTAAAAAGGTAAGATAGAGGTGCAAATACGCTGTGTTTTAAACTTTAGCCTCAGCATTCTACCAACTCATGATACCAATCTTTTGTCCTCTGGGACCCTCTGGGGAATTAACTGTGAATGGACATAGTGATGCTTCTGATCCAGCCTCAAGTAGCAGCAGTGGTGCTCTGTTGAAGGCATTTGTGACCTTCACCTGGGGACTTGCACAGCTATGGTCTCTGCTGGAGCAGGGACTGTGGACCTTGCTGGACGGTAGAGGAACGAGGGGAGCGTCGTGGAATTCAGGGTGTCCCTGGCTTCAGAACTCCTAGCTTTCTAAGCCCTCTCCTGGTGTGCCTGTTTGCTGGTAGCAGAGTAAATATTCTTTCCATTAACTAACGAGGGAAAAAATATTCACAATACATCATTTCCTTGGCGCTTTGCCCGGAACTCTTTTACCCTGGTGCGGAAGCCTTCGCTGCAGGGCACGGGCAGCATGCTTTTGCTGCCCTGCCGAGCTGGCTGGAAGCTGGCAGATGCGTCCGAGGTCAGCGTCTTCCTCCTCTCCCGGCCCTCACTCCCCAGGTGCTCCCAGAGGCATCCTCCCTACTAGCAGCACTCAGGGGGATTTTTTTTTTTTTTTTTTAAGCAAAATTGTAAGACTTCTTCAAGAAAAGTTTATCAAAAAGTTGATCCAGAAACAGCAGTGGGTGAAGTATGGCAGCCACTTCCTCAGTCACTAGTTTGAAGCCAACTTAGGTAGCAGACTGTCCGCAGGTCTCCTGGGTTAGGGTCCCACTGCAGAGGGCAGGGGAGCCTCACAGCAGCACCCGGGGCTATCTGGCCCTGACCCCCAGTCCCCTGCTCTGCTGCAGCCCCTTGAACCCCAGCCTTGACCTTCATTTTTGGGAGAGAATCATGGGCTATAAAGAAACCAGACTGTGGACTTGCAGTGCCAGCCGCCAGGGAACCCCAGGGCTGTTCTTTCAATGCCCTGCAGCGGCTGGCACGGTGATGGTGAAGCAGTCCATGTGGAGGGCAAGGCAAGTCCAGCTCTCAGATGAAGGGTCAGGAGCATTTCCAACTCAAAAGCTAAGACACGTTGGCTGCATGTGGATATTTATGACTCCTAAATATCATCCTGGCCAGATCACTAACCCAGTTCTGCCTCTATTCGCTATGTAACTTTGGGTAGTACCTTAACCTCTCTGGGCTATAGGTTTCTTCCTCTGTAAGGTGGAGATGCCTGCCTTCTAGGGTTCTGTTTGAAATTAAATGTCTTGGTCCGCATGAAGAATTTATAACAGGGCCTGGAAGACTGTGGGCCCCACAGCATTATTATAGGCTGGCAAAAATTTGTTACAGCCTTTATACCTCCAGTGAACTCATAGTTAGCACAACGCAGCAGCCAGCAGCAGAATCCTGGGGCCTGGGCTTCTGCTTCTAACCAGATGGAAGAGCTGGTAACAGCGGTGAGTCGGCGACACCTGAGAACAGGTGAGTGTGGAGGCTCCGAGGAGGCGTCCCGCGAGAGGACACGCTGCTCCTGTCTAGATCAGGTGGGTCAGTGGGAGGATGTTCCGTGGACAGCCCTTGATGAAAAGGCATTCACAGGCCTTCATTTCCCTGTGGACAGGCTGGGCAGGGGCTCCTTCCAGGGTCTAGTCAGCTGCTCAAAGATGAGAACAGAGCAGGGAGAAGCGGCTGCCGGTCAGGGAAGGGTAGCACAGTGGTTAAGGAAAAGTCCAGAAGTGGACCTGCAGCCAGCAGCAGGGTTCCACAGAGGGACTGGGAGCCCAGAGGGTTGTCCCTGTGGAAGCCAGAGTTGAGAGCAGTGCTTCTTACCAGGTAGGGAGTATGGGGCCTGGGGAAGGGGATGCTTCCAGAAATACAGCACGAGCAAATCCCTGGGAATGACTCTGTGTCCTTTTACATATGTAAACCACTGGAAAGAGCAACTCTGAATTACTGGGGATACATTACTGTCCCTGAAGGGGATAGAGAGATTCTGAGAGTTAATTTCCCCTCTGTCACTTACCAGCCTCTTGCTGCAGTTCCTATCAGACAAGAGTCATCCAGGTTTATCACAGATAAACAAAACCTCGTGGGCTGGAGGTGGACAGGGACCCTGCTTCCTCTGTCTTGCCTGTCTCCTTCCTGCTGCATCTCCAACATGTGGCTGTCTGTCCAAAACAGTTTCTATTTCTGAAGCATACGAAGATCTTTTCCAGCTGGGGTTAGAGGCCAGCACTGGTGCGCCCAGTCGGGCACAGCACCACCCTTTGGGCCAGTTGTGCCCCACAATGAGTCACCAGCCCCTCCAACACATTGGTTGGTGAATGGAGCCTCGGTGCCGGCATCATGGATGGGAATGGAGAGTTCTTTCAACCCTAATGTCCTGCAGAAATTATCTGGTAAAATTTATTAAAAATAATCTGGTCCGAAAGTGAAACATCCCACACCCACTTTTTTTTTTTTTTTTATGCCAGCCCTTTGATGATTTAAAAAACAAACAAACTATATTTAGATGCAGAAAAAAATAATGGGAACCAAATGGTTCTAGTTTGGAAAAGATATGCAGGGCAGGGGGATTGAAATCAGGGTGCAGACAGAAATGCTGTCAGGTTCCTAGAGCTTAATATTATGCAACCAAGACACAAAGCACCCTTCTCCAGGGAATGCTCCAGCAAAACGTCACCTTGGGGCCAGCGTGCTTTCAGCAGGTCGGACTCTGCACACAGGGCTGACCCAGGAGAGCTGGTCACTACTGTCGTCGAGGGTGTTCGGGCATGGCAGGTCCTGGCAATCACCCTGTTTGGTGTGACCACACTTCCTTGTTCACAGCCTTAACCCCCAAAGAATGCGAGGCACCACGCTGCCCTGTGCTTCCTGCAGCCGAACCTGTTTGGGGTAGTGACTATGTTAGGCACAGCTGGCGTCCACTCCAGCCCTCACCTGGATCTGGACATCCTGCCACCCGGACATCTCCAGAAGCTCCTCTTTCTGTAACCGTTGCTGCTCCCTGCGCACACTCGGCTCTTGGCAGGTGCTGCTTGGGCTTTGAGGGCCTTCTCCTCATGACCACGTCCTACTTGTCCCCGAAACCCCAGCTCGGCTCCCTCATCCCCGATGTTTTTCTTGACACTTCAGTTGATGTGTATCCCTTCCTTTCTAACTCCTGGACTTATTTTCACATGGTTAGTGATTTGCTGGGTCAGAATTTTATGCTGCTGCTTGTGTATGTATGTATGCATACGTGCGCACAGATACGTGCATGCATAAATGTATGCTGGAGGTAATGCTGTCCTACCTGATGGAGGTTGTATTTGCGCACTTAGTCTCCACTATGGGCAAGAGCAGAGGCCCCTTGTCCAGGCCCTTCCATTGCTGTCTCTCTCTCAATGGAGCAAGGAGCCCAAGGGGCCAAACGGATGCACTGTCCCTTCTCAGAGACCTTGCTCTGGGTACCTGGATCTCAAACTCCTTGTCCAGAGGATGCTGAGCTGCTTCCAGAGGCTGTGCAGGCCTTCCCTGGGTGCTCACCGTGCCTCTCGGGGGTGTGTAGTGCTAGCACTGAGGGGCGAGCTGGGGGAGCTGCAGGTGGACGTGCAGTCTGCACTGGCCCCACGCAAGTGACAGGGAATGGAGGAAGAAGTGGGACAGAAGGCAAGGAAGATCCTGGCTGGGAGAATGCCTGGGAGCCCAAGAACCCTGAGTTAGATGTCGGTCTTGCAGGTCCTTAGGATGGACGTCTGTCAAGGAGGGAGGGGGAACGCTTTCTCTTAAGTTTCTTGGTGACTTACAGCCGTCACCTGTTTAGGCACATGGCACGTGGGCCTCTTCTGCACTCCTGCCCTGGGTGCCATAAGTGATGGGGTTTTCATCAGCAGTGTTTGAAAAGCATTTTTATTTGATTTCTTTGTAACTGCAGTGCTTTGGGGCTCATTGCAAGTAACCAGAAAGCTATTTGGATAATTGCAGAGCAAAACTTTGTTCTACCATTGGTCTTAACTCTCTCCCAAGTGAACAGCTGTCCTGTCTAGAGCGTGTGTGTGTGTGTGGGGGGGGGGTGGTAATAAAAGCCCCATGTCTATTAAATGACGAGGTTCAATACAACAGCTTCTCAGGTCATTCTACTCAATGTTCAGGTCACCTCAACAATCAACAGTTTTTCTTTTTTTAAAAATATTTTTAGATGTTGATAGACCTTTATTTCATTAACTTATTTATATGTGGTGCGGAGGATCGAACCCAGGGCCTCGCATATGCTAGGCAAGCGCTCTACCACTGAGCCACACCCCAGCCCCATCAACATTTTTTCAATCTCTACTGCATTTGCCTTTACCTACATGGACCCGCCCTGTCCTTCCGCCTTACTATCTTCTGTTGTTAGTCACCCGGAAGTTGTTATTCCATGTGCCACGATTCCCTCCAAATTACTGATGGCGACTCTCACTCAGGCACCTACAAACCACTGCTGGGCCATGGTTCCCGGTGCCTCCATGGGCTCCACCAGGCAGATTTATGGTTTGAATAAATCTGGCTCACCATGGGACCTTGAGCAGGTTCAGGTTCAGCCGGATGTCCCCACCTCTGCGGTGAGGATAATGCTGGCATGTGCCTCATGGGACTGTTCTGGAGACTCATGGGGGTTGACTATGCAGAGCACCCCATCGTATCTGGCATATCACAAGAGGTGTATTAGTGTGACCACGAATTGGGCACAGCCATGGCGTCTGCTTCCTGTCTCATGGAGAACTGTGCTAGGGACTCATGAGGGACTCATGTGAGGTGAGATGAAGTAACCTTCCCATTTATGGTATTTCTCAAGCCTAATTTACAGATTTCCCCATAACACTTCGTGAGCCTTATCTTCCGGTGCTTGGAAGACCACATGGTAACAACTTGGGTAAATATTTATAAACATTAGCAAATAAATGTATCTGAAGAGGAACAGTCCAGAACTCATGAACCGCTGAGCTAAGAATTAATAAGACATAATTTATCAAACAGTTTCATGGACTTTAGAAATCCTCAAACAGTTGGTGTTCTCTTTCTTCACTTTTGTTTGGAATGTTTTCTTTGCAAACTGAAGAGTCTGAAACTAAGGAGACCAGGAATGAATCAGCTCTGTCCTCCCTCAAAAAAGAAATTTAAACTAAACCATCTTGTAACAAGTCACAAATTCACTGCCGTTCTGTAGATGCCTTTTGACAATTGTATTTCAATGTCCTGCCTTGCATCTGGAACCTGGACTCAGTTCGGCTATGGATCAATATCCACCAGGTAAGGCAGGTGTTCAGAGAATTAAGGTGGAAGCAGCTCATGTTGCTCATAAATGTCACCTCAGAAGGCTCCTGAGTCAAATATCCTCAAGGCATAAAGCTGTAACTGGCATTTCATTTTTCCCCATTTTAATTTCTTACAATAGCATGGATCTCAAAACATTTGTGATTTTATTTAATTTTTCCCACGTGTGGGAGAAATTTCCCTGTCAAAAATCTGGCCTTGTTTTTGTGTGTGCCATGGAGTTTGATCTTTACGGATGAGATCTGACCCCTTCTTGAGGAGGAATGTAGGCGCTTACACACACCTGGCGATTCCAAGGAAGCCAATTAACCTTTCATGTGATCTTGACCTTCTTCAAAGCTTAGGAATGCTAATGCTCAGTGCATCTTATTTGATAAATTTAGCACAAATCAATATCAGAAATAATAACAATTTTTGAGGTGTTTAGAAAACTGGCAAATGGAAGAATAATGACCTTATCCATTTTCCACCTTGTGATTGTGGAAAGGTGAGATCTGCACCTGCACCCTGATGTTATGAGCAGAGCCACCCCATGTGTGGACTCGGAGCTCCATGAAGGCAGCACATCATACCCAGTTCCTAGCACAGGACCTAGCACGTAGTAGGTCCTCTATTCAATCAATATTTAGTAGTGCTTATTGAATAAGTATGTGCTAAAAAAATTTACGAATCAATGAAATAATCAAATAATCAATTGCTGGACAAGAGAACATTTGGTTCAGGTAAATCAAATTAAAATTTTAGGTTAATAGAAAAATTATGCAGAAATTAAGAAACAAATGTCCATATGCTCACATTGTTTTCTGGAAGGATTGTTTCATGTTTGTTAATTATTGAAGATGTAAATACTTTTGAGGGGCAGCAAGAAATCAAGGTAAGAGAACAGGAAGTGCCTGCTGTGGTCCCAAGGAATGAGTGGGGTTCCTGGCGCTGTCCGCACTGGCAGAAGATGCTGATGGTCTTGGGATCCTGTGAGTTCCAGTGAGTAGTCCAGGTTGGCCCTGGTGGTGCTGGACTAGCCTAGTGCAGTACTGATCCTGGACAGAGAGTACAGAGGCCCAAGAGAGGGAGTCCCACAGTCCCTCCTTCCACCCAGACTTGACCTTAGAGGAGACGGTTAGACTGACTCAGGTTCAACCAGGATTTCCAAACCATTTACCACTTGCATTCTTCATTCCCTAATGTACCTAGGATTTTTCTGTAAATACATTCAGTTGAAGTTCTTAAGTATGTCTGAGTACCACTTAAATCCTTGGCTTTAGGAATTTGGGAACCACTGGTTTACCCACCTGCCACCTGCAATAGCCCACCTTTGCTGAAATGCCTCCATCTCCAAGCAGTCACCTCTGTGAGGTAGGAGGCATGTGTGTTGTGCATGTTCTGATGTGGAAATTGTTCTGGGATTATTGTTTTTCTTCAGCATTTTAAGCTAATTTTTAAATACAGTAGTGTTCATGTTCTATACAACTCTCTAATTTGGAACTTTCAGTAGAACTTAATGAAGCCTTAATTTTCTGGAGTGTCAAAGAAATTTGAACTTGTGTCTTATCACCTAAATTGAAAGGAGGAAAGATGTTTGGCAGATCTCATAAAGATCACAGGACGTGGGAATAAGGAAACTGTAGCTGACCCTCTAGGAAAGTGATAATAGCATCCTCTTGTGTCCCCTCCCCACTGCTGGCTGAGCTCTGTCTTTCACATGCTGGAAATCTCCTATCCTACAAGGCTCCTGTTATGAGCTGGACTCACGTAGGATAAGGGTGGCTGTTATTGATCTGGGCATTGGCAGGTTCCTGGGGATAGTCTCTTCAGATAGGAATCCCAAAGGGATGCTTCTTTTCATCTGTGCTCTTTAGATCCAAAAGAAATTCTGTGTGTTGATCTTTCATTTTCAAGCTTTATGACATCTGAATGATGGTATCAATGCACAGAAACCTTGGTGGTCTGAAATCCTCTCTTCTCTGATTCCACAGAATAGGGTTTGGATTCCTGTGAGCCAGTAACTTTTCTGGCTGCTCTGCCGCCAACCACTCACCCCAGCCATCAGGGCTTGAGTGTCTCAGGCCCATTCCCCTCCATTTCGATAGTTTCATGTTGTGTTATGTTCTTTTATATGAGAAAGGACCGACTAATAATTGGACCCCGGAGCTGGATTGACTAGCTACCCTTGACTCTATCATCACTCATTCAGTGGGAGTTTGTGGAACATCTATGGAGTTTCTGTGCAGCAGCCTCTGTATCCAGACACGGTGCCAGATACCAAGGCACTGCATCTTTTCCCTGAAGACCAACTGTGTGACTAGTGGATCCACCTGAACTTCCACTGGGCCTCATGCATGGTTTTCTTGGACCATGGCTGACTCCACTGTACACTTGTGTCTGCCCCTCTTCTGGTGGCCAATACATTCTTTCCTATTCTGGCTCTAGAAATAATCCTGTTTGTTAGTTGGTAGCTGTTTTGTCCCAACCTTATGCGTATCTCAAAGGCTTTAAGAAGGAGATGTATAACTTGGGTTAAGATTGGACTGTGAACAATAGGAAAAACATCATTTGCTTAGACAGACGTCCTTTTCTCTTGCACACCCTACAACTGGTATGGCAGTTCTGTTTCACAAAGTTCTCAAGGCCGCAGACTTTTTTTTTTAATAACTGTATTTGGCCTACATTCTCAAGGTGACCTCATGGTCCAAGATGACTGCTCCAACTCCAACCATCATATCTGCATTTCAGCTGCCCCAGAGGGTAAAGGGACAAAGAAGTAAGGTTGAAAAAAATAGGCATCAGCCATTCTTTAAGGGCTATCTACTTATTTTCCCCTGGCGTGTCCTTAGTCCTTGCTATTTTTGAAAGCACTTTTAACATCGAAGAGTAATTCTCTGTTATCTCTCCAAATACTTTCTGGAAACATGTTGTGCTCTTTAATTTCACAAGGTTCCTGGCAAATGTGTCTATCCATAAAAGAAAAAAGAAAAATGCAATATAATATTACTGATTTTCAAAAATGCTTCTAATGCATCTTTAAACATGATCTAACACAATTTAAAAGCAAGTGGAGATAAATGTTCCTATTTTTCTTCCATCACATTGTAAAGTCTCTGAATATTTTGAGTTTTCTCTGTATTAATGGAGTTACTTAACCTACAGGCCCAGCTGGTGCTTCCTTTGATAATGCCGTATTTGATGCTGGTATCATGTGCTCTCTGCGTCACAGCTCAAGTACAATATTGATTTCTATTGGAGCAGGAAGCCACCCTCTGTGAGTGCCTTTGGTGGCTCTGGGACGATGCTGTTGGTCCCTCTGGGCTGAAAATGGTCCTCAGTTGCGTGTCACCCTCTCCCTGATCACAAATCGCAGAGCTTCGCCAAGCTCTTTCCCTAGCTGTGCACCTTGGCCCCAGGTCTTCTAGGACCTGCCACCAGCCCACTCTGAAAGTCAGCAAAAGGCTCCTAGGTGTGAACAGAGCAGGGCGTCTCCTGCAGTAGCTCTGTCTCCTGAGGACCTTGAAGCACTGGTAGGACACAGGAGAAGCCGGTTCTCGACGCTGCCGGATATAGACCATCTTGTCTTTCTGAAGAGGCATGGTCCCCATGGCCACTGTGACATTCCAGCAACGCTGTAGGTGGGCACAGGGACAGTTGCCTTGTCTTAGGGCAGAAGGACTCTGGAACTGAAGAAGACAGAGTAAGGCTGGGAAGTCTTCTGACGCAGGAGGAGGCTTTAGCCCGGGGCTTCCTGTGGGGCCGACGTGCCTGGACATCACTGTCCCCCACGCTGCAGTGAAGTGGGTGAATGGCTTGTGAAATCTCTTGGCCCTGCTGAGTTTCCTCAAGGGCTTCTCTGGATCTGGAGGCCCCAGATGCAGGCCTGATGCTCCAGGCCTTGGGTTTGCTTTGGTTTCCTTTTCCCGACTGGGCCTGCCCTGTCCTCTTTTCCGCAGGCCCCACTGTTTTGGGACACACTGCCATTTTCTTCATGAGGAGCAGGGTGTGATTTTCCTAGAGTCAGCTGGGTCACAAGTGGCTCTTGATAGAAAGAAAATGACTACGACACAGAATTTCCCTCAGAAAAAACTCCTGGGTTCAAAAGGAAAGCAGAGGAAGAAACTCGTTGGCCATTGTGTCTGAGCAGCACCCTCGGGTACTCACCTCAGTGTCAAATGATGTCCTTTGATGGTGGCCCTGTACTGGTCCCTGCCCCCTAATCTGCCTGGGTGGTGGGGCGAGGAAGAGGAGAATTGACGGCAGACAGTGGAGAAAGAACAGAGGAAATGGGTTTTGCTTTTTTGGCCTTGGTTGTGGTTTGGCTTGTGTTCCTCTGTGTTTGCAGGTTGCTGCGCTGTTAGGAAAACCATCTTCTGCCTCTCCTTCCACAGGGGCCTCTGCTGGGCTGCTCCTCCTGACCTCGGCCTCCTCAGGAAGCCACCAGAGCACGAGGCCTGGATCCACAGGGTGGGTGAGTTAGGACATGAGCAGACAGTCCTCCTGACATGCCCTATTTGCCCTGGATTTTGTGATCAACTCTAAACACTCTCCGGATCTTTTCAAGTGATTTGCCTATGCAGGTGCCAGTCACATAGTTTGTGGTCCAGCTGGCCCTGTCCTTGCCCATCTGGAAGTTGGAAAGTGGTGGGAAAAGAACCCAGGCCTGGCCTTGGCTCAGGCTCTCCTGAGTCTGCGTCTGTGGTCAGGTACCTACTGCATGGAGCCTTGGATTCTGCAAGGTGGGAGGGATGACAACTTCAATGCCACACCAGAGCTGTGAGGGGCTTCTCCTGACACGGTCTGCTGGAGAACGCTTGGAAAACTGTCCAGAACTGAATAAAGGCAAAGGGTTATCGTTTCCCTCCCTTGGCAATTGATGCCTCTTCAGAATACAGATGTGGGTAGAGAAAGATTGATCCTTGTGGGCTACTGTTGGTCGATTTTTTTCTTTTTAACTGTTTAGAAATTTGCCACAGGAGGAGGTGGTCTAAGAAGAGTTTTACCATTATTTAGAGAGTTCACTTAACCATTCTATTTCTGTCCTTTTCTATTTTAAATCACCATGGTAATTCTACATCACCTGCTGGTGAGGCCGGTGAGGCAGTGCCCACTGTCTCGGTGCCTGATGAGCCACAGAGTGGGATTCAGAGGCTGGGTGTTTATCAGGACGTGGGTGGGACCCAAGAGCATCGTGTGTCTGGCCACAGCAGACAGAAGTGTTGTACCGAGCGTGTCCTGGGGCCCAGGGGTGGAAATGCAAGTGGTTATTTGTAAGATCCATTTCATGCGTCGGGTCGGTCAAGGTCATTTGGGAGTCTTATTTTATGGAATTGGGAACTGGCAGTTTGTGCTAAGCATTCTAGAGGAGACTGGCCCTATGATATTTTTAAATGGGTGATAAAGCCTGCACCATCCTCTGTTCCTGCCATTTTAGTGAGAATACACGAATATTAACTGCGTAGTCACGATATTCCCTGAATCGTCCTCCATCATTTAGGTGTGACATCACTGCCTTTTCTATAAGCCCCAAATTATAGAAATGTGATTTTACTATCAACTGCTAGTAGGTGATATTCATGTCAAAAACTAAGCCTGGATTACACTGCCTCAGGCATCGGGATCCCCTTGGGATCTGACTCCGTGGCAGGTGCTGCTTGGGGTCAGTGTTCTGGTTTCAGTTGCTTGGCACAGTCCCCTGCGGTCCCAGTCGCCCTCCCAACCATCAGCAACACCGAGACAGGCGCCTTCGGCCTGAGCCCTGTAGCTGCTGAGGTTCCACAGCTTCTCTCTGTCCCAGGGACAAGGAGGGGCGAATCTGGACAACATAAAGCACGACCCCTGAGAAAATCAACTCACGGACCTCCTAGGACTGTCTGCCCAGCCTGGCTCTGCAGGAAGGCAGGCCTCAGCGGGCCCATGTCATTCCTCGTCCTGCAGGCGGTATGTGGGGGAATCTGGTTGTTGACATCTATTTATGTTCCAGCCTTGAGGAGAGTTTTTGTGGGTAGATGGGAGGGGGACTGCTCTGGGTAATTTGATGTGATTGCTAACAAACGTCTTTTTCCCTCTTCATGGTTCCCATGGTGATTTTTTTCATTTGGTGTAGCACTGATCTTGGGGGTTTTAATTAGACTCTAATAGGCCCCAGGATCAGTGGCTTTTGGGATTCATTAGTATCTTTTTTTTATTTACTGTATATCGGTGGTTACACAACACAAAGTGGTAGAAAACCTGTTCTGCTGGCATCTGTTCTGTTGTTTGATACAGTAACAGGAACATTGGTGGCACGAAAGGGAAAATACGAACAATGAATGAATGGTTATGCTTTTCCCCCTTAGTGTCAGTTTGAAATTCCTTTGGGATTACTTAATAGAATTTTGGTTTTTAGAATTCATAAAAGAGGGGTGCCAGGACAGGTTTTCCGGTACACAGGGATCCTGTTGTTGGTTTGTGATTAATCAAACATGAATGCAATTAAAACCATTGCTGAATTCATGATAGCCTTGTATAACTATTTTCTCAATGGGGATGTACAAAATGTTTTCACTTTAAAAACCAGCTCCTCTGCCTGAAGTAGTCAGAAGCCACTCTTCCTAACTATCTATTGGAGTAGTGTTGATCCACAAGAAAGCCCAGAGATATGTGGAGTGAAGGTATTTCTCCAAAGGTGTCCATGGAAGAACTTTCTAGAAATCAAATTGTCAATGTTCATCCTAAACATGTCTACGGGACTGCTGTTGCTTCCACCTAAACAACAGAACTGCAAAAGGCTTTTAGTGGTGGCACCAAGCCTCATATGTAGAACAAGGTGGTCCCTCCTTGGCTTCACCTCTAGTCTCTTCCTCACCAGCCTGGGAGATTTTTCTGAAATGTGAGGAGGGAGACCGATTCCTTGTTTCTGTGGTGGTGGTGGGAAGTTTGAGACCTCACTCATGGGAAGTATGAGTTATAAAGAACAAGACACTTGCATTCTGTGACAGTGGACGTGGAGCAGCTTGCACTGTGCCAGAAGGCCCTCACTGGTGACCCTTGCCCATGAACTGGCACAGGGAGAGTTGGGGTTTGCTGAGAGTAGAGGCAACTAACCAGAACTATTGGAGTTTCCAGGATGCACAAGTTGGAGATCCTGGCAGCGCTGTCCCTAGTGGGGTTCAGCAGTGGTTTGGATAGGTGACTTGGAGAGGGACACTTCATTCCTCCAAGTCATCCCATAAACACAGAGCTGGCGTGTCTTAGAAAAGGTCACCATGTGTTACGGATCTCTTCCCGTGTCCCTTCCTCCAGGGCGCCGCCTGGGGAGGAAGTCTTTGTTCAGACATCGTCCAGTCCAATCCCAGGCAGGAGCCCTTCTGCAGGAAAGGCTCCCAGAAGCCACACCCCCGGTCGCACACTTGAGTCACAGAGAGGCAGAAAACAGCAGCTCAGGGGGAGGTCTGCCCAGCGCGCCCCAGGTTCTGTCCCTGCACACAGCAGTGTGAACGGAATGTAGCCTTGTGTCAGCCTATTTCATTTGCTTCTGATGGGTTGTATTAGAAGAGCAGATGAGGAAGGGGTTCCAAGGAGAAGGGCAGAGGTGCCCAGCGCAGCGTGGCTCCTGGCCTGTACCTTCTTGCCACATCTTCTGCAGTGGCGTTTCTTCCTGTCCGCACAGGTTGGCAACAGGAGGCTCCCAAATCATTCCTTTATCAGTGTTTTTCGTGTTTGAGACCATGAATAAAATGTGCCCGTGGTCGCAAAAGCTCCCTTTCCTGCCTGCTAGCCAGCCGCTTGGCTTAGCAGGAAGGAAAGTGGTGGGGGTGGGGTACAAAACGCTCATGCAGTCTGTGGCGGAGAATCTGATGTCACTGCTGTGCACTTTTGTTTTTGGAATCTGAAATAACACACACATTCCAGGGGCCTGGGAAATTCCCAGGTGGCCCCCGCCACGAGCACTTTCTTGTTGAGTCTTATTAAACTGGCAGGAGTCCAGCCTTCTGGCCAGGAATGATTCCGGGTGCCACAGGGGTCTGCGTGGGGAAGGCACCTTTAAAAGGCAATCCATTTGTGGGCAAAGGTTTGAATACATTTCGTGTAAATGTCTGCTCCTCATTGCAAAGAATGGTTGTTACTAAAAATAGTTTAAAGGCGACATCAGGATACGGCTGCAGCAAGACAACGGAAGCAGGGCGGATTGCAGCGGGGTTAGGAACCTGACTTTCCTGGACAGTTCATTACCGGCCCAGCCCGGTGCTCAGGCCATTTCAAAGGCAAATACGTTTTGACTGGTGAAAAGCAGGCTTCCTAGTCCTGCCCCTTAGCTATTTTTCGTTTTTGTTTTTGTTTGTAGTTCTGGGGATGGAACCCACCTTCCTGCGTGCTTGGTAAGCACTATACCAGGGAGCTACATCCCCAGCCCTCTTCTAGTTATTTAACAGCAGCTTCATTTTTGGTTAGTGTCTTTATATTAGAAGACTCTGCTCCTCCCCTTACAGGCACATTCTCCTTCTGGAAAGGAAGTAAAAATACAAGGATACCTGTTGTAGTTTGGGAATGTGCAGCTGGATAAGGAAGGCTGGGTCTAAGAACAGGAGGGTCAGTTGTGGGAGGGGCAAACAGAAACAGGCCAGCTGCCGGGGACGCTGCTGTTCCCTGCAGGGGGCGCCAGAGAGAGCAGTGGCCCCACTTCCCAGCCAGCCTCTGGGCCCAGGGCCCCAGTAGGAGCCTCCATAGTTAGTAATTTGTCACACAGAAGCTGCCAAGGGAGTACTAGGCCCTGCTGAGGCAGAGCTTTCTGAGGCATGAGATTCTCATAGTTTTAGTCTGCCATGAATTTAGGATCATTTTTATGCTTTAGAAGAAAAGATTTTTTAAAGCCATGTTGGGTCACATCCTGGTCTGCCATGTGACAGCAGGGTGGAGGGGGGCCTTGTGGGGCCATGGACAGCCTGGTTTCCCTTGGTACAACTCACTGTGGATCCATGACTTCAGATCCTCTCGAAGCTTATTTATAGTTCCAGCCTCTTCAATGCCCTCTGTGATGAGTGTCAGGAATTTTCCAGCATCACGGGAAGTTAGCTCTTCTGCCTGGGTCCTAAGCCTACCTCCTTCAGCTCAAAGCAGTTGTGGAAGTGCCTGGCCCCTTTCCATTCTTTCCCTGGCCTGGTTTCCTGTGGGGTTCACCGTGGGTTTCACCTGATGACGTCACGGTGTGCACAGTAGTGGATCCTGTTAGAATTTCATTGACAAAATCACCTCCCAAAATCAGCTGTCATAGGAGAAGAGCTGTCTCCAAAGAAGGGTCTGAGGAGTTCCCAGAGAGAAGGGAACGCTCCACTGGGGACCAGTGGGGTTCCTGGCATACTTGATGGAGAAGAAATCAGCACACGCCATTCAAAGGCATGGACAGAGATTATTTAGGAAAGTGCTTATGCGTTCCAGGAAGAATGGGAGCACCTCAGCAGAAAGGCCTCGTGGGTGGAGCAAGGAATCCACACGCAGGGGAGAATGCGGCCGTCTGGAGGTTAGAGATGCGCTTTGAGGACTGCCAGCTCCTCTGTTAAAGGAAACTCCGCAGACTGATGTGGTCTTCGTTATCTGATCAATAGACAGCTGGAGAGGCCCCTGTATTAGAGGTTCCTCAAGACGTTGTATTTCTTTTGACTGATCTATTTATTGGGGGTTAATTAACAGTGCACAGGTAGATTCACAGACGTCCCAGGAATTGGGGAGTAACAGGGAGACGGGCCGGGAAAGTGTGCTTAACTGCTGCATTAAAATCTTTTTCCTTGTCTGCCTTTCTGTCTCCTTCGACCTATTTCTTCTGTCTTCCATTGTACCTCACAAACCATAAGCCCCTATGTTCTGCCTCCTAAGAAAAACTATCTTTCTTTCTCCATGTTCTGGTGGGGCTGTCTTCTGTCACATCGTTGGGGGGGACAGCAGCTCAGTGCCTTGTTTTTCAGACATTACTCACAAGATGTAGATTTCTGGGACTTTTTGGTTAGGAAAAGAAAGTCTGTATTGCTGGCCTTGGAAGATCTCTCTGAGAACCACTTTGGAGGACTTGGTACGTCCTTGCTTTGCATAGTATTTCTCAGAAACAAGACCCATTACGTCTGTAAGCCTTCCCTTACACGTGTGCTAGCTTTGCTTCTCACAATTTAGGCAAAGGAAATGGAGTGCCGTTGTTGGATGTGCCTAGCACTGTGCCCGCAGCCTGCAGGGCCCGGCAGAGACATCGCGTGGGTCAAGCTGTAGAAGCCTGGATTGAAGCACTCGGTGTTGTGTGCACAGATGTGGTCAATGCTGTTTTAGTTGTTTAACTGTGACCCTCACAGAACTATTGAGAGGAAGATGGTCCCATTTCGTTACTAAAGAAATTTCCCGAAAGCTCTTAAAGATAGTTGCTGCTAGGTAGCCATTTCAGAGACTTTCTATGTCATCAGAGTTCAAGTAAGTAAATGCATATTTTATTACTGAACGTTTATGACGTTCGTTGTTAGATATGCAGACACACACAAGAGTACGCAAGACAGCTGGAAACTAGATCCTTCTGTGGGAAATACTTAGTCTGGAGAGCAAAGACCTGGGGACATAAGAAAATGGAAACCATCAACCTACTGTTTGTGTTGCCTCCTCTGCATTTGGACTGAGGCCCAGGCAGGGATGCTGGTGGCTGGAAATTGTCTCTGGAGCCCAGAGCCTTGCCGGTCCACGTTTGTGTGTTGGGGGCAATGTTTGCTGACCCCTCAGCTCCTCACCAGAGGGGTTAACAGCTATTGAGCCTTGAGGGGAAAACATGTACTTTGATAACTTTGACCTAAATTATATGTGCTATGTAGGACTTTTCACCTTAGGACTTGGGAAAAAATCTTTACTCTTTTCTACTCCTCTGGTTAATAGCCATAGTTCCTGGTTTCATTGTTTGGTTGTTGCATTTTGTTTTTGGTTAGATATTCCACTTCTTACTTTTTTACACTGTGAATGCCCAGTAAATATTATTGACTGATTTAATAATTACCTCCACATTTCAGTTTATACCTATGACATATGAAGTAGATTTCAAGGCCAATGTATGTGAAACTATCATTTGTTCAAATTCACTATTTTTCTCTTTTAATGTAGATGAAGTTTTTTTAAAAAATAATGACATTCTCTTTTTCTGCTATTTTAATTATCTATTGTTGTCCAATAAACCATCTTGAAGATTAGTGACCAATGTCGATTATTTTTTAAATCAATTATTCATTATTGTTTTAAAACCACCCCAAAACTTGGCAGCTGCAAATTTTGCCTGCTGTCTCCTGGTTCTTTGGGTCAACCTGGTTCAGCAGGCGGTTTTTGGTTAGGTTGTTTGCTGTGGGCTCTGTCTGCTGCCAGCTGGGCCCGGTCTTCTTGCCCTTGGCCCTTCACTCACGTCGGACTCCTTCTGGTAGGACAGTGGCAGCTGGAGGCTGGCCATTTGGCCTCTCCTCATGGCCTCCAAAATTGACATCCCAAAGAAGCCCAGGCTAACGCTGCAAGGCTTCTTATGATCTAGGCTTGGGGGTTCCAGAATGTTCTCCTGGTCATGTAAGTCAGTAAGACCAGCCCAGCTTCAAGGGGAGAGCAATTAGAATTTTTCTCACAATGGCAGGAGCAGCAAATAATTCCCAGCCATCATATCAAACGTATTGAATACTAAAAAGTAAGGTTTTTTTGTTTTTTGGGTTTTTTTTTTTTTTTTACATTTTAATGATTGGTTACTGGGTTGGACCAATGAACAAAAAAAGACTTATTTTTCTATTTAGAAAAGCACAAACATATTTGGCTCTCCTGTTGTGCCATTAAATTTTAGACTATGGTAGTTTCAGATTATACCTAACTTGTCATAAGTCCAAGTACATCAAGGTGCCCACTTTGAAACTAATGCACACATGTCAGTTTGAGGTCCTGACTCACTGTTACTTGTGAGAGCCTTCTGAGAATTGTTTCAGCAACAAAACTTCTGGAGGACAGATCACAGAATGCAGTAAAAATACCCCAGTGCATGTAAACGGTAAACCTCCCACACCAAGGCATTTCCAGAAACCACAAAAACTGACTGGAAATAAAACAGGCTACTGAGACCCCGTCTGCCCCAGGGAAACTGGTTTGAAGTATGGCATCTGGATAGTTAAAGCTATTCTATTTAGCAGGGGAGGGGAGGAAAAATAGAAATATCCCAAGTGTGGTCCTCTTTGAGGTGCCACAAGGCTCTTGTTAAGACAGGATGCTCTCAGGTATTCTATCGCTGCAGGTGGGGACCTCTGTGCCTCCCTGTCTTTCCAGAGGTCTAACTGGGGTGTCTGGGGAGAGTTGGGAAGAGAACGCCCATTGCTTGGACAGCAGCCTGTGAGTTTGTTCTGGTCTGATCCATAGCCACCTCTCTGAGGACAGGCCCCTCTACCCGAGTGAATGCATCTGCCAGCAGTGACGGTTCCCATGGCAATTTAGGGCCTCAGGTCCCACATTCGTGAGACAGCACCATGCCATCCCTCCATGACAGCACCTTCCATATTGAAAGAATGAGAGCTTGTCCTGAGGACACAGCCAGTGCTGTGTGACCAGAGCTTAGGACCAAGTGGACACACCATAGTGTAACCAGAGCTTAGGGCCAAGTGGACACACCATAGTGTAACCAGAGCTTAGGACCAAGTGGACACACCATAGGCATTTGGGGAATGTTGTTGGGTGAGCAATAAAAAGCAGAGGTCACATATGTATTACTGAAAAAGAAAATGGAATTAGTTGCAAAAACCAAATTAAAGAAGTGTTATGGTTTGGATGTGAGGTGTCCCTCAAAAGCTCATGTGTAAGACAGTGTAAGAAGAGAAATGACTGAGTCGTAAGAGTCTTAACCCGATCCGTGATTTTATCCCCTGATAGGGGTTAACTGAGTGGTAACTGAAGTGGTAGGTGTGGCTGGAGGAGGTGGGCATTGGGGTGTGGCTTTGGGGATGTATTTTGTGTCTGGCAAGTAGACTCTCTGCTTCTGGATCATATGAGCTGCTTCCCTTGCCACACTCTTCCACCATGATGTTCAGCCTCACCTGGAGCCCCGAGGAATGGAGCCGGCCTGCTAGGGACGAAGACCTCTGAAACCCTGAGCCCTCAGATAAACTTCCTCCTTTACAACTTTGCTGGTTGGGTCCTTTAGTCACAGCAACGAAAAAACTGATAAAGACAAGAAGTTTCAACTAAAGCTTACGTGTTTTAGTTTTTTCCAAAAAGTGTGAAAATCTGGCAAAGCTTGGCCTGAGGGGCAAAAGTTGGGGGTGGTGCTTACTCTGGACTGGGCTAGTTTTCCAGGTGGGCCAAATCTCCCCACCCCTGCCTGTTGCTTTATACACAACCTGCTTCTCCTGTTTGAGTTTGCAAACCATGGAAGACATAGTCCTGTCTGATGGAAATACCCCAGAACTTTTCCATTTATTTTGAGGGACATCACAGAATTCTCACACAGTAAGAGTTCTTCTTGTCTTTTTTTTTTTTTTTTTTTACAATGACTTTATGGAGCTCTAATTCACATTCCAAAGATTCACCCTTTTAAGATATACAATTCAGTGACTTTTAATATAGTCAGTGACAACTCTCACCACTATCCAAGTCAGAACATCTTCATTACCCCAAAAAGAAACTCCTGTATCCACCAGCACACACTCCCTCTATGCTACCCCTCTGCTCTGGGCAACCAGCCATGCACTTTCTGTCTCTAGATATGTCTCTGTTCCGAACACTTCATGTGAATGAAGTCATGCATTCCGTGGCCTTTCGTGTGTGGTTTCCCTCATGTAGCGTGTTTTCAAGGCCTGTCCTTGTATATCAGGGTTGGTGCTTCATTCCTTTGTATGGCTGACTACTATTCTCTTCCATGGATATACCCCCTTGTGTCTATCCACTCATCAGCTGATGGACATTTGGGTTGTTTCCATTTGGGGGCTATTACCAACAATTCCTGGAAGGTTTTTCATCCTATGAAATAATTGTGTGCTATACAGCACTTTAAGGATGGGAGGGAAAAAACTTCACATCAAAAAAACAAGGATAGGTTATTAATGTTCCAAAACATTTGGAAAATCGCTACCGTAAGAGGGCATCTAACTTCCTAGAGTCACCGAGAGCAGAGGACAAAGCCAGGTGAAGGAGTGGGGGAAAGCCCGGAACACGCAGGAAGCTCTGCTGGAGGGAGGCTGAGGCACAGTTTGGCTCACGTCAGTCTCTCTGAGCCAATTCCTCCAGGTGATTGTAAGTCCCAGGGGTGGCCAGGAGCATCTGAGTCTGGATGGTGTGGTAGCAGGGCTGGTAATGGCTCCACCTCTTGTCGTGCTTTCGACCACTCTGGTTCAGTGGGTTGCCAGGGTCAAGGCTGTGTAGATAGCCTTCAGCCTCCTTGCTCTTTCCTGGCCTCACCTCTTTGGAGTGACGTGGTACAGATAGACAGTGGTCCTGCCTGCCCAGTTAGGAAGCTCTTTTCTCAAGGGTTGCAAGGGATGTGGCTTTGTATGGCTCCCGTAGCCAGTAATGTGTCCCCTTAAACAACTGTTCCGATAGCAAGACTATGCCCTTGCCTCTGAGGCCCCCAAGGACACAGTATGCTTTCAGAATGAGTGTCTACAGGTAAGAAGCAGATTGGGCCAGAGTGTGGCTCAGGGGTAGAGCACTTGCTGAGTGTGTACAGGCCGGGTCCATCCTCAACCCCACCACAGGGATAGAAGGAGGCCTGGCTATCTGTGACCTTGTTTTTCTTTCACTGAAGGACTAATCTCCACTGATCTTCCTGTTTTGTGGAGAGGACGAATCTGGGAGGATGCTTGCTTGACATAGAAGACACAATTTATTGAGGACCTACTGTGTGCTGAGCACATTTTTACTGTTTTAAGTAGCCTAGCATCTTATGACTTTGGTTTTTTATTCCCATTGGATGGATGAGAAACTCAAGGCTCAGATGTGGCAAAAGACCCAGGTCATTGTTAACCGGAAAATGACAGCACGTGCATCTGAGCCTGGAGGAAGGCTCTGAAGCCCAGCTCTCTCCCCTGAGGTCACCTCTGCCGGAAGTGGTATTTCTAAGTGTGAATGACAATCACAACTTTCTGGGACTAGGTGGCTAAAGGCGACATGTTGGGTGGATGAGTCTGGGTACAGGGTCTAGCTGCAGCTGGGGACAGCAGGTGGCTGCTCACGTGCCCAGCAGTCTACTCAGGAGCTCTGTTGGTCCCTCACCTCCCTGGTGAGGCCCTAAGCCTTTCTTCACCCTGTGCCCAGACACAGCCCACCCCAGTGCTGCCCTGTAAAGCTGTGACTGACTGGAACTGGACACCTTGGCACCCTCCAGAGCTCTCCTCCCAAGTGAGTGTCTTTCTCAGAAGGTATTACAGGCATGGTTTTTGGGCAGTAAGCCCTAGGTACCCCTCCGATCATCTTAGGAAGGAAGTCGGCCACGTGTAGGGGAAGCGTATTCACAGTGATTTTGGAAGTCGAAAGGGATCAGGCAGGATAGGTTAGGTTGTGCTGTGGTAACAAACAACTCAGAATCTCAGTGACTTAGCAAAATACAAGTCTATTTCTTGCTCAAGTTATTTGACCACTGCAGATTGGCCAGGATTCTGCTCTATATCTCTGCACTCTGAGCCCCAGGCTGAGAGAGCAACTGTCACCTCAAATGTTCAAAGTCACTGTGGCAGAGGAGAGTTCCAGAGGATCTTGCTATAGCAATGAGATGCTCTGACCTGAAAGGGACTCATGTTACTGCCATTCAGAGCTCAGTGGCACTACCCAGCCTCAGGGGCCAATGCTCAGTCAACCAGCTGCTTAGAAGTGGGGCAGGGATGGGAATTTTGGCAAATATCTCTACTGCCTACTGTAGGGGTCTTGACGTTTCTCTCCCTCCTTCCAGGTGCCCTTCACTTACTAGCTATGCAACCTTGGGCATGTGACCTTTGCAAAATGGAGACAACACATTGAAGTGTGTAGCTCGAGGATTACACAAACCAGGTGACATAGTAGGTTATCACCTGGACAGTGCCATCTTATGAGAAATATGTTCATCAACAGCCAGAAACATGTCTGGTGTGCCACTTTCTTTCAATTAATTCTCTTTTCCTTAGATGGGCCAATGTCTGGAATTCTATTCTAACAGCAGGAAATACACAAATTTAAAATGCTATTACATATACATTTCAAAAACTGAAAGGAACCCAAATTTCATGTCTTAACAATAGAAGAATGATTAAGTAAATTATGATATATTGATTTTGTGAACTGTATGTAGTCATAAAATAAGAAAGATTAGTTAGTAACATGCAAAATGCTCCTGATGGTATGTTGATTTAAAAATGCAGTAAAGTTGTAGATATTATTATTATTTTTTTCTCACGCAAGAGACTTTATCTATGTGGATGATTAACATGTCCGCTCAGGGCAAAAAGAAGGGGAAAAAGAGAAAGATGGCATGTGGCTTCTCCCAGATATTGGAATCTCGTGAGCTGGAAGGAACCAATAGCGGAGGAGAATTCTTGCAAGCTGATTGATGAACCAATAGCTATTTAGCATGTTAGGACATAACATGGGAAGCAGGAAAATGGCAACAGCATAAGCCGGAAATTCCTATAACATAAGAGGCGGGCAAAATGGCTGTACCTGATGGGGGGGGGCAGCTTTATACATTACATTCCCCCATTTCTTTTTTTATAAGAAAATTTTGCTCTTTAGTTCTTTTTGAAGACTTCTCTCTCCTTCCTGCCCAGGTGACTGGGGTTGGTTTTGCAGCTGAGATGTAAAAAGTTCATTCTCCTTCCTGACTTCCAAAGGCAGATGATTTTCATGGACTTCATTTCCTCAATTTGACGGATCCCCTATTTCTACACTAACTGCCTGTCCCCAATTCTGACTTCATTTACCCCTCTAATACTAGGAACCCTTTCACTGCTGTAGGAAAAAGGGGTGATGACCGATCTGGCTTCTTTGAGCTGGAAGTGAGCAGCGTGGGGCAAGCAGTTTGGAGTTCCCTTTTTAGAAATTGGGTCAACTGAGGGGTCCAAGGTAGAAGTCCGGTTGGGGAAGAGCAGGCTGTAAAGGCATCTGGGGATGGGTGCTTCATTATAGACAAGTTAAATTTGGAGAACAGCAACTTGATAAATTTTCTGCTTTAAAGGCTTGTATACCAATAGCTCCCAGAAAAAAATGCTCCGCAGACACGAGGTCTCATGCAAGAGACTTTATTTATGTGGACGATTAACATGTCCACTCAGGGTGAAAAGAAGGGGAAAAAGAGAAAGAGCTGTAGATATTATTAATTGACCAAAATCATGCCAAAATAAAAGCAGATGAAAAAAAAAACTAGAAAAGAAAATGCAGAAAAATGACAGTTCTATTAGAGTTGTAGAATTATGTAGAATTATGTTCTACAATGTTATTTTTATGGTTTTAAACAGAATTATTTTAAGATACAGGAACTTCAGAAAAATATCCTGAATGTGTTTATTGATACACTCTGAAATTACTAAGAAATTTTTAAAAATTAGATATATTAACACCATATATGGATTATCTGCAGTTCAATAATCCATTGGAAGAAACTGAGTAAAAGAAAAGGTTTTAGAAAACAAACAAACAGAACACAGTCCTGGAGCAGTAAGTCTGCACACATAGGCATCCTGAGAACTTCCAGACCTGAGTAGGGCTGATAGTGTTTGGCACCCGACAAAATCATTGGGTGTAGGGGACCCATCAGATGGGAAGGGGTTCAGGAATCTGTATTTAGATGTGTCTCCACAGTGTCCTTTGCCCCTGGCGGGGAGGCAGGAAGATGTCTGTCAAGTGAGCGCACTGGGAAGACTTGGACAGAACTTTGGCTTATATTTTCCCAGTGATTTGTGGGTGGGCTGGTTTCTGGCCTCCAAGTCTCCTCTTGAAGACCTCCACCTCTGCCCCCTCCAGACATGTCTGCTGCCTACTTCCCCAGGGGTCCCCCAAGAAAACAGATTTACATTGCACGACTGGTCTTCACAGCGGAATTCTAGCACGCTGCGAGTGGTTTACACGGGCTAACGCCATCGTGTCTAGGAAAGAAGAAAGGATCTCAGGAGCAAACTGGCTAAAATTAAGAGTTCGAAGCCTCAAAATAGCTGGGGAAATATCCGCCTCTGTGAAGAAAACCAGACCTACTTTGCTGAGCGTACGATTCCTTGAGAGCTGGACAGGGGATAAAATGAAGGTTGGCGGCGACGTCATTTGAAAGCGCCCTCAGTGCTGCTGCCGTTGGTATTTTCGACCAGGTGCAGGGAGCCGCTCTCCACTCCCTTGTCTGGAAACAGTGATCCGATGCCCCTTCCTTCCTGGCTTGTCCTAAAGGTCCAGTACCAAGCTGTAGGTCAAGTGCCAGGCACAGTACCCGGCGCCTGGTGAAACTTTGGTGTTTTGCCTTGATTTTCTAATTAGAGTGCATGCGGCTACTGCAAGTGAGGTGGCCGTCTGCCTGGGAAGAGGGAAGAGCAGCTCACTCTGCCACCGGTGAGCGAGCCTCTGGGCAAAAGGTCTGCTGTAGCCCGTCTTCTCTTCCAGAGGTGCCACAGCCTGAGCAGGCCCCGTGGGCTCCTCTGGAAGACATTGTGGCTGCAGGATCCAGCTGTGGGACAGAAATGCATGCCCAAGGCTGGTACCCATCAGCCCGGTAGGAGACTTGGGGCCTGAACACCATGGAAACTTCCAGAGAGCCAGGCTCTGGGGCTGCGATGGGTGCTCCACATAGTGATAGACATTCACTCCCTGGTCAGCTGCTGGGATTCCTGTTGTGACTTTAGACTGTGCTGCTTGACCTAGCAATTGAATGGAGCAGAGGTGACTTCAGGACTGGACTGAGAAAACACAATTCTAATGCACTCCACTTAAGCCAGAATCCACATTTCTTGTGATTCTTCTTTTAAATCAAGTTAGATGTGATTTCCCCCTTTTGATCCTTTGGTAAGAGATGGTACTCTTCCTGATTGAAACCTCGGGTCTGGGAAGCGTGTGTCACACTTACTACAGAACAGTAATGAAGGGTCTAATTGGAGAGGCACTTACATGGTCCTTACGGGGAGATACAAAGAACAGCCTTGCTCTCGGGAACATCTGAAGTCCTCCAGCATTTACCGAATCGGTGCAGATGAAATCAGAGCCAACGGGTTTCCACCTGGAGGCATGAAGGGCAGTGCGTGCTCAGAGCCACGGTGGACCATGCTGCTCTCCATTGCTTTTCTGAATCAAGTATTTTCGAAGCGCTGTGCTTTGAAAAACAAAGATAACAAGATCTCGGGTCTTCTGAAAACCTGTAGTTCATTTAAACAAGTTTTGTCCACTTTTAAAATGAACAATTATATATTTATGGTACACAACATGGTATTTTGATACATATGCATACACCAAATGGTGGGATGGCTAGGTCAATCTGTTTGACATATGCGTCACCTTGTGTACTGAGCATTGTCTTGCAGTGGGAACAATTAAATCTACCCTTCTACCAATTTTCAAGAATACAATATACTGTTATCAATGTTCGTCACCATGGGTACTATAAACCTCTTGCACTTATTCTTCCAGTCTAGCTGAAATTTGGTGTCCTTTGACCAACATCTCCTCAATCCTGCTGCCCTTGGTCCTTGGAAGTCATTATTCTAGTCTCAATTTCTTTGAGTTTGACTTTTTAGAGTCCAGGTATAAGTGAGTAGAGGTAATTGTCTTAATGTGCCTGACTTATTTCATTTAACATAATGTTCTACAGATTCATCCATGTCGTGCCAAATGACAAGATCTATTTCTTCTTGAAGGCAGAACAGTATGTATTCTGGGGTGTGTGTGTGTGTGAAAGAGAGAGAAAGAGAGAGAGGGAGAGAGAGAGAAAGAGAGAGTTATTTTCTTCGTCTACTCACCTTTGATGGATACTTAGCTTGATTGCATATCTTGGCTCTTGTAAATAATGCTACGATGGACATGAGAGTACAGTTATCTCTTTGACATACCAATTTCGTGTCCTTTGGCTGTGTTCCCAGTAGTGGAATTGCTTAAGAGATTCAGCTGGATCCTATGGTAGTTGTATTTTTAATGTTTGCAGGATCCCCCATGCTGTTTTCCTTAATGCGGTTCTAATTTACATTCCCACCAAGAGCAAGGATTGCCTTCTCTCAGATCCTTGCCACACTTATCTTTTGTCTTTTGAACAGCCATTCTAACAGCTGTGAGGTGATATCACAGCATGGTTTTAATTTGCCTTTCCCTGATTAGTGGGATCAAACAGTTCTTCATGCCAGTTGTCTGTTCTGGTTCTTTGCCCATATTTGAATAGGGTTACTTATTTTCTTACTATTGCACTGTTTGAGTTCCTTGATGTGTTTAGGAGACTAACCCCTTGTGAGATGCACAGTTTGCAAATGCTTTCTTCCATTCTGTAGGTTGTCTCTTCACACTATTGACTGTTTTCTCTTCTTGATTTTTGCATATGGTGCAAGACAAGTGCCTACTTACATTCTTTTGCCCTTTGCTATCAGTTGTTCCATCACCCTTTATTGAAGAGAGACTTCCATTTTCCCCCAGAGTGCTCTTGGTACCTTCATTGAAAATCAATCGACCATAAATGTGTGGGTTTATTGCTGGGCTCTCTGTTCTGCTCCCTTGGTTAGTGCATCTGGTTTTATGCCAGTACCATGCTGTTTTGATTACTATAACTTTGTGGCAGATTTTGAAATCAGGTAGAACAATGCTTCTAGCTTTGCTATTTTTGCTCAAGATTGTTTTTTAGGTCTTTGTGACAAATGTCATTAGCATTTTGATAATTGCCTGAGTCTTCAGATCACTTTGAGTAGCATGGACATTTTAACAATATCATTCTTCCAATCCATGCATATGTGATATCTTCCATTTGTTTGTCTTTTCAATTTCTCTCGTCAATATTTTATTGTTTTCAGTGTACAGATTTTTCATCCCTTTGTTTAAATTTAGTTCAATTTTATTTTTGTAGCCCTTATGAATAGAATCGGGGGCAGTCCATTGTTATTGTATAAAAATGATACTAATTTTTGTATTTTGATTTTGTATTTGAAACTTTACTGAATTCATTAGTTATATCAGTTTTGGGTGAAGAAGTTTTAGAAAGTTTACAAATATGGAGAAATTAAATAAGTGCTCCTGAAAAAAGAGTGTGTCAACAAAGAAATTAAAAGAATTAAAACACTCTTGAGAC
The DNA here is from genome assembly GCF_902686445.1 of Sciurus carolinensis. NCBI lineage: Eukaryota > Metazoa > Chordata > Mammalia > Rodentia > Sciuridae > Sciurus > Sciurus carolinensis. Next base: position 10,006,272 of record NC_062219.1, on the reverse strand, counting down.
AAATGAAAATGGAAACCATATAACAAAACTTAAGAGATTCAGCAAAAGCAGTGCTACAAAGGAAGTTTGTAGCAATAAACACCAACATCAAAAAAGAAAAAATTCCAAATATTGTACCTCAGAGTACTAGAGAAAGAAGGAAGTAAGCCTAAAGTTAGTAGAAGGAAGGAAATAATAAAGATCAGAGCAATATAAATAAAGATCAGGAAACAATATAAAGGATCAATGGAACTAGGAGTTGATTTTCTAAAACTATAAAAAATAAAGACAAACTGTTAGCTAGGCTAAGAGAAAAAGAGAGATGACATTACAATTGATAGAAATACAAAGGATCATATGAGACCACTGTGAACAGATATATGCAAACCAATTGGGTAACCTAGAAGAAATGGATAAATTTCTAGTCACTTACAACCTACCAAAACTAAATCATGAAGCAATAGAAAATTTGAACAAAACAATCATGAGTGAGAACATTGACTGAGTGATCAAAGTCTTCCATCAGATAAAAATCTAGGTCCTGGTAACTTCACTACCGAACTCTGTCAGACACTTAACAAAAAACTAGCACCAGGACTGGGGTTGTAGCTTGCCTAGCACCTGTGAGGCACTGAGTTCAATCCTCAGCACTACATGAAAATAAATAAATAAAACAAAGGCATCCTGTCCATGTACAACTAAGAAAAAAATTTTTTTTAAAAACTAACACCAATTTTTCTCAAATTCTTTCAAAAAGTTGAAGAGGAAGGAGTACTTCAAAACACATTCTATAAGGCCAGTATTACCCTGATGTCAAGGCCAGACAATGATACTATAAGAAATGAATCACAGACCAGTATTCCTGATAAACATAAATGCGAGAATTCTCAAAAATCCTACTAGCAAACCAAATCCAACAGCACTTTGTAAAGATCCTGTACCATGAGCAAGTGGGATTTATCCCTAGAATGCAAGGTTGGTTCAATATTCACAACTCAATCAATGTAATACACCATATTAAGAGCAAAGGACAAAAATGATATGATGTTTATATGAATAGAAAAGGAATTTGACCAAATACAACATCCTTTCATGATAATAACTCTCAGTAAATGAGGTGTTGAAGGAAAGTACCTCAACACAATACAGGTTAAATGGGACAAACCTATAGCACACTCAGTGGTGAAACTTGAAACACTGGTCCCTTAAGATCAGGAACAGGACAATGAAGCCCACTCTCACCATTTCTATTCACCACAGTACTGGAAGTCCTAGCCAGAGAAATTCAACCAAGAAAAAGAAATGGAAGTTTTCTAGGTAGGAAAGGAGGAAGCAAAACTGTCTCTATACAGACCATGTGACCTTACAGAGAAAACCTAAAGACTCCACCAATACTCCATTAGCAGTGTTGATTTTTTTTTTTTTATATTCCTATGAATCCTCAAGTGTACAAATGCTCTAAGACCATCTGGGTTTTGTTTTTCTTATCTTGGAGATGTTTCTTTTATCTTCTTTCTCTCTCTCTACACACATTTTTTTTAAAACTTACCCTTATCTTTAAGAAGAGTTAATTTGACTAAATGGTCCTTATAAGACATTACTGGCCAAAATGGATTACAGTACACATAAAATTCAAATGGTTCTTTGGAATTTTTCTGTTTCAGACCTGTGGTATACGAAACCACAACATAGCTCTGGGTCCTGTAGCTCTAGTGTTTATTTACTTTCAGGAAGCCATAATACTGTCTTTTGCCTCCTGGATGTTTGTGAATTATTTATATTACATAAGCAAAAAAATGAACAAAATGAAAAACAAAAAAATGAACAAAAGAAAAACTTTTCCCACTTTTTTTCATTAGTATATTTTGGAGTTCTGTCATATTGTTGTATGTTCACTTTCTTTTGACATATGCAGAATAATTAACAATTTCCCGTTGTGTTTTGGTACTGTGATTTTTTTATCCTTTCAGATTTAATTAAATACCCTTTGCTGTTGAGTTAATATATCTGTCTATTTAAATCAGTTTGTCTTTAGTGCAGAACTACTAGGTAATTAAAACAGTTCAGCACATCCTGATTAATAAGAAGTTCCCAATTTAGGAACTCATCATCAGAGAACTTTGCATTAAGCATGGGTTTAGGAATTGACAGCACATTAAGTCTTTAGTCACCTCTGTGTAGAAGCAATCATGATTAAGAAAAATTGGACAATTATGGATTAGAGTCTTTTATCATGTATCGTTTGATAACATAGGCAGTTGTGAAGCGCAGTAACAAAATGAACACTTGTAACCTCACTGGAATTTCACCCACACTCCTGATCCTTTTTGCTGGAAATCACTTCCTGTGCAGTGGATGGTACATGCTCCGATTCGATTGGCTTTGCCAACCTTGTCCACACACGAGGGTCAAAAGACATCCCTGCACTATTTCTAGAAGGAGGCCACGAATTCATATTGTAGGTGGTCCTGCTGTCTAAATGCTACTCTTGTTACCTCTCTGAATATCAATGCTGGGAAGTTCATCTTTGTTTCTCTTACACTTAGCATCTGGGACTTAGTAAATGCTGGGCAAATATCCACAATATTCAATAATTTAATAAATGTCCTAAGAAAATTTAAGATGGAAGGTTGTTTCCATACTATTTCAAGATCAATTTGATATGTGAAATCAATTTTCTAATTCTCTATCTAGATATAGTCATAGTATTTTTATGATAGTCTGTGTAATATATGTGTATATATATTACACATATAATACATATTATATATATATATATATAAAATATAAAAGGCTCTCCCAAATGAGTGAGCTCCATGCTCTCCAACTCAATGGCACCAAGCATGGTCTCTGAGGAGACTCAGTGTCATCTAGCCACAGTGGACTGGAGATCTCTCCTCCCCATCACTCCACCTGTAATCTACCTATTAGAGAAGCAGCATGGCATTCTGGTCTAAAAGAATGGATTCTGCAGCTCAACCTTTGGGTTCAGGTCCCAGCTCTGCCATTAACCAGCTGAGTGATCCTGGGCCGATCACTTAACCCCTCTGTATCACTTTCCTCTTCTAGGGATTGGAGACACAGCCCTTACCTCGTAGGAGGTTTTGGGGACTAAGCAAAGGCTGGCTTTGAACTTGTGATCCTCCTGCTTCAGCTTCCTGAGCAACTAGGATTACAGGCATGTGCCACACTACACAGGTCCCCCTGGCCCTTTCTGAAGTACCCTGGTATTTCCCTGAAAAAACCTCAGGTTTCAATAATACTATAGCCTCAGACTTCTGAGCCCACAGGAGGTGATTCTGCTTTCTGAAGGTGTGAAGGTGCAAGGAGGCCTTCACTTTGCATCTGGGCGAGTTGTTATCAGGCCAACGTGGCAGAGGAGAGAATTCGCCCAATCCCAATGTGTCTCGGGTAGGCTGTGTGCAGAAGACAGCTGTGCCCTGGGCTTACCTGTGCGCATGCTTCATTAACCCCTCCAAGCCAAAGGAGATCTGGACTCTCCAGGGAAGGGTGATTATGGAGGACTGTTGTGATTTCAGAGTGCCCCTTATAGACAGGTTTCTCAACAGGCCTTTGTCAGGTCAGCCTGTGCTCACACACAAGAAGAAAAGGAGAAGCTCTTAGGATTCTCCAGGGGTTAAGGGAGCTCGGATTGTGGACAGGTATGGGAGGGTCACCTGGTCAGGGACAGCCTACTATGTCACAGGTTGCTGTCAAGAGAACATGATCTAGGTAGGTAGGGTGGCATGTGTTTGTGGTTCTAGCTACTCAGGAGGCCTAGGCAGAGGAATGGCTTGAGTTTTGCGCTTGAGATGCCATCTTAGAAAAAAAGAGAGCAAATGATCTGCTTGACAAGAGATGGGTATGTTAGGTTCAGTGGGGAGCCAGGGTGGGCACTGGGAGAGGTCCTGGGGAAGGGCAGTGTTTCATCCCTGTGTCTTCTCCACTCGTCTGCACGTGGTATGGCTAGCTGTTGATAGACTGAGTCCTGGGTACTGAATGACTGGTTCTCGGTTCCTTTCATCCGATGCACCTGCTTATGACTTGCACCAGGCAGACTGCTCCCACTGTTACCTGTGGGGTGCCACCACTTGGATGAGGCTATCCTGAAGGTCCCTCTGTGGAACATCTTATGAGAAACCTGGTCTGAAGGTAAAGTATAAAATACAGCCACCTCTTAACACTTAGCTCATAATGCCACCTGCAGACATCAGAGCTTCTTGGAGTGACACAAGGACCCACAGTGCCCCTGTTCTCAGGGCGCAGGTGATATACCTGAACAGGCTTTCCCGTATGTTTTATGAGATAAAGTAGACAATTTCTATATTGCAACAAGAAAGGTGTAAATATTTTATATTCCTCATTCTCCAATCTTGAAGATAAAGATTTAATTGGAGTTTTTTAATTGCTTTGCATTGTTAATTGATAAAAAATATTTTATGATGAGAAACAGTCACAGAGTTGTTCAGGAAGTTCAAACACACTGATGAGAAGTCCTGACAATGTTTTTTCAACCGAAAGCATTATTTCCTATTTCAGGCCAGCATGAACCCCTGCCCTCTAAGAGGCCATCTCCAGCTCTAAAGTTCTATGTGGCGTATACACGTGGCACTTCAACAAACCCATTCATTCTTCCATGTACAACATGGAAAGATGGTGGATATTTGTGTTGTGTTTCACGTAGATAATCTCCTGAGGTCTGACGCAGGCCTTTCCGCGGATAAGCTAGTCTGTCTCCTCAGGTCATGTCAACTTCTTTTCCCTTCCTTTCCTTTGAAAGTCAACATGGAAACAGACAGCTAGTTATTGACAGGTTGAACTGTTACGAGTGAATAATCGCAATGGGCTTTGAAACCAGTTGCACAGTGAGAGGCTGGTCACCGGAAGGCCCTGCCCACCTTCCTGAGGCCTCTGCTTCAGATGAGCCACATTCTTTAAGTCCCTTCCACCTTAGTGAGGGTTGTTCCTACACTTGGAATTATTTCCCTGAGCATCACCTTTCCCCAAGAAACCTGCCAGCAGCACCCGACTGCCTCCATCTCTAGAGGCACCTCCAGAGTACTGACTCCGGGGAGAACCACCGAGTGTCGTCCACCTCCGTCCAGAGGCCCAGGGGGCTGCTGTGGGCGTGAGTGGACTTGACCCCTTCTCAATGCTCCCTTATTGCCTTTTTATTTTCGACATTCCTAAAGCATGCATAGCACCAGTGTTTGTATGGTTTTGGTTACGGTAACTGAATTCTACAGAGTAGGTAGTTTATAAAGAATAGGGGTTTATTTGACTGACGGCTCTGGAGGCTGATAGTTCAAGAGCATGGTGCTGGCATCTACTTGGCCGCTGGTCTGCACCTGGTGAGGGCCTTCTCACGGCTTCGTAATTTGGCAGAGGCCTCACATGGTAAGGTGAGGAGAGAGCTCACTTTGATAACAAAACTATGCCTGAGATGATCCATCAGTCCATGAATGGGTAAATCCACTCATGACTCAGTCTTCTACCAAAGGTCCTGGAGCTTAGCATTTCTGAGCTAAGTTTGTAATAAACTTTTTTTTTTAATTTTATAAATTGGAGCTTTATAGTTATACAGTACTTGGCCTCATCCTGACAAACCCATACATGCATGGAATTCGATTTCAGTTCCTGGTCCCCTCTTTTCCCTCTCGTCTTCCCTCTCCTTCCTCTACTAGACTTCCTTTCACTTGTCTATTTATTTATATCTGATTGGTTCTTTTTACTTACACATAAAGGTGAGGCTCCCTGTGGTATACTGACATATGCACAGGATCAATTTCTTAAGAATTCACTCTGCGTGGCCTCCTTTCCCATCCCTCCTCTGTCTCTGGATCTCCTTCTACATCACTGATGTCCCCTTCATCTTTATGATATCTTATCCTTCCCTCCCCTTTCCTTTATTTTACTCTCATTTCCACAAATGAGAGAAAACATTTGACCTTTGAGTTTCTGAGTTTGGCTTATTTCACTTAGCATGATATTCTTCATTTCCATCCATTTACTGGCAATTGCCATAATTTCATTCTTCTTTATGGTTGAGTAAGAACTCCAGTATATATGCCACCATTTCTTCATCTATTCATCTATCGACAGCACCTGGGTTGATTCCATAATTTAGCTATCGTGAATTGTGCTGCTGTAAACATTGAAGTGGCTTTCACTATAGCATGCTGATCTGAGATCTTTTGGGGGAATATCAAGGAGTGGGATAGCTGGGTCAGATGGGGTTCCTTCCTAGTTTGTTGAGGAATCTTCATACTGCTTTCCAGAGTGGTTGTAGTAGTCAGCAGTCCCACCAACAATATATGAGTGTTCCTTTTTCCCCCAGCCTCGCCAGCACTTATTATTGTTTGTATTCTCCATCATTGCCATCCTGACAGGAGTGAGATGGAGTATTAGCATTGTTTTAATTTGCATTTCCCTGATCGCTAGAGATGTTTTCAAATGTTTTTTGGCCATTTGTGGGTTGTTGTTTTTTTTTTTTTTTTTTGAGAAGTTTCTGTTTAGTTCTTTTGCCCACTTATTGATTGGGTTATTGGTTTTGGGGGTGTTAAGTTTTTTGAGTTCTTTAGGTATTTTGGATATTAATCCCCTACTGGAGGAGTAGCTGGGCACGATTTTCTTCCATTCTGTAGGCTTGCTCTTCATGTTCTTAATTGTGTCCTCTGCTGTGCAGAAGCTTTTTAGTTTGATGGCATCCCTCTTATTGATTTTATTTATTTATTTATTTACTTACTTATTCATTAATTCATTCTTGACTTTATTTCTTGTGCTTTGGGGAATCTCATTAAGAAAGTCAGTGCCAGCATCTATATGATGGAGTGTTGACCCTCTGTTTTCTTCTAGCAATTGCAAAGTTTCTGGTCTAATTCTTAAGTCTTTGATCCATTTTGATTTGAGTTTTGTGCAGGGTGGGAGTTAGATGTCTAGTTGCATTTTTCTATATATAACTCTCCAGTTTTCCTAGCACCATTTGTTTAAAAGTCTGTTGTTTCTCCAATATATATTTTTGATGCCTTTGTCAGGTATCAGATGGCTGTAGGTATGTGGATTTGTTTGTGTTTTCTATTCTGTTCCATTGGTCTTCAAGCCTAATTTGTGTGTGTGTGTGGGGGGTGGTGCTGGGGATTGAACCCAGGGCCTTGTGCATGCAAGGCAAGCACTCTACCCACTGAGCTATCTCCCCAGCCCTTTATGACTATTTTGATGCCACTACCATGGTGTTTTGTTTTGTTTTTGTTTTTGTTTTTTGTTTGTGTAACACATGAACTATTGAGGGACACAGGCAAACCATACCAACACTCAGTGCTTGGAATCGTTACTATCTATCATCTTTTATCTATCTTCCCACCTACCATCTATCTTGTTTCTCTTATTGGATTATAAGCAACAGAGGTACATGACTGGGTCCCAAAGAGAATTGTTTCTGGTTCAAGCACAGAGGCCAAGATCAGAGGGTAGGGACAGAACTGGGCATGCCTAGAGGCAGGTGTCCAGCCTGAGGACTCTCAAGAGCTGCTGCCAGTTTATAATCTAAGCAGTGACAGTGACCCTGTGGGGACAGGCAGGCAGAGATGATATAATGCAGAACCCAAAGTTCACAGGAACTGGGCCCAACTGAGCTGTGATGGATAAGCCAATACAGTGAGGGTAGGGAGAAAGAAGCATCCTAGGGGTCCTGGATGATCTGGGACTGCAGGGTCAGTGGCTCCTCTCCCAGAGCAGTCCTATCATTCTCCAGTACTAACAGCTGCAAGCAGTGCACTCCTCTGTCCTGGGGTCTGCCCTCAGCTGGCCACTGATGGCAGGTTCCTCCTCAGGCTGAGTGGTAGGCTGGGCCTTAGCTACTCTTTCCCTTCACAGCCACCTGGACTTTTGTGAGCTCAAAAGTTCGTATTTCTTGCTGTAACTCTGTGTCTCTGGCACAGTTCCTTGCAACTGGTCAGGACCGGTCAGTATTGTTCCATTATTGCATTTGTATAGCCAGGAAGCACCCTATTTCTAGGATATCTTTGGGTTCTGTTAAGGGAGACCACTGGCCCGCCACAATTGCCAGACGAGTCCTCTGGTTGTGGTCACAACTCAGAACCTCTTTGTTAAGGAAAAGGGTTTTCATTCCTTCTGCTTCCTTGCCTGCCAGAGTCACAATTTAGTGTGCTTCGTTTGTCACTTATTTTCACTTAGATCGGTTTTGTAGGACGGGTGGGGATGTAGGTGTGAGTGACATGTGGTCCCTGACAGGGTCTCCTTCCAGCAGGCGGTACCTTCCACAGGTGGTCATTTCTGTTCCCGCTTGTGCACCCCCAAGGAGAAGGGCCCAGGTTTTATGTGACAAGAACCAGCCAGTCCAGGGCCCTTCTAACATGTCACCCCCTTGAGCCCCTGCGAGGAGAGTACCTGGCAGGTTCTGGGCAGCACATGACAGTGTTCATGGTAGAAGGCACCACTTCAGAGGAAGGGCCTAGCCTGGGATGTTTCCCGGTGAGGCTGCAGGACCCCCAGCTCCTTGGTTCCACCACGGAGTGCTGAGTCCTGTCCGCACACCAGGCCGCGGAGAACACTCTTCACCTCCGGAGACTGCTGGGACGTGGGTGCTGCAATGAGGGTGCTGGCCTCGCGAAGGTAGTGGGCTGGAGGATCTCCAGAGCGCCTTGCTCCCTTTGGGCCCCGCAGCCCTTCCTCCACCTTGGGGAGCATTCTGCCGTGTCCTGTGTGAGCTGAGGGCTGCTGGCTGCACACACAGGCAGGAGGCTCAAGACAGCCACCGATGTTACAGAGTGTGATTCACCGATGGGAAAACGGATCCTCCAGTAACCCACTACTGTGTAAGTCTCCAGGGACACAGTGCCGGGTCCTCCCTGCACGATGCTCCTCACTGCACCAGTAAAGAGATGATCACAACTTGTGATAAGGGCCATTAAGAAATGGGACGCAAGAGAAATCCAGGTTAATATGCCTTCCAACATCCCAAAGTCCTCTCCGAAGAGGTGACATGGTTTGGACTGAGCTGTGACAGATGAGATGACCTGCTGTGCTGGGTAGTGTTCTGTGCAGAGGGCTGGAGTGGGAATGAAGGAGGGGCAGCCTGCTGGCCCCCGGAACTGGGGTGACCATATGAGAAGTCAGAGGCTTGGGCAGGTAGGATTTATTGTATCCATGTAGTGTTTGTGAGAGGACCGCTCTGGCCCCTGGGTGGAGAACATATTCGTAGTGGGGCGCAGGATATTGCCTCTCCAGTCTCACCCCACCCTGTTTGGCCTGCCGATTCTGCAGATGGCACACTGGCCCACTGGTCCTCTGGCTTCCTGGTGGACCAGGCCAATGGGGAGCACCAGGAGGGGAAGGAAGAAGGAGAACTTGGGGATTTATTCCCACATCTGCCTTTTGGACAGCAGTTTGGCAGTAGATGAACGTCCACCCTGGACCACTGCCCTGCTCCTGTGGTCTCTCCGGCGCTGGCCCAGGCTGCGATGGCTTCCTGCTGAGGCTGTCCCTGGGCATTTCACTCTCTCTGCTTGGTCTCCCCTAATTCCGCCTGCCCTTCCTTAAGAGCCCCTGCGTCAGGCTCTCCAGTCTCCTCTTCTGAGTGCCAGATGTCTCTCCCTGAGTGACGCAGGGCAGGAGTGGCAGGAGATCAAACAGGAGTCCATGGCAGTGCCCCGGTCAGAGGAGTTGTGCGACTTGCCCGAGGTGACGGTCGGGCCCCCGCGACGATGACCGCAGCACTGGCGGTGGGAGTGGGGCCTTCTCCCGCCTCACGTTCCAGCAGTACCGTCTCCGCTTCTGATGCGGAACCACGGCTGGCGTGACTCAGGGGCCCCTGACCTGGTGTCTCCATTCCTCAAAGAACCATCCGCTTCTGCGCTTCCTTGAGGCCCTTGGGAACGTCACTGTATCTTTTAACAGAATCGTTTTAATTGTGCTGCTCAAGTTGCCTTTGGCTTATCTCATTGTTTTAAAAGTAGGGAAACATGAAAAGAATCATGTTTCCAGGTTCCGCTGAGATTTCTGGGCTCCTGCAAGTTGGGTGGGGCCCCACCTTGGTGTTTCTCTTCTGTGCCTTGAACGTCCCCTTGAGAAACTGGTCACTCCCACCGTTCTTGACTCTGTATTTGAACTCATGCAGTGCATCAGGCTCACTCCTCATGTTTCAGTCCAGGAATGACAACGACCTTATCTGTCTTATTCATTGCTTTAGTCAGTCCTTGGACTTGTGCCTGGCACGGGGTGGGGTCTCAGTAAATATTAATTGACCAACTGTACAAATGAGTTGGCCTGAAGCAGCCTCCTGTAGAGGGCTGGCCTCCCATTTTCTGTAACACTTATGTACACTCCGCACACTGTTATGAGGTGTTCATCAGATGGAGGATGCTGGTGAAGGCCGCCACCATGAAGAGGGAAACCACATTTAGTAATGACTCCCAGCCGGGCACAGTGGCGCACCTGTAATACCAGGTCCTCGGGAAGCCGAGGTTGGAGGATGGCAAGTCTGAGCCTAGACTAGGCAACTTAGCAAGGTCTCCATCTCAAACAAGCAGAACAGTCCTGACCACTACCATCCGACCGTGTTACAACCAGTCTCTGAGTCAGCCACAGTGTATATGGAATGGAGAAGATGTGACCTCAGAGAGTGCATCTCCACGAGATGATTAAGCAAGACAAACTTTTTATTTCATAACTAGATCAGTTCTTGGCCCCAATACTACCTCCCATGAAGAAAACTCCAGAGTGCACCCTCTTCTTCAAGTTCTGAGAGTGGAGTCTTTCTGGGAAATTCAGTGGAAATATAAACGGTAGCCCCCGATAGTAACCAGTTGGAGATGTTATTCGAGTGTCTGAGCAGTGTGAGGACACGTAGCAAGCATGTAGGAAAGTCTAACATCTGGGTTTAATTTGCTTTTTCTTCCTTAAAATGACCCACTTTGCCTCCAAGCTGACGGAGGCTCTTCACAGCCCTGTGGCCCCAGCTGACCTGGCCTGAAGCGCTGCTCTTAGCCTGAGCATTTCACTCTATTCGCAGGCCCGAGTTAGGGCACCTAAGGGTCTTGAAAGTGGATCTGGGCAAGACGAGTGCATGTGGAAGTGGAAGACCTAACCCTGGCTGCCGGAGCACGCTAGTTGCATTTTTTTTTTTTAGATTTTTTTTAGTTGTCAATGAACTTTTATTTTACTTATTTATATGTGGTGCTGAGAATCGAACCCAGTGCCTCACACGTGCTAGGCAAGCGCTCTGCCACTAAGCCACGCCCCCAGCCCCTGAGCTACAACCACAGCCCTGGTTTCATTTTTAATCACATTTTTTTCTCTCTGAGTAGCATTTTTGAATGTGCTGCTTCTGCAGGACAGACCAAATACAGTGAGTTGTTGCTCAGAAGCAAAACAAACCCTCTCTCAGTCCTTCTTTAATGAACTCATTTTTAGGAACGTGGGTTTTCTCCCTGCTGGTGCTCTGTAAGCATTGCAGGCCGCTCTCCGTCCTCTCGGGAGACTGGGCCGCGGGACAGAACAGCCGTTCTCATGCATGGCCCGGACCGCGAGGCTCAGGCAGTGTGCGGTGTGTCCATGAAGTTCATCTTCAAAGAGAAATACCCTTAAAATGGATAAAATCTGTTCTTCAGCTAGCTTTCTTTTGTACAAAGCCACAGCAGGAGAAATGTCGAAGTGAATGTGAGCTCACTGTGATGGGATCCTGGGCCTTGGCCGAGTCAGTTCAACCTTTGGGCCATTTCAGGATGGTTATCGGCTGGGCCTACAACCCCTCTGCTGTGTGGACAATTTTTATCATTCCTTCCAAAATTACAGATAAGAAAAGTGGTTCAGGAGATGTGGGTAAAGCTCTTTCGCATCCCATTTAACTTCCACGTTGCATGATACGTGTGGGCATGATACGTGTGGATACGTCACTGGCCACGTGAGGCCACACAAGGACTTTAAGTGCCACAACTTAGTGTTCTCTTTGTTTATTTATTTATTTTTGGTAATCTGCCCAGAGTTTTCTGTACAATGAAAAATATGAGACATCCAAGGATTTGGGGGTACAAACATAACAAAATTGGGTCCAGAACCCTCCCTTTGAAAATTGCTTACTACATCGTAATTCTGGAGAGTGGAGGTGGTATCGGTGGGAAGACTTGGTTCATTTTAAAATGATATAGATGCTGGATTCATAGGCTCTTGAACCTAGAAGTAAACTTGAGGCCCCAAGACCAGGTCGACAGTGAGCGCTATAGTATGGAGGGAGGTTGGGGGCGGGGGAGGCGCCGTGCCCAGGGGTTGCAGCAGCGCTGAGCCCGTGTCTTCTGTGGGCAGCTCCACTCTGAGCAAGCGGCCGTACTCGCCCCATGAAGAAGTTTAGGCACAAGGAAGTTTGGAATGTAATTTCCTTTGTCCTGCTGGTATCTTTCCTTTTATTTAAAAACTTCCTTTCTGAACCTCAGTCAAAATGTTATTTCTGTAGGTTCTCCCATTTGTTTACGTGATTGGGTTCTTGCTTTCATTTTCATCCTGATTGTGGCTCTCTGTCCTGTCCTGAAACACATGCTTCTCTCACATTGATTTTGTATCTCTGGTAGAGACGTGCAGAGCCCCAGTGACTGAGTCTTAAAAGGCCACATCTTTTAAAAATTGTAATTAAAAATCCACACCTGTATCTCCCTTATTTCTGAATTTTTGTTTTTTGAAAACTCTCTACGGGCATGTTCTCTGGAACGACGTGACTACTGTGTTCCACCCTGGGGTGCTTGTTATTCCATTGGTTAGTTGAGTGATTCATCCTGGGCCTCTGTGACGGTCACAGTGCCTTCTTGGTGACTCCTAAAAGAAGCGAGATCTTGAGTATAATGGAGTCATCACTAAATCCGTCCCCTGAGCTGGGCACCAGGGTGGATAGCCAGCCATTGCTGGGGTGTTGCAGTTCCACTGGGTCTGCCAGGCAAAGACCTCCTGCCCGTGTTATCCCAGAGTCTGCAGATCTCTGGTTGACATGCTGTCCCAAAGAATGAAGGCAATAGATAAAATGGAGGTGAGTATTCCTTCCAGCTCTGAAACTCTGCAGTTCTGATCCTGGCTTCTTATTTATTTATTTTTGGTAATCTGCATTGTGTTTTAATTCTCCACATTACATCATACATATACATCAGATTTGTTAACATAAGAATGGAAATATAATGCATATTATATATAATATCATGTATATGATATTGTATATTATATATTATATATATTATCACGTTAACAAATATTCAGGGTGAGCCTACAAGGTGCAAGGAACTGGGGTCCAGAGGTAGGAAGCCAATCCACTCCCTAGGGACACAGTCTGGTGGGGTAGAGAGGAACAAACCTCTAGAATGGGGTGGCATGGTCTGCAGGTGGCAGTGTGTGGCCCATGCTCTGTGGACTCCCCAGGGAGTGCGAGGGGAGCTCTTCCCAGGGGAGGCTGCTGGGAGGGAATCTCAAAAGAGAAACATTCACCAGGCAGAGAGGTCGGGCAGGGCAGGTGTGCAGAGGATGGGCGAGGTCCAGGGGACAGGATGCGTCAAGGGCAGAGAACAGGAGGAAATGAGGTGTGCTGGGGAACTGGGCCTCATTTCAGGGTGAGGAAGTCACGGGAGAGTGGCAGGGGATGGCTGAGGGGTGGTTATAACAGTGGCATGTCAGTCAACTGAGTTAAATGATTGGTAAGTGTTAGCATCATTTTGCAAGTGAAGACAGTCTCAGGAAGGTCAACGGCTTCTGGAAACTTCCGCAAGTATAGTTTAAAGAGCAAACTTTGAGTCTTTGTTCCAAACCTTTGGTTCCATCCTACCTCACCCCACCCTGCTCCCCGCTTGAGGGATAGGAGATACAGAAACGCCCTCACACCCTGGTCCTGACTGTCTTGATGGAGAGTGTGGGTTTCATCCTAGAGGCTGCAGGATGATCTCAGGATTGCAGGCAGGGGCGGCTCGACTGAGCAGAGAGGCCAAAGGGAAAACTGCAGTGGTCTGGTCAGCTGGCCGGCTCTGCTGGGCTGGACTGGGTTCCACCCCAGCCCGGAACAGACCCTGGGTGGCTCTTGGAGTCCCACAGGCCTGGTCTTGTGTCTCCCATCTACCATTAACCTTCTCGTGGTCTTGAACCTGTTTCTTTGCAAACCTAAAGAAAGTCCAGAATGATGGAAAAAAGTAATATTGACCTATAGTGATGCCCTGACTCCATCCCTGGGCGAGCGCCGTGCCCCTGAGCCTGCGCCCGTAGCAGCCCGCTGAGGCGCCATGATTCACACCCTTGGGTTGGGCACCACCTTGCCCAGGGCCTTAGTTAGCAAGGGGGAAGTCGGGACCCAGCCCCAGAGCACAGCTCTTAGCCTGTCACAGACTGCCTTCCGGAAGCACTGGGCTCAGCCCCAGCTGGGAGTCAGGCTTTCATCAATTGTACAGTCGTCATTGTCATTGCTATTATTAGACGGGGAATTGAGAGGCAGGCAGGAGCTGAAGGAGCCTGAGGTCCTAGGAGGGCCCCTCAGGACGGCAGGCCGGGCGTTCCCTCTCGGCCGCCCCCGCCCACCTCCTCCACTGCCCGGGTGTGACACGGCTTAGGGACTGCTCCGGTGAAGATGGTCCAGGATGTTCTCTGCTCACAGTGGTCAGTTGTAGGCCTGGGAGACCCCCCACCCCACCAGGGAGCCCACAGAGCCAGCTTCCTCCTGCACTTGAACTGCAGCCATATCTCAGGACAATCTCTCTGGGGGTTCGTGCATCTGAAATCCACTTCCCCAGGGGTCCCCAAACCCTGAATTTGCATTGGTTCTAGGGGAGGGAGTGGAACTCATGTGTCTGGTTAATAAGTGCCACCGTCCTACAGAGTCGGAAAGTTTAATCTGAAGCTCAGGGGTCTGGATAGCATAGCCCGTTTCATGGGGTGGGTTGTAACTGAGAGTTTAATTTTCAAATCTCAGCCACCAGGCTTCTTTGGTTGCTGCACGTTACCTGGTTTCACGGAGGAGAATGGCATTTGGGGGATCCTCCTTCCCTTGGGGTCCCGGGGTTGTAAATTGTCATCTCTGTATTCACGACCTGTTTAGTATTTATCTGTCTTTAGGTGGGCAGAGTGTGGCTGCCCACAGGGTGGACGAGACCGCCTACCCTGTCTCAAGGTCTCATTTTTTCTGTTTCACTTTTAAAAGGTCATACGAGCGCATGGATGGGCCTATCTCCCAGCCCTGGGTATCCCGCTTTCCAGAGCCTGCATTTTGAGTTTTAGAGTGGGACATCTTAACACAGCTAGTGCATCTGCGGCAATCCTGCCACCAATTTCCATCCATTAATTGAGTCTGTGTGCTTTGTGTGCATGCAAAAGAGTTGTTATCCTGCATTTATTCATGTTTTAGAAATTTTTTATCTTATTTGTTCTAATTAGTTGTACATTACAGTAGAATGCCTTTATACATTTTGATAGATCATACATAAATAGAGTGTAATCTCTCATTTTTCTGATTACACATATCTACATTTATTTGTTGATCTTTAAAAAATTTTTATATGTTCTTTTAGTTATACATGACAGTAGAATGTATTTTGACATATTATATATACATGAAGTATAACTTCTATTCTTGTGGTAGTACATGATGTGGAATCACACTGGTTGTGTATTCGCACATGAATATTGGAAAGTTATGTCCAATTCATTGTATTGTCCTTCCTATTCCCATCCCTCCTTCCTTCCCTTCATTCCCCTTTGTCTAATCCAAAGTATGTCTGTCTATCCCTTCCCCGTTACTGTTTGTTAGCATCTGCATATCAGAGAGAATATTCAGTCTTTGGGTTTTAGAATTGGCTTATTTCACTTAGCATGATTGTCTCCAGTTCCATCCATTTACTGGCAAGTGCCATAATTTTATTTTTCTTTATGGCTGAGTAATATTCCATTGTGTACATTTACCACAATTTCTTTATCCATTCATCTGTTGAAGAGCACCTAGGTTGGTTCCATAGTTTAGCTATTGTGAGTTGAGCTGCTATAAACATTGGTGTGACTGCATCTCTGTAGTATGCTGATTTTAAGTCCTTTGAGTATAGACCGCGAAGTGGGATAGCTGGGTCAAATGGTGGTTCCATTCCAAGTTTTCTGAGGAATCTCCATACTGCTTTCCATAGTGGTTACCCCAATTTACAGTCCCACCAGCAATGTATGAGTGTGCCTTTTCCCCCACATCTTCACTGACATTTATTGTTGCTTGCATTCTTGATAATTGCCATTCTGACTGGAGGGAGATGAAATCTGTGTAGTTTTAATTTGAATTTCTCTAATTGTTAGAGATGTTGAACATTTTTTCATATATTTGTTGACCATTCGTATTTCTTCTTCTGTGAAGTATCTGTTCAGTTCCTTAACCCATTTGTTGATTGGGTTATTTTTTTTTTTTTTTGGTGTTAAGTATTTTGAGTTCTTTGTATATCCTGGAGATTAATGCCCTATCTGAGGTGCAGGTGCCAAAGATTTTCTCCCATTCTGGAGGTGCTCTCTTCACATATCTTGATTGATTCCTTTGTTATGATGACACTTTTTAGTTTGATACCATCCCATTCTTTGATTCTTGATTTTATTTCTTGTACTTTAGGAGTCTTATTGAGGAATATTGTTCCTAAGCTGACATGATGGAGATTTGGGCCTACTTTTTCTTCTAGTACATGCAGGGTCTCTGGTCTAATGCTTAGGTCCTTGATCCACTCTGACTTTGAGTTATTTTTTGGTACTGGGGATTGAACTCAGGGTCACTCAACCACTGAGCCACATCCCCAACCCTATTTTGTATTTTACTTAGAGGCAGAGTCTCACTGAGTTGCTTAGCACCTCTCTTTTGCTGAAGGTGGCTTTGAACTCACGATTCTCCTGCTTCAGCCTCCCTAGCCATAGGATTACAGGTGTGCACCACTGTGACTGGCTTTGAGATGAGTTTTGTGCAGGGTGAGAGATAGGGGTATAATTCACATTGCTACACATGAATTTCCAGTTTTCCCAGCACCATTTGTTGAAGAGATTTTTTCCAATGTGTTTATAGTGCCTTTGTCGAGTATGCGATAACTGTATTTATGTGGGTGTGTCTCTGTGTCTTCTATTCTGTACCATTGGTCTTCATGTCTGTTTTGGTGCCAACACCACGCTGTTTTTGTTACTCTCACTCTGTAGTATGATTTAAGGTCTGGTATTGTGATGCCTCCTGCTTCACTTGTCTTGATGAGGATTGCTTTGGCTATTCTGGGCCTTTTGTTTTTCCAAATGAATTTTATGACAGCTTTTACTATTTCTATGGAGAACATCATTGAAATTTTACTGGAATTGCATTAAGTCTGTATAGCACTTTTGGTAGTATGGTCATTTTGACAATTTAATTCTGCCTATTCATGAGTGTGGGAGATCTTTCCATCTTCCAAGGTCTTCTTCAATCTCTTCCTTTAGTTTTCATTGTAGAGGTCTTTCGCCTCTTTTGTTATATTCATTCCCCAGTTTTTTTTTTTTTTTTTTTTTTGAGGTTATTGTGAATGGGATAGTTTTCTTGATTTCTCTTTCAGTGGATTCATCACCAGATACATTGATTTATGGGTGTTCATTTTATAACCTACTACTTTGTTGAATTCTCATATGAGTTCTAGAAGTTTTCTGGTGGAGTTTTTGGGTCTTCTAATTATAGAATCACGTCATTGACAAATAGGGATAGTTTGAGTTCTTCTTTTTCTATTCTTATCCCTTTAATTTCTTTCATCTGTCTAATTGCTCTGGCTAGCGTATCAAGGACTGTTGAATATGAGTGGTGAAAGAGGGCCTCCTTGTCTTGTTTCAGTTTTTAGAGGGAATGCTTTCAATTTTTCTCCATTTAGGATGATGTCGACCTTGGTTTGACATATAGAGCTTTTACATGTTGAGGTATGTTCCCATTATCCTTAGTTTTTCTAATGTTTTGAACATGAAGAGGTGCTTCATTTTGTCAAATGCTTTTTCTGCAACTATTGAGATAATCTTATGATTCTTATCTTTAAGTTTATTGATATGATGAATTATGTTTGATTTCCATATGTTAAACCAACCTTGCATCCCTGAGATGAAGCCCACTTGATCTTGGTGCACTATCTTTGAATATATATATATATATATATTTGTTGTTGTTATTGTTGTTGTACTCAGGATTGAATCCAGGGCCTTGTGCTTGCAAGGCAAGCACTCTACCAGCTGAGCCTTATCCCCAGTCCCTGAATATATTTGTGTATGTGATTTGGCAGTATTTTATTAAGAATTTTGTACCTATGTTCGTCAGGGATATTGGTCTGAAGTTTTCTTTCCTTGATGTTCTTTGTTTGGTTTTGGTATCAGGGTAGTACTAGTTTCACAGAATGGGTTTGGAAGGGTTCCCTCCTTTTGTATTTCATGGAATAATTTAAAGAGTAGTGGTGTTATTTCCTTCGAACCTCTGGTAGAACTTGGCTGAGAATCTGTCTTGTTTTGGGCTTTTCTTTGTTGGCAGGCTTTTGATGGTGTCTTCGATTTCACTGCTTGAAATTAATCTGTTTAAATCTTCTATGTCCTTATGATTCAATGTGGGTAGGTGATATGTCTCTAGAAATTTGTCTTCAAGATTTTCTATTTTATTAAAGTATAAATTTTCAAAATAACTTCTGATTATCATCTGTATTTTAGTAGTCTCCATCATATTTACTTTTTAATTGTGAATTTTTATAATTTGAGTTTTCTCTCTCTCTTCCTCCTCATTAGTTTGATTAAGGGTTTATCAATTTTACTTATTTTTTCATAGAACCCAAATTTGTTTCATTGATTTTTTGGATTTTTTTGTTGTTGTTTCAATTTCATTGATTTCAGATCTGATTTTAATTATTTCCTGTCTTCTACTGCTTTTGGTGTTGGTTTGTTCTTCTTTATCTAGGGTTTTGAGATGTAATGTTAGGTTATTTATTTGGTGACTTCTTATCCTTAATGAATGAGCTCATTGCAATGAACTTTCCTCTTAGACCTGCCTTCATAGGGTCTCAGAGATTCTGATATATTGTACTGCTATTCTCATTTAACTCTAAGTATCTTTTTAATTTAATCCCTGATTTATTTTCTGATATTCATTGATCATTCAATAGCATATTATTTATTCTCCAGGTGTTAGAGTAGCTTCTATTTTTTATTTTGTTGTTGATTTCTAATTTCAGTTCATTATGATCCAATAGAATGCAAGATATTCTCTCTCTCTCTCTCTCTCTCTCTCTCTCTCTCTCTCTGTGTGTGTGTGTGTGTGTGTGTGTGTTTGCTAAGAGTTGCCTCGTGGCCTAAGATGTGGTCTGTTTTAGAGAAGATTCCAGGTGCTGCTGAGAAGAAAGTGCATTTAGTAATTGATGGATGAAATATTCTGTATGTGTCTGTTAAGTCTAAACCATTAATTATATTCTTTAATTTTCTAGTTTCTTTGTTTGGTTTTTGTTTGGAAGATATATCCAGTGGTGAGAGAGGTGTGTTAAGTCATCCAGAATTATTGTTGTGGTCTATTTGGTTCATGAAATTGAGAAGAGTTTGTTTGATATACATATGTGCTCCACTATTTGGGGCATAAATTTTTACAACTGTTATGTATTGCTGATGTATAATTCCATTAAGCAGTATGAAATGTCCTACTTTATGCCTTCTAGTTAACTTTGGCTTGAAATCTACTTTATCTGATATGAGGATAGAAATCCCTGCTTATTTATGAGATTCCTGTGAATGATCCATTTTTTCCCATCCTTTCACCTTCAGTCTGGGGATGTCTTTTCCTAGGAGGTTAGTCTCTTGGAGACAGCATATTGTTGGATCTTTTTTTTTAATTTTTAATTGTAAACATATGGGATACATGTTGTTTCTCTGTTTGTACATAGCATAAAGGCATACCATTTGTGTAATCATAAATTTACATAGGGCAATGCTGTTTGATTCATTCTGTTATTTTTTCCCTCCCCCCCACCCCTCCCACCCCTTTTCCCTCTATACAGTCCTTCCTTCCTCCATTCTTGCCCCCCTCCCTAACCCTAATTCTAACCCTAACACTAACCCCTCCCACCCCCCATTATGTGTCATCATCCACTTATTAGCAATATCATTCGTCCTTTGTTTTTTTGAGATTGGCTTATCTCACTTAGCATGATATTCTCCAATTTCATCCATTTGCCTGCAAATGCCATAATTTTATCATTCTTTATGGCTGAATAATATTCCATTGTATATATATACCACAGTTTCTTTATCCATTCATCAATTGAAGGATATCTAGGTTGGTGCCACAATCTGGCTATTGTGAACTGAGCAGCTATGAACATTGATGTGGCTGTATCTCTGTAATATGCTGATTTTAAGTCCTTTGGGTATAGACCAAGGAGTGGGATAACTGGGTCAAATGGTGGTTCCATTCCAAGTTTTCTAAGGAGTCTCCACACTGCTTTCCAGAGTGGCTGCACTAATTTGCAGCCCTACCAGCAATGTATGAGTGTACCTTTCTCCCCACATCCTCGCCAACACCTGTTGTTGCTTGTATTCTTGATAATCGCCATTCTAATTGGGGTGAGATGGAATCTTAGGGTGGTTTTGATTTGCATTTCTCTTATTACTAGAGATGTTGAACACTTTTCCATATGTTTGTTGATTGCTTGTAGATCTTCTTCTGTGAACTGTCTATTCATTTCCTTAGCCCATTTGTCGATTGGATTATTTGCATTCTTGGTGTAGAGTTTTTTGAGTTCTTTATAGATTCTGGAGATTAGTGCTCTATCTGAAGTATGATTGGCAAAGATTTTCTCCCACTCTGTAGGCTCTTTCTTCGCATTGCTGATAGTTTCCTTTGCTGAGAGAAAGCTTTTTAGTTTGAATCTATCCCAGTTATTGATTCTTGCTTTTATTTCTTGTGCTATAGGAGTCCTGTTGAGGAAGTCTGGTCCTAAGCCGACATGTTGAAGCTCTGGACCTACTTTTTCTTCTATAAGATGCACGGTCTCTGGTCTGATTCCAAGGTCCTTAATCCATTTTGAGTTTAGTTTCGTACATGGTGAGAGATATGGGTTTAGTTTCATTCTGTTGCATATGGATTTCCAATTCTCCCAGCACCATTTGTTGAAGAGGCTATCTTTTCTCCATTGCATATTTTTGGCCCCTTTGTCTAGTATGAGAAAATTGTATTTATTTGGATTTGTGTCGGTGTCCTCTATTCTGTACCATTGATCCACCTTTCTATTTTGGTACCAATACCATGCCGTTTTTGTTACTATTGCTTTGTAGTAGAGTTGAAGATCTGGTATTGCGATACCCGCTACTTCACTCTTTCTACTGAGGATTGCTTTAGATATTCTGGGTTTTTTATTCTTCCAGATGAATTTCATAATTTCTTGCTCTATTTCTATAAGGTACATCATTGGGATTTTAATTGGAATTGCATTGAATCTGTATAGCACTTTTGGTAGTATGGCCATTTTGACAATATTAATTCTTCCTATCCAAGAACATGGAAGATCTTTCCATCTTCTGAGGTTTTCTTGAATTTCTTTCTTTAGTGTTCTGTAGTTCTCACTGTAGAGGTCTTTCACCTCTTTTGTGAGATTGATTCCCAAGTATTTTATTTTTTTCGATGCTATTGTGAATGGGGTAGTTTTCCTAATTTCTCTTTCTGAAGATTCATCACTTATGTATAAAAATGCCTTAGATTTATGTGCATTGATCTTATATCCCGCTACTTTACTGAATTCACTTATGAGATCTAAAAGTTTTCTGGTGGAATTTCCTGGTTCCTCTAAGTATATAATCATATCATCAGCAAACAGGGATAGTTTGAGTTCTTCTTTTCCTATTCGTATTCCTTTAATTTCTTTGGTCTGTCTAATTGCTCTGGCTAGAGTTTCAAGGATGATATTGAAAAGAAGTGGTGAAAGAGGGCATCCTTGCCTTGTTCCAGTTTTAAGGGGGGATGCTTTCAGTTTTTCACCATTTAGAATGATATTAGCCATGGGCTTAGCATAGATGGCCTTTACAATGTTAAGGAATGTTCCCACTATCCCTATTTTTTCTAGTGTTTTGAGCATGAAGGGATGCTGTATTTTATCAAATGCTTTTTCTGCATCTATTGAAATAATCATGTAATTCTTGACTTTAAGTCTATTGATATGGTGAATTACATTTATTGATTTCCTGATGTTGAACCAACCTTGCATCCCTGGGATGAAACCCACTTGATCATGGTACACTATCTTTTTAATATGCGATTTGTATAAAATTTTGTATGCGATTTGCTAAAATTTTGTTTAGAATTTTTGCGTCAATGTTCATGAAGGATATTGGTCTGAAATTTTCTTTCCTCGATGTGTCTCTGTCTGGTTTAGGTATCAGGGTGATATTGGCTTCATAGAACGAGTTTGGGAGGGTTCCCTCCTCTTCTATTTTATGGAATACTTTGAGAAGTATTGGAATGAGCTCTTCTTTAAAGGTTTTGTAGAACTCGGCTGAAAACCCATATGGTCCTGGACTTTTCTTTGTTGGTAGGCTTTTGATGACTTCATCTATTTCATTACTTGAAATTGGTCTATTTAAATTGTGTATGTCCTCCTCGTTCAGTTTAGGCAATTCATATGTCTCTAGAAACCTGTTGATGTCTTTGAAATTTTCTATTTTGTTGGAGTATGGATTTTCAAAATAGCTTCTAATTATGTTTTGTATTTCAGTCGTGTCTGTTGTGATATTTCCTTGTTCATTCCGAATTTTAGTAATTTGGGTTTTCTCTCGTCTTCTCTTTGTTAGTGTGGCTAAAGGTTTATCAATTTTGTTTATTTTTTCGAAGAACCAACTATTTATTTTGTCAATTTTTTGTATTGTTTCTTTTGTTTCAATTTTGTTGATTTCAGCTCTGAGTTTAACTATTTCCTGTCTTCTACTACTTTTGGTGTTGGTCTGTTCTTCTTTTTCTAGGGCTTTGAGCTGTAGTGTTAGGTCGTTTATTTGTTGAGTTTTACTTCTTTTATTAAATGCACTCCATGAAATAAATTTTCCTCTAAGTACTGCTTTCATAGTGTCCCAGAGATTTGATATGATGTTTCTTTGTTCTCATTTACCTCTAAGAATTTTTTAATTTCCTTCCTAATATCTTCTGTTATCCATTCATCATATAATAGCATATCGTTTAATCTCCAGGTATTGGAGTAGTTTCTGTTTTTTACTCTTTCTAACTTCAATCCATTATGATCTGATAGAATACAAGGTAGTGTCTCTATCTTCTTCTATTTGCTAACATTAGCTTTGTGGCATAATATATGGTCTATTTTAGAGAAGGATCCATGTGCTGCTGAGAAGAAAGTGTATTTGCTCTTGGTTGGATGGTATATTCTATAAATGTCTGTTAAGTCTAAATTATTGATTGTGTTATTGAGATCTATGGTTTCTTTGTTCAATTTTTGTTTGGAAGATCTGTCCAGTGGTGAGAGAGGCGTGTTAAAATCACCTAGTATTATTGTGTTACGGTCTATTTGATTTCTAAAATTGAGAAGGATTTTTTTGACATACATGGATGAGCCACTGTTTGGGGCATAGATGTTTACGATTGTTATATCTTGCTGATTTATGCTTCCCTTAAGCAGTATGAAATGTCCTTCTTTATCCGTTCTGACTAACTTTGGCTTGAAGTCCACATTATCTGAAATGAGGATGGATACTCCAGCTTTTTTGCTGAGTCCATGTGCATGGTATGTTTTTCCCCATCCTTTCACCTTTAGTCTATGGGTATCTCTTTCTATGAGGTGAGTCTCTTGCAGGCAACATATTGTTGGATCTTTCTTTTTAATCCAATCTGCCAGTCTATGTCTTTTGATTGATGAATTCAGGCCATTAACATTCAGGGTTATTATTGAGATATGATTTGTATTCCCGGTCATTTTGTTCATTTTTAAAATTTATTTATTTATTTATTTTTTTGACACAACTTTGTTCCTCCTTTTTTGACAGTTCCTTTAGGATAATTCCTCCCTTTGCTGATTTGCTTCTTTGTGTTTTATCTCTTCCTCATGGAATATTTTGCTGAGAATGTTCTGTAATGCTGGCTTTCTTTTTGTAAATTCTTTTAGCTTTTGTTTATCATGGAATGATTTTATTTCATCATCAAATTTGAAGGTAAATTTTGCTGGGTATAAGATTCTTGGTTGGCATCCATTTTCTTTCAGAGCTTTAAAAATGTTGTTCCAGGCCCTTCTAGCTTTTAGGGTCTGGATTGAAAAATCTGCTGATATCCGTATTGGTTTCCCCCTGAATGTAATTTGGTTCTTTTCTCTCACAGCCTTTAAAATTCTGTCTTTATTTTGTATGTTCAGTATTTTCATTATAATGTGCCTTGGTGTGGGTCTGTTGTAATTTTGTGTATTTGGAGTCCTATAAGCCTCTTGAACTTGATTTTCCATTTCATTCTTCAGATTTGGGAAATTTTCTGATATTATTTCATTGAATAGATTGTTCATTCCTTTGGTTTGTTTCTCTAAGCCTTCCTCAATCCCAATAATTCTCAAATTTGGCCTTTTCATGATATCCCATAGTTCTTGCAGATTCTGTTCATGATTTCTTACCATCTTCTCTGTTTGTTCAACTTTGTTTTCAAGGTTAAATATTTTGTCTTCAATATCTGAGGTTCTGTCTTCCAGGTGTTCTATCCTATTGGTTGTGCTTTCTATGGAGTTCTTAATTTGGTTTATTGTTTCCTTCATTTCAAGGATTTCTGTTTGGTTTTATTTCAATATCTCTAACTCTTTATTGAAATGATCTTTTGCTTCCTGTATTTGCTCTTTTAACTGTCGATTGGTGCTATCATTCAATGCCTGCATTTGCTCTTTCATCTCATCATTCAATGCCTGCATTTGCTCTTTCATCTCATCGTTTGCTTCCCTGATCATTTTAATTATGTACATTCTGAACTCCCTTTCTGTCATTTCTTCTGCCATGCTGTCGTTGGATTTTATTGATGTAACATCTAGATTTGTTTGGGGCATTTTCTTCCCTTGTTTTCTCATATTGTTCAGGAATCAATGGGTCCTTAAGATATTGCAGATTTCCTCTATTGACTTATAATGTCCCTGAAGATTGCTAGTATATCCCCTCTTATCCTTCAGTAGCCTGCAGTCTTGGAGGAAGTTGATAATGCGGTGCTCCACAAGGAAGCTGCCTCTCTAGGGATGGTGACCCTCAGGTGGGGTATATTCCTGATAGTGGGCAGAGGTGCCTCCACTTGTTGACCAATGGTCATCCAAAGGGGAACTAGCATGCAGGCTGAGGCAAGGCCTGTTTGTGCCTGTGTCTCTGGTTTTACCGTCCTTGTGGGAAAACCTCACCCGGCAGGGAAGACTCACCCAGTGGGGAGGTCTCGCTGGTCAGTTCCTCTCCTAGAGGTTCCCCTCAATCTACAACTACCGCCTGGGCTGGGCTGTCTTCCTCTGCAACGTTCCCAGGTGCCTGGACCTACCTCCTGGGCCTGGGAGCCTCACCCTTTGCAGACGAGTCTCCTTAGGCTGCCTCTCCTCAGAGAATCTGCCTGCAGTCCTGGAAACTTCACTCCGCCCCTAGGCATGTCTCTGTGCGGCTCTTCCAGCAAGAAGCCGGTCCTGAGACCCTGCTCTGCACCTAATTGCCTGGCTATGCGGCCCCTCCTCTGAGCCGCCACCTGGAGCCCTGTACAATAGCTCCGAGACCCAGAGACCCACCACACACCTCCTCCTCCGGACAGCCGCCCGGTTTCCAACGCAGTCACTAGGAGTCCAAGCAACTCACTTCGCGTCTCCTCCTCCTGCCAACCGCCCATAGCTCTAGGCAGTCACTCTGAGTCCAAGTGACCCACCCTGTTCCTCCTCCTCCTCGGGGTAGCCCCCCGGGTGTTCAGGAGTGGTCGCTCCTGAGGTCCAAACAACTCATCACTCGCCTCCTCCTCTGGCAACCGCCTGTGGCTCTGTCACTCCTAGACCAAGCAACCTGCCGCGCTTCTCCTCTTCCTCCGGGCAACCCCCCGGTGTTCAGAAACGGTCACTCTGAGTCCAAATAGCTCGCCACGCAGCTCCTCCTCTGGCAACCGCCTGTGGCTTTGATGCAGTCACTCCTACACCAAGCTACCCACTATGCTTCTCCTCTTTCTCTGGGCAGCCCCCCGGTGTTCAGAAGCGATCACTCTGAGTCTAAACAGCTCGCCATGCTGCTCCTCCTCAGGCAGCCGCCCAGAGCCCCAGTGGTTGCTCCGAGTCCAAGCACTGTGCTGAGCCGCCTCCTCTACGATGATCCCAGTTGTCCGTGTTTACCGCTCCAGTCGGGGGAGGGGCGTCTCGCCGAGCAACTCTACTTCACAAAGTTCCCTGCATTCCGGGGCTACCGCCCCATCCAGGACGCCTCCCCAACGGGAGAGACTCACCCGGCGGCTTTGAGTTGGTCCCAAGTCTCTCACTATCTCCTCTTTTGAGTCCTGCATCGTGGAGCAACCTGTAATGCAGCTGCCCTCTAGTCTGCCATCTTGAAAAACCTCTGGATCTTCTTTTTTAATCCAATCTGCCAGTCTGTGTCTTTTGATTGACGAGCTTAGACCATTTACATTCAATGTTATTATTGAGAAATGATTTTATTCCCTGTCATTTTGATTTACTTCTAGTTTTCAATTTGAATTAGTTTCTCTGTTGATTGGCTATTCTAGTGTAGTCCCTCCCTTTGCTGGTTTTCACTTTTATTTTTCATTTCCTTGTCATGATATATTTTATTGAATATGTTTTGTATTGCAGGCTCTAGTTGTGAATTTTTTTAACTTTTGTTTATCATGGAAGTTTTTATTTCATCATCAGTTCTGAAGCTTAATTTTTCTGGGTGTAGTATTCTTGACTGGCATCCATTTTCTTTCAGAGTCCACTACCTCCTAGCCTTGACTGTCTGGGTTGAGAAATCAGCTGAGATCTGAATTGGTTTCCCTCTAAATGTGACCTGTTGTTTTTCTCTGGTAGCTCTTAAAATTCTATCTTTATTCTGTATTTTGGGCATTTTCAAAATATTGTGGGTCTGTTATAATTTTGTATATGTGGGGTCCTTCCTGTAAGCCTCCTATATCTGATTTTCTATTTCATTCTTTAGGTTTGGGAAATTTTCTGATATTATTTCATTGAAAAGATTGTGCATTCCTTTATTTGTATCTTCAAGCCTTCTTCTATCTCAAAAATCTTAAATTTGGTCTTTTCAGATTATCTCATATTTCTTGAAAGTTCTGGTCATGGTCTCTTAACATCTTTTCTCCATGATCAACTTTATTTTCAAGACTGTATATTTCATCTTCATTGCTTGAAATTCTGTCTTCCAAGTGGTCTACTCTGTTGTTGATGCTTTCTTTGAATTTTTAATTTGGTTTATTGATTCCTTCATTTTGAGTATTTCTGCTTATTTTTTTCAGTCTCTCTATCTTTTTATTGAAGTAATCTTTCACTTCCTGTATTTTCTCTCTGATTTCATTCCTTACATTGTCCTTTACCTCACAGATTAGTTTAACTATGTACATTCTAAACTCTTCTCTGACATTTCTTCCTCTGTGGTGTCAATGAATTCTATTATTGAAGTATCTTGGTTTGTTTGGGGTGATTTGTTCCCTTGCTTTTTCATGCTTGCATGTCTACCCATCTCACAGTATGGATTTGAGGCAGGAGTTTCGACCCTGTGGACTTATAGTGACCCTGAAGGTTTCCAGTACCTTGTTTAGGGGGAGACAAATAGTAACAACAACCAATGCAAACAATATACAACATTAAATCAAATAGTTTCAGCTGTGACTTTAACAATGTTGTCACAACATTTTAAAGAAAAATGATATGATCAGTTATTGCCTACAATAAAAATAGTAGGTCTGCAAAAGGTTTACAATTTCGAATGGTGGACAGGGAGAGAGCAGAAGTGATGTAGGATGTAATGATGATGAGGGAGGAGGAGAGACGATAGACATAAAAAAAGGAATTGTGAACGAGAGAACAATAGAGATCAACTGTTAGCAGAAGAGAGAAAGAGAAGGGAAACAAATAAGTGAGAAATGATACATATATAAAGTAAAAAATTAAAAATAAAAGAATACAAAAGAAAACAGAAAAATAATAATCAAACATCTTAGTTCTAAAAAAACTGATCCATGAAAAATAACTGGTTTCAAAAATACTGGAAATGAGAAAAAAACAAATATAAATATGTACAAATGTCCATGAACCATTAAGGTCACTATTAAATAGAGAAAAGAAAAAAGGGGGGGAAAAAGAGAGAGATCTCAATAAAAATGTTAAAGAAATGTTTCCATTGGAGTTCAAAAATTCTTAGCTTCCCTTCTCAGTAGTGTTAAGTGGGGTTGTCTGGAATGCGACATTTGCTCCATCCTCAGGGTGGGGTTCCTAGGGTGAAGGAGGTGATCCCATAGGCAGAACTCCTGGAGCTGGGCTCCAGGCTCTTTGCTGAATGCCAGTTGGTCTGGAGACTTTAAATCAGTGTACCTCCAGGGCCCAGCAATTGCTGGTCTATGCCATAAGATTGCACCCCAAGATCTCCCCTGGTTTCCACTCATTTGGCGGCGGAGCCAATTCTTAGTCCTTTATGTCACCTGTGGACCACATGTTTCCTGGTCCCCCGCCCCCACCTTTGAATTCCCAGCCAGACCTGTCTCTCCCACCCAGCCCTGCAGTCTGCCAGGTTGGAG
Source organism: Sciurus carolinensis (assembly GCF_902686445.1). Lineage (NCBI taxonomy): Eukaryota > Metazoa > Chordata > Mammalia > Rodentia > Sciuridae > Sciurus > Sciurus carolinensis. The sequence goes on along the minus strand of NC_062219.1, from coordinate 9,977,570 downwards.
GGGGAAGGGAAGAACTGGGTGGGTTTCCACAATCAATTGTTCCCTGTGTAAACCTCTCTCCATGTTTGATTTTCTCCTGGTTACTTAGGCACACTCTGTGTCATGCACTGTGGGTTTGCCAGTCCTGTATTTTTTTGCTGGTACCCAGCTCCCCCAGCTGCCAGCCCTGGTACCATAGCTGTGAAATGGTTCCTCCCTCTGTCCTCCACATGCTGCTGGGAGAGATGTGATTTCTTTCCCTACAAGGATTTTGTGCAGCATGCCTTTCAGTTTAGTTGGGCAGTGTCTTTGATCTCTAAATGCTCCATACACAGACAGCCCTCAGTCCTCCTCAAGATGTGGGTTCCTTTAATTCCCTTATCCCTCCACTTTGCTCATGGAGGGAACACTCTAGCTGGTGCCTCTGGCTGCGGCAGTGGTGGTGGCACTGGGAATTTCTTCCTTATTTAATTATGTCCAACCTCCTGAGTCCCCGATCTGCTTTGAGTGTCCAGTATTAAACTTCAGTAAAGTTCCCCACACTTTTTTTGTTCACCCACCTTGCAGAGAAGCTGCCTGTCTGCCTTCTTGGTTTCATGCAACAGAACAGTCAGGAAAGTCTGTTATTCTGCTTTTAATGGATTGACCGATGCCCCGATGCGGTGCAGTGTGTGTGTGTGTGTGTGTGTGTGTGTGTGTGTGTATTTGTGTGTGTGTGAGTGTTCCTACAGCAGCTTCATGGAGTTTTGTGCAAGTAAATGGGCTCCGGTCCACAGAACTCTGTCTCAAATTGCAAAGATGTTTCCACACAAAGGATGTGAACAGCCCTCCTCATCCAATTAACAAGTATTCCTGAACTTAGAGGGACTCTCAGATTACTCACTTCAGTTTTACTCTTGCTCTTCCCATGTGGGAATATTTAGGGTGGAAAGTTTTACTGGAGATTTAAATCGTAACATTAACCTGATACGTAAAACAAACCTGTGTGACTACTCTCTTTGTAAAAGTTGAAATACTGTAAAAACTGCATTTTTATAAAAATTTCCAGAGAAGAAGTGTCAGGGTGGCTGGGGTTGTGGCTCAGTGGTAGAGCACTTGCCTAGCAAGTGTGAGGCACTGGGTTCAATTCTCAGCACCACATATAAATAAATAAAATAGAGGTCCATCAACAACTAAAAAAAAAGAATTACAAAAAAGAAGCATTGGGTTTTGAATGTTACAAAAAGAAAAAAAAATGAGCAAGTTTTTTGAAATACTTTTTCCCTTCCCTCTCGGTTGCTTTTATGAAGTGGTTTTTTAAATGTTGCAATTTTATTTTCATTTCTTAGATATTTTAAAAATGATTTTTGTAGACCTTGCTAAGGCCATCTGGATTTTGCGATGGGTGGTGGCTATGCTTAGGGTGGGGGCTGAAGTGAGTGTGACTAGAGCCCAGGACTGTGCCTGACACAGCCGGACCCACCGGGTGCACTGTGTGGCCAGTCTTCAAATTCCGGGGTGGGAACAGGAATACCTTGCCTCCCTTCAGAGCATTGTCAAGAGAAGCTTTCTTCAGTCCCCACAGCCTCCTTAAGAGATTGACACCTGCTTCTGGGCATGATGAACCTGTCTGACAGAGACCAAGTGACTTGCTTAAACCCCAGGACCGGCAAGTCGCAGATTTCCCATCAGCCACGACTTTTTCCACTTGTTCCTTCCTTAACAAACAGACTGAGCATTGTATGTGCCAGGAGCTGTATATAAACAAGAGTGGCCTGGCCCTTGGTGTCTGGTCACCTAAGTGCCCTAGGAGGCTCCCTCCCCAAAGGCCCAAGAGCCTTTGTAAGAGATTTCCTTGTTGAACTATCCTCCAACATGAAGGGGACACTTACTGGATGCCAGCTGGTGGCGGGTCAGGAGAGACACAGCAGACTCGCAGCATGTTGAGGTGGGTGGGTGCCAACTGACCTCAGGTGGGCTTGGGGTTGGCCAGGGGCGGCCAGGTCACTAGGGTTAGTGATGAACGTGGGGAGCCCTGAACCAGGCATGGCGGCGGGTGAGGCTGGCGTTTCCTCCCTGGGCAGTGGGAAGCCACGGAGGAGTCTGCCAAGGAAGGAAGGGGTGTGCGGCTCAGTGGCGGGGAAGCAGGAGCGTGTCTGCATGACCAAGGGAGCCGTGGCATCAGGGGCAGTGAAGAGCAGTGGGCAGGCAGGGAGGCAGGCTCTCCAGTGTCAGGGGGAGGAGAGGCAGAGGCAAGAAAGGGGGCCAGAGGTGACCCCCAGGCTTCTAGAGAGAGAAGTGGGGTGGGCGTTTATAGCACTTACTGGAATGGGGACGTTGGTGGAGCAGAAGGGACGACTTGGTCATTCATGGGCAGTGGGGCAGGGAATGAGGGAGTACGAAGCTCTCCAGAGTTACTCTGGGTGTCTCTCAACAGTCACCATCATTGTTCATTCAGTTTCCAATTCCGTTTTAGGTGTTTGAGTTTGAATCAGGGAAATTCCTTGGGTAATTTTTTCCCACTCAGTATTTGAAATTTTTTTTTTTTAAAGAGAAAATGAGTTTTTTTTTTTTCCCCCTGAGGTTTTTTTTTTTATTGTAAACAAATGGGATACATGTTGTTTCTCTGTCTGTACATGGTGTCAAGGCATACCATTTGTGTAATCATAAATTTACATAGGGTAATGTTGTTTGATTCATTCTGTTATTTTTCCCTTCCCCCCACCCCTCCCACCCCTCTTTTCCCTCTATACAGTCCTTCCTTCCACCATTCTTGCCCCCCTCCCTAACCCTAACCCTAACACTAACCCTTCCCACCTCCCATTATGTGTCATCATCTGCTTATTAGCGAGATCATTTGTCCTTTGGTTTTTTGAGGTTGGCTTATCTCACTTAGCATGATATTCTCCAATTTCATCCATTTGCCTGCAAATGCCATAATTTTATCATTCTTTATGGTGGAGTAATATTCCATTACACCACAGTTTCTTTATCTATTCATCAATTGAAGGACATCTAGGTTGGTTCCACAATCTGGCTATTGTGAATTGAGCAGCTATGAACATTGATGTGGCTGTATCTCTGTAGTATGCTGATTTTAAGTCCTCTGGGTATAGGCCAAGGAGTGGGATAGCTGGGTCAAATGGTAGGTTCATTCCAAGTTTTCTAAGGAATCTCCACACTGCTTTCCACAGTGGCTGCACTAATTTGCAGCCCCACCAGCAATGTATGAGGGTACCATTTTCCCCACATCCTCTCCAACACCTTGTTGCTTGTGTTCTTGATAATCGCCATTCTAATTGGGATGAGATGGAATCTTAGGGTGGTTTTGATTTGCATTTCTCTTACTACTAGAGATGTTGAACATTTTTTCATATATCTGTTGATTGCTTGTAGATCTTCTTCTGTGAAGTGTCTGTTCATTTCCTTAGCCCATTTGTCGATTGGGTTATTTGTATTCTTGGTGTAGAGTTTTTTGAGTTCTGTAAATATTCTGGAAATTAGTGCTCATCTGAAGTATGAGTGGCAAAGATATTCTCCCACTCTGTAGGCTCTCTCTTCACATTACTGATAGTTTCCTTTGTTGAGAGAAAGCTTTTTAGTTTGAATCTATCCCAGTTGTTGATTCTTGCTTTTATTTGTTGTGCTATGGGAGTCCTGTTAAGGAAGTCTGATCCTAAGCTGACATGTTGAAGAGCTAAAGCAATCCTTAGCAGAAAGAGCGAATTAGGGGGTATCGCAATACCAGATCTTCAACTCTACTACAAAGCAATAGTAACAAAAACGGCATGGTATTGGTACCAAAATAGACAGGTAGATCAATGGTACAGAATAGAGGACACGGACACAAACCCAAATAAATACAATTTTCTCATACTAGACAAAGGGGTCAAAAATATGCAATGGAGAAAAGATAGTCTCTTCATCAAATGGTGCTGGGAAAACTGGAAATCCATATGCAACAGAATGAAATTAAACCCCTATCTCTCACCCTACACAAAACTCAACTCACAATGGATCAAGGACCTCGGAATCAGACCAGAGACCCTGCATCTTATAGAAGTATTTGAAAATTTTGAAGCAAGCCCGCGTCCTCCACCTGTGTGCGCTGTGCTCCTCCAGGCACAGGGTGGCGGGGGATGGAGAGGCGAGGGTCAGAAAGGGAGCGTGTACCCGTGGCGAGATGTCAGCTAATTATCATCACTCATCATTAGCTCCAAAAATCCACAGGCACCTGTAACCAGGGGCGTAACGGAGCCTGGACTGTGTCGTTGAAGCCCAGGACTCAGGAGAGTCAGGCACATTCAGGGGGTCAAAGTCAGTCTCCTGGAGAAGCTGACCCTGAGTTTCTTACCGTCTTGCAGAGAAGACAAGGAAGGTAAAGCCTTTAACTGAGAAGGCAGGAGGGCAGGAGGGCCTGGGTAAAGCTTCCGAGGGGAGAGTGGCGACGGGGAGCGGGGTGGAAGTGACCAGGACAGCATGACACCTGCCAGTTTCTGAGTGCCCATAAATGCCAGGTCCCATGGTAGAAGCTTTGCAAAAATTGTCTAATTTAAATCTAAAAATAATATTGCAAAATAAGTATCCCTATTTTATATACGAGAAAAGCAGGAGACCGCGGGAGGGGGCTGGGGGCTGAGGGGACCCTAAGGATCCAAACTGCCCCCCATGACCAGTCAAGCTGCTTCCTCAACATGGCCGCTCTCCTTGCCCCACCCAATGGCACCCCATCTGTCACTTTGTCCTCTGCTGCCCCGTTCAGGGCTACTCTCGCCCTGCAAGGGGGCCATGCACCTTAGAGCAGGGGAGCTGTCCTGAGCAGGTCTCGGGCACAGAGGTGCTCAAATCTGTTCATCCCCGTCTCCTCGTTGTTCCTTCAGTGAGGACAGACCAGTCTGTGAGCTTCTGTGTCATCTAGTCACAGGCAGGAGCCACGTCCACTCTGTAGTCCCCATGGCACCCGGCACACAGCTCTGCAGACAACGGATATTCCACAGGTATTTATGGAATGAAGCCTGGGCTAGGTCAGTGTTCCTGGAAATGGAAAGACAGGAGAGGAGCAGGAAGACTGTACATGGAGCAACCTCAGGACCTAAGGAGGACTTGCAGTGGGGTCACACAGGTCTCCTCTTTGGCCTCTTTTTGTTTTTAATCAATGACTGAGAATGAGTTGAATGTGAATTTCTACATTAAATTTGATTTCTTAAACTAGATGCAAAAGACTCACATGAGCCATTTTGGTGGGGAGTCGTTGGGCCTCAGACCCCTTCATTTACTTCAAGTGTCCCTTGGGAGGCGCTTTATTGACAAGTGGCCTCGGCTGTCACTCTCATTAACAACTCTGGTTCCATAAACTGGCAGATAAGAGGGAATTGAAACGAGCACGGATAGGCTGGGCGTGATTGTAATGACAGAGGCCGGAACGCAAGTGTCTTGATCAGAATCCCGAGGATTAATTATCTTGATTATCAAATCACTGATTTGCCATTTTGCAAAGCACCCGGCACTTGCCCACTCGGCGACTTGCCCACTCGGACTCCCAGTCTGTCCCCGCACAGCAGCTGGCTCCCAGCAGCTGGAGCTCCTGTGCCCGACCGCTTCCCTTCGGCATCACGCTGGGCCAGGGTTGATGCGGCACTGGCCAAGCCCTGCCACAGTCCCAGAGCCACTTACCCCCCACCCCTGTCACCTGGGTCTCAACCACCAGCGTCCTCTTCCTGAGTGCAGCTCTCCCCACCCCTCTGCAGCCTGCTGTCCTTTCAGTCCTCAAGCCCCATCTGTCACCTCCCAGCTGAGAACCACAGTGGACCAGCTCCCTGGCCTCAGCCTGCCATGGCCCCTGCTGTCTGAGTTCCAGCCACCCTGTGCCTTGTACTCCTGGGACCCTGGGTGCTGCTTCCCACCTTGGGGCTCTTCATAGCCTGTCCTGCCTGATACCCTCTGGTTGAGCAGGGAGTGGGGAGTAGGGAGGCTGAGTCCCTGTCCCCCATGAGTAGGATCCCGAGCAAGGAGCTTGCTGCTCATTGCCTGCCTCTATGTCCCCAGTGTCCAGGGGGAAGTGGCCTTTGACCCCCCCAGTGCGGCAGCCCTGGAGGCTGGCCTTGGCCCATCCCAGGAGTGCAGCACCTCCTCCCTCTGTCCCCACCCCAGCAGCATTCTCTGGAGCACTGAGACACCGGATGGAAGTGCCCATGCTCCTGTGTCACCCTCACGCCTACAATCGCTCACTGCTTTTAGGGCCGTGCCGTCTGTGTCCTTCTGTGCTGTCAGGATGCAGCCTAGATCAGCCCTCCCAGCTGTGCCTGGGTTTTGGCATCTTCCTGGAACTCTGTTCCCTCCGCTCTCTTCTCTGTGCTGGTGGCACAGCTGCCAAGCTGAGGAGGAAACCCCGCCTTTCCTGTCCCTTCCTCTTCCCCGCAGGTCCCGGCAGCAGCCCGTTAGGGGAATGGGTGCTGTCAGTCAATGGGGGCTCCACAGGAGGCAGCAGCAGGAAGGAAGCTCCACTTGGGGGTGGGGGTGTGTCCCACAGTCTCACAGTGACAGGAGACCGCAGGGCAGGGCTCCATAACCTTGTGGTGAGGGTCAATCTGCAGAGAGATAAACCTCAGTGACCACAAGGGCAAGAGACGACAGTCTGAGGGTGGGCACTCACCAAACGGCTAGGGCCTGGTCAGGGTGGGGACAGAGGAAGTGAGCCCTGTCCCCCCAGGGGGTTGAGGGGCTCTGGAGGGCACACACAGAAGGGGCTTTCCTGAGTTCTTTAGTGACACCGCTCTCTTCTGGCAGCTGATTGCTTGAAAGGTCGTAGAAGCCAAAAGTATGCCAGGCAGTTGTATTTTTTGGATAACTAGTCAACAATGGGAAAGCCTCCCCCACCCCCATCAGCCATGAGCGATGGCGCAGGAAGGCTTGAGCTCTGGGCCTGGCTCCAGCCGACTGTCAGCGGAGTTCGCTCTGGACATTCCCCGGCTTCCGGGAAGACGTTCCCTCTGCTCCCTGATGTTGCCTCCTGGGTCTTGGGCAACTTGGGGTGAGAAGTCTTTCCAGGGAAGCAGTCACCTGGCCTCTGCCTGCTCTGGGCCTGCCACCTCGGCTGGACGATAGACGAGCAACCCATCCTCGAACTGGTGGAGCACTGGAGAGTGGTCCTTGTCCACCATCACTGCGTTGCTGCTGTGTCCACTCCCCGCCCTCCACAGGCCAGGCCTGACATCAACGTCGTAATGCCTGACAGGAGCCGGAGCCAAGGAATGGGATTTATGACCTTCCGTGAGCACTTGCTGGCAAAAACTACGTCCCCCTGCTGGGCCTTGGGCCTTGTGCGGTCTCATACTTGGGCTTCCTCACTCTGAGCCTTGGTCTCTTCAGACTGTGAGAAGAGTGGACTGGACTTGATCATCTCTGTGACCACTTTGAAGTCCCTATGTATTTGAGATGCTGAGGTCAGAGTCTGCAGGAGGTCACACACATGCATTTACTAGGAAGTCCTGGGACACTGCCTGTGACTTACTTGACACAGGTGAGAGACCAGCCATCCTTGAGGCTGAGCCTTCGCCAACTTCCTTCTTCCTGGGTCCCTGCAAGCCCTCTGCCTAGGAGCAGTGATGACCTCTGGGTCAAGAGGGGCAGGCAGGCTGTGTTCCTGCTCCCCCTTAAAAGATAATGAACCTGAGATTTAGATAGGACAGCCCGGATGAGGACTGGATGTCACCACTTCAAACACATTCAGGATGCCAAAGATGGTAGGCAGATTTTTATAAAAGGGACATAACTGACTTTTCTTATAGATCATTGCTCCTCAGAGAATATCCGTTCTTATAAATTTTTTTGTTCCAATACAGTTCACTTTATTTCATTAAGGAAGTCTAAAAGGAAATAACTTTAAAGAATCTAATAAATACAAAGAGAGAAAATTTTAAATTGCATTTTATTGCCTTTATGGTCCCAAATCCATTTCATTTCCTGAATGCATAATCTCAAATTCATTTCATATCCTGAATACATATGCTACATCTCAGAAATATCAGGGACAACCAAACCAAGAGTCAAGTGATAAAATGCTTCTCAGCCACTTGAAATTCTCTTCTTGTCTTCTGGGTCACAAAAAGTCTGCGGTTTCCCATCTCATGTTTCCCTAGAAATAATCCAACCTAGAACTGGCATTTCAACTCTGCTTTACAGTCGTGTTTTTATGCATGTCTGTGGGACCAGAGCCTTCTGCAATGCTCTTGGGTTTGTTTTTCTCTCTTTTTGAGATGAATATAGAAAAAGTGCATCCCAAGGGATTTACAGTTTTTATAAATCCCTTCCCCCTAGCTTCTATCTGTAATTCTTCTTTGCACTGAAGCGATGCAAACTTCATGTTTTGGAGAATTGAAATAAACTTAACTTTTGTCATCCTGTGTATCTACAAGATTTTTTTAAAAAGCTGTCTAAACTTGGAATGGAATCCTGCTTTCGGCATCTCCTGTCTTCATTCATTTAACAGACATGCATGGTGTACATGCTCTGGGCAAGCCCTGTGAGTGACAAAAATGTTGACCAGACCTATTCCTGCCGCCTGTCCTTGGCAGCCACAAAGGCAGGCCATATGCACACGAACAGCTACAGTTGGGATCAGGGGACATGGGCGGCCTGAGAAGACAGAATTGGTAGCGCCATCAGACCCAGGGGCCGAGAACTAGCCCATGAGGGAGTCCAAGGGAGGGACTGTGGGGCTTAGTGAGGAGGTGGCAGAAAAGAACAGCATTCATAAACTTAGAGAAGGAGCCAGAGTCAAGCATTTGGGGAAATGCTGAGAAGCCCAGGTTAAATGATGCTCTAAATTACGGAGGATGATGTTGGAAAGCAGACAGGGATATAAGGAGTCTGCTTCACAGGGTCGTTAGAGGGTTTCGAGCAGAGAATAGCAACCCATGTGGGGACTTGGTGAGAGAAATGTGGTTCTGAAGCATGAAGGGTGCTGGCCTGAGTTTGCTGCTGCCAGGACCAGCCCCCAGGGAGCGAGAGGGGCCCGGGGCCTCTTGGGTGGAAGTGCTGGGCAGAGCCACAGGGCGGCTGAAGTTGAAGAGCCCGGCATGCATGGCTGCTGGGGCGGGTCCCAGGAATAATCCCAGGAATATCCCAGACCAGAAGCAGCTTCTGTTACTTTTTTTTTTTTTTTTCCCACAAGAGAACAATTTTTTAAAATTTGGTCTGTGACTTTTCATTTTATTTTATTTTATTGTTTTTTAATTTCAGTTATTCATGACAGTGGAATGTATTTCGGCAGATTGTTCATACGTAGAATATAACTTACTTTATTTAGGATCCCACTCTTGTGGTTGTGCATGGTATGGTGGTGTATTCAAATACAAGACAGCAAATTAATCAGTCGTGTTACTTTTTATTCCTTTTGTTGGAGAGAAGGATACAGGAACCTTTAAAACTGTTTTGCTAAGGGTGAGCCCTAAGTTTGCATCCTTGCTATAAACTTCTTTGGTGACCCCACAATGCTAGGTGTAGTCCTTCAGTTTTATTTGTGTAGTACGTGGCTACTCAACAAATGTTTGAAATGTCTTCGTATATTTGTTTTAAGAACAAACTAAACTTACCAGTCTTGTTTAGCAAACTCGCATGTACTCAGCAAGTAAAAAAACTCACATTCTTATGGATGAACATCTAAAATATTCTCAAGCCAGTAATGCCTGCACTTGGAAGGGGAGCCGAGCTGGGGCTCTCTGCTAGACCTGTCCCCCTTTCTTTCAGTAGTGGATACAAGAACGAAATGCCATATCAATGACCCTGGCCATCAGACAGTTACAGCTTGCAGGTACTGGGTGCTTCAGACGTTTTCTGTCCAGCAGAGAGCACCCAGGGAGGAAGTCACAGGGATGGGCTGCATGATTCCTCCAGAGTCTGAGCTGGTTCGGTCAAGGCCACTGCTGCGGTAAGGCAGATGCTGCTACCGGCCAGAGACAGCACATCCCGAGCTGCCCGTGGCCCTTTTGTTCATAGGCACCTTTCTTCCTACACCTTGTACCCAGCCAGTGCCGCTCCTTTCATGGCCAGGAATCTGTGCTCTCCCGATACAGCAGACTCCTCCTCCTGCCCTATTTTGTGGAGCAGAAAATGACAGACCAGACCAGCGTGGTGGCACATGCCTCATAATTCCAGCAGCTCAGGAGGCTGAGACAGGAGGATTGCAAGTTCAAAGCCAGCCCCAGCAACAGCAAGGCACTTAGCAACTCAGAGAGACCCTGTCTCTAAATAAACACAAGACAGGGCTGGGAACATGGCTCAGGGGTTGAGTGCTCCTGAGCTCCATCCCTGGTACATGCTCCTCTCCCCCCGCAAAAAATCACAGACCAGTAGGCAGCAGCCTCTGGGACCGCCAACTCTGCCTCCCTAGTGTCATTCTGAGGGGGCATGGCAGGTCCAGCACAGCGGCCACCTTGGTTCCCAGGGAATGTCCCTAGGGTCTGTGCCCACAGGCCATGTGTGGCTCATGTGGCATGGGGGTGCAGGAGCGCCAGCCTGATCTGGTCCTCCCCGCCACTGGGGAGCAAATTGCCTCCTCCCATGCTATTAAGGGTTGAATTATGTCCCCCCAAAGATATGCCCAGTCTTCACCTCCCATACCTCAGCATGTGACCTTATTTAGAAGTAGAAGGGTCTTTACAGAGGTAATGAAGTTAAATGAATTCATATGGATGGGCTTTAATCAGACAAGATTAGTATCCTTATAAAAAGGGGAAACTTGAGCACAGAGATAGCCATGCAGAGGGAAGATGATGTGAAGAGACCCAGGAAGAAGGTGACCGTGCGACTGGAGCGAGCATTTACAAACCAAGAAGTGCCACAGAGCTAGCCGGCAGACTCCAGGAGCTGGAAGAAGCAAGCCAGGATCTGCTCCTGGGATTTCAGAGAGAGCGCAGCCCCACCGACCCCTTCATTTTGGACATATGGCCTCCAGAACTGTCAGACAACACATTTCTGGTGTTTTCAGTCACCCTGTTATGGTCCTTGGTTATGTCAGTCCTAGGAATCCACACAAGACCCTGCATGAGCCTTCAGAGGCTCCTGCACAAAGGTCACAGAAACCGAGTCCTCGTTTCCTTCGGCACTGCTTCTTGGTCTTCTCATCTGCCTTTCCGTGCACAGAGTGGCCTCAGAGCAAAGCACAGATCCAGTCCAGTGTGACTAGGATGGACTGGGGAAGGGAGGAGAGCCGCCGGGTTCTGAGGATCTGTCCCAACAGGGCTGTGGCAGCCCGGCCCCTCCATGGTGTCGTGGAAAACTGGGGGCTTGACAACTTGAGATCTGTGAAGAACTTCTGATCATAAGGCCAGAAGAAACCAGTGGAAGAGAAGTGGTGCTATTGGTGAGCTATACCACCGTGAATTAGGGCTAGAGTTTAATCCAGCACACGTGTTCAGCAGACGAGGAATCTGCATCTCAGGGACTTGCCACCAATCGCACTAACGAAGACAGTGAGTCAGAACCAGAACTCAGTCTCCAGGGCTCTTTTTACCAGCCCTGTCAACACACACTTTAACGTCATTACCCTGGGGCCAGCACCGTGAGACCTGTGCCCTTCCTTCTTATAGCCCCTAACCTAATCAGAGACAAAGCCAATATCCTAGCATTATCTGACGAAGACAGACAGGGCAGCGGAAGGCAGCAGGCCCTGCACAATCCCTTTACCCAGGAAGCTCCTTGTCTTCAGCAGTAACCTGGAGTAATATGTGTCTTGCCCACTGAACTTGTTACGTGAAAACGCTTTGAAAACTGAAATGCACTCTGAATGCAGGAAGCACCGGCAGTCAAGTGTGGGGTCAAGTCCAAATCAAATTACACAAGGGATTTGGTGCAGAAAAGTAAGTGCCTTTATAGATATTATCATTTTCACAGGTTATTGTTTTAATTGATGGAATGTCTGTAAGGCACATTATCTCTGGAGTCTCTTGGCAAACAAACATCTGAAACAAAATCTTTCTGAAATAGACGTTAGCACAATTCTCATAGTTCCTCTTGTCCTACTTGGTTTATTTCTTTCCATCTACAAAAGCTAAAATCAAAAAATAGCAAATTCAGATAAAGGTGGTGGTATATCCAAAGAATAATGCAGAAGCATCTGTTAATTTAAACTCGGGGCTTTATTAATAAGTAAAACTACGCATAGCTTTTATCTGTGTTTCCTTTGTACCAAGTTCAGTGACTGTTGTGCAGGGACTGCTGAGCAGATTTGGACCCCTTATGCTTAATATTAATTAGATTCATTTGGGTGCTTAATAGCTTTGGTAAAGCGGAACTGCATTTGACACTTGTTGTTTGTGGTTAGGTGATGCATTCAGTTCTGGAAACTTCAAGGAAAAAAAATCATAAAATTCTGACAACCTGCCTGTTAACCCCATCTACCTCTGGGCCCATAAACTCTGATAGTAAACTTCCTCTGGTGAGCAGAGAGCACTGTGTGCAGCTGGTTGTATTCTTGGTCATAGAGCAGTGTCTTGGCCTATTTGGGTTGGCAAAATACCCTGAACTGGGTGGCTTAAACAACAAACGTGTATTGGTCACAGTTCAGGAAGCTGGGGAGTCCAGGATGGGGCTTCAGCAGGTTCGGGTCTGGCGAGGGCCGCTGCCTAGTTTGCAGATGGCCACCTTCTTGCGTAGTCACGGGTCCAGGAAACCAGCTCTTAGCTCTTCTTCGTACAGACACTAGTCCCATCATGGGTGCTTCACCCTCATGACCTCATTTAATCCTCCCAAGGCCCCTCTCCTGATACCACCCATTGGAGGTTAGGGGATCAACATAGAATTTTGGAGGGACACAAACATTCAGTCCATAGCAAGCAGCCCAGAACCATTTCGCCTGAAGGGTTCAGTTACTGGCATTGCCCAAGGGCCTTTTTACATGTGTGCTCATGGGACAAGGGCAAGATGAAGGCAGTGTCCCGTGTCATGTGATGTACTGGGTTCTGCTACTTGGATCATCCTAAGCATCCAACCAACCATCTTCTTATAATGGTTTAAAATATTTTCTTTGAAGAAGTAAAAATTTGCTTGAATTATGTAACTCCTACGTCTGCAGCTCTCAGGAGACCAACAGATTCATTCACTCACTCACCCACTCACTCACTGGCTCACTCAACAAATATTTAGTGAGGACTGGGCATTATTCTAGGTGCTAAAGAAGTTAGTAATGAACAAGACAAAAATCCCTGCCTTCAAGGGTCTTATGCCATTTGCCAATCCATAAATTCATATGTAATATAATATTAGATCATGATGACAGAATAAAATCCAGAGGAAAGGCAATAGACCACGATTGGGGAGATTAATCTGACTTGGATGAGCCAGTGAGAGAGAGCACTTTTAAAAATTTTTGTTAGTGCATTATAGTTAGACACAACTATAGTGTATTCATTTTGTCATATTCGTACAGCACATGATGTGATTTTTCAATCTCTCCCCCAGTACCTTCCCCAGGGAAAGCATTTTTGAAGAGGTGATGCTAAGCAGAAATTTGAAAGAAATGAGGGATTGACTTTCATGTGGAAGAAGAATATTGCAGGGAGTGGGAACAGCTAGTGCAAAGGCCTTGAGGTGGCATGAACTTTGTATCACTGAGGATAGGTAAGAGGTGGGCATCACTGGAGCGCATTGAACAAGATGAGTGGTAGGAAAGTGGGGGCAAGAGACCAGGAAGCCAGATCACGTAGGGCCCCGTCGACCACGGCAAGGACACTAGATTTTGTTGTAAGTACAATAGGAAGTCATTTTGAAAGGGTCACTCTAGCTTCTCTCCAGGGAGTGGGATGTTGGGAGTGGGGAAATTCAGACACTATTTCAAGTCCAGTCATAAGGTGAGTGTGGACACGGACCAGACCAGAGAGGGAAGAGCTGGGGAGTAACTGGAATCAGGAGTATTTTGAAGGTTGACATGATTGGCAGGTGGACCATGAGGGGCGTGACTCTCAGGGAAACTGCTTTGCTCTTCTCCAATTAGAGAAGCCCAGGGGCCACAATTGCAGCCCACCGTGGCCCAGGAGGAGACGTGACTCTCAGCAGCAGAATCCACGGCCCTTTCATGAAGGTGAAGGAAAATCAATGCCTCTGGTGGCTCTCACACTTAAAATAAAGGTTTGAATTTTAAGTGCCACACATTTTCCATGAAGAAGAGAATAAAGACATTGCTTACATTGTATCACTTTTTTAAAACCTTTCCTTAGCAACCTTTCAAAACCATAGCAGATGTTCCTTGGTTAGAAAAATAAGTAGACTGCAGTTTCCAGGAAGAGGAGGCCATTATCATGGGCTCATTATGAAATTCATTACCGCATGTATCGGAAAGACCAGACTTAGTTTATAGTTTCTCCTGCTGGGTAGTCCCAGACAACATCAGAGCAGGTAATGGTAAAAAGGAGGCCAATGTTAAGAATTCACATTTTCCTCTTCTCTCTTCTGACCTTTCAAAGCTTAAATCATTTTCTTATAGAAACAATACTCAGCATTGGCAGGACTCACTTTGGATTTCCCGTTTCCTTTCCTTTTGGTTACTTCTTACTCCTTCCTTCCTTCAAATCTGTTTTTCATATTTTCCACTGGCAAAAAATAATTTGACATATTTCTCTAGTCTCTAAATTTTTTGAAGATGAATATGCTATTGCTTAGGGCACTTTTATAAATTAAAAAATGTGAAAATTTGAAATAATGCAATTTGGGGGTTCACCTGTTTCTTGGAATTTTTCTTGAACAAGAACGAAATGATTCTAGGAATCTGTTCTACTCCAAATTAGTTGTATCTCCGTATTTTTGTTGTTGTCATTCTTTATTGACATTTACATGTACAGCCTGTGATTAGATGTATTTCACAGCACTGAAATTTAAGCCTTGGTGTCAAAGCCATGTCAGTTCTTATTTTGTGTCTGTGGATACAGTTATTAAAACAGAGAGCCTGTGTTTCCACCGTTGATACTGCTCTGTCCTGGAATGAACAGACAACCCTGGCACCCTGTGCTGATTTCCTCTTGCTGACATCCTGGGTTGAGCATTTTAGTGGCTCATGGAGCCAATAGCTTCGCCTCTAACGGCTTCAGGGGTTAGTTTTATGGTGATCATTTGATAAGCTCTATGATCTTCCGTTGACATGTACAGTGCTCAGATTCTCCCTTATCCATAAGAATACAACTTAAAGATATTTTACTTTTTCCCTGAGAAGGAAATATTCCAGGATTTTTAGGCCCCAGGACTCTGTTCTGTGCTGGAAGGGATTCTAAGGACAACAGCCTCTGGCCACAGCAGGACTTGCTGGAGTCCAGGCCCGCCTGGACTCCTCCAGCACCAACGGTCAGCAGCCACCTATCCAGGTTGGATGATATGTCACCATAATTCACGCAACAGTCTTGGAATGTTGTCCTGGGGACAGAGAAAATGATTGCGGCTCAGCCAGGACAGATTCTCTCTCAGGGCCCACTGGATTTGGTGTCAGTGATCACACCTGGGGGACAGAAGGCTGCAAAGTAGAAGAGCAGCACACCTTCTTTCCTTCTTTCCTTCTTTCTTTCCTTCTTTCCTTCTTTCTTTCTTTCTTTCTTTCTTTCTTTCTTTCTTTCTTTCTTTCTTTCTTTCTTTCTTCTTTCTTTTCTTTGCGGGGGGCCACCAGGGATCAGACTGAGGAGCACTCAGCCACTGAGCCACATCCCCATCCCTATTTTGTATATTATTTAGAGACAGGGTCTCACTGTGTTGCTCAGTGCCTCTCCATTGCTGAGGCTGGTTTTGAACTCACAATCCTCCTGTCTCAGCCTCCCGAGCCACTGGGATTACAGGCGCACACCTGGTGGTAAGAAGCTGCAAAGTAGAAGAGTTGCACACCTTCCTAAGGTGTGTGTGTGTATATAAGACAGAAGGGAAGCCCAGACGCCAATGCCATGACCTATTAGGAGCCAAATGCTTTGCATGAGTGAGAGAAGGTAGGTGAAAGTCAGTCAGAGCGTGGAGGCATCTCTCAGCTCTCTGAAGAGACACCCTGTGTGGCATGTAAAGAATGATGACTATTCTGAATGATCCCATTTGGAGAGGGGTTTCGAAGCCTGTGCTCACATCCCAGATTCCTGGGATCAGCCCTGCCTCTTGTTCCTCACTTGTCCTCCAACATGTGACCATGTGGACCTCACAGGTCTGTCAGCTGTCTCCCACCTCTTGCTGTCGGTCAGCTCCCCCTGGGTGTCAGGAATGCCACTCATGACTCGTAGTTCCTGTTGCATTTGTTTTAAGTCACAAAACTTGTGTGCGGATGCTCCTGGTGGAGGTAAAAGAAAACCAGGCCCAGACAGCCTCAAGCAACAAGGAACTGTGTTGATTTACATAAATTGGTACCCAGCCACCGAGCAGTTCATGTGGCAGTTCAGCTATGTGATCAGAGGCCCATCTGTCTGCTCCGCCTTCCACCCTGACGACTTTGTTCTGTGACTGCTTCTCCTTGTGAGCGTAGGGTGGCTGCTAGAAGCACATGCATCTGTTTGCTGCCTTTTCTTGTCTGATAGCGAATAGACCCTGGTTTCCCATTACTGCTTGTGAGAGCAGGGAAAGATTTTTCCAGAAACCACCAGTAGTCCTCCCTTTGAATCTCTTTAGACAGACTTGGTGCACATCTCCGTTCCTGGACTAATTACTATCAAGAAAGGTGGGATTCCCTTTGACTCTATGTGGCCACCTTTTTAAAAAAAAATATTTATTTATTTTTTAATTTGTTAGAGACTGCATTTTGATTCATTGTACCCAAATGGGGTACATCATTTTGTTTCTGTGGTTGAGCTGAGCCCAAATCCCTAGTCCACAGGCTGCTGTCTAGTGGGGGAGGAGTCCATGATTACAGTCAACAGCAATGTCCTTATACAAGGCAAGTAGTAACTCCGAGGCCCAGCACCCATATTTATTTTCCATCCTCTTAAGGTTTGGGGCTGATGGATAGTTTTATATGCAGTGCTACAAAATGAATTGCCTAAAATTATTAGGAGGCAGGTGACAGACAATCTAAAAACATGAAAACATGCTGGGCCTTGTTAGTAATAGGGAAAATGTAAATTAGGATCACAATGACAAGCTATTTTACTCCCACTAAATTGGCAAAAATTTAGAAGTCTGACATTAGCAAGCATTGGCAATGATCTGTTATGAGGAAACAAAACCTCTCCTATAGTGGGAGTATAATTTGGTACCACCACTTTGGAAAATACAGCTGTTATTATAAAACAGAAAATTTGTGTACCCTTTGAGTCAGCAATTCCATTTTTAGGTCTATATTCTAGAACAGTTTTTGCAATTTCTCGAACAGACATGTTTGAGAATGTTCACAATATTGTTCACAACAGTGAGAAACTGGCAACCATCTAAATGTTCAAAAACAGGAGGACAAATAAATGCACTGTGGTATATTATTTAGCAGTGAAAGTGAAGAACCACTGGCTACCCAACAACGTGGATGTGTCTTAAAAACTTATGCTCAACTAAGAGCAAGTTACCAAAGACTACAAACAGTAAATTACCATGTTTATAAAACTCAAAAGCCAGCACATTCAACCAATGCATTGTTGGGAGACTACCATATGTTCTGAAACTCTCTATAAAAGCAAGGATGATTTTCGAGGGAGGGAGCAGTCTAGAGGGTGGGGTCCAGAAAGATCTGATCTTCAGTTGGGTGGTAGGATTGGGGGTGTTTATTTGATTTAGGGGTTTCATAACTTTCTATTTATAAAATATTACATAAGAATCTTAAAATATATGCTCTCTGAGCTCTTTAGTGAATGTCATTGATTGCAGTAGAGTGTCAAAAAAATTATGATTCTTATAGAAGGAATCCATGCCTGATGAATCAATTAATATTCTGTGAGGGAACCAATTGTTATGTGGTTGGAAGAATGAGCAACTGTAATCTATTTAGGCTTTGAGGAGTCTTTGATTAATTGCTAAGCCATGAATCATTAAAACCCTGGTGTTAAAAGTTGGTTGAGTTAATATTCACTCACAGATAGGAAAGCAAGGACAAGAAGTTCAAAAAAAATTAATGTGGAACTAAATGAGCCATTATCTATGTGTAGAAATGTAAGCTCTTAGTTTCTGCAGTGATCAGAGTCAATATTTGCTTATAGCACATTTTTTAATGGATCATTTGAAGGGGAACACACAAGCAAAAAAGTCCCTTGGTCAAAGGGAGAGATGAGGCACCAGGTGGTTCAAGCACAAGATCAGAGCCTGTTTGACTCAGAAGCACATCAGATGAGCTTTTGTGTGGATCGCACTCGTTTGGTGAGTCCCACTTCCCATTAAATTCTCTCTGGACATTTATTCCTGATGGGAAAACATTGGAGCTTATGTAGTCAGGCATTTTCCCCACAGTGAACCTCTAGGGGAATCTCTTCATGGTTAAATAAGTTCTACTTAATCAAGTTCTATCTGCACGAGTTCTATTTCTGGTGAAGGTGTGGCTTCTGGTGTCATTGGTGTGATTTGTGATTCAGCACACTCTTTCAATCCCTCTTTAGAGCTTCCATGTCTCCCTCAAAATGTAAATCCCAGACTAAGTCCAGGATGGAAGATTCTGTCCCACCCGGCATGATTACATAAGGCATCTGTGATTTTGGCAACTTGTCTCACTTTCTTCATTAGTGAACTGAAAGGGTTACACTGGGATATTTCTGAGGTCGTGCTCAGATCCAACATTCTGCAACTCTGGGAAGCCACTTATGGAGGCCACGGGTTGGGGAAATCCTCTTCCGGGGTGGCCCAAGGCTAGAGTGCTGCGCTCTTGCTGATGCTCTGTTACTTGTGCTCAGGGTAATGTGGACCTCTACGATCCCTTTGAACACTGTCTTACTGATGTCTTAGTTATTTTCTGGGCATCTCGCCCTGAACGGGGCAGATACTTGTCACTGATGAGCTAGAACTTCCCAGAGTCTTTATTAATTTGCTTCTGCAGTTGTGTATCGGTATACAACTTAAATGATGTGTGAAAAATCCTATTAACATTAGGGAGCCCTCATATTCTGACAAGAGGCATGTTTTGTGTGGTCCTTGGGAAGATGTCAGTGTGAGCCATTATTCAAACCTAAAGGAAAGCCATGCTCAGGACAGCGAGTGTTCAGAGCATCCTGAACATCTGTATCCTTAGATCCAGAGTGAATAAGGCCATTGAAAAGTGGCCCCTAGGACTAGCAAATCATTTTTTTTTTTGTTTAAATTTGATTTTAGTTTTTATTCAAGTATCACATGTACATATTTTAAAACGTCAAATTGTTCTAAGAGACCTATAATAAAATCATCTGCTCTGTATCCTCACCCTAGTCTACTCTGGCTCACTTCAACTCTTTTAATCTCTATTTTTCTACATAATCTATATTTCTTTCTGTTGGTTCATATTAGAACTTATTGATTTACTTCCTATTCTCTCACAATCCCCTTCCCCTCACCTCCCCCATCTTTTTGGAATAATTATATATTTTGATTAAATACATATCCATATTTTAATTATTTTGAACATATGAATATTGTTCACATCTGTACCAGGTAAGAGGCTATTATATTTCCCGACTCATTTGTTTCATCTGGACATTTTATCCACATCTTCCAGCAGCTCTGTAGAAACGTGTACGTACTGTTATTTGCAGAGTTGATGCTTTAGCTCTCTGCAGAGCCTCTTCTCCTTCACATCGGACTGCCCGATGCACTGATGGTATTCTGTGACCTCCCTTTGTTGTCATCCTGAGAATGTTCTTAGTCTCCCTCTGGAGGGGGCACCTGTTCCTGGATCCTGGGGCTTCCTCTTCATGATTTTCCTCCCAATTTTTGGTGGATCACATCCTATGATATCTTTAGGAAGAGGTATACTTTTGAGATTTTTAAACATTTGAAAATACGTTTATTTTTAATCTTATACTTGATTGATGGTTGAATTGGGTATAAAAATATGAATTGCAAATCACATTCAATCAGCATTATGAAGAAATTATTCCATCATTTCTTCACTCCCTAACTTGCTAAAAAGTCCCTGGTTATATACAATATAAACAGTTTGAATCTGACCTCTTTCCCACTATCTTTTTGTCCCTTTTAAAGCTTTTAGATTTTGTTCTTTATATCTAGTGTTTTGGTTTTTTATTTTTTCAAGTTATTGCTAGTCATTGTGCTGAACACCAAATTACAATGGTAGTGAGTCCTGTTAATAAGGGAACATGAGTCTTTTATTTCTGGGAAATATTCTTTGATAACTTCCTCTGTGCTTTTTTGTGTGGGGGGGTTCCTCTTTATCCTGAGTGTCTTTTGTATATGAACTCTTTTATTTAGATAAGGGAGTCTTAAATTGATCTTTCATTTTTTTCTAGGTTTTTGTTGTCTGTCACTTGATCTTTTAAATTTTTTTTTTTACTTTTAGTTGCAACAGACACAATATCTTTATTTTATTTATTTATTTTTATGTGGTGCTGAGGATCGAACCCAGTGCCTCACACATGCTAGGCAAGTGCTCCACCACTGAGCCACAACCCCAGCCCACTTGTCCATTTTTGTTTTACTTTCTGGGAAATCTGTTTGAATATTTTCATTGAATTTTTAATTTCAGCAGTAATTTTTTTGAGTACTGAGAACTCTTTCTTCTTTCCTGACTCTTCAGTTTTAGAATGTCCTGATCTTGCTTCATTTCTCTGAAGGTAGTTATCTTTGAAAAATAATAGCTAGCACTTACATAGGACAAGGTCCTGTCCTAAGCAGTTCGTATGGAGTAAGTCATGTGTTCCGCAGAGCAACCATCTGAAGCAATGTCGTTCCATTCTGATTTTACAGATGGGAAACCGAGGCACACAGAGGGTAAGTAACTTGCCCAAGATGCCACAGGGGAAGGGTGATCAGAACAGGATTCTACCACTCTCTCAGGCTGCCTCTGCTCTCTGCACCATCTCTTGGGAGTTCTTCACCTCTTTGTTTTTGTGTTTTTCATGCTGAAGACGCTCTCAGATGTCTGGTGACATTTGGCCATCTGTTCACATTTTTTGTTTGTTTTTTTGGTACCAGGGATTGAACCAAGGGGTACTTAACCTCTGAGCCAGGCCTTTTTTATTTTGAGACAGTTTCTCACTAAGTTACTTAGGGTCTTGCTAAGTTCTGAGACTGGCTTTGAACTTGTGATCCTCTTGCCTCAGCCTTCCAAACCGCTGGGATGACAGGTATGTACCACCACTCGTCTTAGCCTGTGTTCTTGGTACTTGCTGATCTTCGATTGCAAGCCCATTGCTAGTTTTTCTCCTTTAGAAAACCCCGTGGGTCTAACTTGGTTGGGTGTGCTCTCCTTGAGAGGACTCCTGGCCACTGCTGTGGAGACCTGGGGCTCCCAGGCCTGAGGCCACCTCAGCCTCACTCCAGCGCATGTGGGGGTCCCCAGCCCAGTTGCTTGCCTCACAGCTGGCCCGCCGCTGCGTATGGGAACCCCAGGTGGGCATTCCTGTTGGCGTGTGCTGTTGGTGCCATCCCTCCCTACGGTTTACCCACCAGTGAGCACTTAGCTCTGCCCCTCATCTTCCTTGGGAGTGTGGAGGACCTTGGAGACCCCCCGGCCTTTGGGCATCTCAGAAAGGGTTTGGGTGCCCTTAGGCACCATCTGCCACATTATCAGAATCAGAAGTCTTCGTGTGTTTTCCATTTTCACATGTCAGTTTGGGGGAGCCCCATATGCCTCTTAAGTCCCCAGAAAGTGGAGTCTGTGTTTTAGTTTACCTTCCCTCTATGTAGGGAGTGATTTTCAGGAAAGGCTGTGGGTAAAGTATGGAACTGAGAGATGCCTGCGCGTTCCATTCTGAAAGTGTTTCCATGCTCAGTGTGCACAGTCCCGCCGGCCCCGGGCTGCAGTGCACACAGACACACGGACCTTGTATTGGTTTTTCTGCCGAGGTTGCAATAAATTGGCCCAAACTTACTGGCTTCGAACAGCACACATTTATCCTCTCATGGTTCTTTTTGTCACAAGTCCAGATGCAACATGTCCCTTGGCTTAGGGCATCTTAGAGTGTCACGAGGTGTCACTTTGGGGAGCTCCTGGGAAGAACCCTTTTCCAAGCTCATTCGAGCCATAGGCCCAGGGAGGACTGAGGTCCCATTTCTTCGGTGCTGTTGGCCAAGGTAGTTCTTAGCTTCTAGAAGCCCCTACGTCCCTTGGCTCGTGGCCCCTTTGCTCCAAGCAGCAGTGGGTGCATCTCCAAGCTCAGTCTGTCTGCCTCTCCTCATCTCTCCAAAGCATTTCTGCTGACACATCGTTAGGCCCTTCTCTTGTTGTTCCACACTCGTGTGCATTTCCCAGCCCCTGAATGATCCAGACAGCCTGCCTGTCCTAAGATAGGAAGCAGGCCCAGCCAATCTGCAAAGCCCCTTCCCAGCCGCCTGTAGACCAAGGGCAAGAGTCTCGGAGGAGCCTCTTCCAGGTCCTGCTACCCCGTGTGGACGCACACGTTCATGCGAGTCTCACGGCAACCTTGTGAGGTGGGTGGTGTCACCTTCCTCACTTTAGAAACATGAACACCGAGACTCCGGCATCTACCTGGATTCCCACTTCTGGGCAGTTGGCGAGGGGCAGAACTGGGCTGTAGACAGCGCGGTCTCCAGAGGCCGAGCTCCCGAGGGCTGTGCTGCCCGCTCTGGATCACGAGGCGCCGTGCGGGTCCCTGCTGTCTGAAACACTGCTAAGGGTGACTGATATTTAACAAACCGTTAGAGAGGAGAGGTTGGGAGTGTGAACTGCTGTGTGAGCCCTTCGGGTTCTCCGGATAGAGTGCCTGCTTTCCCACAGGATTGGCTCATGATCTTTCTTTTCTCAGTGTTAATTTGTACACATACTCGCAGAGGAAGGCGTGTTAGATACCTCTCACAGGTGGAGGAGCTGAGGCAAGAGCCTCATCTGTCCTCCCCTTTCCCTCAGCCGCTCTCCACTCTGTTCTCCTCATCCGCTCTGTTCCCTCCTGTCCGTCTGTTCCTGTCACTGCTGCCCCCACCTTTCCTGCTCCTTTTCCTCAAACCAAATCCCCAAAATGAATATTCTAGATTCTCATTTACAACTGCTCCTCAAAGCTGCCCTTTTGGGTTGCAAATGAACCTCTCCAGCCCAGGACACCCCCTAGGCCCCTTCTCACTGACCCATCAACCTGGACAGTATGGCCACCGCCCCGTTCTGGAACTTTCCTCCCCTGGTCTCTTTGCTGCTGCTCATACGGGATTTCCTGCTTCTCGATGTTCTTTCTCAGTCCCTTTTGCTGGGTTTTCTTTCTCTACCTACTTTCTTCTTTGCTGTCTGCAACAGGAGAAGCAAGCGTGGCCTCTGTAAGAAAACCCACGGAAACCACGCCGGACTCGGGAAATCACATAAGGGGGTTTATGAAGCAAACAGTGTCTCCCTGCAGGGTAAGAGAGAAAATGAGAGGAAAAGAAAGGGAAAGAGAAAGGGCGCGCGCTAGAGAGAGTGGAAAAGCGAGGAGGAGAAAGAGAGTGAGTAGAAGAGAGAAAGCATGAGAAAAGATGGCGGGGTAGCTACCATGAGGCAGTTGAATTCCTCCGGGCTAACAGGGGACCAATAACGGAGAAGGATACTTGCAAGCTGACTGATGAGCCAATAGTTAGCTAGGACGTTCACAGACTGACAGTAGTTGGGAGGCGGGGAAATGGCTGCACCGGAAAGGGCGGGGAGAGCAGCTTTCAGACTGACAGCTAGGTTGTGATGCAGTGGAAAGGGCAGAGGAGCAGCTTTGTATTACAGCCTCGGATGTGCTGAGGGGAAGCACCGGGAGGCAGAAGCAGGTGCCAGAGGTGCCTCCAGCCCCAGCCTCCAGCAGCCTCACTCCTCAGGAGACTCCGCCCGTC
The DNA here is from genome assembly GCF_902686445.1 of Sciurus carolinensis. Taxonomy (NCBI): domain Eukaryota; kingdom Metazoa; phylum Chordata; class Mammalia; order Rodentia; family Sciuridae; genus Sciurus; species Sciurus carolinensis. The sequence goes on along the minus strand of NC_062219.1, from coordinate 9,953,735 downwards.
GGTGCCTTCAGCTACCACACCTGCACAGCTCTCAGCGGATGTTTGGCCATTTCCTTTTCCCTTTGTAGTTTTTTAAATCAATAAATTATATTGGGTTTTTAAAAATTATAATTTACCTTTGGGGCTTGGAAATCCAGTCGTGGACAGCAGCTGTCTCCGCCAGTCCCAGCCAAGGCCTCTGCCTCCGAGAAGGCAGTGTTCTCTAATCTGCTTCTAAGTGTTGGCTTTTCATTTTCTTTTTCTTTCTTTAAGTTTTAGTTTTAGAGTCACCCTGTGGGACAAAAAAGGATGGGGTTATTCATCAGCATTCCCTCCCGGGCGGGGGCTAGTTTTTGCCAGCAGACTTGTGCGGCGTGAAGCAGGAAATCCTGGGCCGGAGAGTTCTCTTCCAATGTGTTTGTTTTCAGCTTCCATCAGTGAAAACATGCAGCTCCCCACTCTGCGCAGAGTGGCGCACAAGGGAGCGCGTGGTGTAGCGAGAACCAGGAAGCGCTTCCTCTCATGGCACATTCCTTCACCACGGCGCTCCATTCCTGGGCTGGCCCTGGGCATGTGCTCGGAGTCTCTGTGTTTATGGTCATGGTCCTTTGTGTACTGCGGATTTCCGGAGGACCCATGTGGTCTGTTTAGTGTGGCACCCAGCACAGCATCCTAAACGCCTTTGATAACAGTTAGTCGTTTCCGTGACAGTGGGAGAAGGTGGCAGCTGCCATTCAGTGGCCTCGGCTTATTGGAGATGGATCACCGACAACATGGTGGAGACAGGGAGGTGTGGAGCAGCACACAGGAAGCAGAAACGCCTGAGGAAGGCAGGACAGTGGCCCCTGAAGGGCTGTAGATGTGTCGCTTCGGGCTTGCCGTCCCCTCCCAGAGCCGATCCAGCTGTTTTCATTTTAGAGTGAAGGGAACTCAACTCAGGGAGGTCAGGTGAGTGACTTGCTGACCTCATGTGGCAAAGTGGAAGGCTGAGATTTTAGCCATGCTGTGGTTGGAATGTCCCCTCCAGGGCTCATGCTGAGATTCGGTCACCACTGTGACTGTACCAGAGGTGGGATCTGGTCCAGATTCTGATGCCCCTGCCTTCGGGAATGGACAGATACCATCATCTCAGGGGTGGCTCTGTGAGGGCAGTGAACTCTCCAGGTGTGCTCTTGTCCTGCTCTCCCCCATGGGGCGAGGCAGCAGGAGGCCCTCACCAGATGTCCAGCAAGTGCCAGACCCGTGTACTTGGACTTCCCAGTCTCCAGAGCCATGAGAAGTAGGCTTCTGTTCTTTCTAAACCACCTGGTCTCAGGTGTTCTGTTACAGTAGCAGAAAACGTAATAAGACCCCTATCACCTGACTCAGGTCCCTGCCCCTCCCCTGTGGCCTCTCCTGGACCCTTGCCTGGCGACTTTCCCACCTGAGCATCGCTTTCCTTGGCTCACGGCCAAGGCATCACGGCATCTCCAGCTCTGCTCTTCATTGGGCCACTTCCTGCCTCAGGAGTCCAGGGATCCGCCTTTCACAGACAGAACTCGTTCTGCACTTTGCGAAGCACCGTACTGGTCATGATGCACACGCATGCACACTGTGGCTTCCTCTTGGAAGAGGACCTCTGAAAAATTGGCTTATTGAGAAGGCGTTGAACTTGTTGAAACAGGTCAAAAGGCGTCTGTCTTTTGGCATCTCCATTTTTTAATTTGTACACTCATCAGAATTAGGATTAAATTGCGCTATGCATTCCTAAAATATTCTTATCATTCTTTGAGAAATTATGTATTTTGTACCTTCAAGCTAATTATGTTCCCTCATGATATCTCATTATCAATGGCAAAGCTTCAGAAGAACCCAGAAATGAAGCCGAGTCCCACTCGGGAGGACGCTGGCCAGGGTGCGTGGAGTGGTGGCAACTGTGTTCCCCAGCAGCAGTCTGTCAGGGCCTCGTTGGAGAGTGTTTCCACTTGTGGATGTAGGCACAGTTGACCCAGCTGTCCCTAGGGTGGTCTCTGGCTAGGGTCCCTGGGAGGCTCCTCAGGTCCTGCCTCTGAGCACCTTGATCCTCACAACCCACCACCCTCTGCGGGTTGGCACAGGACAGGCTGCTGGGTGCTGTTATTCACTCTGTGTCATTAGCTTCTGAAACGCATGCTAAAATCTCAGGAGCTGTGGTTGGTGTGGCTGCCAAAAAGATGTCGCAGAGCTGCAAACGTGGGGTGGCCTCTGGGTGTGCCAGTCATCCGGGCGGGGGACACAGGGGGTGGGTCACAGAGGTTGGTGATTCGGTCCCCCTGAGCGTTTCACACCGGGATCCACGCAATCTTCACCCCACCTGGGACTCCCCACACCCACATCAGCCTCAGAGACGCGGCCCACATCTCTTTTACCTTTCCTATTTACTATTACACCGTGCCAGGCACTTCACTAAATGCCACACACACATTTACTTCATCAGATACTGATACTTGAGCCCTGAAGCCTCGTGGTCACTGGGAGGCCTCACTGGCCTTCCCCTGGGGGAGGCTGACCCAGCTTGCATTCCCGGTAGCCTTGCACTGGAGCGGGGTGCAGTCCAAGCCTTTAGGAGAGTGGGGTGCAGCCCAAGCCTTCAGGAGAGCAGGGTGCAGTCCAAACCTACAGGGCAGTGGGGTGCAGTCCAAGCCTAGAGGGAACCTTTTCCAAGAGCATGGGGTTTGGGACCTGGGTCTCAGGGAGCTGAACTTTCCTGGAGTCTCCAAAGCACCGGCTCTGGACAGGTCGGAGACTCGATCTTGTCACAGTACTTTCAGAAGCATTTGCACTGGGGTCCCATAGGCATCTGAGGCATCAAAGGGAGGGCAGTTTATTTGGTGTGGCTATTTGATAGTGGCCAGAATGTTTCTTTTTGACTCTCCAGAATGTCCTGGGCTGGCGGGATTGAATTGATGCCTAAAAGGTTGTTGGTGTGTTGGGAACAGGAACCAAGGGAGAGAGATGGCCCTGAGCGACATACCTCCCAAGTCTGGCAAGGCCTGATGACTGGACCCTCAAACAGCCTACTATGGCCAGAGTGTTCCTGCTGGACACCAAGGGCCAGACACCAGGAAGTTCTCCCTCTCCAAACCTCTGGCACTGTCTGTCGAGCGTGTGTGGTGTAACTGATCACGCTCTGACTCATGATTATCACATTTGGGGCCTCCTTCTCTGAGCTTATGTCAAATCTCACGCAATGGACTTGGGACCCTCCCAGTCTCTTTAGCTACCAGTTCTCTTGTGTCACTTCTATAGCAGCCTACTAGCACCAACTGCATACGTCTATGTATAAGTAAACATTTTATTGGTATATAATATACATACAGAAAGCACACAGATTACATGGGTACAGTCAGTAAATTTTCACTGTGTTCAGAACAAGCAAACAGAACAGTACCAGCACCCATAAATCCCCTTCGTGCCTCCTGATAAGCCACTGCCCCCTCAAGGGCAACCGCAGGCCTGCTCTCTAATACACAGGATTCATCATACCTACTTTGGAACTTTATAGAAATGAGACTCACGATGTCCTGTTTTTGCTCCACATTTTATTTTTAAGATATGTCTCTGTTGTTGCATTCAGCTATTTATATCAATGCCAGATAATATTCAGTATGTTAATATTTAACATGATTACAGCCTACTGTTGAGAATTGGTTGGGTTTTAGTTTTTGCTCTTATAACAGTGACACTGTGAATATCTTGTATGTGGCACTGAGTTGCATCAGCTGCTTTGAATCCAAGTTTGCTATCTTGAGGTAATTTCATCCCAAAGTTCTAGGAGTACATAATTGTCCCATGGACAAGCTTCTGGTCCCTGAGGCCTGGCACATGCTGTCTTTGCCATGCCATTTGTGGGCTTGGCCAGTCTCCTGCCAAACTGTAGATCCACCAGGGTCTCCCACACCCGGTAAGTGATGCACAGTTCTTGGTTCAGTGAATGTTCTGATGAGAGATTGGAACACCAAATGTTGGGTCACAATGGAAAACGAAAATTCAGGTTGCTTATCTCTGTTTCCCATCACCGTGCCCACCATACCACAGCAGTTGTGCAAGGGGGCACCGGTCAAAGGGGAGGTCAGGCTGGAGATGCACTGAAGATCCCCGAAGGCTGGCAGCTGGAGGGCCTCCCGGCCTTCCCGGGAGTGCCAGCCACTGACATCCTGGGGAGCACAGGTCAGGAAGTGTAAAAGCCACGGAGGTGCAGCTGTCACCTAGCTGACACCTGTCACCACTGTCCTCTCCCATCTGTACAACGTGGACGCCAGGACAGCTGCCTTGGCGGGGCAGGAGGAGGCAGGGTTGAGAGGAAGGGAGCTCTAAGTGGAGCATGGAGGGGTCACTCACGCTGCTGGTACCCAGGCTGGGGCATCCCTGGGCATGTGCAGCGCCACTGGGGGAAGCGCCATCCAAGTCAGGGCCCATCCCTCCCCTCAGGTCCTTGTCGCTCTGAGCACTGCTTCACTGATCCTTCCTCCAGAAACCTGGAGGGAACAAGTTCTCCAAAGTAGGGAGCTGTTTCCCTGGCGGGAGCGGATGCATTCACACAGCGTGACAGGTACAGGGGCCTGAGAGCTGTCTGCTCAGAAGTGTCTCCCAGGCTGCCCTGCAGATTGTCAGGTTCACCCAAACCCGTGACTCCTGGTCCTGAACTAAGACATCTCCCGGGTGCTGCCCTGAGCAGGCTGGGCGGGGCTGCACCCCGCTTCCTCCTCCCCGCCGCTGAGGGTCTCGCTCTTGTGGGGTTTTGCTGCTCCCTCTGCATCTCTCCTTGTCACCAGAAAGGATAGATTTTGTGTGAGTCGCTGTCGCCTTGGCCATTGCACACATCCTCTGTCGAAGTCCCACCCCTGAACCGCAGCTCAAGCTGGCAAGTGGGGACGGGCTGTTTGGAAAAGTCCTCATAGGATTGCCTGGGACTCCTTGAGAGGACACGTGTGTGCATGTGTATACATGTGTGCACTTGCACGCACCCTGGTCATCACGGATCTGATTACATGGGCCAGCAGGAGGATGGGTCAGCGACCCTGTGGCTTTGTGCATGCAGCAGGCCGCTGGCAGCTTTGTTTTCCTGGAGTTACAGTTCCCAGGCCTTCGTGGGAGGCCTGATAGAACAGACCACCCACCTGCCGCAGCTTTGCTTTCTTCTTTTTGTCTGCAGAGAAGCCCTACTTCAAGTTGTGCTTCAGTGTTAAAGAACTGGCCCCTGTGAGACCCTCCTCAAGCCACCAAGGGGTCTTCCACTAGTTTGATTGGGGATTTAAGCAAGTGGTCCCTGACAGACCCTCATGTTCGGACATGGGCCAAGGTCTCCACAAGGCCATGTGTGTGGCCACTCAGTTCCTTGGGGGCAACAGCTCCTGAGGGAGGGGGCAGAGAAATGGCATTTTACAAACAACCTGAGACAACAATAAGTTATCGATGGACTCAGTGCATGTACAATCAATGCCAGCAAAGCTGGCGTGAGGAATGAGTTGCATTAGACAGAGGCCATCCCAGGACCCGGCAAGTCCACTGCATCTGTCAAAGCCCCAGGTAGCCACCCGCAGCTGGTGAGGCTCTGCAAACCTGTTCCCAGACTCTCCCCTGGGTCCCTCCACTGCAGCCCCCTCTAACTCTGCCCCTGCTTCTCAGGGTTCCACCTGTGTCTGCATTTGTCGCTTAGGCTCCCCTCAGGGTTGGTGTCCTGGAACCTTGGGTTTAAGACAGTGACCTCACTTCGTGGTTCCTCCACCACCTGGATCGTTTTCCATGATTGCAGACCTGTTCCTATGATGAGGACACCTTCACACATGCGGCTTAGGTCCTGCCTTCCCTGGGGACACAATAACAACCCCACGGCGGCCCGAGAGGAGTGGCCCACTGTGGGCAACAGGAAGAACGGAGCTGGGTCAGAGGGCAAGGGCGCAGTGCACACAGCTACAGCAGCTCTCACAAACCCTGTGCTTTCTGGGTGACAACCAGAGACACGGTGAAAATTGTGACAACAGACAGTGGCTCCCGTTGCCCTCGGACCCAGCTCTGTTCTTCCCGTTAGCCACGGCGATACCTGATTAATGGTTCTGGTAAGCAACGGGAGCATCAGCGACCTCAGAAGCAGGTGGAGGGGAGTCTCTGTTGTTTTCTCCTGAAGTTTTGGAATCACAAAGCAGCAGCTGACTCCAAGTGCTATTTTTTACACTGTATTCTCCAAAGCCTGATGTTAAAACTCTGATGGCATCTTTACTTCAAACCAGAAGCAAAAAGATGAGCCAGGTTTGGTATTTTTTGTCTTTTGCTTATTTTTGCTGTGAATCCATTGAAGAGAATAATATCGAATTTTCACACACCCAGGTGTAAATTGGCCATTGCGTGGGATAAAATAGATGCTTTCCTTATCACAAGTCTTCTCTTAAGGGGCTCAGTAAGTGTGGGGCATCTTTTGCCTCCTTAACCAGAAGAACGAGCTGGTAGGAAAGGTGAGAGCCCACAGAGGCGCTGACTTGGTTGTCCAGAAACGTTAATTGCCCTTCCAGGGACTCTGGAAGCAACCTCAACAGAGTCACGGAAGATTCAGAATCTTCCCTCTCCTGACCAAGGGCCTGGGCACAGGGACAGGAAGTGGAGCCTTAGCCCGACAGGAGCTGTGTGCTCTTAGGCAGGTCTCTTTGCCTCTCAGCGCTTCCTCTGCACAACCAGAGGGTTCAGCTGGTGCCTTTCATTATACAAACATCTCCTGAGGTCCTTCTGGGAGCCTGTTGCTTTGCCAGGTCCTGACATGAAAGGTAACCAACCAGTCCCTGCTCCAAGGACCCAAGTCTTGATAAAAAAGGGAAACAGGACAACCAGCAATTACAGCGCAGTGGGGAGAGAAAATGGAGATGGGGTGCGTTGGTGGCACCGAGGTGGCACTGAGGAGCCTGGGAATGTGACTCAGGAAGGACTTCTTGGAGCAGAGGGCACTTCAGCTGAGCGGGAGGGAAGAGAAGGACTTTGCAGGCCAAGGGATGGTTCCCAAGGCCCCGTCCAGGTCTAAGGTGCAGAGTCCGCAGTTGGGGTGTGGGGCCGATCAAAAGTTCCACTGGGTCCAGCGGCCCTGGGGGCAGTCCCTTCTCCACTCTGACTGCAATGGAGGAACCAACGACAAGTTAGCTGTCTCTCCACGACTTCCCACCATGGTTTCGGTTATCCCTGCTTCTCCACTCCTCCCCGGCTGTCTGGCATTTTGTCTCATTGGGACACAGTTAATTAGAGATCACCTGGCAGTCGCTGTTTATGCAGGAGATTGTTTCCTCATGATTTCAGATTAGTTAGATTAGGAGTTTAGAACTAGTTGTTTTTAGATGTGGTCTTCAAATATTTTTGCTTGTTTTGAGCAAAGTTTTAAAAATACAGCTGGGCACCATGGCGCATGCCTATAATTCCAGCAGGTCTGGAGGCTGAAGCAGGAGAATCGAGGCTTCAAAGCCAGTCTCAGCAACTTAGTGAGGCGCTAAGCAACTCAGTGAGACCCTGTCTCAAAATAAAATGTAAAATAGGGCTGGGGATGTGGCTCAGTGGTTATGTGCCCCTGAGTTCAATCCCTGGTGGTAATGATAATAATAATAATAATAATAGCCTGGCATTACACCTGTAATGCCATCTACTTGGGAGACTAAGGCAGGAGGATCACAAGTTGGGAGTCCAACCTTAGCAACTTAGTGAGACCCTGTCTCAAAATTAAAATTAAAATTGTTAAAAAGGATTGGGGATGTGGTTTCATGGTAGAGGGCCTGGGTTCAACCCCCAGTACCACACACACACAAAAAGGAGAATACTATATAAATAATAGTAGTGTTTTTTAAATCTCTTTCTCTCCAGGGTTATTAAATTTCTGGTACATTTTCTAGTGTTATCTCCAGCACCTACCTGGTAATGAGTGCAGAAATGACATTTCCAGAGAAAGTTTTTAAAAGATTTTAGCTTAAAATGGCAGTATTTAAATCACAAAGCAATCACCAAGTCATCTGAGACTTGGAACAGAAGTGTTGGCTTGGGGTGCTGATTCAAGGATGCCTGGGAAGGTCACCCTGAGTACTAGCACTTAGAAGGGGTGGGACAACAGCAAGGTAGTTGCCAATTCACTTCCTGCCAGCTTTAAAATTATATGGTTCCTTGATCTTTTCTTTATCTAGAGGGATTTGGAGTTTTGCACACAAGATGAAACCTCATTAATAATTGTATACCCTATTATTCCAAATCTATGTAAATTCAAATCCACAGGAAATGTCTCTGCACTCTGCGTTAAGGCTCTGCAAGGCACTGAGGGAGGACAAAGAGTGTGCACACGCCTGTTTAAAGCCACAGGTATCAGCACTGGGGGACAGTGTGATGAAGAAGGGGCCCCGGGAAGCAGAGTCCTCACGGCGAGCCGGACCTTGTGTCGTGGCTGGAATCAGGCGTGACACCTCCGGCGGAAGTCAGGGTCATCCAGCCTCGAGTGAGGGGCTCAGCTTTCAAGCGGGTGGCTTCCATCTTTGTTCTCGTGGGCTGCTATGACAAAGTACCATCACATGGTAGCTTATGAACGGCAGAAATTTATTTCTCACGATTCTGGCAAGCCCAAGGTCAAGGAGCTGGCAGATTTGGTCTTTCTGATTGAAAGATGGCCGCTTCTTGCTGGGTCCTAGCAAGGTGCAAGGCCGAGGCAGTCTTCGGAGCTTCTTTTATAAGGTCACCAATCACATTCTTGGCTGAAGACCATCGTATTGGTGATCATGTTTCAACGTGTGGATTGGGTGGGGCACAGAGATCAAGACCTCAGCACCCTTTTAGACTACTTGGCTTCCTGGAAAGTTGGAACTCAGGAAGGCAGAGGCCACTGTGGAGTCTGGCTGAGTCCTGTCCTCCTGCCACACCACCACCTCCCAGACCAAAGGGGCATTCCTGATGGACTGGATTGGGCTTCCCAATAAACGGAATAGGAATGTGTGCTTTAGAAACTAAAGCCGTACAATAAAGGGGACATGCTGGAGACACTGCACTATCCAAACTAACCTAAAAACTGCTAAGCGTGTAACAGGTTGCTTTTTTGGCAGGGGAGTCCTGGGGATTGAACTCAGGGGCACTCGACCACTGAGCCACATCCCCAGCCCTGTTTTGTATTTTATTTAGAGACAGGGTCTCCCTGAGTTGCTTAGCACCTTGCTGTTGCTGAGGTTGGCTTTGAACTTGCCATCCTCCTGTCTCAGCCTCCAGAGCTGCTGGGATTACAGACATGTGCCACCACACCTGGCAACAGGTTGCATTTTTAAAAACTCCCAAAGCCAGCTGCACAGGTGCCCCACACTAGCATGAGCTGTCAAGGGTTTGCCCTTCACATTTCTACTCAGATGACCTTTTACAAGTTTCTTGATGTCGCGGTTTCATCATCTGTTACGCGCCCTCCTCATAGGAAATCGCTGTGGAAATCAAGTTTGTCCTTTGTGGCGGGTTCCTGGACCTATTCCATTCAATATGTTAGTCCCTGCCTCCTAAGTACAAATATTATGTCAAAAGCCAAGTTCAGATAAAAATGGCTTTCACAATTCCATCATCGGATAGAATTTAAATTTCATACATAGTCTCAAACGAAATGAAAATGCTAACGAGGAACGAGTAAACCCGCTCTCAGTGACGGAGTCGCACTGGGCCGCTCCTTCTTGCACCAGCACCCCATTAAGGTTGGGGGAGTGCTCACGGGCCTCATTTTCCCTCATTTCCCACCTCTGTGACTTTAGAGAAACAAGTAACATAAGAAATATCAGCTTAGAAAAGGAAATTAAGCTAATTTTTGATGATATGGATTTTAAGGAAATTATGCCCTTTTCTGGTCTCAAAAAGCTATCCAAACCATTTTATAAATGTTCTGATTTATAAGCAATTCTGTGTTATTTTAAAAGCTTACTCACGAAAAAGTTTTTTCCTTCCCCTCCTCCCCTCTCCCCTTCCCCTCCCCCACTCTCCCCTCCCCTCCCCTTCCCCTCCCCCTTCCCCCCTCCCCTCCCCCTTCCCCCCTCCCCTCCCTCTACCCTTCTCTTCCTGCCTCCCTTCCACTTAACTGCTCCATCTCTGGCACCTGTTCCAGGCAGCCTCCCAGAGGAGCTGCGCCATCTCCTACTCCTCTGGCAGCAGGAGGGGGAGGGGATGCCTCTCCATACCGTGGGACATTTGCCAATGTGAGCATCGAATGATCACTTTAATTTGCCTTGCTTTGATTGCTGGTGGAGTTGGTGCCTATGTGCAGTTCTTCCCTGCCCCAGGCCCTTCTCTGCCCTAGGGGGCCATCTGTGTTCGCCATAGTGTGGTTGGTACATGGAGTAAGCGGTGGGGAGCCTGGAACGTGGTCCTGGCTCCTCCCATCAACGGTGCATCTGTGAAAGCGTCTATCTTCAGCCTTTCTGCTGTTGTCATTTGTGTGTGTGTGTGTGTGTGTCATTGTGAGGTTCTGAGGGGAGGTTGGGAGGAGGGACCTCAGACACTTGTCACCAGCTACTTGTGAAGCTCACCGTGTAGACTCCTGGCTTCTTCTGTCCTTTATGCAATAACACCAAACATAATGACAGAAAAGTTGGCCACACCTGATTGTACAGAATATTCTTTAAACATTTAAAAATGAAGACTCACTGGCAAATATTTATCTCCTTCTGTTTTGTGTAAACAATGGAAATATTTTCTTGGGAAATAAAAAGGGAGAAAATTTAGATGGTTAGGGTATCTAGCACAGGATTTTAGAAATGCAGCAGGTAAATAAGACAAAAGAGAATCTCTAGGAAATGCCAGAATGGCTTATTTGTTGTGCTCATTTTATGAACTTCACTTTGGTTCATTTCCAGTTTTTGTTTTTGTGCTGCAGCACTAGGGATGGAAACAGGCTTTACCACTGAGCCACATCCCCAGCCCTTTTTACTTTTTATTTTGAGATAAGGTCTCACCAAGTTGCCCAGGCCAGTCTCAAACCTGCAATCCTCCTGCCTCAGCCTCCCAAGTAGCTGGGATTACAGGCAGGCGCCACCGTGCCCAGCTGTTTAGTTTTTAAATAGGTAGCAGTTCTGCAGCCCTGTGATTTAATTTTAGGCCTCTGTGGCAGACAGTTGTGCATAAACACATGTTTTCTCTTTCTATATTTGTTCCTTAGATTTCTTTGTTGGCATGTTAAGAAGTCAGGTCTTCTTGGTCATTGGTCCCATAAAATCTTCAGATCACCTTCAACATAGTCATTTAAACAGAGGCAGCTCAGCTTTCAGTTAATCAGTGGCAGAGCCCAGACTAATCATCGACAAGCCTTCTGTCCATGCAAAAGGAGCCCTACACACCCCTTGGCTGGCCAGTGGAAACTGAGTGGAAAGGCTTGATCAACTGCGATTCTGTTTTACTCGCCATAGCAAGAATATGGTATTTCAGTTGACATACGTAAGTTGTGTTCACAGAAATCAGATACAAGGTACAATCAGATACAGATACAAGATATCTAAGTTTATGTCTGATAGAGCCACATGTGTTCATGATTCATAACAAACTGTCCCAGAACCTAGTGAATTAAAACCACACATTTATTATCTCCTAGTTCGGAGCCCAGAAGTCTGGGTGCATATTTACTGCCCAGTGGATAAGGCACTGTCCAGGAATGCAAGCAAGATATATCTGGGAATGTCATCATGGGAAGGCTAGACCAGAGTTAGGATGTCCACTCATGTGGCTGTTGACCAGAGGCCACCCTTGTGAGCCTCTCCATAGGGCAGTTCACAGCACCGACAGCTGGTGTCCCTTGGAAGACCAACGAGAGAAAGAAAGAAAGTGAGCAATTTGGAAGTTGTCCTTTTTTGTAACTTAGAAAGGACACCCTATCACATCTTCCATTTTCTAGAAGCAAGTCAGCAGATGAGAGTGAATACCAGGAGGCAGGGATCTCTGGAACCATGGATAGGCTTCCACATACAATGTGTGCTGTGGTCTAGATATGTTCCCCCAAAACCATGTGTTGGAAGCTTGATCCCCGGTGCAAAGATGTTGGGAGGTGGGGCTTATGGGGAGATGTTTAGGCTGAATGGATCAGTGTCCACCATGAAGGGCCCAGGCTGTGAGTCTGGTCTCTCACTCTCGCTTCCTATCTCTTTGCCTTTTAGCCATGGGCTGATGCAACGTGAAGGCCCGTGGCAGATGCCAGCCCTTGACCTTGGACTGCCCAGTTGCAAGAGCTGAGAGAAGTAGATTCTACCCTCTATAAGCCACCTAGTCTTGGGGGTTCTGCTGCAGCTGCACACACACCCACCGAGATGCCATTTTCCCCCATCGCGTCAAGTAAAATTGCCTGGACATCAGGAGGCTCCTCTGTCCCCCTGCACACCTCTCTTTCTCAGACTTTCAGGAATCCACTCAGTCACCTCCTGTTCCAAAATATACCAATCACTTTTCTGCCTGGATTATTCTCTAGGCTTTGAGTCTTCTTCCTAACCTCCTGGGCTCTGAAACAAACGCAGAACTCCCATAAGCTTTTGCTGGACTAAACCAAAACAAGGAATAACAGGGAAGTGTGGGAAATTACCACAATTTCACCCAAGTGCAAGACTAGCTCTCTAGGAGGAAGGGGTTGTATTTATGGAGCATCTAATGTATACCCAGGGGTATGTACTAGCTAAGGGTCTTCCTGATGCCAACTCATCAATTCCCAGATCGACAATACAATTGGCCAATCATTACTCCTAATTTGTACTATTCCAATTTATTCCTTGATCCGTGATGAAACTGACTCAGAGTCTGAGCTCGCTTCTCAAGCCAGGGTTAGGTGGGAAGCCAGTCAGTCTGATTCTATAGCTGGAGGCCTTCCCTCTACAATACCATGGTGGCCCTATGGACCCAGCCCCAGGTTCTGGTATGGAAGTGATTCAGGCCCTTACCTTAAACTTCTATCTACTCGGTCTTGCCAAGGTAAATTTCTTCAGATTCCAGGCAAGCTGGGGATGGGATGGTAGTGCTTCTCAATCTCTTCTAGAAACTTCTTCCCCCTCTCCCATGGTGCTGTGGGCTATTTTTCTGTCACACAGGCTTTTCCTCAGTATTCCTGAGTCTGGCAAATCCTCAAGCTCATGGGTGAGGAAGGGGGTTCCCCACCTGCTGCCATGGCTGTACTAGTCTCAAGGTGGCCCTTTCCTCCTCTTGACAGTGGCTGTGAAGTACAGTCTTCTTTTACTGTGACCAAGGGACTCACCAGAGGCGGCTGAGAAGGCAAAAGGGCAGAGCTGAGGGAGCAAGGACCGGGACACCTCCACGTCGGGTAGACAGTGACCTTTATTTGATGGATCATGGAGAACTCACAGGGAAGTAGAGGGACTGGGGCCCTTGCTGGTGCCTGAGGACTGAGGGACTTGGGGCAACACATTCAGCAGCCAATCCAGAAACACACTTTTGTGTAGCTACGTGGGTACACCCTTCCCTTCCTGAGGGAAGTTGTCCAGGTGATTTTGGGGTCAGTGCCCTTAGAAGATCTATGGACCTTCTCCCCACAGAATGTGAGGCCAGGTCTGGCATGGCCCAAGGTAAGGCTCTTCTCCCATTGCCGCCAGCCTCTGAGGCCGAGGAGCCCCCAACAAGCTGTTATCATCCGCAGGGGGCTGACTGCCTTGGGCCCCGCCTCCAGACAGACCTGCAGTGCCTCCAGCCCCTGGGCTCTGTTGCTACTTGGAGCAGAGGCTGAGTTCTTAGCTTGCTCAGGAACCGGAACCTCGATCTTCCTTGGCTGGGTTAACCCATTTCCCTAGGTCCCTCCCTGGATGTCCCATTCACAAACCCTTTTCTTCAAGGACGTGCATTTGCGGAGCTTGTGGTCATAGTTAGACAGTGTGAAGCTCCTTTTAGACCGAGGAGCAGCAAGAGGACTGTGCCCTGGGGAGAGCGTCAGAACCCGAGCTGGTGGGAACTCCTGGTTGAACAGCCTTTTGGAACTGTTCAGAATAAGCACCACGGTCACGAGGCTTTGCTGATGAGCACGGAGGCACAGCCAGGGGGTCTTAGGCCATTGCCTCCACGGCCCTGCTTGGTGGGCCTCTGCTTTCGGACCTCGGTTTCCTGGTGTGCCTACGTGAAGTAGTGGCTTTGTGGCAGCTGCCCAGGCAGTTGTCTCTGGAAAGGTAAAAGACCATCCCAGAACTGACCCTACTCTTTCCACCGGCTGCGTCAAGCTGGACAGTGTGTGCCCACAATGAGCAGGGACTCCATGGAAGGAGGTGCTTTCTGGCCCTTTTCTCTCTCCATTGTATTATTCTGCAGCTTCCAGTGGCTTCTCCAGCTTTGCCATTTGCAAATGTGGTGGCCTTTTAACTTACTGTGCCTTTCACGGCAGTGACATCTCCCAGACGCTCCTTCAGGACACAGCATGACTCCGGTTGGCCGCGTCCCTCTTGATAAGCACTAATTAAAGATGCTCTTCTCAGATGCTTCTCCACCATAGGTCCCATGAGGTTCTATAAAACTAATGTTTATTATTTTGCCCTCTGGCCCCTTCTATTTAAAAGTTAACTAATAGTCATGTTTGCCACTGGGTGGTCCTCAGGATTCTTTCTGTTCTGTTTCAAAATGAACTGGAAAGGTTTTCTCTTAGAAGCAGTTGGCTTACAAGAAAACTCAAGAAATGATAATGAAGGTTTAGCCCAGGCAGCTATACTAGGAAAAGAACGATTAGATGAAGACCGGGGTGGGGCGGCTAAGGTATTCATTTGTCGTCACATGGCATTTTTTGGCTTTCCCCCATGAGTTCAAAGAGTTTCAGAAAGAGCACACCATGGAACTTGCTCGAATCTAGTAAAAATGCTCAGCCTTCTGAGCTTTATCCAGCACCTCCTGCCTGTCTTCTTGAGCACCACGCTAAGAAGGATTGCGCATCTGAGCAGGACACACAGCCTCTTGGGATTGGGGGCCCCTGGGCTTTCTCACCCTGCCCCCTTCTCACAGGAAGCGGTTTACTTCTTGGGTGGAAACTGGGAATTTTAACAAGCATCTTTTTTTTCTATCAATGAAAGTTTTTGCTTTAGTATTGTACTGGTTAGAGTCTCCCCAATATTTAAACAAAGCTAGTACTGTCATTGTCTAGCATAAATGTGTTTTTAAATACTAGGCACCATCTTTACTGCTAGTATCAAGTTTGGTGGACAGGGACTCTGGGGATCCAATCTGTGTTACACAGAAACCAGGGAGGTAGTAATTGCTCCGGGGAATGGGAAGCAACCCAAGAGAAACGCTCTTGACCTTTGCGGGAAGGTGTTACTCTCTCACTAGTCCAAGCCACTGCAGCCCAGGGGACATGAGTGGTTTCACATTCTGGGTGTCCCTGGAGGTGTGGAAACCAAAATGTGACCCGGAGCCCTCACTGGCACCCCACGCTTATGACTGTGGCAGCCCCAAGCCTCTCTTGGGACACAGCCCATCTGCACTGCTCCACCCCATGTGTTTGGGCTCCAGATGGCCCTGGCCAGCAGTCAGGGGCTCTGTGCCTGGCTGTCTTTTTGGCAGGGCTGCATGAGTTTCCTTTTCCTGTCCTTCTGCTAGCAATCCATCATTGAGAAGCATGTCACCTGTGACTCCTGAGCTGGCCATCTCCCCAGGCCAGGCAGGGCACCTTCAAGCTGAGTCAAGTTTCAGGATTTCAAGGTATTCTTAATTACATTTAATGATTGTAGTTTGGCTCATGAAAAGGTGAAAACAGGCACAACTGTTTCTGTACTCTTAGGAAACAAATATATATGTATAGGGTACATATCAGAAGTGTAGGCCCATGTGGCTTAACGGAGAGAATGTGCTACGGGGTTCTGGCTTTGAAGACAGTCACATCTGATTGGAATTCTGGTCCTGATATTTACTAGCTAAACTGGCTCTCAATCAAGATAGTTTCCTCATCTATAAAATGGTCTCAATAATACCAATGACCAACTTTTTGAAGAGATTACATGAAACATAATATGTGAAACCACTTGAAATAAAAGCACTTGATCAAAAAATGTGAATTTTCTTCCATTTCCTGCAGTCTCCCTGTCTGGCTGCCTGTTGCTTTGAAAACCATGTGTGCAACCACATCTGTGTGTCTGGCAGGGAAAGACCGTCCCTCTGGATCTGTTTGTTCTGACCTTGTCTTCTAATTGGGCTGGATAATTACATGCCTTCGCCATGTTTTAATGCAAAGGCGTTTTACCCAGGATACACAGGCAAGAGCTCAGGAACCGTGCTAATGGGTGCTGAGTGCTGCCCCTTTGGGGATGGGAACAATGACTCAGCAGCCCCCAGCAGCAACCCCATACCCAAAGACTCCAAGAGCATTGCATTTGATCCATTTTTCCACCATCTGTGTGCCCTAAAGCCGCCTGCACCTGATTGTCTCCAGCTTCATGTCAAAGGGCTCATGGACTTGTTAATCTGTTGACCTTATTTTGTTTTTATTTCTCTCCTTTTGGGAAATGGAACATTTTTTTTTCCTCTAAGGATTTGTGTAGCCTTCCCACTCTGCCCCAGTCAAAAACACTATGTTCCATTTTGCATAAACATTATATGTATGATTTTCAAATCACGATGTCTCCACTATTGAAAACTGTGTTGCTTTGAGTTTATGGGGGAAGCGGCTGAGCCCTCTGACTCGCACATCTCCTTGGGAAGACAGGCCGTTTCTGGCTGTGTTTGGAGGTACTCTAGCTAAGAGGTTAGTGCTGATGACTGTGGTACAGACTGAGTCTTCAATTCCTCATTAAGAAGGGAAAATGGCTCACTTGGTCATTCTCCTTCCTTTGCAAAAGGAGGGAGGGGGCTCTTTCTGCCCAGGTGTGGGGACTAAACCCAGCCTTTGGTGGGAAGAGGAGAGAGCCGTCGCAGGAAGCCAGGACACACTGAGGGGAGTGTCCCCTGGGTCTGCACTGGTTCTGTCTGGTCAGACACTCACCACACACAGTGGAGACTCAGATGTTGCAGGTTTGCTCTGCTGATTCCCCTAAGTTCAGCTCAGCCCCATTTGCGAGCATACTGAGTGGCAGCCAGCATCTGAGGCACCAGGTGCAGCAGGTGCCACCCAACCCCTGGACCCTGCTCCTGCACCAGCAACTTCCAGCAGCTACCAAAGGCCTGGAATTGACAGCCACTGCCCTGGGTCTGTGGCTGCTCTCTTGACTGGTCCAACTCCTGCCGATCCCTGAGCTGGAGCCCTGCCTGTTCCCAGAGTGCACGCTTTGCACTCCTCCAGGCTTGCTGGTTTGCTTGTGGTTAACTGACCTCGGGTCTGTCTGTCCTAGGGTGTGAGCCCCTGAGAGCTCCCCACCCCTGAGGATTGTGTCTTGACCCTGCCTTTGGTCTGGTGTCGTGGTGTGTACTAGGTGCTCAGTAAATGTGTGAGAAGGGGATGAATGAAGGAATTTTGCAGTATCTTGGATCCACAGCTCCTACTTTCCTTCTCTGGAGAAACTTTCCAACACTCATGCATGCCTTGCCTTGAGCTGCTGTTTCTCGGTAACACCTGAGCCCACTTTTCGGTAGCAGTAGCTCTGGATGTTGAGAGAAAAGAATTGTGTGCAGTAACAATCCCAGGGCACGGGGCCTTGCTCTGTAGGGCAGGTGCCCTGGGGGCACAGGGCTCCGCTCCAGGTGTGCACTGAGCTGTGTGCACTGCTGGAACACCTGGGGACCGAAGCCCCAGGAAGGCCCCTGGCTGTGGGGCAAGAGGGAGCAGGGCACGCAGCAAGGTGTGTGTGAGTGACACCAGCAGTCCCAGGGCTCCCAGGCCACCTCCCTGACCGTCTTCCAGTGGTGCCTGGGAACAGGAGGGGCTCAGTGAGGTTCTCGTGCCGTCCAAAACCAGGCAGGGACTTTGTCCTTCCTCGAAGGCCTATTTTTTTTTTTTTTTTTTTTTTTTGTACCAGGGATTGAAACCAGGAGGCTTGTCCACTGGGCCACATCCCCAGCCCTTTTTGAAAATATTTTATTAGAGACAGGATCTCGCTGAGTTGTTTTTGCTAAGTTGCTGAGGCTGGCTTTGAACTCGTGATCTCCTGCCTCAGCCTCCTGAGACGCTGGGATTATAGGCGTGCACCACTATGCCCAGCTCCAAAGGGTTTTTGAACATAGAATGATAAAACTAATTTGTATGGAACTGAGCGTGTCTCTGTTAGTTCATTCCCAACAATGCGCGTCAGTGGGATATTCAGGGATGCTTTCAACTTTGGGTTCGACTCTATGGGTGTTGCCAGTTGGGGAGATTTAATTTGTGTAGTTTTATCCTTCTATTCCTGGAAGCTCCCTTCCCAGGCTGCCATCCCTGGACCCAGTGCCAACCCAAGGAAACTAAAAGGGATCTACCTTGAACGGGAGACTTTGGGTCTCTAGGGGGCTGGTGGGAAGAGAGGGAGCCTGGGCCCAGAGTGGGTGGCCTCCTCAGCTGTCTTCTTGATTTTTTCTTTCTTTCGTTCTCTCTCTCTTTCCTTCTCATTCTTTCTCTCTCCTTCCTTCTTTCCTTTCCTCTTTTGTTTCCTGTGAAATAGGTATGTCTATGTATGGTTGTCTCTGCCTTCAATATATAAATGTCCAGTTTAATACAGAAATTCATAAAGATGGTAAAAGAACTTCTCATAATTACATCCCATAAGAAAGTGCATCTGGCCTGGAGTTGAGTTGGGAGGTGACCCGAGTCTTGCATGCTTGAAGACGATCCTCCACACCCTGAAGCCCAGCCTCCTCAACAGGGTAGTGTAAGGCCACCTGCAAAACCCAAGGGCTTCATCCAATAGTGAACATGCATCTTCTTTATTGATACTTGAGTTTCTTAAAGCACAGGTTGATTTTAGTATTTTGGCAATTTCCTTTTTTTTTTTTCCTTTATTTTTATTGTAAACAAATGGAGTACATCTTGTTTCCTCTGTACATGAAGTAGAGGCATACCATTTGTGTAATCATACCTTTATATAGGGTAATGGTGTTTGATTCATTCTGTTATTTTTTCCTTCCCCCCCACCCCTCCCACCCCTCTTTTCCCTCTATACAGTCCCTCCTTCCTCCATTCTTGCAATTTGACCCAGCTATCCCACTCCTTGGCCTATACCCAAAGGACTTAAAATCAGCATACTACAGTGATGCAGCCACATCAATTTCCGTTTTTTAATTCAACAAGTATTTATGCAATTTATTTTGAATAATATATTTTTCCACTGCAAAAATAAGCTGTGCTTTAATTAGAAAGTTTGAAAACCACACAAAAAAGCACATATGCACACAATCACCCTTCTACCTTTAAAATGAGGGAATAATTCGGGGCACATTCTTCCAATTATGGATACAAAAGTGTTTTGAAACACAAATTGAATCATCTCAACCCTACTTTGGATTCCATGTTTTTAAAGATACTTTTCATTTTATTAACAAATATTTATTGAAAGCCTATTACGTACTGGGCCAAATTCTAAACATTGGGGTGACATCTGTGAACAAGCAGACAAAGCTCATTGTACTGAGCTTCTCTCCGATGGGAGTCAGAAAATATACAGGTCAGTCCAGGTGGGGCTAGAAGGGGTGGGCACCAGGAGGGATGGGCACCAGGAGGGTGGGCATAATGAGTGATGGTCACCATGAAGGACGGGTGCTAAGGAAGAAAGACTCAAAGGGGGCTGGGAGAGAGGATGCTGGTCTGAGGACCATGCTGGTCATAGAAGGCCTGTGATTTGGCCATTCTGCAGTTTTGTAGCCTGGTTAGGGAAGGTTCCACTGCAAAGTGAAATTGGAACAAGGGCTTGGAGGAAAGGGTGTTCTCTGCAGAGGCAGATGCCCTGGAGGGTATGCCTGCCATGGGCTGAGGATCTCAGTGGGGTCAGGTGGAGGGAGCGAATGGCAAGAGGGCAAAGGAGAAGATGAGATCAAAGCGAAGAGGTAGCAGGAGCTGGGCAGCTTTGTGGCCCCCAAGAGCCCTTGGGCTTGAGCCCTGAGCACCTGGGTTCTGAAAGCAGCGCTCCCACTCTGTGCAGGGAGTGGACCGGAGGGCAGGAGCGGCACAGGAAGAGGAGCTGGCTGCTGTGGCTGTGGCTGTGTGTGTGAGGACCTCAGACACTGCACCTCCAAGTGAGGATGGCCTGGGACTGCACCGCCGTGGACCTCACTCACGGAGCTACACACAGCAGCAACGTGGAATTTTTAAACTGGTGTCTAAAGAAGCCTAGAATAGCTCTTTCCAGAAGGGTAAAGTTTACAAGTGATTGTAGAATATTATCTTATTAACACATTTTTTCCCTGAATGATACATCTTAAAACTTGGCTACCTTATATTTGATGAAATACAGAATTCTAAGAGAGTTAAAGTCCTGCCAAGATTTTTTTTTCTTGGAACTGAGTTTTGAACCCGGAGTGCTTTACAATTAAGTTCCATCTCCAGTCCCTTTTTCCTAATTTTGATTTTTTATTTTGAGTTAGGGTCTAAGTTGCCAAGGCCAGCCTCCAGCTTGCGGTCTCAGCCTCCCGAGTCTCTTGGATCACTGATGAGCATCCTGGGCCCCAACCAGTGAAGACTTTACAGAATTGCCACACACAAGCAGAGTGGACATCCTTCCAAACGTAGCACTGTCAGAAGTAACCAAAGCTTAGAGTCACGTTAGGGGCAGAGCGAATCCCCAGCGTATACCCTTGCCACTCTCCACGAGAAGGCCTCTTCCACACGCTACCATCCTGCCCAAGGAGGACCAACAGGAGGGCCTGTGCCAGCCGGCCGATTCCTTACGCTTCTGGTGGCAGTGAGAGCAAGATGGTGGAGTTGGGCTGGGGCTGCAGCTCAGTGGCAGAGCGCTTGCCTAGCTGGTAGAGAGCCAGTTTGGGGTAGTCAGTGTCAGCTCTCCTTCCTGTGATTTGCACCCTACCCAGAAGTCCTGGCTTCCAGGAATTTTAAATGTAACTCGAAATCACTTGGCAAAAATGTTGAAACACCACAATTTTCCCTAACAAACCCTTTCCCGCTTTCAATAGCAGGTGGAGATGTTGGGCTGTCTACACACTATAATTTGAAGCCTTTTTTTAAGCTATAGAGGCCCAGGTTCTGTATCTATAAGTAGATCCACCTGGGTGGCCTTGGAGGTCCCTAGTTAAGAATAATGACATCATTTCTGTCCTGCACATTTGGAAGGTTGTGACCACCCAGCTGGAGGGCCCCTGGCCTCCCTGCCTCCGCCCACTGGACAGGCAGAAGACAAAACTGTGTTGAGTCCTTCCTGCTGAACTCCACATCTGCAGGAGAAACTTGGTTCCTTGGTGACTCTCCTGTCCTCCATAAGGGGACCCTCGCCTCCCTCCTCTCTTAGTAAGCCACAAAGTGACAGTTCTCACCCAAGAAAGGCAGACAGATCCTGGGTATGGTGAAGCCCGTGAGTGCCTCCTTCCAGGATTCTGTCTTGATAGTTTTCCTCTGGACTCCCAGGTACATGCATTTAAAGTCTCTCCTTCCGTACGAGTAGCAGTAGACTCGTCCTTAGGTGACCTGGGGTGGTCAAAGCAGTTAGTGAGCAGGGGCTTTCCCAACACTGGGGCTGCTGTGGGGTGTCCTGTAGGGGCCGTGCTCTGGGAGCTTTGGTGAATGTTTGTTTCTTCCCATCATGGAGTGGAATGGATATTATTTCAGAGTCTACTTTTTCCTTTGTCTCCTAGTAATGTACTTATCTCTGCCTTGGAGTGTAGATATATTTCTGAGTATGCGATTAAGCAAGAAACCACAAAATGAATGGTGCTTATGTCCCTGCCTGTAAGTGAAAAATACATTCGTTTTACAATGACTCATCTGACAAGGAAAAAAGATCATTTTTATTACAATCCTTACAACCTCTATTTATCACAGTACCGCTCGCTCTGCTATACTTCAGACATGTGAGTCATTGGCTCAGATCATTGTATTTTATGATCATTTGCCTTAGCTACTTATTACTGAAATGAGTTGTGATCAAGAATCTGAAATTTAAAATAATAGCTTGCTTCGTGATTTCTGAAATATAGGAGACATTTAATATGCAGCATTGGTGAAGCATGACCACTTCCGCTTCCTGTGTGGTGATACATGGTGTCTCAGTTCTGTGCACTTACACACAGGACAAAGCAAAAGTACCAAATGCAGGCCATTTGTTCTTAATGAGGAGTCGTGAACTCCTATTGACAGCAATTTTTTTATGCACACCCATTTGCAGATAAAAAGAAGCATTAAAAGATGGCAGATTGTTTAGATATGGAAAAAGATTCTCTTCTTGCTCCAAAGGCCTGTGTCTCTGCTCCATCTTGTTAATATTGCTGTGCTGTGTTTTGTTTTTAAGCAACGTGAATCTTCTCCTAAAGACTGCCCTATGGAAAAACAGGGATCTAGCTGCCCAGGAATGGAATCCAGCTTTCCTAATTGATTGTTTAAGGAATTAGTTTTGTCCTAGGGTTTTTGTCCAAGGAATCAGCTTTGTGGGTTATCCTCCCCGTGACCCAGTCTCCAAATACCGATGTAGAATCAAAGGCGGCGTTCGCCCTGGGAGCTGGTCAGCGCCTGAGGGTGAGACCGTGTTACACCTGTCTCCCTGTTTCACCTGCAAAGTGCTCTGGCTGCGGTCTCAGCCCAGCACCAGAAGATAGTTCCACTTCTCACATAAAAAGTACAAAAAATTTTTTTCCTAAAGATTTGAGAAGATGACTGTTGGATTTAAAAAAAAAAAAAAAAAATTCCCTGTCACCTTCTGGCAATGCTGCCATTTCCGATTATTACCTGGCCGTGGTCTCTTTCCCTGAAATGTATGGGCCTCCAGTTTGCACACCGGTGTTTGACCCCGGTTTCCAAGTCACAGGGCTGCGCTGTGGGGTGGGGTGGCAGGCAGGCTTTGTGAGGGAGCCTCGTGTCCCAGCGTTTGTTTGGTCTGGTGCTAAATTAGCTAATTTCTTTCATGCCCTGAAAACACATGCTTTCGGATTCTTATTTTCTCCCTCCTGTCAGTTTCCGATTGAGCTTTAGGAAGGCAAGAAGCCCGAGGCCCCGACTCCTATGTAGGTCACGATTCTTGAGACAGAAATAGGCCTCCATTTGGTGTCTGTGTCTCTGGCGGCTGTGTCACCCTCCCGTGTGCAAGCCAGGCCTCGGGGAGGAGCCCTCCCCGTCACAGATGGCTCTCGGAATCGCCACCCCACCCACCTCTGCTCAGAAAGGCCAAGGAACCGGCTCCCAGTGGTCCGAGCTGGGGCTCCAGATTCTCCGTGCTGCTTCCAGAGCTGCAGCTGCTGAGGGCTGGCCGAGACGGAAGCTGATAGAAGAAGGGAACTGTCACCGAGCACCTAGTACTGCACACAGCTGCACCCACGTAAGGTGAGGCGAGGGTCTCAGAGGTCTCGTGCATGCTACCGCAGCGTCCCCGGTGCACGAAAGAAGACCCGAACCCAGGAAGACCTCCCCTAGCCTCCACTGAGGAAGCTTCATGGAAGGGGCACGGGCCCAGCATCCAGGTGAGGGAAGCCACCAGCCCCAGCTGGCTCTGAAGAGGAGAGAGCCTCTAGGCACAAGGGACACTGCTAATGTCAAGCAAATGGCCAACCCTCCTCTTATTTTCTGAGTCACTGTACAGTTCATTAAATGGATCCTATTCAGTTACTCAGCAGGTGCTTATTGATCATGCCACGTGTGAGGCACCTGCTGGGTGCTATGGGGTACGCAGGGAGGAACTGCGAGCAGTCTCACCCAGGGACTTTCGACCCAGTGGGGTCCGTGCAGCACGTCCACAGATAGCCACAAGTACCCAAGTACCGGCAGGGGGCAGGGTGGGCGGGGACAGTGGCCTGTCGGGGCGTTCAGAGAAGGAAGGGCCCACTTCTGCGTGTGGGGAGACAAGACTGTTCACAGTCTTCACAGGAGGCGATGCCGAGCCCAGCGTGGTCGCAGGGGAGCCTGGGCACGCTCGGTGGGGTGAGGGCGTCAAGACGCAGGAGCCGGGAGGCAGGGCCAGAGGGCGTGCACTGTCGGGGGCTGGCGGGTGCGGGCGGCCATTCTGTGTGTGGAAAGGGGGGCGGAGGAGAGGGCGAGGAGGAGGGAGCTGCAGCAGGCCGGGTGGGCTGCACACAAGGAAGCTGATCCTCAGTGGGCAGAACAGGGAGCATGGGCAGAGAGGCGCCCTGTGACCTGGCTTTGGAAGTGACAGCAGATGGAAGAGGGTTCTGAGGCAGGCAGAGTGATGGGGAGGCTGTCCCGCCATCCTGGGTGACAGAAGACGGGGGAGAGCTGCCGGGAGGACAGGCGTGGAAGGCCCAGCAGGCCAAAGGCTGCCCCAGCCGGAGGAGGGAGACGGGCGTGAACTCAGGCCCGGCAGGGCTTCTGGAAAACCCACAGACGCGCATTAGGGAAATTCCGCTCTAAACATCTGGGAGGCCAGAGCGCATGGTCACCTTGTGACAGAACTGTTCCAAGGGACTTCCCTGCCTCCCTGTCCAGGCCATCTGCTTTCTTCTTCTCCAGTCACCCAGGGGCCCGGAGCTGCAGCTGGCCAGCTGGGGAAGGAGGGGCTGCGCTAGAGGTTCTCATTATGATGGCACTTTTACTGGCTGGAACGTCTGCTGCTTGAGGGGCTGGAGGACCTGCGGGACCTTCGCGCTATGATCAGAGGGGTCCTGAGGCCCGGCCAAGTCTTCGCACAGGCAGGCGCAGGAGCAGGCTCAGCGGGGAGACAGAGCAGTCTGTCTGGACTCTGCCCCTGTTCCTCCCCGTCAACAGCCAGCCGCACTGCGAACCCCTGGCAGGTCACCTCTGCGCTTCCTCTCCCGCTTTCCCGAACAGGACTGAATAAATGAACGTGTGCTCAAGGGCAAATCACTTCAGCACAAGGCATTGGCTCTGGGGTGAAAATGTGCGGGGGGCAGAAAGCTTAGCTAAAGCCACTGATCTCTAATCGCTGAGTGTCGACCGTCTCCAGGGGAGGCGATGGAAGGCCTCCGGAGCATCATCACGGCCACTAGCAGGGCAGTCGTTGAAGACCGCAGGCCTGCCTGACGCGCACCGGTGGCAAGGGACAGTTCAGGCTGTGGGGGGGCTTGTCACCACCATGGGCTCTACGGAGGCCACTGCTGTAACTTGGCACAGGCAGGCTTTGAGGTCAGCCAAGGTAGCTTTCATACCCCAAAGGGAAAAACACACATGCCAAAATCTGAGACCTGCTAAGCCTCCTTCACGAGAGGGCTCTGGCTGTTCCGGAGTATCTACCCTTGGAGGCTCAAAACGGAGACGAGAGCTCTCAACTCTGGACCCCGTCGGGGAGCGCATCCTGTCGACGGCTCTGCCGGGCTCACCTCTCCAGCCGCCAAGGATGGCTCACCGCTGTGCCGATTCGTTAATAATGAGAAAGAGAAAAGACACAGGCCTGTTTTATTCTCTGCCAGTATTCAAATCATGTGCAGTTGTGAATTTTTCTGGAACATTCTCTTTTACACAAATCATTTTCTTGGCCTTTAAAATTATTTTTTCCTCCTGGGTTAGTCAGTTTTTGCATCACTGTGACCAAAATACCTGACAAGAACAACTTAGAGGAGGAAAAGTTGATTCTGGCTCCTGGTTTCCGAGGTCTCAGTTTATGGGTGGCCGACTCCTTGCTCTGGGCCTGAGGTGAGGCAGCACACCATGGTGGAAAGGCCCCCAAGGAAAGCAGCTCAGCTCATGGTGGGTCAGTGTGGAGAGGGTGCCACAGGGGATGAACCCTTCCAGGCACCTCCTCAGCGACCACCTCTTCCAGCCACGCCCACAGGTGCCTCCCAGTCAGTCCATTCAAACCCAGAGGGATGGATCAGGCCACAGCGATCACAGTCCAGTCCTTC
The DNA here is from genome assembly GCF_902686445.1 of Sciurus carolinensis. Classification (NCBI taxonomy): domain Eukaryota; kingdom Metazoa; phylum Chordata; class Mammalia; order Rodentia; family Sciuridae; genus Sciurus; species Sciurus carolinensis. The sequence continues at coordinate 9,927,938 of NC_062219.1, read as the reverse complement.
CACCTCTGAAGAGTCCTGCATTAACAGGAGCTTTGGGGGGACAATATCTCATATCTAAACCACTCCACCTACATTTGCGTATGTGTGTACTTATGTTAGGGCTAATGCATGTAACTGGAAATCTGTTGTTTTGTACCAAGGCTAATTTTATGCTTTCAATATGGTTTGTGTTTCTTTCTCCTTTTTTCTTTTGATTTTTATTTGGAAATAAATTCGAATTTACGAAAAAGTCGCAAACATCATAATAGTGCAAAGACACGCATATGCCCTCTCCCCAGCACCTCCTGTGAATATTTACCCCATTTGCTCTCCCTGGACTGTATTTTCCTCATGGGGCTGTGTTCCCGAACACTTCAGTGTGTGTTTCCTCGCAAGAGGGGCCTCTCATGAAGCTATGGTGCACATTATCAATGTCAGCAAATCTGACACTGGCCCACAGCTCGGACCAAATCCGACATGGCATGCTTATTTCTGATTGTGATACACAGTGTGAGGTTGCTTTTTACTTGACGGTAAAAGCAACAAAACTAATGTCACATCCTGTGTCACAGTGCAGTTCCTTTAATGAGCTCCTGGAGTCTCAGTCCCTTTAGATTAACCCCAGGCTGATGTCTCAGTCAGTGGTTGAGACTCTGGACTGGCAGCCGTAGACTGATGTCACCAGCCCTTGGTTGAATGTGCCCCATCGGCACCGGACTTGGACTGAAGAGGCAGGGTCTCCACCACCTGCTACCCTGTGCACCATCAGCATTTGGGATTCTGAGTTCAACACATCATTAAGTAAATTTGATTGTCACTTTATATTGAATCTCTAAAGGAAAATGGTCATTTCCTGAGAGATTTTCTACTCTCTACATGTCTCAAATTGAATTGCAAGTTCTGTGCCAGACCCCGGAGCCTGGGCCCCCACTACAGTCTGGTGCGGTCTTTTAAAATCCCAAAGATCTCTGTTGTAGGAAAGATTTCTTCTACAGGTCCAGGAGTACAAACTAAGTGCTATTTGCCTGATTATGGTGTCCCCACTTTCTTCAATGTTTAACTTGAAGCTTTTCAGTACTTAAAAGCATAAAATCAAATGTTTTAGAAAAGACAGAAGACTGTTAAAGAGAATTATGTCAGTATTTACCCAGAAACACTCAAGGAAAACAGTGATTCCCTTTTACATACAGCAGTACCAGCTGGATTAAAGAGACTTTTCCCAACATGAGTGAACACTTTTTCAGAGGGAGTTCATTTTGTGCTGCTATAACGGAATGCCTGAGGCTGGGTAACTAAAAGAGCAGAAATTTATTTCTGACAGTTATTGAGGTTGGGAAGTCCAAGGTCGAGGGCCCACATCTGGCAAGGGCCTGAGTGCTGGGTCATCCCGTGAAGAAGACAAGAGGGTGAGAGAGAGAGGGTGAGAGGGAGAGACAGAGAAAGAGCAGGAGAGGGCTGAACAAGATTTTGCAGTTTTTGCAGCATGGAGCCCATTCCTATGATGGTGACTTGCATCCACTGGAGAGAGCTGAGCCCTGGCCACCTAATCCTTAAAGACCCTCCTCTCAACACTGCTGCTTTGGGGATTAAGTTTCTAACACATGAAGTTTGGGGGACACATTTGCAGGACAGCAGGGAGTTCTTCTTTGTTGTTGTTCCAATTGGTTACACATGACAGTTGAGTGCATTTTGACACAGCATGCGTAAGTGGAGCACAACTTCTCATTCTCCTGGTTGTACATGATGTACAGTCGTGAAATCACATATGCACATAGGGTAGTAATGTCTGACTCATCCTACAACCCTTCCTACCCCTATACCGGCCCCCCACCCTTCACTCCCCTCTGCACAATGCAAAGTACCTCTATTCTTTCCTAGCTGCTCCCCCCACTTATTGTGAATGAGCTTCCGCATATCAGAGAAAATATTCAGCATTTGGTTTTTTTGGGGATTGGCTTACTTCACTTAGCATGATATTCTCCAGTTCCATTTATTTACTTGCAAATGCCATAATTTCATTCTTCTTTAAGGCTGAGTAATATTCCATTGTTTATATGTACAACATTTTCTTTATCCATTTATCTGCTGAAGGACATTCATAGTTTGGCTATTGTGAATTGAGCTGCTATAAACATTGATGTGGCTGAGACACTGTAGTATGCTGATTTCAAGTCCTTTGAGTATAGACTGAGGAGTGGGATAGCTGGGTCAAATGGTGGGTCCATTCCAAGTTTTCTAAGGAATCTCCACACTGCTTCCTACAATGGTTGCACCAATTTGCAGTCCTATCAACAATGTAGGAGTGTACCTCTTATCCCACATCCTCGCCAACATTTATGGTTGCTTGTTTTCTTCTTGATGATTGTTGTACAATCCACTTTGAGTTGACTTTTGTGCAGGGTGTGAGATAGGGGTTTAATTTCATTTTGTTATATATGGATTTCCAGTATTCCCAGCACCTTCTTTTCTCCAATGTATGTTTATGGCGCCTTTGTCTAGGATGAGATAAATGTATTTGTTGGTATGACTCTGTGCCTTCTATTCTGTTCCATTGGTCTTCATGTTGGTTTTGGTGCCAATAACATGCTGTTTTTGTTACTATGGCTCTGCGGTATAGTTTAAGGTCTGGTATTGTGATGCCTTATGCTTCACTCTTCTTGCTAGGAATTGCTTTGGCTATTCTGGGTCTCTAATTTTTCCAAATGTATTTCATGATTGCTTTTTCTATTTCTATGAAGAATATCATTGGGGTTTTAATAGGAATTGTATTAAATCTGTTTAACACTTTTGGTCATGGCCATTTTGACAGTATTAATTCCTGCAGGGAGTTCTTTAGGTCAAACTTTCTTTATTCCTTTTTCCTACAGCAAGCCCCTTGTATCTTGTCACCCTCCTTTGTGAATTCTCTTTCCCGTGAGGCTCTGTGAGAGTGTAAGCAGTCAGTGTCGGAGGTTTGGCGGTCACCTTGATGTGAGGATGCCAGCTCTTTGTTCGTTCTGGTCTCCCCTGAGTCCTATGGAGGGACCTCCCACCTGGCCGTCCACTATGTTGATTCCCGCTGTGGTTTTGCTTTGTTCTGTTTCTGCGAGGGGGTTGGTGTGGGAGCAGGGACAGAGAGGATGGGGTGTCGTAGCTTCGTGCCTCTGGGTGGTCCTCCTGGAGACAGCAGTCCACCTAGTCACATTGGGGTCGCTCTCCACCTTCTTAAGGTCATGGGACATCTCCAGACTTCTGCAGGGCTGAGGACACAGAAAGACCTCTGGCCTCAGTTCAGTCACTGTCCAGTTAGCAGCACATATGTCCCCAGGGCTAGTGGGCCAGCTTTTCTGTTGTGATCTCAGAAAAGGGGCTCCTGGCTGGTGGTCCTCGGGCCCCAATTGTGCCAGCCCCCCTTGCCATCTTGTTGGAGCATGTGTGGGTGCTGGTCCCACAGCTTCCAGGACCGAGCCCCTGTCCACCTCCGAGTCCTGAGCAGAGAGCTGAGGTCCTGCACCTTCTGCTCTTGGCAGCTGCAAGGACCTGTCATGAGGCTGCGTCCTGTTTCTCTATACCACCTCATCACTTAACGTGGTGACGAGAGACTGACCGTGGTCATGGCAGAGACCTCCCTTCCCTTGGCTTCATGCCGACTCTCAGGTCTGCCTCCCACCCTCTCCATGAAGTCCGGGAGCCATGACCATGAGCCAGGGCCTGATGCTGAGACAGCCCAGCTCCTGAACCCCTCGGCCTGCAGCCAAGGCCAGATGCCAGCTCCCAGGCTGGCCTGGCACAGGCTTTAGTCTGTCCAGAGGCACATCTCCCAGCTCCCCGTAGAATTCAGATTTAGGAGTGTACCCTGTAGACCTGTAGTCCCAGCTGCCCGGGAGGCTGGGGCGGGAGGATGACTGGAGTCCAGAAGCCGAGAACAACCTAGGCAACATGGCAAGACCCTGCCTCTTCAAAACAACCCAACAGCCCAGCTGGGCGCGGTGGTGCACACCTGTAATCCCAGCGGCTCGGGAGGCTGAAGCAGGAGGATCACTGGTTCAAATCCAGTCTCGGCAACTTACTGAAGCCCTAAGAGACTGAGCTAGACTATGTCTCAAAGTTAAAATATAAAAAGGACTAGGAATGTGACTCTGGTTGAGTGTCCCTGAGTTCAATCCCTGGTACAAAAAAAAAAAAAAAAAAAAAAAAAAAAAACCCAACCACAAAAACAATGAGAAGAATCGTTCGTCAATTGGTAGCTCAAATGCCTTCTGGAATTAGTGTAGTTTAGCCACGGAAATCCCTTCAAGCCTCTTCAGGGACTCCCCGGCAGGCTCACGTCCACAGTTCCTTGACCTCTTTTGGAGAGATTACCTCCAAAATATTGAAAAATGGTTTCTTGCTTTTTTGCAAATGAACTTAGTCCTCAAGGTCTTGTGCTGGCAGAAAGTGCCTGAGTTGTTGGATCCGGGCGGGAAAGGCCGGTTCTGGTGCAGATGAGGTGATGTCTCTATGAGGTGATTCCAGGGCCAGGTGACCCCTGTGAAGAGCCGTGTTCCCAGCCAGGGGCACGTGTGCACCTGCCCAGCTCTAGTCTGAGGCTGGCTGGGTGGGGGAGGCAGGATCGCCTCCATTCTTCTGCCGGCTGCTCTTCCGGGGGAGCAGAGGGCGGGCTGCCGTGGCGGGGAAGGACGGTTTGGTGGTCCACAGGAGACGGCAGCAGAGTCCCCTGCGTGCAGCTCAACAGGGCGGGTCTCCAATGGAAGCAGTTCGTTCCTCCCAGGAAGTCTGGCTTCTTAGAAGACAGGGGCTGCTCACTGTGTCTAACTCTGGTTCCCTTTCTTCTCCTCCCCTCCCGCCTCCCCCACCTGTTGGCAGCTGTCCGTACCTAGCGGTGAAGATCACCCCCGCCATCCCCGTGGTTGGGGGCATCCTCTTCTTCTTTGTGATGGGGACCCTGCTTCGTACCAGCTTCAGCGACCCCGGAGTCCTCCCGCGAGCCACACCGGATGAAGCCGCTGACCTGGAAAGACAAATAGGTAATCGCACAGGCCCTTGGCTGTTTTGGGTCACTTTCCTCCTGTGCCAGCCCTGTGGGCAGCCCAGACCGAGGTACCCGTGCAGGAGGGGCAGGGCGCTGGCCATGGGAGGAGCAGCCGGGAAGGGTCAGGCATGAGCCCATCACCTGGGGGGGAGGTGGGTCGTCAGGTGGGGGCAGAAGACTAGAGGCTCACGAGTGGAGTCCAGGGACGCTCCAGGTAGTTCTGCTCTGGTGACCAGCCTCAGTGGCCACAGATCTGCAGTTGTAGGTTGCTGTCTTCTGTTCCCATGTCAGTCACTGTGACTTGGCTAGTTCTGATAAAAACCTCGGAAAGGTTATTCTCCGCCTGCTGCCCTGTCTGTCCCGCCTGGGACCCAGCATTTCCTTTACTGAGGCACAAGAACACCAGATCCTCGTGACGCACATTGAGAAGAATAGCTCTCTTTTTCCTTAGAAATTATAGCCCTAGGTTAAAATGTCTACAGCCATTCATTTTGAAGACATTAAAACAGATCATAATTCCTCACACAATAAACTTTGGAGGTCATTTTTTTAAGTTTAGAAAGAGCGCCTTTTCTTCCCATTTAATGCTCTTAAATGTCCTGGCTTGTGACTGTGGCTTTGCTGTCGCGTGCTGGTCAGTTTGGCCTGGATGGCAGAGGGGCTGCCATCTCTCCGCATGGACACAGAGCTAAAGGCTGAAAAACCATGTGCAGAGACATTTCCCTCCTGTTCCACAGAGCTCCCTTTGCAGCCTCCACCAAAGCTGGTGCAGTCCCCTTATCTACAGCGTAAGCAGGTCTGGAAGTGTGGCTGTTGCTTGGAAGTGTCCACTCTGGTCTGACCATTCCCCAAATGCTAAAGCCCAGCTGTGTCCTTCCCTCGGCACCTGTCCTCATCTGTCCTCATCGTTCATCCCAGTCACCTGGGAAGGGAGCAGTAGTCAATCGTGGGAGCACATGCTGACATCTGCTGGTACGCAGCCTTCTTGTTTCCTGAGGCAGGGAAGGGGCAAGGAAGAAGCGGCAGTGAGGAAGCCGGGCCGGTTTCCTTCCTGCCCCTGAGTCTCAGGGTCCAGGCTGAGCCGTGATAATTCACCACGTACAGCCTCGCCTCTCACAGCACTGCGATCAGTCTTGACACCCTCGTGACCAACACCGCCTTGTTTCCACATCCACGCAACCTCCTGAGGATGGCGTTGTTCTTACATCCATTTTACAGATAAGGAAACTGAGCCCCAGGGAAGGGCTTGAACAAGGTGCAGAGCTGGAGCGAGAACCCGGGTCTCCGGGTCTCTGCCCTGTTCTTTCCAGCTCCTCCCATCACTGGGCGGAGGGAGATCAGGCCAGCTTCCTTCTGGGAGAAGGAAGTCCGTGCCACAGTCCGTACCACAGCCCACCACAAGCAGCTCTGCTCAGTGCGCAAGCCCAGCCACTGCACAGAGGGCGCGGGACTCCCTGCTCAGCCGCATCCCAGGGAGCAAAGGGAGCAGCTGCCCAGTCAGCCGTCTCGGGGACCGGTTTCCCGGCCTGGGTGCGACCTGCGCATTGGGTCCTTTGTGGTAGATGCGGTTTCCTTCCGTCCTCGCCCAGGGGTCGTCCCGCCCTAGAGGCGGTACTGCTCAACTTCTGTGTCTTTGGAAACCAAGGGGGCGCCTTCCTGACTCCTGGGCATGGAGTCCCCAGAGAGTGAGGCTGCAGGGAGGTGAGGCAAGCCAGGTTTCCTGTGGAAGGAAGAAGAGGGACTCGAGAGGCAGAGCCTTTGCATGGCAGAGGCCACCACTGGATAGATCTCCACGGAGCCGACGTGTGGAAGGCCGTGGTGTGCTCCGGGTTTGGCTGCGGTGCGGAGTGGTTATTCTGGGGCAGCGCAGCAGGTGCGCCCCTTCTTCCTAGGCCGGATTCTGGAGGTGAAGAAGCTCTGCAGACAGGCCAGCCCCAGCCCTGGCTCTCCCCTCTCCAATGGGCAGCTTGGAGCCAAGAGCAGTCAGTACTTCCATCTTAAGACGCCGGGAAAGACGAGCAAACCCAACGGAAGCACGCAGTAGGAAGGAAGCCACTAAACTCCGAGAGGGAAGCAGTGAACTGGAAGGCAGAGGAACAGTAGGGAAGAACCCATGAGACCGAAAGTCGGATCTTTGAAAAGAACGTCGGCACTGATGAGAGACCAGGGACAGAGATGGACAAGTGACTTAAAGCAAGGACAGCGTTGTTCCAGAGAAGATGCATGAAGCGTCAGTGAGCACATGGAAAGACGCTCATGGTCCTACTGCCGAGGGGCACAAGTCGGAACCCAGTAAGGCACCTCCCCCTCTGCACCTCTAGGATACTCTGATCCAAAGGACAGATAACCACAGACGCTGGGCAGGAACTGGAGACACTAGAACCCTGGCACAGGACTGGGGGGAATGTAAAATGGCACATCCGCCTTGGAGAATAGTTCCTCAAAGTCCTTCCAAAAGTCAGTTACCATAGGACCTGGCAACTCCACTCCTGGGCAAGGACCCAAGAAAAATGAAAATGTCTGTCCTCACAAAGACTTGTGCATGAATATCCACAGCGACTTTCTATCTACTAATCAAAAACTGGACCCAACCCAATTGTCCATCAAAGGATGAATTGATGGTCAACATGTGGTATATCCACACAATGGAATACTATTGAGCAATAAAAAATGAGCATAGTATTGGTACACTTTTTTTTTTTAAGGTTCATGGATGAACCTTAAAATCAGCATGCTGAGTCAGATAAGCCAGAGGCCAAAGATTACACTGTGTGTTCCACTTATGTCAAATGTCCAGAAAGGACAAATCTTTAGAACACAGAGTAGTATCATGTGGGGTGAGGCTAGGACTACAGGCAAGACTGTCCCTGACATAAGGGAGTCTGAGGTGATGGACACTGTCTAAAATTAGCCTGTGGCTCTCACTGAACTGTATACTCTCAGTGGGTCACTGCTGCAGTATGTAAATCATACCTCAGTAAGTCTGTAAAACAGGAGGGAGGAAGAGGGACCGAAGGAGCCGAGGGAGAGGGCGGGCGAGGGCTCTGGAGTCACGCCAGTGGGTGGGAATCCTGGCTCCCGTTCTCCAGCTGTGCGACACGAGGCTACAGCACCCTTTTCTAACCTCAGCGTCTGCGTCTGCCTGTGACGCGGGAGCCTGGGCCTCCTACGTGGTTCTCACCAGGAAGGCTCCGCTCGTCAAAGATGCTCCCTAAGCGGTGTTGCTGTTTCCGCGTCTCCGCTCCCCACCCAGTTCTTTCTTCTCCTTCTACAAACATGGGTTCTCATAAAACCTGACTGCTGTGTGACAGGAATAAGGGGCGGAGCTGGAGCCCCGTCCCTGGTGGCTCCCCGTGGTCTCAGCGGGGCTCTGGTCCTTCCCAGGGCTCTCCAGGGGCCACTTGGCGACGGAAAATACGTGATGTTTCCATGAAATCGTAACACATTTATGTTGTGCTGTCTGGGTAAAGAAGGAAGAATGAAAAATGAGGCCTGGAAACCTTTTGTTATTAGGGTCATTAATTCTAATCATCTGTTGTAGATCTCTTACTTCTAAATGCTCCATGCAGCCCTCGGAAGCAGCCCTGAGTAGTTCATTGGATTTTGCCAAGGTTTCCACCGCTGCCCGTCCTCAGACTCCTGCAGAGGAGTCGGGCTCTCGGGGTCTGTTGTGCCGGTCGGAAGGGCCTTGCCCTTCTTTCTTCTGAAGGAATGTTCCAGAACTTAGATCACAGCTAAAAAGACATGGAAGAACAGCGGTAGAGGTCCAAGGCCCTGCTGGGATCACAGACTTGTGCATGGATGTCCACAAGACCCCTGGAAACTTCAGTTCCAGGAACTCCGTTTTGTCCCTTCACCGGGGACAACCGGATACTCAGCAACAGATTTGGGGTCAGAGAAAAGCAGGTGAGATGCTGAATCAGAAATCTCGGACTGAGGCACTCAGCTTCCATTAGCAGGGGACAGAGCTGCCTAGTGTCCACACCGCTCCTCCAGCTCTCCGCGATCGTGAGGGCGCCAGGACGGGAGCCGGCGCGGAGGGGGCCCAGCTGCACAGGAACCTGGCCCCTTTAGCTCCCAAAGAAAGGCTGGCGGCTCAGGAGGCTCCCTGAGCCAGAGAGACCCAGAGGCCACGTGAGGGGCCCACCATTGTGGGGTGAGGGTGGACTGGGCCAGTGTGGCCTGTGGAAGCCCACCCGAGGTGGACTCGAGCTGAGCGGTCCCTGCCTCCTTCACGACGCAGCCCAGTGCCACTGTCCCCACCCAGAGCCTAGCCTGCTCTTCCCTCTGGCCCTCCCGGCCTTCCTCCTCCTCCTCCTCCTCTCGCTCCCCTGCGGCTGCCCACCGCCCACATCTGATCAGGGTGTCATGCTCAGCAGTTCTGCTGGGAAGACACAAGCCAGTCCGCACCCCCAACAGCCCAGCTTCTCTCCTGAATTAGCTCTGAAACCGGCGCCTGTTGGTGAGATTCCCCCATCCTGGGAGCTCTGGACCCTGAGCCCCCAGCCCCGCAGGGTCCTCCTGGGGAGTTCCTGTGGCAGCAGGAATGAGTCAGTTTGACTTGCTGGAGTTTTTTCCCCAACGACATCTCAAGCCTTTGTTTAAGGGTAGAAGCATTTTAATTGGAATTTTAATGACACCGGTGAATTTTTGTTGAAGGAAATACAATTCTGAGAAGAATGCTATTTAAGCCAGTGTAAGACCTTAATCAGTTTTCTCTATTGCAGCTAAACTATTTCCATTTCCATTTTTATTTAACTAAAATTACTTTTATTGGAGTAATTTCTTTTCTGCATAAAGTCGGTAACCAAGATTTTTAATTGATCAGGTTTTTTTTAAATATTATGAAAGTGGCCATCATAAAATTTCTCATAGAACTATTATTTCTTTTTTATTGGTTTTTTTCAGTTATACGTGATAGGAGAATCCATTTTGACATAATTATACAAGCGTGGACTCTGTCTTGTTCTAATTCAGACCCCAGCACCTCTCCTTCCCCTTCTCTGCACCAGTTTTGTCCCTCTATTGATCTTTCTGCCATTTACCCATAGTTAGCTTTTAAATTAATATTGTGTGATTGTGCACAATGGCGGGATTCACTGTGGTTGTGTATGTACACAGGAAGTTATGTCAGATTTGTTCCACTGTCTTTCCTTTTCCCATCCCCGCTCCTGCCCCTTCATTCCCCTTGGTCTAACCCCCTGAACTTCTACTCTCCATCCCCCTCTTGTGGGTCAGCCTCACATCTCAGAGAGAACTTTCGGCCTTTGGTTTTTAGGAACTGGCGTATTTCACTTAGCATGATGATGGTCTCCAATTCCATCCATTCACCAGCAAATGCCATATTTCATTCTTCTTTATGACCAAATAATATTCTGTTGTATATAGATACCATGTTTTCTTTATCCATTCATCCATAGAAGGGCACCTAGGTTGGCTCCAGAGCTCAGCGATTGTGAAACGTTTGATGTGGCCACATCACTGTAATATTTCTACCACAACAAATTTTCTTGGTAATTTAATTTTCTACCTATAAAGTGTTTTGGTTTTGGATTTTTTTCAGCCATTATTAGTTTCGTTTTGTGTTGATTATTTATATTGATAATATTCACCATAAATTTTCCCTAAGATTTGATGGTCTCATTCATGTTTTGCCTAAGGAGTGGTGTGTTGTTTTGACTCACCTGCGTCAAAATCTTCTAGACCCCGTCTGGTCACTTTGGATCCTGTACAGTAGTTGTCCATACTGGCAGTTAGATACCCCACCCCCATGGCAAGTCAAGGGGCAGGTGTTGCAGGTGCTATTTTGATAGCTCTTTCTTGTCAGAAGGTGACCTTTTCCCAGTTCCTATTTGTATCTTTCTACACGCTCCCAAAACTCCACGATTTGTCCACCATGTGGTTTACATTCACGGTGATCATTTCAGCAGCTGGCCTCCAGAGCTCGGTCCAGAATGGGGCCACACCTGATACTGAGGCTCCTTGCTGCCTTCTCTACCCTCTCTCTCCTGCCTGCCCTTGCCAGGGATGTCAGCTGCCATTTACGGGGCTTTAGGACTTTCTCTTCCAGACACCTGTGCCCACGAACTCAAATACTCTCTGCTTTCCCTGTGTCTCTGGGAGGCTGGCTTCCTGGGGGTGGTGAGCAGGCAGGACGGAGTTCCCAGCTGACATCCGTGGGTACTCTTTCGTGTGGGCACTGCCTTACACGCTTGCCCTGTGTTATCTTGACTCCCCAGCAGCCCCCGTGGTCTGCAGACACTGTGGTTGTACCTGTTTTATTCATAATGAAGCCAGCGCTCAGAAAGTGATTTGCCAGGGGTGGTTTGGCCAGAGCTGGACGTCCAGCTCAGCTCCATCTGCACTCACACCCTGTGCCCTGAGCTGCTGCCCAGTCCTGCCCCATCCTGTTGGCATGGGAACCAGGCCCTGAACAGGGGATTTCTGGGCTCACTGGAGCAGGGCACCTCTCTTTTCCCCGATGGTGTTCCTCTTCCTGCGACTGGCCGTACATCCAACCCTGCAGCTTCCCTGTACCCCTGGCTGACTCTCCTCATCACCAGCTCAGCTCAGGCATGGAGCCCTGGGTCAGCACCACAGCCAGAGGCCTGATTCTAAAGTCCTGGCCCAAGAGGGTGGAGGAGGAGGCCAGGCAGGAGGTGCCAGGCAACCCTGCTGCGTCTTGGAGCTGCCTGAAGATCGAGGCCTTTCGTCCTGTGGGACCCTTGCTGCTGTCTGCGTGTTCTGCAGAGTTTGTGAAGGAGCTTAGGCAGCAGGAGTGGGGAACCCACCACGCTGGATCCCTCCTGGAAGGGACCAAGTTGTTGGAAGAAACATCCCAGGGAAAGGAAGGATAGAAGAGGGAGGAGAGGAAAAGGAAGAGTAGATTCCTTGATTGGAGGAAGGTGCTAGAATCATCTAGCAAGTACTGATGCCAGGGAAGGGCAGGTGGTGAGCCGCCCACACAGAGGCAGGGGGTGGCTCAGAATGTCAAAAATCTTGATTGTCTCTTTTAAAAAACTCCCAGCCAGGCAAAGTGGCAACCAGATGTCACAACTCAAAATTGTGGTATTTGGGGAAATACCACAAGATTTTGAAGAGTCTGGTTCTGAGGGAAGGAGGAAGCCAGAGATTTTGTTTTTCCACAGCATCCCCACCCCGAATGCCTCTTGTAATAAAGGTCGAGCTTGGACTCGCATGCATGGTCCTGCGTACAGAGCTAATGAGCTCCTCCCGAGAGGCACTAATGGTTCTGCGATCAGACGCGGCGGCCTCTCTCTCCCCCTCTCGGCACCAGCGTCACTGCCTGCAGAGTCTGTGTTAAATCAGCACAGTGACGGCATAGAGCGATGTCGACGTGCCTTGCTAAGAAATAGAAATGTGCTGTCGTTGTAACCAGTTCTCATATCGGAAGCCATAAACGGGAAGGATGAGACAAGAACCAGGGTCAGGAGGAGGTCGGCCTCAAGAGCAGAGAGAAAGGCTGCAGGCACAGGAGGAAGAGATCAGGCGCCATGACGGGAACAGGAGAGTTGGGACCCCGTGGTTCAGGAGCCTGGTCCAGAGGAGGCGCAGGCGCTCTGGAGCACGTTGGTGGGAATGGGAGCCCCCCTTGCCACCCAGGGGCACTGAAGCTTTGGCTTCCTCCATGGCCCATGGTGCAGCTCTCTGTGCCCACCTGTCTTCCTCCAGGAGTGCTGGTCCCAGGCAGTGCTGCAAGTCACAGAACATTCCAGTTTGAAGAGACCTCCGCCATCATGGAGATCATCCTGGGCAACTCCTCTGCTTTACAGAAGAGTAAACCGAGGCTCAGAGACAAGCCCCCCCATGCTTACACGGAGCTAACAGTGACAGGCTCAGGACACTGGCTCTGGGGTCTGACTCAAGTCTAGGTACTATGTACTTCTCCTTTGTTTTCTTCTAAAACAGAATCTCTAAATCCTTGCTACTCAAAGTGAGGTCCGTGGAAGAGCAGCTTCCACAGTGCCCGGGAGCACAATAGAAATGCAGGATCTCAGGTCTCAGTCCACCTATAGATCAGGTCCTGCACTTACCAAGATGGCAGGTAGCTGCAGGAAGGCTGAGGAGCAGAGCCCTGGGGCTGCCATTGCCCACCTAGTGATCCTTCTCAACTGTCCAAGTCCACTTCCTCTCCTCTTAAATTCTCAAGACTTCCGTATTTTCAGGAGCTCAGCTAACTACAGATCTGTGTACTGGGTCTAATAACCTCCCTTCCCGCAGGACCCATGATATGAGTGGTATCTTATGCTTTATTGTTTCTTGTTTAAAATAATCATATTAATAAAGACCTTCTCTTCAGATAGTGCTATACAGATTTCAAAGACTATATATGTTAGTATTATCAAGAAAGTCTATGGGTATGAGCGCAGAATCTGTAGCTAAGTTGACTGAGCCCGAATCCCAACCTTTTGCACTTCCTTGGTACCTTGAGAAGTGTGTTAACTTCTCTCGGCCACAATTTCAGTGTCCATAAAGTAGACCTGCTAAGGGCAAAGATCTATTCTAATGTTATCATTCTAAAGTAAATTCTTCTTTCTCCTCTGCTTCACTGCAAAAATGCAGGAACTAAAATACTTCAGAAGATTGTTTAGCAGTCTCAACTGTTTAAACAGAAGGAATGACGTATTCTGTTCATTTTAGAATGCAAAGATACATGCACGCCCATGTGAATTCAATAAGCAAAGTATAAGTACTGCAAAATAAGTAAGATATTTAAATAACTCATTGCATATTACTATCATTAGTGCTTTAACTGGCACGCTTGCGAGGATAATTGGTGATGATCAAACAGCAGCTCTTTTGAACGAAATAATGAGTCAGGCAGTCAGTCAATAAGGTTTTAGAGGGAAGTCAATAACTCTTCGTCCAGGTCAGCAGGTTAGGGTGTTGGGTAAAAGGGGCTCAGGAACAGCAATCTGACCACGGGAGCGCATGCGGGGTGTGCTGAAGGAATGGGGGCAAGACTGGCTTTTCAGGGGAGAATCCCCTGGAGGCAGAGTGGACAGGCTCTGTGCGCCAGGGAAGTGGGAGGCTTTTTAAATTCCAAATATAAAGGTGCGCACGAGGCCACTCAGGGGTGAAAGGAAGCAAAGGACGTATTGAAGATGGAGGAAGGAGACCCAGGCAAGGAGGGATGTGGGGCCACTGGGAGTAGCCAGAGCAGGCCAAGCAGGGGCTGCCTGGTGGGGAGGAGGACCAGCCTCGCTAGGCACCGGAAATAGGTAACCAGGTGACCAGAGAAGCCGTGGGCCACACAGCACCTCTTGGCAAGAGCCTTCCTAACTGAAGGGAGCCATCCCACTGTCCCACACGGCGGCTCATGATTCTGGACTCAGCCAAGAGCCAGCTGCCCACAACAACTCACCCTGTCCCTGATCATTCTAAGCCATCATTGTTCAAACGCTAAGCCAGACTGTTCTGGAAGACCAGGAGGTTGATGGCGGCTGGTGTAGTGAGGTTTCTCAGTAGGGAAGAGACACTGGGCCCCACACCAGACACAACAAGGAAGCCTGGGAGGAGCGAGGTGGGGTCGTCCATGGAAGATTGCTAAAGGGAAAGGTCAAGGGCGAAGGGTCATTCTGGCTGAACCAACCAATAGGATTCTGGTGGATGACAGGCCAGGCAATCAGATAGTCCCTGGGGTGGGGCTGAGGAACCTGGTCAGACAGATCAGGAGGGACCAGATATCTAGGATGGGGCTGACTTCTCAGGATTCTTGCTAACACTGGACAATGCAGAAGCCCAAAAGCCAGGGCCTATTTGAGAAGAGCGAGGAGCCTGAGGAGAATTTGGTCATCACGATCCTTGTCATCGCAGATGCCCTGCGTGCGTTGGGTGCTCGCGTGCTCTGTGGACACCAGACCCTGTGAGGTGTCATCTGTGGGGTGTGCACATGGGTCTGTGGTGCCAGTGACTGCACCCCAAGCCCTCAGCCCCTGCGCGGAGGGGAGGGGCTGACACCAGTTCCCTGAGGGCTGTGTCTCCCGTCCCTTCTGGAGGGGAGACTTGGTACCTTGAGAAACTTATAGATTGACTTTCTGCAGATAAGTTCGGAAGTTAAGAATCACTGCCTAAGAACACGAGTCAGTTGCTTCTGCGGGGTGGCGCGGCCGGATGTGGGTGGCCCTGGGAATCGCTTACAGCCCACACAAGGCTAGAGGGTACCCAGAGAGAGGGAGGGCTCAGGTGGGCTGCCCGGGAAGACCAGGGGTCATCCCACAAGGGCACTTCCTACCACCAGGTTCTTAGGAAAAAACTCCTCACAATTTCCATTTATCCAAATTTACCTTCCAAAGCTCCTGTTCGGCTTCTATAGCTGGACAGATATGAAGTTCGCTTATTTGTAAATCATAGATAACACTCTCTAGGAGAAAACAGAAGTGCCCGTGGATGCCTGCCAAAGTACTTACCATCACAATTTGGAATGTGTACTTTTTAAATCTCTATTTTCCTTGAGGATGGAAACTTGAAGTCTGGGGTCCCTGAGTGAGTGAATAGGTGAGTTGTTCTTTGCACACAATAAAAATAAATAGAATAAAAACATATTAGAATCACCTGTGACCCTCACAGAACTGAAATGTAACACACTTGGAGTGAGACTGAGAGGCAGCCACGCCCACTGGAAATATAATGCAAGTCGTGGGTGTTAATTGCACATTTTCTAGCAATGATATTGTAAAAGTAAGGAAGAAACAGAAAAAGCAGTAGTGAAATTCATTTGGAAAACTAAGAGAACCAGAATAGCCAAAGCAATTCTTAGCAAGAAGAGTGAAGCAGGAGGCATCACAATTCCAGACTTTAAACTATACTACAGAGCTATAGTAACAAAAACAGCATGGTATTGGCACCAAAACTGACATGAAGACCAATGGAACAGAGTAGAAGACACAGAGTCATACGAACAAATACATTTATCTCATCCAAGACAAAGGCACCATAAACATGCATTGGAGAAAAGATAGCCTCTTCAACAAATGGTGCTGGGAATACTGGAAATCAATATGTAGCAGAATGAATTGAACCTCTATCTCTCACCCTGTACAAAACTTCACTCAAAGTGGACCAAGGACCAGAGACCCTGCACCTAGTAGGAGATAAAGTAGGCCTAACTCTCTACCATGTGGGTTTAGGAACTTACTTCCTTAACAAGACTCCTAAAGTGCAAGAAGTAGAATCAAGAATCAATAAATGGGATGGTATCAAACTAAAAATCTTCTCAGCAAAGGAAACAATAAAGAATGTAGGCTCTTCACGAGAGAGCCTACAGAATGGGAGAAAATCTGTACCCACCAGCACCTCAGATAGAGCATTAATCTCCAGGATATATAAAGAACTCAAAAAACACACACGCACACATGCACACACACACACACACACACACACACACACACACATGTACACACAAAATAACCCAGTCAATAAATGGGCAAAGGAACTGAACAGACACTTCACAAAAGAAGAAATAAGAATAGTCAAAAATATATGAAAAAATGTTCAACATCTCTAGCATTTAGAGAAATGCAACTCAAAACTACACCAATTCCATCCTGCTCCAGTCAGAATGGCAATTATCAAGAATACAAGTAACAATAATTGTTGGTGAGGATATGGGGAAAAGGTTCACTCCTACATTGCTGGTGGGACTGCAAATTGGTGCAACCACTATGGAAAGCAGTGTGGAGATTCCTTAGAAAACTTGGAATAGAACCACCACTTGACCCAGTTATCCCACTTCTCAGTCTATACCCGAAGGTCTTAAAATCGGCATACTACAGTGATACAGCCACATCAATGTTTATAGCAGCTCAATTCACAATAGCTAAACTGTGGAACCAGCCTAAGTACCCTTCAACAGATGAATGGATAAAGAAAATGTGGTAAATATGCACTATAGAGTATTACTCAGCCATAAAGAAGAATGAAATTATGGTATTTCTTGGTAAATGGATAGAAATGGAGAATATCATGTTAAGTGAAATAAACCAATCTCAAAAAACCAAAGACAAAGTGTTCTCTCTGATTCTAACCTTCAACAAGGGAGGGGAAGATTAGAAGTTCATTGGACTACACAGAGGTGAACGAAGGGAAGAGATGGGGAATGGGAATAGAAAAGACAAGAATGAATCAGACACAAATTTCCTGTGTTCACATTATGAATACATGACCAATGTAACTCCACGTCATGTACAACCACAAGAATGGGATCCTAATTGGAACGAATCATACTTATTCTGTTTGTATAATATGTCAAAATGCACTCATGTATATCTATAAAGAACAAATAAAAAAAGTAAGAAAGGAATAAATGAGATTAATTTTAATGCCATCATTTCAATGTGTATGTAATATAAAAAGCACTTAATGTGATATTTATGCTTTGTGTGTGGTGTGTGCTGAATCTCCAAGATCTGGTGTGTGTTGTGTACTTACAGTTATCTTTCAGTGTGAACTAGTCATATTGCAAGTGCTCAATAGAGTAGTCACATGTGACAAGTGGCTACTGTGTTGGACCACACAGGAGTAGGTTCAAACAATTGGACCTAAATAATTATTGCAATCTCTCAGATTTGTCAATCTTGGCTATTTTGTTTTGGATCATTTGAAAGAATAACTGGGGAGAATGTTTTTTAACTTTATCATTTTTTTTCAATTTTGAAAGAGAGCTTCACTGGTGCGTTCATTCATTTGCCCACTTATTCAACATTTACTTGTTGACTTGTAGCTGGGTACTAGGCACGATGGTAATGGCAGGTCATATTGTTGTTGTTGCTGTTGTTTTATTTCTGCCAATATAATTGTGAAGTTATAAACAATGGAATCATCTGAAATGTCTAAGCAGGCTTATTATTATTGCTCATTAACAAGGCCAGATTCCATACCATTCAATTAGATCATTGGTTCTTCAATCTGAGTGTGCATCAGAATCAACTGGGAGCCTATTAAAATGTAGATTGGAGAGCCACCTGCAGAGGTTCTGAGTCAGATCTGGGGTGGGGTCAAGATGCTGCATGTCTAACAAGGCCCCAGATGGCGTTGATGATGCTGGTCTGGAGGCCACACTTTGAGAACCCCTAGATTGGAGTGGTTCCTCCTTTACCTTTTACTTAGTCCGCAAGCCTAGAGGCACAGTCTTCAAGCCTGGAGAGTTGAGCAACCACAGGATTCGTGTCTCTAGAGGATTCTTTGGCAATAGGTAAGTTACCTTCCCGTGGTCTGTTTTCTAAGATACAACTGTAGTGACAGAATGGAAAATTCCTTGAGAAACTTATTTAGGAACATCACCAGGGACTGAATGAACTGGGTGGAGTCATCTAAGGGAAGCTCAGAGCTGCCTTGGGGACCAGCATTGCCCACGATGGCCTCGCCCATCCTCCATGGTCAGTCCGTTAAGGGCTCAGTCCCTTGTGCTCCCTCTATGCTCCCTTCAGAGCTATGGGCACAGCAGGACACCTGCACATGAATTCTGCCAGCGGAGGTGCCAGGTGGGAGCAGTGGCCTTTCTCCCCTCTGCCAGTTATCATTTTTGTAGGACAGACCTTTGACAGGCCAGGTGACAGTCGCAAAGGTGACTTTCCAGGGTCCTGGTTCTTTCCACTCATGCCTTAAATGACTTGATATCAAGTTCAGATTATTTGGATGTGCCTTTTCCCCATGACATTTTCTTTCTTAAAAAAAAAAGCACTTATTTTCTCTAAGATGCAGATAACAGGATTTTGCTGTCTATATGATTTTGATCCTGTGAATGCCATCCAAAGGTCAAGTTCCTAGAAAAGAACAAGAAAGCGAAACTGGAGGCAAATGGTTTCCTGCAGAACTGTGGCCGGATGTCGGTGGGAGGAGGTCTGAACAACCCCCATGCCCACCCCCACCCCTCTGGCCACAGCACCATCTGTCCGGTAGTTGGATAAACTTTTGGTTGAAGAACGACAGAGACTTTTGCATTTTTCTCTCAATGAGCACAGAATGTCTCTAACATTTATGTGATTGTTTTTTATCTTGCCATGATAGATCCCAGACCCTTAGTGAAAAATATTCCTGGCTGGTTGTTGAGTTTTAAAAAAAAAATCGCTAAACAGTTCCTCAGTTTATTTTAAGCCTGGCACGATCTTAGGTACCGTGGAATGATCAAACGCACTCTAGCTGGGGGCTAGCTTACACAAGGGAAACCACAAGCAGCTTTCGTTAAACAGCAGAGGAACATCAGCAGGGACAAATTACTACGCGAAGGGCTTGGAACCTCTGCTCCTTTGCCAGGTAGTTCACTGTGAGCCTCCTCCTGCGTGTGGCATGGCGTTGAATGGTCTCACTGCCCACTAGAATTGTGACAAAGCATGTCCCAACATTCCCAAGTGGCCCTGGGGGGCAAAGTCACCCCCGGGGAGAACCTCTGCTGTGAAGTCAGCTGGGTTTGTGAGGGACCGAGGGGCATACGCCCAGGAGAGCATCAGAAGAGATCAACCACAGAGAGCTCTCTGGAAAAAGCGAATTGGAGCTGGATTTTAAGAGACAGGAAGGACGGGAATTGCCTGTGGGGATGGCACTGCAGTGGGGCAGGCAGAGCCGAGGAGAGGGGAGGTGTTATTCTGGAAATGAGTGACCGAGGGACCCAACCAGAGCCCTCTGGCTGGCATGGGTGGTGTGTACAGAAAACAGAGCAATAATCAGTGACTTTGGTCAGCGTTGCGTAATAGCTGCTCAAGCCAGACATCAGCAAGCACGAAAGCAGAACCAGGACAGAAAGAACAGCTAGCATCTGAATGGCGCCTACTGTATGCCAGGCACAGTTTTAATGTTACATGTTAATCTAATCCTCCCAACAACCCCTGAGGTAAGCGACATTATTATTCTCATTTTGTAGCCGGAGAAACAGAGGCATGGAAGGGACCAGTAACTTCCACAAACCTCTCACCTTTAGCCCTCTGTCCAGCCGCTCAGCCATGCTCTTACCAGCCTCACTGGGTCCAGGTTTCCAGGTTTGGTTAAGCAGGGCCGGGGTGATGGTATTCTGTCCCCAGAGGGCAGGAACTGGTCTGGAGTCCAAGCTGTCAAGCAAGGTTTGAAAGAATGAAAGCAGTGGCCTTGGTTGTAAGGAGGTCAGGAATTCCCATGAAGAGTCGTACTTCATGGGAAAGCCAGGGTTGAGGGGGCCACAGGAGCGCAGTTCCAGCGGCCTCGAGACTCCCACAGGGAATATTTAGCTGCGAGGGAAGCAGAGGCTGTGAGGATCTGGCCAGATGAGGCTGGGGCAGGCCTGGGCCTGGCGGGGACAGGGTGGGACGCTGCCTTCACTGAGGAGCAGGGCCTCAGGAGCGAAGCACTCTGGCTCCTCAGGAGGGGGCGGGACAAGAGGCAAAGGGTGGGGTGACAGGAGACTCGGCTTAAAGATGGAGCTGGGTCTGTGTCCAGTAACTGGGGAGCAAAGGGTCCCTCGGTGAGAGGGGGACAGGGCTGCATGTGGAGGGGCCTGGAACCTGGAGGCAGGGGCCTGGACTGAGCCCAGCGTTCGCAGTGCCGTCAGAGCGGGTGCCTCGGCCCTCCCTGTCAGAGTCCTCTTCTCTTGAACAGGGGCCGTAGAACACACTGGGGTCGCTGAGGGTTTAAATGACACCCCGGGTGCAGGCCAGGGACCGCACATCGCGGCAGCAGAGGAAGATTTCCTAGGTGAGAGCAGCTGGAGAGGGACAAACTGAAGCCACGCCAGGCAGGCAGGAGGCGCAGGACCCTGAGAGGAAGGCGCTGGGCCTGGACGGCGCCTCTGGAGGGCCCACCACGCTGCTAGCCTTGGCAGGCCTGCCCGTTCTGATGGGAGGGTGAGGAACCCTTAATTTTGCCCTGTGAGGACTGGAGTCACCGATGGCTCATCATGTGGTCTTCAAATGCATAGAATTTGAACTGTCGGGCTGGAGTGGATTTTTACCTTTGGCCATGCTGAGCAGTTGGATGTGTGTCCAGCATTGTGTCAGACTGAAGGATGAGAGAAAGACACAGTGTTATTTGAGGGACAGGACCTTGGCTGTTACTGTTTGCAAATTTAGCTCTAAAAAGAGCTTCAGCCTCAGGCACTGCCGGGGTTCGTGACACACCTCTGGTCAGCGGAGAGCGCCCTGAGCTCAGTCTTCCTAGTGTCGTAGCCACACCACAGAGCAAGGCGTGGATGGTTGTGCCAGCCAACTGCAGAGCGCGGGGAGCCCCCGTTCCCGTGGCTGCCCCAATTAACAGCACATGAATAGTGATGTCCCACTAATTTCCGGTGAATCCCGATTGGTGTTTCCGATTGCCTAAACTGGCCTGTCCAACAGACAAGTAATGTGAGCCACAGATGCAGGTCACATGTGTACTGTTAAATTTTCCAGTAGCAACTTGATAGACACAAAAAGGAGCAGGTCAAGTCAATTTTAATAGTATATAGTATTGAACCCAATTATTCAAAGTATTTTCACTTGAAATATGATTGATATTTAGAGTGTTGAGATAGTTTACATCCTCCTTTTTTGTACCAAGCCTTTGAAATTGGGTATGAATTTTATACTTAAAACACATCCCCATTCAGACTAGCCATATTTCAGGTTCTTAAGAGCCACACGTGACTGGTGGCGCCATACTGGGCAGTTCAGAACTAAATTCCTTGACTGTGATGCTGACAGTCCAGGAAAAGGCTTATAATTACTCAGCTTGGGGACACTTGTTTCCCCCTGATTCCTGGTTGCTGCTGTAGAAGATGCCAGTTTTTGATTCATTTCCCACCTCAGCATTATCAGAAGGAAATTATCTAAAACCAATGATCACCCAGAGAGCCCAACTCTGGGCCATGTAGGGACAAGAACAGCCAATCAAGGGCCATGTGCAAGTCTAAAGGAAAAGAAAACGAATCATTTTGGTGCAGAAATGGAATCCCAGGTTGAGGGGAGGAGGAATTTCTAATATAAGAAAGGCAATGGCCATCAATAAAGGAAGATTGGATTCAGGCTACTGCAGTGAACACTCAGAATTGTGGTCTTGGCTTTATTTCTTCTGTGTGGGATCCTCATCTCAGGCCATTATGATTCCATTCTTCTGCTCGACAGCACACAGGGTGATTAGAAGACAAAAATCTCTAAGACGAAATGATTGGGGTGGCTTTTTGCAAAAATCACCAGGTGAACTTTGAGGGTAAAAAACAATGTGATGAAATTCAAGCACATGGGACAGAGATTCTTCCTTCCTGGTACAGAATTCTGTCTGTCCTAGCCAAGCCCAGAGGGAGGGAGGAGCCCGCAGGAGCATAAAACATCTGGCCTGCAGTCAGAGCTGCTCAGTCCAGTCCCTCCACCTCTCTGCCAAGTCCAATCCTGCTTCAGAACTGTTACAGCTCAAACACACCCACGGAGATGACTGAGGGCTTCCTCTGGCTTCCTTGACACCTCCTGAGATAAAAGCAGTTGACGACTGCTCTTCCCTGGTGATAAATGGTTGTTGGTTTTCTTTCATCAATATTTTAATGACTATTTGCACATTTTGGCAATAAGGGATCCAGAGTCTGATGGTAGGTGCAGAGGCAGATTGCAGAGGTGACTCATGAGGATTCGGCTGGCCGTCAATGCAACGCCAGTCCCCTGTGACAAGTGGGTTTCAGTCCAGCACCTGGCTGCTTGGCAGGCTTCTGAAGCAGGTGTACCAAGTGAGTCAACCCGCCTTCCCCTCTGATGCTGTCTTCTCTGAGATAGCTTTGCTGCCTGGGAAATGCACTGAGAAACCTCAGGCCAAACCTCACCTCTGCCCGGGTATGACTGCCACTGAATTCACAGCTGCATTGGCAACCCCGATGTGCCTGTGTTAGGAGAAAGACTCTGCTGCAGCAGGCGCAGCCCCATCCACTGGGGAGAGCAAAACCACTCTACTCTCCTGGAGGGCACTTGCTTGGAGGAAAAATGCTGCTCCCTGGACACTTCCCCAATTCTCAGTTAAGGTCATGTTCACATCATGGATTCGCTCTTCAGTTCTTCCCCATTTCAAGCTTCAGATTGTCATGAATATTATTTTGGAGCTAGACCAGTGGTAAATGTTCTGCCTAGTAAAGAGTTTGGAAGAAAAGCTCCTAACTACCTGGGGATGGTAGAGAGAGAGAATTAGGAACTGTCTTTCCACATTGAATCAAGTTTTAGAAATGAATGCTTGAAACCAAAATGACAAAATGATGGAAGAAGTCCAATAGGAAAGGAAATCAGAATAGGCATTTATAGGGAGCCAGGGAGGAAAACTAAAGCTGACCTGAAATAAATATGAAGATGGTCATTATAGAATTATTTAGTTCAAAAATTGGAAGCAACTTCAATGCATAACAGTCAGCAAATGGGTAAATGAAGTGTAGGAAATGTCTATGATGACTATTATTAAGAGGTCATTAAATGTTGATTTCAAGCCAGGGACTGTGGCACATGCCTGTAATCTCAGCTCCTCGGGAGGTTGAGGCAGGAGAATTGAAAGCTCGAAACCAACCTAGACAAGTAGGTGAGTCCCTGTCTCAAAATCAAATAAGGGCTAGAGTTGTAGCTCAGTGGTAGAGCACTTGCCCAGCATGTGTGAAGCCCTGGGTTTGATCCCCAATACTGAAAAAAAATGTTGATTTCAAAAATATGTAATCACTTAGAAATGAAAGTTACCTTGATATCTTTAAATGAACATAAGCAAAATGAAAAATTGCACATACATTCTGATCTTATACTTACAGAAGCCTAGAAAAACGAGAGGAAGGAATTACAAACAGTTCTTTTGCGGTTGGTCTGAAAAGTGATCTCAATTTTTCTTCTTTGTCTGTTTCTTATATTCCAAAATCTCTGTGATGAGTATGGACACTTTCATAATCCAAAGGAAAATAATCAGAAATTGTCATTACGTAAGTGAGCAACTGTCCCTCAACATACGCCTGAAGCCATGCCTCTCCCTAGTTGCCTGGCCTGGGAAAACCCCAGATTCCCCCCAAGTGCCTTCGTTGGGATAATGGGGTCCAATGGCCTCACCTGCTTGTCTGAGAGGGTCATGGGGACGTCCTAACCTGAAGAACCCAAGGAGTTCTCCAAGCATGCCCGGTAGCAGGGGAGACGTGGTGTCTCATTGCAAACCTCCTACAACATGAGGAACAAGGGGCTGAAGGAACACACTGGAGTGGTCCAGAATCAGAGGGAAGTGGCCCACATGAGGGGCAATGGGACCCTGGGAACCCAGGTCTCAGAGCTCGGATGTCTCAGCTGCCCCAGGCAGGGCTCTCCTGTATGGTAGGAGCCTCAGACACATCCCTGAGAGTGGCTCTTGCAGCCATCCCTGAGACTGACATTCATTTTGCTTTCTCCAAGCAGAGTGGGGGAGAAGGTGCCAGAGCTGGATGTGGCAGGCTGTGGAGGTCATACTGCCTGTTTCATGGCTGTCTAGTACCAGGTGTTGGTTGGGGCCAAGGGTCCCCTTCCTAAGTGCAGATTAGTATTCCCAAGGAGGCCTGAAATTTTTTCCAGTAAAAGAAAAAAATTTTAAGCACATGCATATCACTTTTCAGTAATCAAATGCATAAGGCACAGTGGACCCTCCTCTGAAGACCCTGATTCAGCAGGTGGGTGCCCCACCAAGCCCAGGCCTGTCGCAGCATCCAGATGTGACACCTGCCATCCTTAGTTCCCTGACACATGTGGGGGACAGACAGAACAAAGCAGCGCCCCACAGGATGGAATGACAGACGCAAACCCCACGCACCCAGCAGAGTCAGAGCTCGGTCGGCAGCTTCAGGTGGCTCTTGAATTGTCGAATTGAACTGAAAAGTTAAACACACATGTACAGATGTTTTCAGGGTCTCAGAGACGTTATCTCCTAGCATCTCAGGGTGTGTGGGTTTAGTGAGAAAGATGGATTTTGTGATTTATCCAACAAAATAACTTCAACTCCTCCACTCAGAGAGCTTTCCGCATGGAGACACAGGTGATCCGCAAAGGCGTGTGGGATGATCAGACTGGGCAGCTGATGCTGGGCAGGGGTGAGAAGTGAAACCTGGTTAGACACTGGGGAGGAGAAGAGCAGGGGGCCTGGGGGTCAGTCTCACTCTGACCCCCCAAGGCCCAGAGCCTGGCCCATGAGGGAGAAGCAGAGACCAGGTCCTAGCCGAACCTGGGCCAGGGCTACTTCAGAGATGCAACCCTTCCAGAAGCTCCCAGGCGGACTCCACACTACTGGGCGAAGCTGTGGGGGAGGGGGTCCCCACATTCTGCTCTCCCTTGTTGCTCTTCTTTATCTGTTCCTGGGGCGGTGGCCCGGGGGGGAAGCTTGGGAGAGCCATCACCAGGTTCCCCTAGCTGCTGCTCTCCAGGCAGATTTGGGATGGGGACCCCTCAGGAGGGTGTGTGAGAGCTGGCCACTTTCACAAGGCAGAGGGCAGAGGAGTCTCGAAGCACCATCTCTCACTCTGAGGTCCGCAGGCCTCCATAGCGAGTCCCCTAAGCTGCTCGTTAAGATGCAGACTCCCAGGCCCCGCCCTGAGCCTGCAGCTCAGAGTCTCTGGGACGTAAGGCCTGAGAACCTGCATCAGGCACATTTTTTTTCTTTTTTTTTTTTTTTTGGTACTGGGGATCGAACTCAGGGCCTTGTGATTGTGAGGCAAGCACTCTACCAGCTGAGCTATCTCCCCAGCCCAATCAGGCACATTTCACAAGTGATATTTTTACACAGTGGTGTTTGACGTTTGCTGACTTAAAATGTCCCCAGACATATAAGGAGCATTTTATGCATGTGCACAGAGGTGCACTGTTGGGAATCCACAGCCTCTTCAGAGAGGCAGGTCAGGCCAGGGCCCGCCCGTCAGCCAGGAAGCCACTCAGGGTGAGCATCTCCACATTTTGTCTCCTCCCCACTTTCCACTGTCCCCCAAGCACCCACTCTACCTATGTCAGAGAAAAAGCCCAGCAACCCTCAAGAGCTCTGCATTTTCTGGCAGAGGCCACCCAAAAGTTAAGAGGGACTGAGACAGGATGGTCAGGTGCTGGGACTCTTGGATGCAAGGATCTGTGATCTTCCTGGGGACAGAGCTGGCTCCCCAAGGATCCACAGATGGCCTCCTAGGGGCCCAGTGCTGGACTGGGACCCCAGGATGTACAGGTGCATAAGGTAGAACTGGAAGGCAGCCACACGGACCCAGAAACTTGGTAGAGGAGCCACGGCCATGCCTGGTGACATTTTCCTCTGCCTCTCGGGAACGCCGCGGGCCAGCCCTGGTGAAATTTCCTGGGTGGCAGACGAGTGCACCTCGTCCCTGGCGCCATGCCAAAAGAGGGACTGGAGTGTGGTGGGTCTCAGGGACATGGGACCGCTCAGAAGAGGCGGCTCCTGCTTTGTCCTGTTCTAAGGGGCAGGTACCTGTTTTGTTTTGTTACGCCTTATCCAAGAGCAGAAGTTTTTTGTCTAAAGGGAGAACATGTGCTCTTGTCTCGTTTATAAACCCTGTTCTGGGAAGATGCTGAGAGACCCATAGCAAGGACACGTCCCCCCGGGAGGCTCTGCTTACCAACAGTGTTGGCTGGACACACCCTGTATTAATCCAAGCATTGCTTCCTGTAGGATGCAAACACAATAGGGCCAGATCTCCACAGCAGGCACAGTGTGGTCCATGCCCAGGACCTGATGCCAACGGGACACAGAGGCCCAGGCCTGCGGGAAGGGAGTGGACGGGAGGTGGGGGGTTGCCGCATGTCACCCCCTGTTTCAAAAACAAACACTCAGGGTCCTTTCAGGGAAACTTCTAGGTTGTACAGGTTGTGGGGCAGTGGTGAATGACTGCATTGAGATTCTAGAACTTTCCAGAAACCTGAGTGAAAGGGAACAGTGCACTCTGGTTGACTGACAGGCTCCCGACTGAGTTCAGTCATCTTCAGATCCTGCCACTCTCAGCTGCCCATCAGGGGAACCACTAGTCCACAAACCAGCCCCAGGGGTCGATCAGAAGGGAAGAGCCTGCCATACTCCACTCAGAAAATCAGGTCCCCACAGAGAGAAAACTGGGCAGGAAACTTAAGGGATTTCTTGGTCACATTTCTTCTAAGTTAGTTGACAGAAGACTTGAGAAACTCCTCCCCTGCTGGAAGGCAACAATAATTTTTAAAAATTAGTTAAAACTGCCCTTGTGTGATGGTGACAGCTGGCACCTGCTGTCTCCAATGGAGCAGGCCAGGGCTGCGCGTCAGTAATCAGAGGCAAACTGAAGACTGAGCTCTGATCTACTCTTCTTGTCAGCCAAGCTCAGACCTAAGCAAGTCTCTTTCTCTGCCAGAAGGGAAGACAGACATTCAGTGATATCAATGTGACTGTGTGGCTGCAGAGAATCATAGGCACTTAGGAGTAGTTGTCTTTTATATTATGTACCCTTTTGTCATATGTGGAAAGAGAGACCATTATAGGCTAATCTCTAGACCTAGAAACCCAATTCTTCTCCCCTTTCAATCCAATGCAACAGATATTTCAATGTAGTAAGCATTAAAAAGAACACAAAGATAAAGAAGTAGAGTCTATGCGTGTGTCAAAATCTAGACGGTGCTGCTATTGACCACAAGAAACTGGCTAAAAAGTATTGTATCTGAATTCTGCCACCCTTACATTGTGATTGCACGAGGCTTACATGGTTCTTTATTGAAGTACATATGAGCAATACAGAAAAAACAAAATCCATACTTCCAATCTTATGGTCAGGTGCAGATGAGACTCATTTTTGCCTGATGTCCCTTTGAGAACTCAGACCTGGCCATTGAAGGCTGCTGAGGAACCCACAAAGATAAGTGGAGAGCCCTGGGGTGAAACTGTAGTGATCTGGTAAGTTCCTCTGTGCTGCCTCTGATAGTAAAGCATGAATACTCCAAAGTAAGAATATTTAGTAAATTTCACTATAATTGCTGAAAGTAGATGTTAAATTGAGATTATTAGTTCAATGGAGGACTGGATTTAGTTTAAACAAGGGATTACTTTACATCTGCTAATGAGAAAGGGACAAAAATAGAAGAAATCACTATAATTAAATACCTGAAGCAGTTAACTTATAAAGAGAAAAGGTATATTTTGACTCATGGTCCTGGAAGTTCCATTTCGAGATTGGGTAGCCCTATTGCTTTGGGCCTCTGATGAAGGCCCAGGATGACAATGGATGACAATGGCAGAGAGCATATGTCAAAGCAAACTGCTCACATTGTGAACTAGCAAATACAGCAGGGATAAGTGGTGTCCCATGTGTTAACCATGGATGTCTCTGCATGGTTTAGCAGGATCAAA
Source organism: Sciurus carolinensis (assembly GCF_902686445.1). NCBI lineage: Eukaryota > Metazoa > Chordata > Mammalia > Rodentia > Sciuridae > Sciurus > Sciurus carolinensis. The sequence continues at coordinate 9,899,659 of NC_062219.1, read as the reverse complement.
TACATTAATAAGTTAATGACCTAAGGACTGCCCATAGGCCCACTTCCTAAAGGTCCACAGTATCTCTCAATAGTGCCACCCTGAGGACCAAGTCTTTAACACATGGACCTGTGAGTACACTCACCTAAACCAGAGCAGAGAACATAGGCAAGTTATTCAGTGTTAACCAAATTTAATCAAATTTAAATTTAATCAAAGCAAAGTCACGGACAAGGGAGTCAATAAGTTGAGTACAGGGAAAGCCCTGAACAGAATCCTAGGCCCATACATAGGAACCCTTCTCTCCAGCCCCCTATCAGACAGACCTCAGTCACCCCCAGAAGTTCAGTCCTTTGGAGGGTGCACAGCAGGGACAATATAGCTCTGTCCTCACACCTGGGATTGCTGTTTCCATCACCCTTTCATTTCTCATGATGCAACATCTGAATAATATTTTGGTAAACGAAGGAATGCAGTTCCCAGTAACAAGAAAGGCACTTTTTCTTAGAGATGAATGTCATGCTGACTCAGTCTGGGCTAAGTGATTTTCTACTCAGCCCAGTGCATCAGTCCACGGCTGCCTGGGGGCCAGGAGGAGACTGGAGATTCTGGGAGCTTTGAGTGGACCCAGTGATGAGTGAAACAGCCTCCTTGTTATAGAGCCTCGGGAATGAAGGAAGAACCTGAGAAAGGCCTCACTCACTCCAGTCTTCAGGAGAGATGGGAAGGACAGCCTCCCAACGTTATTGATGAAACCTGTGCACTCGTGATTCATTTTTTCAAAGCAATAGAAATACTTCCTCTGCCATCTAAATCTATGGTCTCACTCTCTTACAAACGATGTATGCCTCTTTTCAAACTGTCCTTTAAAAGTTACATTTTTGTTTGCTATAAGTCATATATATTGTTTTTAGAAAGCTTGAAAATAATAAAGAAAAAAATGAAAATAGATTTTAACTTATTAATGTATTGGATCCTAATAATCCATGCAGAGGCATCCATGGTTAACATTTTGATGTACCCTTGCATTATTTCTTTCTCTGCCTGATCTATTTTTATAGAAATGTGGAATCACATGCAACATTTCTATCTTGAAAATTTTTTTTCCTCAATGCTCTGTGTGTCATCGTACCCCATCTTTAATAGGTATACAGTGTTTCATTGTATGATCACATAATTTGTTTAACCAGTTCCCTCTTAACATTGTAGTTTCCAGTTTTTGATAATCACAATGTTGCAATCAATATCCATGAACATTTCCTTAAGTCATATGCCTTATAAGTGCTCTTGCTAGACCAAAGGATTTATATGTTTTAAATTTTTCAATATACACAGTTAGCTTATTTCTTCGAAAGTTGCATTAATTTAAATTCTCACCAATATAAAGTACAAGTGGTTTATTCTTCCTGTTCTCAGCAGTACAAAATATTGTCATTTGACATTTCACTTGTTTGAAACTGGGGGTGGGCACAAATCACAAACTTTTTAAAAAAGCATATTTACTGATTGAGTTTGTGTGCTAGTGGCCTGTTCATCTCTTTGACCCATTTTCTTATTGGAATATTTATCTTTATCCTATTCATTTGTAAGGGCTCTTTATATATGCAACAATATTTATATATTGTTACACAAATGTTTGTAGATGCAATAAATATTTTCCTGCTTTAACATTTGCTTTTTATGGAGTTTCTGACATACAGGATTTTAAAATTTTATGTGGTCAGAATTCTTTATGTGGCCTGCCTTGTCATATTTGTTTAGAAAGTGCTGGCCACCCTCCAAATACAACGAGTTTGTGTACATTTTTCTAGTTCTTTTATGTTTTATTTTTTATATTTGGTCCTTTGGTATATACTTGAGAGATATGGCTTTAACATTAGATTTTATCTTCCTAAATGAATAGCTGTTTATCCAATTCCATTTATTGGATCATCCCTACTCTCCCCACTGAATTGGAAATGGTGTATTTATCAAGTACTAAATCCTAGAGAAGTTGCATCTAAGACTATGTATTTGGGAACGTTCTATTTTGTTTCAATGCTTCATTTATTCTGGGGCTAATTATTATCCTTCATGATTTCATTTGGCAAAAATGCTCACCCATTTATTCTTCCAGGTGGAATTCAGAATCATTTTGTTAAGTTTGTCAAAATTTCCCCACGTCATAGGGGACTTTAATTAGCATTGTAATTGATGTACCAAGTACCTGGGAAGGGTGGCAGGTTTAAAGCATCACATCTTCCACTGCAGGATTCAGAATGTCTCCTCATTTTTCCAAAAAATTCCCTTAAAGTCTGTATTGTTTTATAATTTCTTCATATGGAGCATATCTACCACTGCAGGGGGGGCGGTTAAGATTATTCCTAGAGGTTTATGGTGTTTTATTTTTCTGTTGTACATGGGATGTCATCCTCCTTATCCAACAGGTTATTCTAATATAACGTAAAAAGTATTTGAAGTTTGTGAGTATATTAATTTATGCTATTCATATTATTGAAGATTCTTACTCACTTTAAATGATCTGTGTTGATGAGATGCGTGTGTGTGTGTGTATGTGTGTGAGAGAGAGAGTGTGAGAGAGAGAGCAAGTAGGACCAAATAGATGGACATTTTTATTCTTTAAAGTATGGTCTATTTATAAATAGCATCCCCTGCTTCTGTGCTGGTGAGACCCTTCTCTCTTCTCCTCGGTGCTAAAGATAAAATCTGACAATTGCTCCATGCAGACGGCCCTGTGAGCAGTCCCCGCCTCCGGGGCCTTGCTAATACCCTCCTACCAGGGGCCTTCAGACTTAGCAGCAGCGAGTCACTTTCCTGTGGGGTGTGGAGTCAGCCCTGCCTCTGCATGGCTTCCAGAGGCCCTGTGGTACCCTCATTCCCATCCACTTGTCTTATCACACTGCAAACATGGACAATCCAAACTGATCTCTGTCGTTGCACCGTAGTCAGTAGCTTCTGCCAGGGCAGAGTCTGTGCCCTGTGCTGTGGAAACGCATTTCTCACTTTGGCCTTCAGTAGAACTGGTCTGCATGTTTGCAGGACAGTGGTTTTGTGTGTGTGTGTGTGTGCTCAGAGAACTTTAACAGCGTTTGAGGGAAATTAATACTCTGCAAGGACAAAGCCACTTTTCTTTCTTTTACATTCAAGGACAAGCTTTGCATCCAAGTGGAAAAAAAATAGCGCGGCAAAAAATAAGGTAGTCATTAATTTTCATTTTGCTATTAGCATATATTGGATTAACTCAGTTAGTTAAACTAAAAGGGTCATAGCTACTGAGCACTTTCTTCCTCTGTGTTTAATTGCACTAATTAGAGCTATATATATACATCGCCCTACAGGATCTGAGCAGGCCTGAGAAAAGAACTTTTGATAGTTGTGCACGTCATAGCATCTGGCAGTTCAAGGCTTCCCTTGAATTACAATGGCCCTGAGCTACAAGAACCCAAATTGTCATAGTCCAAATGTGGAGAAACTGAGGCCCGTTTTCTTCCACCAGATTAAAAGAATCACAGCGATGGCATTCTGGGTTCCAATTTTCTAGAACTTATGCTTCTAGAGCTATTTTTAGGAATATTTGGCTTTGTACTTGTGGAATTATTTTTGATGCCTACCACTCCATCGTCACATTAAAATTCATGTGTGGCGCCATCTTGCTAATGTCATGAGAGCGCACATATGTGCACAAGATCTTCCCCGAATGGAATTCAGTTCCTTTCGGCCATTCCTCACGACCGACTCTGGCACCCACTCTAGGCCACAGTCACTGTCTGCTGCATTCTTCAGACTGGGCAGGGCAAGGGGCAGACATGCTTGGATCATCATGGGAATCAGGTCGCTTCACTCCGGTGGGTGGCATATGTTGAGGTTCTTCTAGAATTTTCTTTGAACAAAACGTCACACTGTTATAAATAACAACAAAAACGAACAGTTTAAAAACCAGGCTTGGCTGTTTCCTCGGGCAGACTTTCAGCTCTATCGGCTCTTGGAGTAACATCGATATCTTTGTAAATGGCACGTCTTCCTCTCTGGCATCTCTGTCCTTAGCCGACCTCTTAGATTCTCCTGCCAGTGAAACTCAGCCTCAGGGTTGAGCTATTACAGGTGTCATGTTTGCCGTGGACACAAACCTGTCTCCATCAGATGTACACAGGTGGCATTTGTAAAATTTCATGTTCCTAGCCCCCACCCAAGATAAGCATCTTTAGGAGTGAGGAATATCAGTTTTTTTTAAAGGTTCCCACGTGCTTTAAATACAGCTCTGGTCAGAGTGCTGCAAAGGCAAGAATGGGGACTTCCCAGCTCAGTTAACAGGTGTCTGGCTGGACAGCAAGTGTGTCCTTGCTAACAAGTGTTTACACGCATAGCAGGGCTTCCAACTTTCATGTGCATCTGAGTCAGCTGCAGATCTATATTTTAAATATGCAGATTCTGGCTCAGAAGGCTTGGGAGGGGGCACCAAGATTATTCATTTCTGACAAACTTCCTGGTGATGTCAATGCTGCCGGTCCATGGACCACACCTTGAACAGCAGGCCCTAGCTCAGTTTCTCGCAGTAGCACTCCCTCCCACTGTGACAATTAAAAATGTCTCCAGACATTTTACGCTCCCCTGGAGGCAGGACAGATTCTCAACCCTTGGTTGAGAATCGTGTCACTAGGTAATCCTGATCATCCGCCAGGTATACAGTCTACTTTTAAATATAATTTGTTTGTACACTTAAATGATCAAAAACATCCACTCTCTGGGTTTGCCTACCCTCCCCACAGTGTAAGCCACAAAGGGCAGAGGACTTGTCCTGCTCATCACTGTATCCACAGAAGACTGACAGGTATGTAGTGGGCACCTAAAAAATATCTAAATGAATTAGTTAATTGGTTAAACTAGCACTGAGTTGTACATGAAGTTCAATCTTAGAGGTCACCTTTTTCTATTCTCTATAAAGAGACAGAAAAAAAAGATTGCTTTACTCTATTCTCTACAGATATTTCCATTGTATTTCTTTTCTCAATGCTTTATTGAAAAGCCATAAGTAGTCAGGTGCTCATGGGGCAAGAAGTGCCTATTTAAAGTTCTCATCTGACATTATTTATTTCCTGAGATGTCGGGGTCTTAAGCCCCCTTGCTCTTCTCAACCAGCGACAAGGGAAGGGGGACACTCCCCAACAAAGTCAGACGGGGATAGGTAGACCGCCCGCTCCCAGCCCTCCAAGTGGAGGACAATCAGACGCATCAGGGAGACCTGTCACAGCAGGAACTCGTTTATTGAGGAAATCGCACAGTTTTTATGTAGGGTGGGGGCTAGGTGGGAACCAATCAGCTTAAAGGTCAGCAAGGCAGGGGGGGTTCATGCAGGCAAGAGTCCCATTGGACTATATGGCAAGCACTAGCTGATCACGTTCGAGGAACTGTTGTTAACCAATCCCTGACGGTGGTCCGGTTTATCGTCATAAAACTTTGAAACCGCCTTTGAGCCTTGATTTTGCTCACTGGCCAGGGAGTAAGGAGTCAGCCTGAGTTAGTTAACGTGTCATTAGTCCCAACACTGAGAAGGTTCTCATCTAAAGGAGATCAACCCATAACCTTTGTTGACCAAGTCTAGAAAAAGCCCAAATCCTTTGTGCTTTCTCAACTAAATCATCTCACACAACTTCAAACCAGCTTCACAATCAAAGAGTGACCGGGCTTGTGTGAGCCACTGCGTCGACAGGGGTTTCTCGTTTCCACTCACCGTTTCCCTACCTCTGCCCCACACAGCCCCTCCCCTCGTACCTGCCCACCACTGGCACCCTGGTCAGCATGCCCCCAGAGCTGCGCCCTGTACATCCCTGCCACTCAGAGCAGGGAGCACCCATGCTTGGCCCATTCAGCTCCCCTCACTGAGGGCCACGCAGGACCAGCATGGCAGCACCACCAGGGTGGGTTGAACCGCAGGGGAAACTCTGCTCCCATCTCCCAGCATCCTCCAGCAAGGGCAGAAAGGCTTGTCACCACCCCTCCCTCTCCTCCCCACCTGCTGCTGGGAGTTTTCCTTGCTTTCTTGATTTTGCAGGTAGGTGCTCTCTGTTTCTCCTGGGATGGGCCAGAGACAAGGCAGAGGAAACGCCTGTCTGCCCACCTTGGCTCAGCTTTGAAACTGCCCAGTGAGCTCGCCCAGCATCACTTTCAGTCCTTGAAGACCAACATTTAAGACTCACTTGCAGAGTAAAGCTTTTAACTGGAGAAAGAATGGAGAACCCACGTCCCTTTGTGAGCCCCTGTGTGCATATTTGTCAATAAGCACTTGTAAAGACAAAGAGGCTGCTATATGATGTATTAGCAAGGAAATATTCACATTTTACTCTCTTGAGTGAAGACCTAGCCAATATGGATAAACAGACCCGAATTCGCTCTACTTTTCCCCTAATAGAAGTTGACTTGTCTAACATAGCTAATCATCATGGATATTTTTCTGTGGGCTTGGAAGTTGACAGATTGTAGGTCACGAAATTCTGGCAAGTGGCTCAAAAATTGCCATCTTCCTTCCTAGTGGGTCTGTCTTTCCAAGACTGGGTGGTTTTTGTCCTAACGGCTGCACAGCACAAATGGAAAGAGCTTTCTGAACAAGGAAGATTTGTTAGGTCCATCAGCTGGGTGTCGGTGGCCTCCAAGGACTGGACTCCAGCACACACAGAGATAGGGCCATGACGACTCCAGTGTAAAGCCATATTTGCCCTGGGCTTTGTCATCATTCCAACTGAACTCTTATCAGCAGAGGTTCCTACCATCCTGGCAGGCACTCTGGCAGCTAGTTAATGACCTCTGAAACTTAAATACCCCAGGGAATATCACTCCTCTGAACCATTCACTAAGGAAAAAAATCTTAATCCGCATCTTGCAAAAATTGAGATTTTTTTTTTTCCCTTTGCATTTTGTAAAAGCAAAACCCCATTACTTTCTAACAACTTGGAGCAGGAGGCCAATGGGTTGTGTTAGTCAGCTTTCTGTGGTTGTGACAAAATACCTGAGATAAGCAACTTAAAGAGGAAAAATTTATTTAGCTCAGTCTCAGAGGTTTCAGTCCCTAATCACAAGACTCTGTTGCTGTGGGCTTGGGCTGAGCAGAGCATCATGGGGGACACATGGTGGAGCAAAGCCACTCATCTCATGGTGGCCAGGAAGGAGAGAGAGAGAAAGGGAGTATGCAGGGACCAAGGACAAGATATCCCCTTCAAAGCCATGTCCCAGTGACCCACTTCCTCCAACCTCCTAAAGATTGTACCACATTCCAAAAGTGCCCCTGGCTAGCAACCAAGCCTTTAGCACATGGCCTTTGGGTTCACTTCGGATTGGAACCATAACATGCATCCGTGTCGACAGAGCTGTAGTATTCTTTCAGGAGGAGGAGATGACTTCCCTGGCAGAAACTGGCTTTGAGAGCAGGAGAACCGGTCACCGTCCACTTACTTGAGCCCCTGGCTAGCCCAGGGCTTCTCTTTGAGTGAAACAACCTGTCAGTGGCAGTTTCTGGTCCCTGAGCTCACACACAGACAAGCCTCCCCTTTCCATTCCGAAGGCCCTCGATTCTTTGTCCCTGGGTTTGGTTGCAAGGTCACTACTAGATGTGGTGCTGCTGTTATTCTGCTTCTTGCCACCACTCTCAACAACTGGGGAGCGGAGGTCTCTGTGAAGGTAAGGACCACTTCAAGCTTTACACTTTCTCTCAGAGTGTTTCTGCATGAAATTGTCCTTGAGAAATAAATACTGGCTTACAGGAACTTGCAGAAACTACTCAGGGGTTTTTACCCAGCATTCTAGTGTTCTTGAACTATTAGCTACTGTAGGCTTTGATTATTCTTGTCAATAGCTGTATTTAAACAACAAAGAGCAGCCCTAAGAAGCAGAGGCGTGATTGTTACCAACAACAAAAAGAAGGGTAAAAAACCACCCCAAAACCAGCATAATTGAATATCAGAGCAGGAACAATCAGTTTCGCCCTTTGTGCCATGGAACTCAGGCCCCTGAGGCTGGTGCTCTCCACTGAGGAGAGAAAGGCTTCGTGACTGGCCATGGGCTGCAGACTGACGGAGAAGAAAAGCTTTTGTCCTCAGGGTGGTTTAAGAAGCCCTCAGCTCCAGGGCTGGCATCTAGCAGAAGCATAGCAAGATCGATTAACCGGATAAATAAATGAATTAAGTGCAATGAGAGCCCAAGGGAGGAAATAAGCAACTGTGCCTGCCAACTGTTTTCACAAAAGAGGCCTGGACTGGACCTTAAAGGCAGGATTATTCCCGCAGACAGCAGAAAGGGAAACTGCAACATCGCCGTCACTGAAGGACAGAACAGCGTGGCCTCCTAGGGAAGCACAGAGAGGCCTCAGGGCTTGGAGCACAGCCTGCGAGGAATCCTGCGCTGCAGGAAGAGCAGGCCCTCGGGAGAGGCCCCAGGGTTCTTGGACAGACTCTCCAGGGCTGTGAAGAGGAGGAGTCTAAGCAGAAGAGGAAGCAAGAGTAGCCAGGAGGCTGCCAGCTTCTCGGGCAGCCACAGGTGCCCCCAGGCCACGGCGGGCCCCACACAGCCCCCACGCAGGGCTGTGTTGTCCAGAGTAAGTCCTCCTTCAAGATCGGTGGGCTGCTTTTTCATTCTCTGGTCCTTCCAACACTTCACAACCCGGCCCAGGTCTTCTGATCCTTCCGTTTCCTTCACATCCAGAGCTCCGGAACACCTAGCCACGGGTTGGAGGGGTGGGTTCACTTCTCGAGCTCCAGTTTGCTATCTCTGTGGAATTCAAGCTTCCAGCTCACTTTTATATCCAAGGTTTAATTTTTCTTTTCCTTAATCGTAAGGAACTCTAGTAAAGATTAGTTTATTGTTTTGAGTTTTTTGTTTTATTTTTCCCAAGTCATTGCTACTCACAACTAAGCTTTGTAAGTGATTCTAGCTGGTAAGTTTGCCATTTCTGTATTTTAAAATAGTTGACTTCACAATTCAGCTTCAAACTTTTCTGCTTAAATGAACACAAATGTTTGATTGAGTATCTTTTTAAACTTATATCTGACCCTCTAGTTTTTCTACCCATGTTTATAAGAATTAAGTAAATACAGTCGACTTCACACTGACCTACAGCTACCGAAGCCCCCAATCATTAATTTAGGCCACGGGCACCCAGTAGGTGCCTGCAAAGATTTACCTTTACGTTGATGTGTTCAAAGCCAGTTCTTTTCACCCTGATACTTAGGGACACACATAACCATGCCACCTCTTTGTCTTCTCTTAGTACAGAACAGATTGAAAAACCCGCCTTCTTCCCGGCGTGCTCACTTCTGGAACTGAATTTAACACCATTTGATGGTGTAGTCAGCAGGGTGCCAGGCAGGTGGGGCACATGCCAGGAGGGGATGTTCTGCCTCACCAGGTGCTATGGAGGAGGGCTGGTCCCAAGGAAGAGGCAGAGTCAAGGCTGTGCCTTACCATTTCCATCCTGGCCCTCCCAAACGTACTCCCTGTTTGCAACCTGCAAGTGGAACTCTAATTTGCCATGAACAGTCAGTGGCTGGTAGCCACAAAATGTTCCCCTATTGATATTTTTACTAACACCGAAAAGCGATAGGCTCAAGGTTGAGGGCAGATTGTCACAGCCCCTTAAAGGAGGCTAGGGGTGTGGGGGCCGGAGAATGGCCATTTGAGCCCCTGAATCAGGACAGGTGAGCTGTAGATCCTGTCAATGAGTGAAGCCCTCCAGAGACCCCAAGGTGAAAAGACTTGGGGCACGGTGAGCATTTACTTATGGAGCCCTTCATCTGAAGTAAAGTGTCTTCTCTGAGTTGGGCTCTTTATCATACTTGAGCACCTCATTAGAAGGCACATGTGTATGACGTATGCCCTGGAGAATATCTTCAAGACCCTGAATCAGGTTCTCAAACTTTAAGGTGCCCAAATCACTGGCAAATCTCAGATACACGCAGATTATGATTTAGTAGCTGGGACGAGCTGAGAACCTATTTCTCTGTTTCTCAGCTGAGCTGTTGGGTGACATGGATGCTCTGCAGACCACCGTGGAGCCACAAGGCCCCAGAGAGCAGTGTTCTCAACGGTGCTTCTCTAGAGAGATTGGCATATCTGGGGAGCTTTTAAAAATCTTGATGCCAAACTGTACCCCACACCAATGAAATCAGAATTCTGATGACAAGGCCAAGATATCACCAGTTCTAGAGACCCCCACATAATTCCTGTCTGTATGAAGGACACGAGTGGATGATGGGACTGAGTCCTGTCACTTTGGAAATCAGCCAAAAACATGTTGTGACAGTCTGGATCTGATGTCCTTCAAGGGTTGTGAATTAAAACTGAGCGGCTGCCTTTCCTGTCGCCAGCTCCAGAACCCGAGCTGAGGGCTCCAGAGCCCACGCTGAAGGCCTCACGGCGCTGCTGCAATGCTCGGTGCACCTGCGGTTTCTGCTCTTGGCTGCTCCAGGTTCTTTTCAGAAGCCTAAGCGGGCTGTGAGAGTCGGGATGAGAATAGAACTGGACGTTTACGTTCCTATGGAGAGGGTTTCTCGGCCCCGCTGTATATTCACATCACTCGTCTGCATTCCATGAGCTGGGCTAGTTTTAAAAGCTCCCCAGGTGATGCTGATGTGAAGCCAAAGAGGGGAAATAAAATGAAACTTTTAAAAATGGACATATTTGTTTTTTCTTCAACACTCTTGGAACTGGTTCTAAATAACAAGGTGCGGGTCCGATGATAAACAAAATGTAGAAATGATTTTTAAATATGCATTGATGATTTTTAAAAATGTTTTGAAATGTATATGCCGGCTTCCTGTCCCCCACCTGGTATTTTTGAGGAGGCCAATTTGGCCCCTGAGCTGGGTGTGGAGTAGCCACCTGAACATGAAAATTAATTAGGGCACTGCATTAGTCAAGGAAAGGCTAGGTGCTAAAACATAAAAGCCCAACCTTCTGGGGCTTGACACTGCAGGAATTTGGCAAACGAAACAAGGTCCCAGGGGCAGCCCTCCTCCGCAGTCTGCCCAATGGGAGGGGAGGGAGTGGGCGGGACTCCGGGGGAGGTCCCCCAGATGGGCGGGGCCACATGTGCTCTCACTCCATTGGCCAGAGCTCCATCACGTGGCTCCTGGCCCCTGTATGAGTGACTACCCCCGGATCCCAACAACTGAGCAGCCTGGCCTGCAGCCAGCAGCGAAGACCAGCAGTCCTTGAAGTGATGGGTTTTATTTTGTTTTGCTTTGTTTTGTTTTGTGTGTGTGTGTGTGTGTGTGTTAGGGATTGAACCCGGGGGCGCTTAACCACTGAGCCACATCCCCAGTCCTTTTTTATATTTTATTTTGAGACAGGGTCTCTCTACGTTGCTTAGGGCCTTGCTAAATTGCTGAGGCTGGCTTTCAACTTGCAGTCCTCATGCCTCAGCCTCCAGGGACGCCGGGTTTACAGGCATGCATCACCACGTCCAGTTTGAAGTGATGATCCTAAGGGCAAGTGTTCTCTTTTCTCCGCAGATATTGCAAACGGCACCAGTTCAGGGGGGTACCGCCCACCTCCCAGAACCAAAGAAGTCATCATCAATGGCCAGACTGTGAAACTTAAGTATTGTTTCACCTGCAAGATTTTCCGGCCCCCTCGCGCCTCCCACTGCAGCCTGTGCGATAACTGCGTAGGTGAGTAGGAGCCTGGGGCGCTGGCGGCCACTTTCGGGTGCTCCGAATAGGCGTTGTGCAGGGTTGATGTGTACTTCTCTTTAATCCTTCTCCATGGAAAGACGCATTCATGGTTGATGTTCGGTGTATTTGCCTGTTGCCACCATTTGCATTGACCAGGCCTACAGTTACCAATCTCTTATTTTTCATTTTTCCCCCCTGGCATCCTGCAGTGCCCTAGGCCTTCAATTCCCCCAGCGCAGCGCAGTGTTATAAAGCCATTTCAGCCCGAGGCCCCTGCATGGCCTGACCAGCTGGCCAGGCACACATTTTGTTCAGTTCTCTTCTGGAGCTGGAAGCATTGGATTCAGCGGGGAGAGGAGGAGAGACTGGAGGTTTCTTCTTTCAGGGGGCTGGAGTTAGGATCTTTGTTCTTCAGAAACCAAAGGACCTCCACTCTCTGTCTACTTGCTTTCTCCAGGACAGATGAGGGAAGCAGGCAGAGGGAAGGTGAGAGCCCAGAGGTTCCTGGTTGTAAGACTTGGCCTGACTGTGGACCTAGCACAGGACTTCTACAACGTGGTGGGCCCAGACCCCTGGAGTGGTCGGCAAGTGCTCCCTGACCCTTCAGCCCAGGAGCTGCTGCCCACGCCTACAGCCTGCTCCCACCACTGGGCCAGAGCTCCTCAGAGGTGAAGTGGCAAGGAGATGGCAAAGTAGCTAGAGAGACAGAGGCTCACCACAGTGTTGATGTCTCACATTTCCTCAGTCCCACAGCCAGCCTCTAGTAGAAGCAACCAAGGACACTCCTGGGGGAATGAGCTTGGACCCCTCTGTTGCTTCATACCTGAGAGATAGGAATACACCCCAGAACAAGCCTTGTTTCCCTGGTGACACTGATTTCTAACCCTCTTCTTGAGTCTTAGAGCTTGTAGTCTCCAATTTTCTTGAGAAAAATAAAATTTTATAGTTTGCTTCCTGTTGTGCCAAGCAATCTTTTATTCATCTTAAATTTAGCTCATCCTAACTTTAATAATCTAAATTGGGTCCAAAGGCCATGTTTTCCCTATCAGGCTTTGTTAATAAAACTTACATTACTATTAGTTTTGCCTTTCCCATGGAACAGCATGGAATTTTGTTCCATCCTTCCTGTGTAGTCAGGAGTCTTTAGTTAAGAGCCTTGGATGTGGCACTGGTGGGCCTGGGTCCAGATATGGCAATGATCTGTAATTGTTAGCTGCTATTGCTGTTATCACTACTGCTGCCTTGATGGCTTAGTGGTTCCTCTGGACAATTCCTTGATAATATTGTACTCCTCTGCAGGTATGATGACCAACACTATAGCTAGGCCTCAAGGTCGGGGCACACTAGAATTTCAACAAGGACAAGTGTCAGTCGTGATTTGATTTGGTGACCTTCTTTGGCAACGCCAGCCTGCCGTGCCTATCCCATACCCATCTCAAGGACATTTAAGCCAAAACAGCATGACGGCTTACATGTCTTCCAGGGAACAATCCACAGGACTTCTTAGATTGTTGGCAGCCTTTTCTTGTGCAGTCACTTTGACCTCAAGACTTCTGGCATGGTGGGACAGTATGTAACTTACACTCACTCACGCAAGCTCCTGTGATCTTGTACGCCCTCTCCTATGGGCCTGGGGATTATTCTAGTCTGCAGGAGTTGTTATCTGCAAAGCAGAAGTGTTTACTGGGCACTTCTTTCACTTTCTCATTTACAAAACCTTTACCCATTTCTAGACACCCGGTTTCCACTTCTTCATTTCCATCAATTGGTCTCAATCTTGTTTCTTATCTGTAGGCTAGATTCTTAGTCATGATGAAAACTTTCATTCCCATCTCAGAGTGACTTACTGTTTTAAAATTCCCTTTGGATTCTTGTCAGACACTTTCTAAAAGCTCATATGTTCACTCACAGTTTCTTCCCACTATTGCTCATAGTCATAGATGTCCCTTAAAGAACCCTGATGTATTGCATGTAAAACCCCCTTACCAAAATTAGATATGCTTTTCCCCAGTTGATGGTGTGCTTCTGCCTTAGTGAAACCATTTAAAATAGTGTCCTCTCCTACCAGTGGTGATAGAGCCATGGGTCTAGAATACCCAGGAGTAGGCATTGGCCTTTCTGAGAACAAAGTCACTATGGCAATCCAGCGTCCCACTAACCAGCAGAGAGGGGTTCTAGAAACCGGAGATCCTAATAACAAAGGGAAAGGAAAAAGAGAGAAGGTGGCAAAGTCTGTGGTGGGTCAAGAGGAGGAGGCTGATCCAAGTGGTCACCAGTAGTGACCACTAAGCCTGGTCCACAGTCCTGGGCTTGGGTTCAGCTGAGCCTAACTAGAGCCTGACTGCATGGAGGACAGCACAGGTGAGGAGCATAAGACTGATTTACAATAAAGCTGCTCATAGAACTCCTTTTAAAACCATGCAGTTATTCAAGCCTGCATAGCTTTGGTTTTGCAGTTAATTCCATGACATTTGGGCCTTTGTCATGACCAGAAGATTGAACCTTCTGCATATGGGAAAATAGAATGGAAAACAGATGTCTGCCACAGAGACGGGTAATGGCAGAGTTTGCCAGTAGTTTATTTTTAGATAGAAAGTTTTTACTGAAAGAATTCTACTTTTTGCAGCAAGGGAAAAGCACAGGAAAGCGGAAAGCCAGGGTTAGACTATGCGCTACCCTTGTCATGATGAGCTTTGGGTTGGCCCTTCCCAGGCACAGTAGATAAATCTTGCTTTGCATGAGGAGAGGAGAGAGGGAATGTGCTTTCTCTGGTGGCTGGGAAGAGTATTTTCCTTTGTTAAATATGTTTGAAACGAGAGTTAAGTTTTAGGGACTATGAGTTTCTAGTTGAGGATGGAGGGAAGGACTTTTGTGGGAACAAATGCTGGTGCGAACATAGAACTAGTGAGTAGAACTCGTGGCTGGGACCTGGCTCTTGGGACATGCAGATCCAGGGCTGCACGCTGGTCCTGTCACTGAGTGATCCCAGAACCTGGCAGGTTATCTGAACACTTGTTTCCACCTCAGTGAAACAGGGTGACCCCAGGGCTACCTCACAGGTTTCTTTCAGAGAGTAAATGAGATGGTACCCATCAAAGCATCCAGAACAGATCTGGCACACACTAAGGGCAGTAAGCACCTGCCATTGGGCTCCTGGATAGCAGATTCAAACAAGGTTCTTTGTAACAACATAGCAGTCACCTTGGGTTTTTTGGTAGGATTTAGACAATATGCAGTAGCGGAAGAATGTGTGTTCTCTCTGTCTCTCTTACTGGGCCTTGGTTTAGCTCCACTGCTGTCTCTCAATCTTCCTCTGTCTGCCTGGTTTCTCTATTACTTCTGCATACCATTTCTGCACATTTGCAGCAGAGTATTTGGGTTCGTTTGTTCGTCTAGATGATCTTTGAGTTTATAGAACATTTTTAAACAACCAGCAGCTGAGGCCTGGCGCCCCTCCCTCTCTCAGACCCTCGGGTCACTGGTGCGAAGGTGGTGGAAGGAGACAAAAGCCAGATGGGTCCAGGAGGTCCTCTCAGGCTGACCCAGTGCATGTGCTCCACCTTCTGTGGTCAGGCAGACCCTGTCGGGGAGGTCTGTCCTTGGGTGGCCCTGGTACAGTGTCAGAATGGCCCCAGCCTTTTCCAGAACTGGGTACTTCTAATGCAGCCTAAACCTATAACCAAAAGGGACTTAGTTGAAATGAGTGTGATCACATGCTGTGGGCAAACTAATAAGAAAGCTTGCTAGACATGAAGACTTGCGAGCATTTTCAAACTGTCTGTACAAGAGTCTAACTTGGTCAGATGGAGGCAGCTGTGCCTAGGAGCTGAGAGGGGCCTCTGGACGTTCCAGAGCTGCTGTCCTCTCTGGGCTGGGGGACCCTCTGTGCACCTGTGGTGTCACACCTGGAGTGGCTTCGAGGACAAAGAAGGTAGCGCACAAAGCCTCAGGCCTTTCCATATTTTGAGCACAGCCAGTCTCCCTCATGCAGGGGAGCACTTGTCTTGCCATTGTCTTCTCTCCCTCTGTCACTTCTGGTGTGGGTGCCACAGGAACCTCCAGAGCCCTCTGCAGAGGCTCAGGGTCCATCCCTGCTGGTCTGGGTTGCGCTTTGCCACCCTCCTCAAATCCCCGCGCACCCCCCCTCCTTCCCCTCTTCTTGCTACACTCTCTCTCCTGGCTCCCCAACCACTCCCGCCCCACAGTGTGCCCTCCTGATGGTCCCATGCTCCTCTGTGACACAGGTGTCCACACTCAGCCTGCTGGTTCCATGTGTGTAGCGCACACTCTGCCGAGTGCCGCCACCGCCGCCCCTCAGAACCCAGGCTTTGTGTCAGCATTGTACCACATGTTAAGAGATGTGAAATGGTGGAGGTGTGGAGTTACACCTGCCTTCAGGTGTGGGTAGCATCAGGGAATTCCTTCTTAACTATTTGTATCTGGTCAGAGGGTAATCGATCCCCATGGGAAAATGCATCATTCAGGGGAGAGGAGGGGGCTGGCATTGAATCCTCCTTGGAACCCAGAATCTCCTGGGCTTCCCAAAATCCATGATCTTTGCATTTCACCAGCTTTAATGAGCATTTATGTGTCAGGTACTGTGATAGGAACTAAGTATATCAAAGTAAAAGACAGTCGCCAGGGATTATTAAGACTCGACAAGGAGAACTTGAAGCAAAAAGTATTATATGTATCACATTACACAGGTCAGAGAGTAATTCTGTGTTGGTAAAGAGTCCAATTAAAAATTGTCATCAACATGTATGCACCAAATAATATTGCATCAAAATACCTAAAGCAAAAGGTGTCAGAAAATGCAAGAACAGTTTGGTATAAACATAGTGGCTAGTGAGAAACAACAGCATACCTCTGCTTTTGATGGCTGAAGCCAATGAAATATAAGGAAATCAAGGATAGCAACTGATAAGGAATAAATATTATGTTAAATTTTGTTTCTACAAAGTAGCCTTTTTCAGCTGTTCATGAAACATTTACAAAAATTAACCATATTAGGTCACAAAAAGTCCAACTTCCTAAAAGCAGATATTGCACCAACAGCATCATCTGATGACACAACAATAAAACAAGAAATCGACCACAAAGATATGATTTCACAAACACGAGCAATGGCAACTTTAAAAAAAAATCTTATAATAAATTCTTGGGCAACAGAAACTTCAATATTAAAGTTGTGGAATATTTGGAAAATGACAGTAAGAACAATGCAAAACTGTAATTCAGAATTCTAAATTTTAAAAACACAAAAAGCAGCCTAAGAGGAAAAGGAAATAATTGAAAGACTATCCAGGTGCTGGTAAGAATCAGCAAGAAGCAGGAGAGGCAAGCTAAGGGAGGCTGTGTGGTGGGGCGTGGGCAGTCACGCCTGTCACAAGATACTATCCGGAGGTAACTGCCACAAGCAGTACACTGCTGGTACCATCACAGAGTCCTCTGTGCTATGACATTAACTTAAAACTGTCCTGAATGCCAAGACCATGGGCTCCAGATTCAGAGGTCTGGGTGGGCCTCTGGGTCCGTCTCACTCCTGCACTTGAGCAGCCCTCAAGGCGGGGCCACACCTGCGCCACCTGCCCCACTTATGTATCTCTAGTAGTCCTCCCTGCTATCTTGGGATTCTCTCCAAACAGGAAGTTTACTTGGATGGTAGATGACCAATGAAGTAAAGAGTTTTTAAAAGTCTAGTACAAAAAAAAATTTTTGAACTTAGAATAGAAGCAAATAAACAAAGCATCTATCTCAAGAAGATAGAAAGAATAGCCAAAAAAAAAAAAAAATCCTTAAGAAAACAGGAAAATAAAATCAGTGACCTAGAAGGCAGAACAGTAAATATGATGCCAGATCTAATTTCTTAGAAAATAAACAATCAAGAGATAAGCCTCTGGTGAAACTGAAGGAGAGAACATAGCAAGAAAGTGGAATCAATTCAAATGAGATGAATGTGTTGAGATATTTTTAAGTCATTAGAAAATGTATTATTTTGTATGTTGTCTGACTCTATGTCAGTTGATTTAAAAACTCAATGAATCATGATTTTTATCAGAGATTGGTCAAAGACTGAGTAAAAAATGGGTAGATTACAAGTTTCTCATGGAATTATCTAGGCAATTTTCTGGCCAAGGTGCTGTGCTCAGACAATCTTACTTCCTACATTCTGAATATAGTGTTTCAGAATTTAGGAAACTTTTCAATTCATTTTGCCATGATAGTATGACCCTAATGACAAAAATCTAACAAAAATAACATGCAAAAAACCACCAAAATTTTTCACTTATAAATGTATGTAAAAAGATAACATGAGACATAGAAAATTTAATCTCACTTAATTCTATATATGAAAGAATTAGTCCCTACAGCATAGAAGGGTATATTCCAGGTATGCAATTGCTTTTTAATGATATTAAAACTACTAACACACCAGTGGACCAAAGGACAGAAGATAATGAGCATGATGATGGATTCCAAAAAGGGGTTGGATGTAGGGTGGCCTCCGTCTCTAAGTTGAACTAAGCCAAGACTGGGAGGCATGTTGGGCAAAATTTTGACCCCCAGGACCTCCGTCCCTGGGCACTATGTGCTTGGCAATAGTGACTTTGTGGAAGTCATTAGAGGTTACTAATCCACTGAGCTCAAAGTGAGATTATCCTGGGTTATCACAAGGCCCCTGAGGAGCCAACACAGACATTCAAAGCCACAGAAGGATTTAACGTGTCCTCACTGCCCATAAGGTGAAGGGACCATATGCAAAGGTGAGAGGGAAATTGGTGGATCGTGCCAGCAGCAGGGCATGTGGAAGAGACCTCAGCTGTGCATGGGAACTGTTCCCTGGATGTCCCTTGATCTTAGCCTTAGACTGAGCAGAGAAGCCAGTCAGGTCATGCTGAACACCTCAACCATGGAATCGTGAGATGATAAATTTGTGTTGCTTAAAGCCCCTACATTTATGGTAAGTTGCTATGCAAAACTATTGCTGTGCAATAGAAGTCTAGTACGGAAGAAAGTTCCTTAACATGGTTTTTGTTTTTGTTTTTTGGGTTTTTTTTGGTACTAGGGATTGAACACAAGGGCACTTTATCACTGAACTACATCCCCAGCCCTTTTTATTTTTTATTAAGAGACAGGATCTCAGTAAGTTGCTGAGGCTGGACTCAAACTTGTGATCCTCCTGCCTCACCCTCCTGAGTTGCTGGGATTATAGTCATATACCACTGTACCCAGCTTAACATGGTTTTTAAAAGAAAAATTAAAGCTAACATTTTCTGTACCGTAAAGTAGTAAAGTGATGTACATTGAAGTTGGAAACAAATTAGGATATCCATTGTCACAACTAGTTTTTAACTATCTTTTGTAACTAATGCTATAAGAAAAGAAAAATAAATATGAACATAAATCTAACAAAAAAGAGGAAACTAAATTATCATTTTGTAGATGATAAGAACACCAGTAATAACAGTACCAACAAACATTAGAACTAGTGTCATAAGTTTAGTAGGTTTATTAATCACCAAATAAATCCATGACCGTACTTTACCATGGATCAGTTAGGAGTCCCAGTAGAAAATCAAAATGGATACCCTTCACAAATATATCTATAAATATAATGCAGTTTGAGGCATGGAACAAGATAAAATAACCATAGCATTCAATTAGCCAAATAAACAATAATTATGAATAACATTTTTGAAAATAGAGCTAGTCAAGGAAACCAGCACTGTTGGGTATAAAGGCCGGTGTGTCCCTCATAGACGAGTTGCAGAAAGTGACCTCAGGGCCCACACACATGCTCTGGGTGTGTGTGTGTGTGTGTGTGTGTGTGTGTGTGTGTGTGTGCGCGCGCGTGCGCGCGCGCGCGCGCTCGTGCTTACTTGTCCACTTCCGTCTTTTCCAGATCTCCAAAGTGATCCTTCAGGTGTGTAGTTTGTTCAGCAGGGTCTGGGGTCTGGTGGGGAAGGCAGAGACGGATGAGCAATGTGTGAGACGGGAGGGGAACCAGGTGCAGGTTCTAGGAGGGCCCAGAAGTCCGGTCCCCACTGCACGTTGTGAAGCCAGTGGAGGAGTTACCGGTTGAGGACGGGCAGGAGGCCCCATGTGGACATGTCCAGGGGTCAGAACGAGAGGACAGGCTGACTATCAGAGAAAAGCAAGGCTTTCGGCCTACAGGTTTGTGGGAGCAGCCAGAAGGGCCGGTCCCAGATCCCTGGGGACCCGCGGAGGCTTTCTCTGCGCTGTCCATACCGTCCTCAGGAGCCTGGGTTCCACCACTGGAGCCTTCCAGCGTCCATGCTTGCTTGTGGGTTTTGTCTGAGTGTGAGCTTTATCTTCTTTTTTTTTTTTTTGGCTTCAGCAGCAGGCCCTGTACCTAAACTTGAAAATATATCAGACAGTCTGAGTAATGCACGTGGGTGCAGCCCCTCCTGTGTGCACCCCCTCCCGTCCCTTGGCCACCGGGAGAGTTCCTCAGCTTCAGGTCAGTGGGCATTTGTGCCTCCCATCCCCGCCCTGCGACTCAATAAGGATAAAGTCATGAGAGCTTTCACAGGAAGACAGATTTCAGAGGTTTTTTTGTTTTTTCACAGAGAATCTATTTGCAGTGCTAGCGGGTTTCGTGACACTTGCAAAATGACAGGCAGTGTCAAACTGCGCGGCCTCATTGGACTTCTGCCATTTGTTCCTAGAAGGTTCTGTTCTTTTACATGAAAAGCTCAGAGCCAGACCCAGGCTCACAGTGCAGATGGGCCCTGGGTGTGGATTTGCTGCTGCCCTTACTCCTGGCTTGCTCCCTGGCAGCTCAGGTCTCTCTCAGCGGGGTTGTGAGTGTGGTCTCAGGTGCTCATCATCCATGGTTTGGTGATACTAGCTCCAGTGACTGACAGAATTCCAAGGAACTTCCCTGGCCTCTTTGACCCAAGGTGGTGGCGTTCTGTCCCAGAAGCCTTCTCACCTGCTCTTGGGGTGCACTTAACATATTCCCTCCTTTCTTTGTCTAGTCCTGCCAGTTGTCATTGCTTGGGCTTCCCTCTTGGTTCCCTCCTTCTGGGTCCCTGGGCACCCCGAGCTCTTCTCCTGGTGCCACCCCTCCTCCTTGGGTCTGCCCCACTGCCAGCTGGAGCCACCCCTGTGCTACCTGGAAAAGCCACCCCTTCCCTGGCAGCCCTTTCCTCAACATGCTCACTCCCATCGGATCCCCACGTTCTGCTACCAAGAGATTTTTCTTCCAAAACTATTTAAACTGAAAAAGTGCCAAGAGGTGCTTTTTAGGCAGTAACCAAAATAAAATTCTAGAAAGTCTTTCATCTTTCACCAGAATCGCCTTTGCAACCTGTTTGCTACAGGTGTAACTATATGTGAGCAGAGATGAAGTCCTTCAAATGGAATGGCGGGTTGGAGTCTGCATTAGCACACGCCCCAGGGGTCTTAGGCACTGTCAGGGAATGAGTCACAGGAAGACTTTCTACCTGTCCTGGGAACAGCCATCCGGTTGAGTTGGGAATTGTCTCAGAGCAGTGACCACTGAGGTTTCCTTCCAAAAGGACGCTGCTGAGGTGACTTGCAACTGTGAAAAGTTAATAAGCAGTGCACCTGTGGAGGGCCTGCCAGATGCAACCCACGCTAACTGTAATTTTGGAGTCGATTCATTCCATACAGCTGTTTCTCCCCACATGCCTGGCGCCATCATCCCCTTGGGTGTCTGAGGTGAACCATGTGGTTGACCCACAGTGCTGCAGGTCAGGATCAGAGATTCGATCAGGTCTGCCGAATACCCTGTGGAGCAGCATTTACAACTATCAGCAGGGAAAATAACAAGAAATTCAGTTTAAAAGATCTTGATTGGCTTTGTGATTCTAGAATCAGGCAACAACTGAGCAGAGGAGTTTGGTTTTACAGCAAAAAAGGCTGAAGAAAACTGAAACAAAGAGCAAAAAGTGAATTGGCCATTTCAAGGAATTTTTCTTGTATTGTAGGAACAGGAAGACAGAAAAATAACTGACTAATGAACATCTAGGTACTTTTTTCTTGTAAGGATTAAAGCAGAGGAAGCTTCGGTGTCGCATGGATGGAGACGGGCCCGTTTGGGGAGTGTGGCTGTTATGTGTGTGTAGTCATTCTGATTTCTCAGGCAAGTAACAACTTAGCTCTGGTTTGGTGATATCAGCCTTTAGTCTGGGCGACTCCATTTTGATTTTTAATCTGGTCTTTTGGGGCCCAGTGCAAAAACTTAGTTCAAAACAATGGCCTCCTGCACATTTTATTCAACACAACTAATCCAAAAGTATTTATTATTGGCTATTTGTGCAAGCAAAGTGCAAAGAAATATAAGACAGACTCCCAGCCCTTGAGGAGTCTTCTGTTTAGTCCTGAAAAGTTAATGGATATCCTAGAGGAATATTTAGCAATACTGCAACACGCAGGATAACTAGTCTGATAGCAGCAGGGATGTTTTAGACCAATTCCCATAAAGAGAAGAAGACAAAGCTGAAAAAAAAAATCAGGTGGTGGCCACACAGAGAGGTTGATGCCACCTAAGGGGGGACTTGATAGCCATTAGCACATAATGCTCCAGAAAGAAATCCAGAAGGGTGAAATTCCACCTTGGGAGGACTGATCTGATACCTGAGTGAGTTGACGAGATGTATTTGCTAGCTATTGCCCAGTGATGCTGTGTAACAAACATCCTCAAGACTCTTGGTGGATTTTAGCAGTAGCATCTCTCTCTCTTGTGTGTCTGCAGGTTGTCTGGGACAAGTCTGAGGCTTAACTCTAGCATTGGTTCAAGGTCAGGTCTTCCCAGATTTTACTCTGAGGCTAGGCTAAAGGGAAACCAGCTCCCAGGGTACATTCTTCTCATGGTGGACATGAGACCACACTGTGGTGAGCCGAGTCACACAGTATCTCTCACAACCTCTGCTCATACCCGATCTGTGAGGACTCCAGTGACCAAGCAAGGCACATGGCCAGCGTGAATGTCAATGAGCGGGAAAGATAGTCCAACTGGAGAGGAACAGAAGAGACTGTGTTCCCGATGGTACAATCTGACAGGGAATTTGAAGGATTAAGACCAGTTACTTTCTAAGAAGTGGTTCCTTTTAACCCATATACCACCTTACATCAGAGGCCCAGTGACCAATCATAGACTGAGTTGAGTCCCTTAGAAGCAAGATTGGCTCCAGCAATGGGCTCGGGAGTTAGGATGGATGGCAAATGCCCAGGCATACCTCGCCAGCCCTGAAGGTTCTTCTCCTGAGATGCTGTGGGTAGAGCAACTCCAGATGCTCTGTTGGGTGTGAGGCAATAAATGTTTCACAAATTGCCAGCCACCCCTCGTGGGAGTTGGGCAGAGCTGAGCTGTTCAAGGCTGGAAACTTCCATCAGGAACAGTAACCAGTGTGCTTAACTCTGAAAGCTTAATGCATGTTTGTACATTTTTTAACAAAAGCTATAAAAATAATTTGGTGTGTTGGAATAAGTTAAGTTTTACTTTATGTTTTAAAAGGGTTGAAAACTATTTCAAATAAAGGGGTAATCAAAAGGGAGAGATTGTATTTTGGGAAAAGGAATAAACATGTTTATTTTAAAATCCAGTGACATACCTGCAGAACTGTAATTATGACCTTTCTGATGAGGGAAGTGAAAGCAGTTCATAGAGGCCATTTTTACTAAAATAACACTTTCCTTTCTGTCACACCACCCAGTGTTTATGCATGGCTTTTTGGCTTGGGAGGTAATTCTCCACGTGGCTTTCATTCTCCAAACCAGCCTGAGCACTGGTCACTTGATGCAGAGCTGAGGTCCAGGTGGGCAGGGACCTGCCCAGGTCAGACGGCACGGCTGGAACCAGAAGTCAGCTCCCAGAGCCTGTGGGACAAGGAAGAATTACTAACTTCCTGCCCAGCCTGCTTGTAAGGCTCTGTGTTCTTCTGACAGTTGGCATCTGCCATGATGAGACCATAGAGGACCGGACTGTGGGGAGGGAGCAGGACGATGAGTGGCCACAGTCCCCAGCCTTTAAAAGGCTTTCATGACTCCTGGAGGAGCAAGAGAAGGCGGCCACCTGCTCCATCCCAGCTGGGCCCCTGCAGAGTCATAAGTAAGCTCAGCCTGCTACTTCAATCCCCAGGATTATCAAGAAGTCAACAGACGGGATGTGCACTAAGTACTTTAATGTTTTAAAAAACTTCTCTCACATACATGTGTGAATATTGCTTTGCCCTTCTGAAGTTCTTCCCAGGAGGGAAGAGTCTCCTGGTTTTCTGTAGCCCTTGGATTGGGCCTTCTCCGCCTCACAGTTCC
Organism: Sciurus carolinensis; assembly: GCF_902686445.1. NCBI lineage: Eukaryota > Metazoa > Chordata > Mammalia > Rodentia > Sciuridae > Sciurus > Sciurus carolinensis. The sequence continues at coordinate 9,875,717 of NC_062219.1, read as the reverse complement.
CAAGAGGTCTTTGAGGTCCAAGGAGAGCGTTCAGTGAAGTGAGCTGAGACGGGGAGCAGAGGGTGCCAGGAATTTGATGGAAAGCAGCAACCTAAGAGGAAGCTTTGAGCCCCAGACGTGAGGAAAAGCTAAATGATCTACCCCAGGGGCCTGGACAGATCAAGCTCCCCTGGAGGCTGTGGGGGGCTCAGTTGCTATGAGGACTGCAGACAGGAGTGGCCCCCCATGTGGGGTGCAGCTTACTCCTGGGGACTGACCATCTCCAGGCACCAAGAGCCTGGCTTCTCAGGTTTGCTTAGAGCAGGGATTCTTGACTTGGGGCCAGGGATGGAATTCAGGAGGCCCATGACCTTGACTGGAAAGATAATCATGTCTTTATTTTCAGTGACATCTAAACGAAATTGAGTATTTCCTCTGATCATGACTATAGGCAGCAAAGCACATTAGTAGTGTTTATCGCCACAGGAACTACATATATTTCCTCTGACGTTGGTTATGATGGAGACCTCAGAATAACATTTGCACCAATCCTGCTTTAAAGTTCTGGTGGTTGATAAGCCATAGCTAGGTTAGTTAGCCTACTAATAAATAAGCACACACCTTACTGTTTCAAAACAATTTTCAATGAAATTTTTTTTGAAAATGCAATTTCTCCTTTGCATCTCATGGATGTTATATATATAAAACATTCTGGGCTGGGGCTGTGGGCCTCACCCGTCTGCCGAAAGGTTCACGACACAAAGACAGTTAAGGCTCACTATTTAGACTCAAGCTGTTGGAAAAGAGGCCTCTTAGGACTTGGGTGTCCTCTCTCCACCCTACCCCAGAGGGTTTCTGTGGGTGTTTTTTTAAGTAATAAATAACAACATTTCTTTCCAGGAATGCCATTTTTAAAAACTCTCTTTCTAAAAAGAGAAAGCAAACTGCACTGGACTTTCTACTTCCTTCCTCTTTTTCTCTCTCAACCCAAACAGGTGTGTAGCCTGTAGCTTCCACAGGTGGGAGGCAGGCCTGGACACCTCCTGGCCCCAGTGGGACCTTTGGGGCCTGGTGCAGGGCAGCTGTGTTTAACCCCTTCCTTAGGAAGAAGGGAACACAGCTAGCAGGCAGCGCAGGGTGAGCAGCTGGCCCGTGCTCACTGTTCTGTGGTAAAGGAACTATTGTGACAAAATGGCCATGTAGACAGGGTTGAAGCTTCTTTCCCTCCTGGGTTATTCCTGTCCCCATCCTTTATGACCTGAGAACTACTGGGGAGAAAAGAACACGCAAAGTAAAGAAATGAAAACCTTCCCACAAATCATAATAGGACACTTACAGTATCATCTTTTCAATCTGAAGCCATGGTTTTTCCACAGGGGTTGTGGCAAAGGCTTATATAACATACCTTTTCACCAACTTTTGGCAAAAGCGAGACACATCCTAGAATGCAGTCTTAGGAGTTGAACCACCACGGCATTTCAGCGGAGCGACATGCCACTGGTCACCCAATAGCAGCAACCAGTTTTCTTCTAAGAGATTTGTGCCTAGAAACCATTGCTTACTACCAGCCCATTTCTGGTCATGCTAAGAGGAAGTAGCTGGTGTGGGGGCCCAAACTGGCTGCCCACTGTGCTCGGGGAGGCTGTCAGCCTCAGGGCTGGTGACCCTGATCTTTTAGGGCTATAGCACAGCCAGTGAGCATGTCATTCACTCACCTATTTAGAGATATTGACCAACTGTGAAGGTGTGTCCAGCCTCGTGCTAGTGGACACTGGCAGGTGGGCCCTGGGAGGCAGTGGTGAATGCAGTCAGCCTGGGGCAGCCAAAGAGCTTCCAGGTTTCTGAGGAGGAACATGGATAGATTAGCAAACACCTGCCGTGTGGGAGCTTAGGAGAGAGACTCCCAGCCCAGGGGAAGGAGCACCTCATCTGAGGCCCAGGGGTGAGTGCCTGTTAGCCAGCACATGGCCTTTCTACTCCTGCCTCCCTTTGCCTGGTGAAGGGAGCTGAGGGACTGGTCTACCTGACTGCAGTCTCCACACGCAGAAGGCTGAGGGGCAGGAGGGAAGTGGGTACCTTGCAAGCCGCACAAGGGGGTGTCCATCTTATGAGGGCAAAGGATGAGTGCCCTCATCCGAGTTGGAGAAAGCACCCTCTGTGTCCAGCACACAGTAAACTGCATGGTAGAGCATGCAACCATGGAGACAGGTTAGGGCTGTGGCCCCAGGGCCAAGATGGGGCAGTGGCCCAGCCCAAGATAGTGTCCTGGGGATGGGAAATGTGGATAATTCCAGAAATATTTAAAAGGAGGAAGCAACAGGACTCAGTTTTCCTCGGATTCATGGGGTTGAGACAAAAGAACAAGTCCGTTCTCTTTGTCTCCTGAGAACGTGGGTTTCCCCATGTTAAAAACTAAGGCTTTTAAAGAAAGAACTATATCATGATTGGTGACTTGAGTTTAGAACCACCTAGAACCTTCTGACCCTCAGTCCAGATCTTGAAATGCAGTGGTTTAAAATAAACGTGAGGACCCAGAAACACAGGTGAGCTCCAAGAGCCAGAGCCGGGAGCAGCACACGCCACGCTACATCCGTCTGGCTGGTGCCTGCGAAGTCAGAGGCAGAGCGAGAAAAGGAAAAGGATGGGAAACCAGTGCTGGGAGGTCATTGGAACAGAAAGAAAGGGGGACCGACCCAGAGGGAGAGTGAGAGGTGGAGACGGATGCAGTGTCCATGGCCTGGAGAGCAGGGCCCCAGGACAGCCGGCTGGGGCAAAGCAGCCACGCTGGCCCTGGGAAGCGGCTCTTCCCACGTGGGGTGTGGGCTCCCCCAGAGCCGCTGAGGATGCCAGCCAAGCCTGAAGGGAGGCCCAGTCATGCAGCTTGCTCCCTTAACCCAGAAGGTCTCCCGTCACCAACGCTGTCACCCCATCTCTTGCCCAGCTCTTGACAGTTTATAAGCTCTTTACTTCATAAAGAGCGTTGAGTTTGTGGTGAGTGGGGTGGGCTGTTTAATGGCCTTACACAAAAAGCGTTATGGGTACCACAAAAGAGGATCCGTTTTCAGTGCTACTCCAAGCAGCAGCGTGTCTCCCCTCTCCTGGGGCCATGGAGAAGAGCAGTGGAGACCCGCACAGAGCTCAGGCAGGCCGAGGAGGAGGCCCGTCCCTCAGGACCACCCAGGGGTGATAAGGCAGTACAAAGGTGGACTCTGGGGAAGCACAGGTAGGAGCCAGAGCCTCAGGATGCCACAGGGGGCCATCAAGGGACCCCAGAGGGGATCCAGGCTGATCCTCTCCCAGACCTTCTAGATGAAACCATTAGCAGTCCCCTGGGGACAGAGAACTGACCAGTAACATGCGAGCATTCTATTTGGAAGTTTTCCCCATGATTTTGCAGGGTGGATCATCATTGTTCATCGCAGAGGAGGCTTCAGAGGTTGCAGAGGCCTTAGTTGGCATGATCAAGGCCTCAGCCACGACCCCACCCACCTTCAATATTGTTAGACCCAGACAGCTGGACTAGGTGGATCCCACCAACTACCCGCTGTGAGGCCTTACTGAGCCTCGTTCTGTCTCCGCAGTCGCATGTTTCAGGATGTGTCAGTCACCCCAAGTCTCAGGACAGTCCCTGGATGAGGAATGGAAAGAGAGGTTGCGCATCAAATGAGAAGAGGCAGCTAAGCCGGCCCACGCCTGGAAAGCAGGGTCTCAGGATGAACTACGTCTCCTTTACTCTGCTCATTTATTTATAAATTGTTTTCAACAAACAAGTGACGCTGTGCATGCCACGCTGGCGGGAACCCTCAACCACAGAATTCCTGGGGCCTCCAGGGACCAGTTCCAATCTGTCCTGGGTCAGTCAGCGACTCCCACAGTGCCCAAGCACAGTCGGAAGCGCCCACTTCTCATGCAGGGACTGGGCGGCCAGGCTGGGTCTGAGCTGGCAGGGGCGCCTCTGGCCGAGCCTCGCCTGCTTTCTGCCAGGAAGTGACAAGCTGCAACTCACTTAGAAGTACTTTTCTTCATGCCCAGCTCAGCCACAGCAGGCACTCGGTGGAGTTTGTTTCTGTGTCCCTCTCCCCCGCGCATCTTTCTTTGACTTGCTCCATCCCTTTCTATTGGTGTGGCTCTTGGCTCGGTGGCTCTGGGGAGCACGTGCTCCGCCCTGCATCCTGCCCTCTGCCTTCCAGAAGTCTTTCTCGGAGCCTCTGACTCCAGCTCAGACCCCTCTCTGAGCTCTAGTCTAGCGCATGCAGCCGTCTGCTGGGCAGCTCCACTTGGGAAACACCCCTCATCGTCTTCCCAGCCGTCCTTGCTGAGTGCCAGCACCCTTCATGCTCAGGGAGTCCCGGCGAGCCCTTCCTCTGCCACACCCGCCTTACCATCGTCACCAGCTTCTGTGCCTCTTGCTCATGTGGTGAATCCCAACTCCATCCACTCTGTGCCAGGGCTGTGCCCCCACCACCTACTCCTGCTCCTCTCCAGCCTGTGCCCCGACACCAGTGTGACCATTCCCAGACAGAATCTGACCCTGATGTGAAGGAGGCCACACCACTTCACCTGGTCCACAAGGCCCGGGAGAGCATGCCTGGCCCGCTGCTGCCCCTGGACATGTGCTGAGCTCCTCAGTGCCACCTGGCTCGACCCTGGGCGCCTGGCTCCCTTCTGTTAATCCTCATCGCCTTTCAGGGGAGTCCCAGCGGGGGCCTCGATGTACACCCCACCCACACTCTGCGCTCTCCCTCACAGCGCTGACCAGGGCTGTGGGTGGCCTTCTTGGGTGAACAGCTCTGCCCACCTATGTGTGAGCTCAGTGAGGAGAGGCTGGGTCTCTCCACTGCCCCATGCTCCCCACAGCTGCACCTGGGCTGGCAGCAGGGGTCGTGAGGAGGGTAGCAGAGGAAGAGGAGGAAGAAGAGGCTGTGGTGTTCCTCCGCCACATCGACCTTCAGCTCTCCATTTTACCTTTCTCTCTTGAGAAACAAACTTTCTGGCTCTGTGATGAGGTTAGTATTCTCAACTGGGGAAAACTGTTTCCTTTGCCCAGTCCAAACTAAATCATCGCCCGACTCCAGACCTCCGGGAAGTACACATTACATTTTCAGACTCCAAGAGCAACGATGGTCAGTTTCTTTCAGTTAAACCTAGTGGGAGGTCCTCCTGCTGTCATCTGGCAGGAGGCAAGCGCCACCACTGGGACCTCGCCTCATGCAGGTTGGTCTGCACACGCGCGTACTATTCAGCAAGTCGTTCAGGGCCTCTCACTGCCAGGAGCGGATCTCCGTGGGGCAGGAGCTCTCGCTGGGATCCGTGTGCACACGTTCTGGGCTGAGCCCCCGAAGCAGGACTTTCCCGCAGCAGAAGAGGCCTGGAGGCTTTCTCTTCTGTTCTTGGTTTTAACGCTGGTCGTGGACCCTAAGTTCATCTCATGACGCACTGCTGGGCCACCGCCCTTGTTCAGAGGACCTTCCAGGAAAGCACAGGACAGCAGCCTGCTCTGAGTGGTGGCAGGGTTGGGCCGGGCCCCTTGAAGGTCTGTGCCTCCACCGCGCGATAGGTGGGCATCTGCCTCATCTGCCTCCTTAGAACAACTTGATTTTAAATCAGCTGCTGATGTAAGTCACTCAGGTTTCCATGCACTAACCCCAGGGGGGGTCAGCATTCCCTCCTCTTCGGGACATTGTGCGCTCAGTGTCATTGGAGTGCTTGCAGTGGGGTTGGGACACCATCCTCAGATTTTCCAAACATCAGGGAGTGGAACAGGTTCAGAGCCACGGTCCTCAGGGTTAAAAGCAGAGTGTCTGATACTGTCGTCAACAGCAGATGAAGGGGGGCGGTCTCTGTGCACGCTGGCTCCTGGACTCAGGTCCTCCTGACATCCTGTCCTCTTCCTTCACTCACTTTGTTCGTGCCACACCTTCGTCCCACCTGTATTGCCCGGGCTCCCCAGCGCAGGCCGGGAGGTCTGATGGGGGCTCTGGGAGGACCGCCCCATCACTCAGCCTCAGTGTGCAAGGGCTGGTCTGCTTGCCCCAGGGCTGACTGCGTGGCCCGGATGCTGGCTGCTGTTAGGACTAAGCCCTAATCACAGCGTCCTCGCTGAACACTGCTCTTAGAAGCCCCTTGCAAATCCTTGCAGGAACGCCAGTGGGACCCGCAGACATTTATCTGCCACAACTGAGAAAATCACTTTCCCAGGCAGCAAAGCCAGGCAGGGCTGAGGTGCTGCTTCATCACACAGAACCCAAGGTGGGTGCCGTGCTCTGCCTGAGCCACCTTGAAATCCTTATCAATTATTCTTAATAAGCTGCTCCATATTTCCATTTTGCAATGGGGCTCATAAATTATGTGCCCAGTCCTGACCATGAGAGAGACCCTTTGCCTGTTCTTCTGAATGCTTTTGTTTAGAAGCGTAATTAAGGATCTACTGGCTAGACTTACACGCTGCAAATGAACAACAAGAAACAAAACAAGAGACTATTTAGAGCCCGAGGAGTCTGCACAGATACAGTCGGCTGGCAGAGCCTTTATGTGTATTCTGTCGCTCCTGACTGCTGCTAGAGCCACCAATTAGTTCGGGGCCTAACCCCTAAAAGATCCAGTTCTTGTAAATTCTTTATTCATGGTCTCTGCCGCCGAGGCCTGCGGCACTTCCTGGCTTTGTGTAGGGCGGACACATTGACTTGAGTTCTTGAAACATTCTACTTAGCCGTGGAATCGTGGTGTGAGAGCGGGAAGGCGCCTGGCAGAGCCTAACTCGCCAAGGCCTGAAACCTGCCTGGGGACATCGTGAAACAGCCAAAAGGCCAGGACCCACTCGGGTCCCCCAGCTGAGTCCAGCTTGCTTTTCTGCACAGCTCACCCCCACACACCAGGACCTTGACTGGGTGCTAGAATAATGTCAGTAAATGCCTGCTAGCCGACTGCAGAGATGCGGTTGCTTATTATTATTTTTATTTATGTATGTATTTATCGTTGCCAGCAGTGGCCCATTTAGGAAATGAACATTTTTGAGGAAACCCAATATGCCGCACAGGTACAGATGTAGCTGCTGCAGTTCAGGAGCAGGTGTCCGAGCTGGTGGGTGGGAGGGGTGGGGGTGCTTCCCCGCACCCAAGGAGCTCGGTTTGGAAACTGTAGCTTCAAACACATAGCTCTGCAGTCACCTTGAAGGGGGCACCTGCGGGAAGAGGGACAGGAACGTCCGAGGCAGGAGCTACCCAGGGAAAAGGGGCGAAGGGCTGACGAGGTCTTATTTGCACTGGAAGGCGCCTGTGGCACAGTGTGGAGAACACACCAAAGGGACACCCAGATGTGACAGTGGTTCCTGCAGGAGGGGATGAGGGCAGGCCCAGGACCGTGGCCTTCAGGGGGAATGGAAGGATGGAAAAGACCAGAAATGCTTCCACGAGTCCAGCTGACCACGTGGGTGTGAGGGGTGGGGGAGTCCAGAGCAAGAAGTGAATACATTCCCTGCCTGGGGCGCCCTGGCTAAGAGGGGGGCTTGTGACGGGAGAGCGAGGGGTGTAATGAATGGAGCTTTGGACCTGCTGAACAAGAGGTGTGTGTGGACAGTTGGGTAGAAGTGGCCAGCGGGGCCTTGAAGCAAGCAGCTCATCTCGGCAAGGCGATGGCGCAGCCAAGCCCCAAGGGTGGCCCGCCCGGCCGTGCACGCAGACCAGCCCCACAGCAGCGATGCCCATGTGCACCTCAGATGGCCGCTGCCCTGGTGCAGGACGACAGTAGGTCTCCATGCCCAGCCGCACCCTCCTGGCTGGGTGCCTGTGGTGGACTTGCCAGCAAAGGGACAAAAGGACCTGAAATCTCAGAGGCAGGCCCTGAAATCCAGCCAGGGGAGGTGGGAGCAGCAGCTATTTCAGGAGTCAGGGTCACACATCTACGTGGAGGACAAGGTGCTATGAGACTTGAGATGTCCTGCGCCCCTTCTACCCACCAGAGTGTCGCTTTGCTTCTGTGCCATATCAGTCAGGACTTGTCCCTGGAGAGCTGGACTGAGCCTCAGGACCCTGACTGAGAGTCCTGGATGGCCAGGGTGCCTGTGGCCCTGGACCTCAGACTGTGGAACCTCAGAGCAGGAGCAACCCCGGGGCTGAGGGGAGGTGGAAGGGCAAGGCCTCGCAGAGATGGGGTGGGAGACGGAGGACCGTCATGACCATAGTAGACGTGAATGGCAGCCGTAAGGAGATGCCCTCCGGGTGGAAGCGTCAGAGCACACACAGAGGAGGGTGAGAGGAGACAGCTGTGCCAGCCCTGCTGTGTCCAACACGATCCACGCCGACCCGTCGTAACACCAGCGCAGTGAGAGTCACAGGGCACCACCGAAGATGCAGTTTAATCTCCAGGAGCGGTATCATGTGTCGACGCACGAGCGCATGTTTGCATTTCTTTCTTTAAGCTGCTTTTATATTTTAATGCCACAGTGCTTAAGTTGGGTGTGCAGTTTCAGTTCAGAAAAATGAAATATCTCAGAAATTTTGCAGAGTCTTCAAGCTTCTGACTTAAAGGAAAAAAAAAAAAGGTTCTCCTTGGGCAGATCACCATCTGCTTCCTCAGGGAGCAAGCGTCAGTTGCAGTGACTCCCTGAGTCCTGCTCCTAGGCAAGCTGTAGGTGCCTGGACGATGCAGATTCCTTGCTACAAGACCACCAAGGCGTGTTGACCTTGGAAAACATACTAATTGGGAATAGGACTTTCAAATTGGGTATATAACACTAGAGCCAAATTAGAAGGTTTTGAAGAGCCTTGGAATGGCTAGATTCCTGTGGGTATTACGCACACAAGAAAACTCAGTTCTGAAACCTCCATTATGAGGATAGAATGGCTGAGGCTTTGAAAAATCTTAAAAACAGGACAAAAAAACCATGAGACTCGAGAGTGTGGAAGACGCAGGAAAAGCAATACACAGAAGAGAAAGGAACGCTGCTCCCGGACTGGCAGAACCGATTCTGTGTGACTCGGAGCCACTTTCTCCCAACTGACTCGCAGGTCTGTGCTACTGGTCTCAGACTCTGTAGAAAGTGAGCAAATAAGAAGCGGGAATGGAACCTGAAATCCAGAAAGCCCGTCAGATGCTCAAAGCGTGACATAATGCGGTGTTACTGATTTTGAGACCAGCAATATCTGGAGAAAACTGAGAAATTTCTGAAGGGAGCCATTGAAGGTGGAAGTTTGATTTTTTATTTTATAAGAGAATTTGTTTTACTCTATGGAGAATTAAGGAGAACTCCCACGTATACCCTTTGGCCCTGCAAACCCAAAGACGGGTGAGGCCAACACGGGACTTGGGTGGGGTCAGGTGGCGTGGCCCCAGGACAGAGATTCACCAGGTTCTCAAGCACTTGCCCCTGGAGCTTATTCCAGTGAGTGACAGCTGGAGAATCACCAACACACAAGGGCTGTTTTCTTGAGCACATGCAAATCTAAACTTGCATTACTGATTCTATGGCAATGGTGTAGAGCGCGGATCCACCTCCTGCGTTCCAGGCAGCTCACAGCTGGACAGCAGGCTGCCAATCTGATTCTTGTCAAAGGGGAGAGGCCTGGCAGTGGGATGGAGCAGAAAACGGGGCTGGATCCCTCCTGCTGGTCCAGTGATCCTCCCCAATCCAAAACTGAAACGGTAGGATTTCCTTTTGGATCCTAACTGACCAACTTGGTTCTTAAGGGACCTCTTTTCTGCTCCCTTTCTTGCATCACCTTTCAAAACCGCCATGCTGCAGATGAAGTCATTTTTCCCTCTCTCCCCTCCACTTTCTCTAGCAAAGCCTTTTACGTCTTTCCTCAATGGTTCCGTAACCTTCTGTTTCTAATTAGCTGATCATGGTCCAACTTGCTTCAAAACCCCTGTGTCTCCATGGCTTGCTTGTCCTAGCTCCCAAGCACAAAATTCCCCCAAAATTGGAAACAAGAGTTGGGCTGGGGAGATAGCTGTCAGTAGAGTGCTTGCCTCGCAAGCACACGGCCCTGGGTTCAATCCCCAGCACCGAAAAAAAAAAAAAAAAAACACACATTAAACAGAAAATTTGAGAAACTAGAAATCTATAAATTGCCTGTTTAGGGAGCTGAAGTGACCTTCATTGTGCCTTATCAAGCTCCAACATCTCATGCACAAAGGGGCCCTTTACATGCCAGGTAGTGGGGAAACCAAGGCAGGAACCAGCGAGACCAAGAAGATGGAGGAGGCAGGCAGGTAGGGTACTTTAAAGTCCGCCACATGGCTGGCCAAGGTTATGTTAAATTGCAGCATAAAGGTGACAACTCTACATTTACTAATTACTTTTACATTGAAAGGTTTTAGGGTTTTGGTTTAAAAAAAAAAAAAGGAACTAAAAGTTGCAGAATCTTCATGTATAAAACATTGGCAAAGACTCTGACCAGAAGAATCCACACAGGTGCTAATAAAACACAATACCTTTTTGCATTTTAATTTTCCAGCTCAAAGGTATCTTAGAGCTTATCTGATCCAACCTTTGACACAAAGAGATTTAGTGCCCACGTAGAAACGCTATAATACTTTAAGTCCACAGAATTAGCTAATATGATTTCTTGGTTTTGCTTCTCTATCAAATTGAGCAGAACTCATTTTCAGGAAGGGAGCTGAGAAGAGAGGGCAGGGAAGAAAGCTTCCTCCCTGGTACTCACTTGGCCCCAATTACACCCAGCTCCACAATCTCAAGTTAGTGTTCAGATCCACACATCTGCATAAGTCTCGCTTCCCTGATGTTCTCCTTGCTGAGAATGAGGCCCCTTCATGTATCAGAGGACTTCCTGATTGAGGGTGGGCATCTCCAGATGCAGACCAGGTGTTCTGCACATGCGGCAGAGCTCGGAAGCCCCGGACCAGAAGAGCCCAAGGAACCACTGACGGGAGCAGTGTCTACCCCTCCCTGTCCCTGGCCTGAACCTCGGCGACCCCCTCAGCAGCAGAGCACGTGGGCTGTTATGGGAGGGACTAACTGAGTTGGGCCCTGGGCATAGGGGCCAGCAGCGGATTGGCAGGGAGGCAGCCACAGGCGGTGTTGGAGTTGGGATCAGCACCTGGGTCTCAGTGCCCGCTGCTCCATCTGGTTTTCTCATCTGCAAAAACGGAATAACAACCTGGAGCTCAGTGAGCTTTGTAGAGTTAGGTGACACAGTTCAAGTGACGTTCTTGGCACAGCGTCTAGCAGGTAGCAGGGTAGGATACAAAGGCTGGATGAAAGCAGGGGCGGTGTGGAGTAAGGTAGGTAGGGCTGCTCTTCAGAAATCTTACCTCCTCGAACCCAGAGGCAAAGCAGCTAGAACTTGGGTCTCACCCAGAGATTCACAGCAGCAGAGATTCTTCAGTGTCTGCGGACTTGGTCCTCGGAGGCTCTCGTCAGCTTGATATTTAAATGTTACTGTTGCTTAACTTTATGAATGAGGCGAAGCCACAAAGACCAGGTAGCCACGTGTACCATGGTATCCCAACATCTGTCCTTCTAAAACACAAATGAAATATACTTTATAAGGCAATTATTTTTCTAACTTTGGAGGTAAAGGGAAAGAAAATCCAGGTCTAAAGAAAAGCAATTTTCTACTTCAAACCTGTAAAAACATTTAACTAAATTTGAGTGTAATTAACATTTAAATTAGAACTTTTAAACCTCAATCCTGCATTTCTCTCCCTTCATTCCACATGGTCCTCGGGATGCTCTTGGGGAAGGAAGCTGGAACTGCGCCTTCTCCATCTTCCAACCCAGCTGAGCCGGGCTCCCCAGAGCCCAGACCACTGCCTGGAAAATGGAAGATTCTGGCTCCAGGCCACCTGTACTGACCTCAGGGCATTACTCGAACCTATCCACAGATCCCGCTCATGAGGGTCCAGGTCAAAGCCCAACTTCTGGGAGGCTTTGAATTCTTAACATTTTTTCCAAAGATTCCATTCCTTTCTCTGGCCACCTTCAAACACAACTCTTGCAAATACTTTTCTTCCCACATTTCAGTGGACTTTTCCGTCCTGTCCAGTTTGAATCATTCTCCGCCTCTCTTTAAGGACCCTTTTTTCATAGTCTCTTCCTTTAGCCAGAGGAGAGATGCAGCCACCAGTTCAGGGTCCCAGAGCTGACTGGGCAGGCGGGATATGGTCAAGTGGAAGGAGATGACGTTCCTAACAGGTCTCAGTAGCTGCAAGCTTTCCTTAATCACTAACAAAATGGAGGCCAGCAACATAGCAGGGCATCTGCCTTCCTTGAACTATGTTCCCACTGGCTATTTTAGGGGAGACTTCTTTCCTGCTTGGGATCCAGGGGCAGGTGACTTGGTTCCCCTCCAGCCTCTGGGTCCCTCTGTGGCACCTGCAGAGCTTTGAAGAAAGCCTCCTGCATTCTCCAGGAGCCTGTTTGCACTAACAGCTTTCCACCTGCTCCCTACACCTCTGGTGAACATCTTCCACCCCTCGGTCTTCTCTGAGCATCTTCAGATGACAAGGACCCCTGCCTTCCCTGTGGTTGGCGTGCCCAACCCCTCCTTGCACCCACATTGTCTGATGCCCCCACCTGGCCATCAGGAGGGGTGGTCACTCATAAACCCACTAGTGGCCATGAAAGTCATCTCTTCCTTTACTTGATATGTATATATTGAGCATCTGTTGTATACCAGGGCTATTAAAATGACTGGCAATGAGTCCTGATTTAGAGGTAACGGGGGAAGAGGAAAACAAGTCCACAGATCGTTGTGAGCTGCACAGTGCTACCAGAGGAACAGCAGGACACCCCAGCTGGCCGGCTCATTACTGTAGAGAACTCTTAGGTCCTCCTGCCACACCCCACCTCAGTGTCCAGTCGGCATCCCTCCTGAAGGGAATAGCTCCTCATCCTTTTTAAAAGAATCCTGCGGAACCACTGCAGTGTCGAGACCACTGTGTTCTGGAAGGATACAGACTTCAGAATCAAGCCATGTGGCAGCAACCCCAAGGTGGTCCTTTAAAGACACCCCATCACACCCACCCTACCACCCCCAGTACACAGGACCCCTTTCCACTTCTCACACTGACCTCCCATGGTGGCTGTTAGAAACTGCTCAGCTGTGTGGTTGATGCACCTGGCCTGGCCAGCTGTCGGGTCCCCTCCCTCCTCCAGATGCCTGCCCTGGCCCTGCCAGCCAATTGCTTGGGTCCCTGGGAGCTGTGTCATGAATCGGCCGTGGCCACTAGATCAGCTGTTGTCCAATTCTCAACGATTCCTCTGGCCTGGAAACTGAGCAACACAAGCCTCATGGTTCAGAACGACCCTGGAAATTCCTGACTTCCTGCCAATCGGAGCATATTCAGGGCAGAGGGAGGCCTCCCACCACAGGACAGGGCCGGCCCCCAGGGGCCTCAACCATGAGGCCCCAACCCTGCTCCCTCGCCCCCCATGAGGCTCCCCCCGCCGGTTTTTGTCCTTGACCTATGAAAGGAGAATGTTGTGTGCTGCCAGCGATGGAGAGCGAGCAGGCTGATTTGGAAGGTGAGCTGGTTTGTGAGTTCTCTCCTCGCATCTGAGGAATATTTTGGAGGCTGAAAATAGTGACCTCACCAAATAAGATCAGGAACTCTTTGAAGCCATGGAGTCTTGTCTTGGTGTTTTTTTGTATTAGTTTCCTGACACGTGATAATGGTGTTGCATACCTTGGAAATAATAAAGGCAAGGTGGCACTTACTGACCAAGGACTCAGACTGACTTATGGAATAGGCTCCATCCCAGCTTTGGGACACCTCACCTGTGTGACTTTGGACAACCTACTTATTTATGTGGATGTCCTTCTGGTAATATGTGGGTTAATTCAGTCATTGGACAAAGATCTGTTAGACCTGGAGCCTAATCAATATTTCAGCTCACAAAAATCAAGTAAAAATAACCTGTGGGGTGGAGCCCACAGGACCTGCTCGTGAATCAAATGTGGAGTAGAGAAGGAACCAGTTCAGGAAGAACACCTGGGGTTGGGTTGAGCACCTTGTGATTGTGGGTATGGAGAGGCTCATGTTTGGGGAGGGATGACAGGAAAAAGTCTCTCTGGGACAAAACCAGTCTGAGACGCCCATAGGCCTTCAGCTGGAGTCTGTCACTAAAGGTGGGAGATGACATTTTGGAGTCTTGGGGTGGAGTTGGCATTTGAACCTTGGGATGAAAGATTTCCTAGTGACAGAGGGACTCATGGAGAACAGCAGAGGTGCAGGCGGAGCCCTGGAGCAGCTGTGTGCCCTGCATGGGTGGAGAGCATGCCCCATGCAAGACTGAGAGGGAGGCACCCTGTGCCCCTTCCTCCCACCCTGGGTCCCACACTGGCCAGGCCCACAGAGTTCTCAGAACCACTGACAACTTGAACTCAACAAACACAATGGTGGCCAAGAAAAACAATCTGTGAAAGAATTGCTCGGTGCGCCTGCAGTTTCAGTGGGCTTTGTCAGTCAAGGAAAAGTTCCACATGCGAACGACTTCCAGGCCAGGGCCACTAGAGAGCCAGGTGATCACAGCCACATTGAACACCTGGCTCCCAGAATTCTCTTAGGCAGGACGGGCCATGTAGCAGGCAGGGCAGCTAGCATTAAACTTTCTGAGCTAAAAGTCCAAGGCTCGCCCTGCAGAACGGGCCCCATGGCTGCGAGACCTTCCCCAGATGGCTAGCAGGTGCTGAGAATGTCCTTTACTGAAGGAAGATTTTCCCTGCAGCTAGGAGGCTTTGGACAGGGCCTCAGTGTGCACAGTCAGAGTCAGACTTGAACTTGGCGTGTGCTTTCCTGCCCCGGCCTCCACTCTTCTTCATGTTCCCTACAGTCAGATTTTTTAAAAAGTGGTTTCTCAAATCAGTTGCCTCTGACCCTGATCTTTCTTTTCCTCTTCTGCCCCCCTTCTTGAAGACCTCTCACTGTACAGACCAGTAGATCAGTGACTTGGGGAAGTGAGGTTGTTTGTCTAATGTTTAAAGACTTAATTTTTTTTAGAGAAGTTTTTGGTTCACAGCAAAATTGGCAGGGAGGTACAGAGTTCCAGCCTCGCTGCACCCCACCTGCACAACCTCCGCATTACCAGCACCCCGGCCAGACTGGAGATGTTTGTTCCACTGAGAGATGCTCTGGCACATGGTAACCACCCCACATCCATCGTTGACATTAGGGTTTGATCTTGGCCTTGTGCATTCCGTGGCTTTGAACAAACATATAATAACATGCATCTGTCACGATCCAGGGTGTTTTCTCTGTGCTCCATCTATTGTCCCACCCTGTTACTCTAATGAGGCTGTTTTAATGGAGGGCTTAGCTTTTCCAGGATGTGGGGTTGCAGCCATGTCAACGTAGCTCACATAAAGACACCAAGAGAAATTATTTTTGTTGAATATCAGCATTTTATAGGCCATAGGGTTGTCACCAAACCAGTGACCTCCAAAATTTGTCCTCATGTCTCGGTGTGATTGGCAATTTCTTCTTAATGCAGTCCCTGTGCCACCTCCATCCAGGTGTCCTTGTGCTCTCTTCAGGAAACAGGCCTTTGACCTCACGAAGGAGACGAGTGGTTTAAGACCCGTGATCAGAAGGTCATGGGACTGACCACCTCGTTTTAGTTATTTGGTCACACTTCAGAGAGCTTCTCTGTGTGCTGTTAAAGCGAATAGAGATAGATAAAGTATGAAACTGGGTAGAAGGTCAGCGCAGAAGAGCCTGCGTCAAAGCTAAGCTGCACGCTGAGCAACTCCCAGGCCAGGCAGGCAGCCTGATGAGGGGCGTGGGGAATCCCAGGGAGCAGGGATCTCAGCAGATCCGCTGAGGCATCAGAAGCACTCTGCCATCGCTCGCAAGGAAAGGAGAGTCACAGATGCGCTCCAGACTGGGACTGGGACACTCCCAAGGTGGGGGCTGGGGTGCACCTAGGGTACCCTGGAGTCGTGACAGGTGACAGTGCACACACAGCACTGTCACTACACACACCAGAGGCCACGCTTGTCACAGGAGATGGGAGCAGTTCCCGCAACCCGGACTCAAGCTCTAGTGTCACCAGCTCTGAGCTGGCTGGCCCCCTGCAAGCCAGTCTCCCATCTCCCCAGCCTCGGTTTGCTCATCTGTAAAACAGGGCAGCGCTTTCTCTGTCCTTATAGGAATGTTTGAGAGCCAAATGTAGCAACGGATGGGATGAGTGTGTGTACAACAGTGTAACTGGGATGGGAGAACGCAGGAGTGTCCTCTGTCTTGCTCCAGACCCTTTGTGACATCTCTCTGTGACCACTTACTGTGCCAGGTGGTCACCCAGTGCCACATCCAGCTCCAGCCCACACAGCCTAGCCCAGCCTTTACCATCAGGTGGCCTTGGGAACATCTTCATGGAAGATGGTTCTGTGAAGAGTCGTCTTTTAGACAGAGGGAAATCTTTACTTTTCTAAAAAAGGAATTGGTACCCCTCTTTTTTTGGCAGGTCTGGGGATTGAAGCCAGGGCATTGCACGTGCTAGGCCAGCGCTCTACCACGGAGCTACACCCCAGCCCCGTACCCCCGTTTCTTTCTTACTCTTGAGAAGAACATGTACATTATTTTTTGAAACAGCTGAATCCTGTTGGAAGAATAATTATGTTCTTGAAATGTCTCGATGTTAATAAGCATTTCTCTGAGTGGTTGTTTTGAAAAACTGTAGTATGATATTTTTATATCCTCAGGGCATGGGGGAGGGCTCCCTCCAGTAAAAGACAGTACATTAATTGACTTTCATTCTTTTTCTTCTGCCTCTCATTTCAGAACGGTTTGATCACCACTGTCCCTGGGTAGGCAACTGTGTGGGGAAAAGAAACTACAGATTTTTTTATATGTTTATTTTATCCCTGTCTTTTCTGACAGTCTTTATATTTGCATTCGTTATCACCCACGTCATTCTTCGTAAGTATGCTGACGAAATCAGATTACGTATGTAACCATTTGCCTGACTTTGGTTTTCTGATTTAATTTTGATTTAATATTTTGATCATTTCGGGCTTTCTCTTCCTTCTCTCTCCCCCTCCCCCTCCTCACTTCTCGCCTGCCCCCTTTCCGTTGCTCACTTCCTCCATCCCTCTTCATCCCTCCCTCTTCCCCTTCCCCATCCTCCTAATAGCAGTTTCCTGGGTCACACCTGGACCAGGTGTTTCTTCCACCAACGAGACTGTTTCCTTGATACGCCTGTCCCCTTGCCAACCTCAAAGACTTCTGCTAAGGGATCCTCTGAAAGATTCATTCCCACATTTTTCACAAAGGACAGTGTGCCACAGTGATACACTAAATAGCAGACGCCACCTGCCCCAGGGAACACGTCTGGGTTTTCTTGGGCACAAACCTATGTATGTTAAAAATACACATTTAATGACATATTCGGTGGTCTGCTAGAACCTGAGCAAACTACCCCCCAGCATACAGAGAAAGTGACTTTATGAAAAATTTGACTTGGATGTAAATAATCTTAATATATTCGCTTAAGCAAATGGAATTTTTTGTTCCCAATTCCGAAAGTCGTAACTTTGAGTTTCTTTCATCTCCTGATCATTGACCTTCCTACAATAGGCAGTGATGAGAAGAAGGAAGTTAATTGGCTTTGAACTAGAAATTCAAGCCTTTAAACGTTGATTACAGTGCCATCAGCAACACTGAAGACTAGCCGTGCCTCTCACCCACATCCCTGAAGTATAGCGGCCCGTTAGCAAGTGTGCAGCCTCCCTCTAGTGTGTTTCCAGAAGTGTCTGAACAGAGGCCTCACCTTCTTCCTGCTTCAGTGCTGACACACAGACTGAGCGTGCAGGGTCTCAGCTGGGTGCACGTCCCTCCCTTGTCTGTTGATGGGGTCCATGTGTGGCTGGTGAACAGGAGGATTCTCTTTACCTCTTGTGAGCATTAGTCCAGTGTGGACACTAAGCAACTATCCAGATTCTCACAGATATTTTAAATCCTAGTTCCCATTCTTTCCATGCTCCTTGTGTCTGAATATGACACAGATTTGTAGTGTTTAGGTGACAGCCATAACTCAGAGGGCTTACAGGAGACAGTGTTCGTCAGAGTCTTCTGCGCACCAGTGGGCCTGGGGGAGTCTCTGCAGAGGCCCCCATCTCTGCAATTTCAGAGGCCCAAAGCAGCAAAACCAAACCAGCATCCCATCTGGGGTTCATAGACCAAAAAGAGAAAGCCTAGAATATCATATTATTTTCAAATAAGCAATTATTGGCACAAGCAGAGGTAAATCAGTATTGAGTCCAGCACACATGCGTAGTGTTGGAACCTTACCTTTTATATCATTTTAACAAGTTCAAGATGCCTTCATATACACTACCGAATTGTACTTGTGGCCTTACTCCTACATTCTAGATATAAGGGCCAGTTTCACTTGCCCATTTGTAAATTCCAGGAACACACACACACACACATGCACACACACACACAAACATCATTGCACGCTACACAGTCTCTCACACACTCTTACACTTTCACCTGCCTTTACACTTCTCTATCCTCACTCTCACACACCCACACCCCTCGCCCGGGTCACACACACCTCACGTGCATGCACACCCACACACGCTCCCTCACACACATACTCACGCACAGTGAGGTCCACTGCCGGCCCCCACAGTTGGGTTGGGATGTACATTTCTCTTTCTCCTTTGCTAAAGTGTCACTCACCCTGGCTCCAGCAAATTGGAGTTGACAGAAGCTTATTCTGAAGTGCTGTTAATCTAATCAACAAAAAAACATTAAGAATTTATCTGCCTGCAAGATATATTTTAGACAGCAAGCAAAGCTTTTTCTTTTCCCCCATTTGGCTCCCCCCAGCAATGTCCATGAAACAACCTACCACCCTGTTTGGCTTGGCACAAGACGTTTTCAAGGGGCAGGTGACATTAGCAGGGCAGAAAGCTCCCTGAGAGCATATGGGAGCCATGGCCCGGGTTCTGAGCTGGGGACAGCATTCCAGGGCCTCTGGTCCTCCCAGAAGCCAAAGTCTGGATTTCTTTGAGGGCAGGAGACTTGAGGCAGGTGATTATAATGGGAATTCAGCAGAAAAAGGAAAATCATTTCTCCTCATTTGCCTCCAGATTGTGCCTGCCCCAAACCTGCAGCATGTCTGCTTGCTGGGCAGCCTTGCTGGCCTCAGGGATGCAGGAAGAAGCTTAATGTACCTGCCTTCCCGCTTAGCTCTTGAGACGGCCCTTTCCACATCCCTTCCCTCCATGCTGCACTCCTCTGTGCCTTAGTGGTGGGCAGTAGGTCCTGAGGGAGCAGAGACTCAGAGTAGAATATGGAGTGAGCCCCGTGCTCGCCATCCCAATGTGGGACGCACTTGCTGGGGCTCTGCCCCTCACTGACGCCTGCCCTGCAGCCGAGACTGTTGAACAGCAGAGGAGCAGCAGCCTGGCGCTATCTTGCCAGTTCTGCACATTTTGTTGCTGCACGTGGACCAGATTGCGTCCCCTAACACACAGGAGCCTCATCCAGCAAAGAGGGACTAGGCATCGTCACCCAAGATGGGATTGTCAAGACGTCCCCCAAATAGGCTTTATTTTTATTTTTAAAAGTATGATGTCAATACAGAAAACAAAAATTGCTTCTCATCGGATGCATCTTTGTTCAAGTTCCTAAAGAAAGGTTTCTTGCGCAGACGAGCTCATAGGAAAATGTCATCAATGCAAAAGGATCAGTTATAAACTTCAGCTCTATGACTTTATTTACTCTGGGTTCAGAGAGGGGATCTGTGTCATATGTAACCAAGTCTATAGGACTTCTAAGGTCAAAAGTTAACAAATTTGGGGAAAACAGAGGAGAAAAAATAGTATGCAGTAGTCTGTTTTCCTATTAAAATGAAGGAAACAAAGAGTAATCAGAACTGTGATTTATGGTAAAGTATGCAGACATCCATCTGCTTTTATTGAAACAATATCCTGCAGATGTTGAGTCTAATTGTGAATCTGCCATTTTCTTGTTGAATAACTTAAGTGGAATCTCCATTTCTGATCAGTAAACTGGGTGCCGTAGCACTTACAAAATGTAATTATTTAATTGATCTTTAGAAACCTATTATTCTTATGTAGATGAGGGCTTTCAGCATGAGGCTGTTCATTTTGGAGGTAAGTGTCTGAATACTAAATGTTGGTTTTATTCCTGCAGGTTCACAGCAAACAGGATTCCTCAATGCCCTTAAGGACAGCCCCGCGAGATATCCTTTCTGGCGCTCTGAGGGTGCGGTGCGGATGTGTTCATTTCTCACGGAGTCTACACTCCTACTCCTCATCTTTGGCCTTGGCTCTTCTTCCCATAAATCTTACTCTTTTTCATTCTATAAAGCATCCAGGAACTCCCTAAGAGTCACTTGCATGATAAATGACATCTGAACACTTAAATCTCTAAACGACTCATCCAGCGTCTAAATTGAAGTGCTTTTCAGTGTGAAAGCCAAGTGTGGATGCCTGCCTGCCCCAGAAGCCAGCCCTGATTTGTGTTGAGTCAGGTTGGGCGGGGAAGATGTAGGGCTATGAGCTCCTCCTGGTCTCATTTTGATGGACAGGTGATCTGAGACTCCCCAGGCCCTCTGGATAGATGGTGTGTGGAGGGCAGTGTGACATTCTTTGGGAAGTGCAGATGATCTGGTAGTTTCTGAAAACAGAACTCCCTTTCACTACCCCAGAGGGACTGAGGATGCTCAGTCTCAAGTCATTTAGATCAATGAGGACCATTTCCCATTCTCTCAAATAGGAAATATGACCACGTACCACAGTATTTTGAATTTTGAAAGAAAAATGTCCACCATGGAGTGCTCGCTTGGGCTTCCATCTGGATAGGCCCCAGGTTGACACTGGTGTGGAATTGGCTGATTGGACCCGCTCACCCATCTCTTCAGATACGAAACTCTTTCTTTGTGTAACTGGGAAAACTGCACTTGGCTTCCTCATTTCTCTGGTGTGTGTGTCCATTTTGGAGTAGAGAATTCTACCACATGTTCACGTCAGGTCCTTTTCTCTGTGTGGTGCTCAGAGTTGAACCCAGGGCCTTGCGCTGCTAGGTAAGTGTTTCACCCCTGAGCTATGTCCCCAGCCCTTTACCACACGCTTCTTAAAGTAGAGTGGTCCATGTCCCTTAAAGTAGAGTGGGGGTGGAGGATTTGGATCTGAAAAGTATCTTTCTGGCAACTCTGTGTTTCTGGGCCACATATGGTGTTGGTTACAAGTCCAGCTTCTATAGTCAGCTAATATCTTTTTAATGCACTCTATATTGTGGAAGGGGACTCGGGTCATAGAGACAGTGCACAAAGGGGACTTGGAAGATAAATCCCATAGGCATGGCCTGCCTTGTTAATGATATGGGATGCTGGAGTGTGCTAGAAGTTGGCTAGAAGAAAAGGCAGTCGGGGAGTGCCGAAAAGCTCTTTGCGTGACTAAGAACAGGTCCAATGAGCAACATCATCCTCTCTCCCTTTCCTGATCCTACAAAGGGTGACCATCTTCCTACCACATTGCCTCTCTGCGCTCTCCTGTTTCCAGGGACGTGGCTTTGCTACATCTTAAAGCCTTCTTTGCTGAAAGAAGACAGGCTTGTCTAAGTTCAGGGAACCCAAGGCATCGTGGACACAGGCTGCTCATCCAGGCACAGGGATGAGGCTGATTGTGACATCACACTGCCACAAAAGCTGTTCTTTTAACTGACAGCAGTGCTGCCCACAGCTGCTCTTCCCTGGAGCAGAGATCTGTGAAGTCCGGAGTTTGCAGGATTAGAGGACTTTTCTAGGCGGCATTGCCTGAGCACAGGACTGCAGTCTAACGTCACCTTCCCAAGTGACCTCTGCAGAGTGCTCTCGAGCAAGAAAATAACTTGTATTTTCAAACTTTCAGTGGCCTCACAGCTGATTTCTGACCATGGTGTAAAAATACTGCCCTGAGAAATCAGAGCACAGGCCAAGATTTCTCATAGCGAATTTACTCTGCAAAATATCCAACTAAAAACAATGTGGTTGAGGAAATGAGAGAGATTAGGAACAAAAATGGCTAGTTAACAACAAACCAAGTCACATCATCAGAAGTATCAATGTAAACGATGGACACACTGATCAACTATCAGCCCTTTAAAACCCAGCCCATCTCTAGGAAGAGAACCCACCTGCAATACCACAAGGAAGTCAAGCAGGGCCATGCATCCGACCTGCAGTGTGGCCGGCTGGGAGGTGGGAGAGTGGCAGGAGCAGGCCTTCCCTTCTGCGCCCACAGTGCTGCTGGTGGTGAGGGAGGAGGGGAAGACCCTGGCTGCCAGGAGGGAGCACGCCCAGCCTCCACCGTGGCCTGCCTGTCTCCCTCTTCCTCTTTCCTGCCCACCTTCCCTTGCCTGCCCACAGACTCCCCTTTGGTCTTTGCATCCAAGAAGCTGAAGCCATGGGGAGGTGGTCTCTCAGGGCCAGGGGACAGTGAGGTGGCTGGCCTTCCCCAGGGAAAGAGATAAAAGGAGAATCTTTTCCAAAAACATGAGAGGGGCCCTCAGTCTACCCAACCAGGCCGTTTGAGACCCACTTGGCAGCTCTGTCCTACAAACTCACTTTCCTGAGCACATGCCAGACCTGCAGTTACAAGGTCTACAACGACCTGGCCTGGCCTTCAAAGCACTCAGTCCAAAGGGCGGAGCAGGCGGGGCAGGGATGAGCCACATCACAAACACACCAGCTCCCTCTCCTCAAAGGCCTGCTGGTGCCCAGGTCTGAGCTCTAACTATGTCTTAAATGATACTGAGTCTTAGGCACCAGAAAAGGACCAGACCCCACCTGCGCTGCGGTGGGAGTCAGGGAGATCTGCACGTGCCACAGGGAAAGGCTGTGGCTGACGGCCCCCGTGCAGGGTCTTGGAAATGCAGGGGTGGGGTGGGGTGGGCTCTAGCAGGGACATGGGGGAGGGGCGGGGGCACAGGGGAGGCTGAGCCCGGCCTGGAGGCAGGTGCGAGGTACGCTGGAGAAGATCCCAAGCCTGGCATTGGTCACTCTCAAAGCCCTGCAGAGTGTCCGGCAGGCTGTTGGGCATGTGGAAGGGGCAGGCGCCCAGCCTGCCTTCACTCCTTTGAGCACCCGGGTGTGCTCACAGTGCTGGTAAAGCAGGGAGGCGGGTGACAGCTAGGTCCCAGGAGGGTGGAGGGCGTATGACAGCATTGAAGACTGAAGGCCATGGGGTCCCTTTGTCCCTGAAGACTGGGGATCCAGGTGTGATTTTTGGCCTGTGGGTGGCATCCTCAGAGCTGGCTTCTCATTTTGTTTCTCAAGAATATTCATCTTTCACTGGGAGCTCGAGAGATCGAAATAGTGAGCGGAACGATTTGCAGAGGAAAGGCCCCCAGATGGAAATCAGTGACGAGGGACAGCTCAGTGGGGACAAGCAGGGCAGTGGGAGCCATGTCATGGGAGGGGTGAGGGCAAGGAGGAGACAAAGCTGATCCTGGGGGTCTTCCCAGGGTGCCCTGGAGAATGAGGGTCACAGTGGAAGGGAGAGCTGGCACTGGGCTGGGAGAAGCCACAAGTTCTCTCTGAGGTGCATGTAAGAAAGTTGAAGCTCGCACACAGGTGAGGTGCCCCCCATCAGCCCACAGTGACTGTAGGGTCCTCGGTAGCCCCCTGCCTGCAAAGTGGAAAGAAAGAAAAGATAGTGCCTAAGAATGTCCCAGCTGCTTAGGAGACACTGCCAGTTGGGCGGGGAGCCACATGTACCTGCTTGTACGTGATGACATCTGCTCGCAGGCTCCCCAGCCTCTCAGGAGGAAGCCTCAGGAACTCAAGCCAGGAGAGTCAGGGGGCCTGGGCATCTTCCAGGAAGACTCTAGGAGGGGAACCCTGCCATCCACCATCACAGCAGTGTAACAGGGCATTATCATCCCACTAAAGGGATTGCGGTCACTTTTAATCATGACTTATTGTCCAGCTCTCCCCAAATGAAAGGATCTTCTGTGGTTGATAAATCAAATGGTAATTGATCCTGCATCTGTGGAAGCTTTCCACAGAAAGACTTTTGATCCCTAATTTGCATTCGTTGGACACTTCCCCATCTGAAGGGCACTATGGCCCAATGGGCATTGTCTGTTTTAATGGAATTTAATGGAAGGCTCAGAGTTGGCCCAAGTGCCACAGAAAACAGGACACCACGTGGCACCTTCACTGGCCTGTCCATCCTGATAGCTCTTGACATTCAGGGGGATCCCAGAAAATAGGAAGAACAGGTATCCTCAGCTCTGCTTACCGCTGCACCTGGGCACCTGGGCACCTGGGTACCTGAGCTGGCGAGCTGAATGACGTCCCCAGGGAACACTCCACAGCACCAAAGCCACAGCCTGGTTCTTCTAACTCCAGTCCTGTTCTCCTCCAGGAATGAGATGCTCCCTGGCACCACAACCAATCAGATTGGGGGAGTTTCATGGAGAATAAACATCAGATTGTATCTCATAAGATCCCAAAGAGGGGGAGGTTGTTTGGTTTTGAAAATCACCCCAGGGATCCATGAGTGTATTCTGATTGTAAAATGTTTCTAAGACCAGAAATCTAAGAGTGAAAAATGCTCCATTCTTTGGCAGAAATCTTTGTCAGTTTCTGTGTGTCCTTCCAGAGTATCCACAGAGCTGGACACACAAGTACATTCATATACCTGTATATGGCCAAGGGATTGGTGGTACCTGAAAAGGGTCCCACCCTTTGCCTTGTTCTATAATTTGATTAATTATTTCCTGGAGATATTTCTGCGTCAATACATAAATCTACCTCATTCTTTTTTGCACCATTCTATAAAATTTCAAGTGTGCATAATGACAGTGTATTCGTCTATGAATGGAGTTCAATTGCTTAATTTTTTTAACAGTTCCAAAAATGAGACAGTGAGTTTTCTTGTATGTGACTCTTTGTGCACAGTGTTGTCATTTATCAGGGATGGACAATGAGTTGTGGAATCTCTGAGTTGAGAGTTAAGCATGTTTTAAATGTTGGTAGACCTGCCAAACGGTCCTCTAAAGGGATTGCACCAACTCATCACCCCTCATCCCTACAGCCTCACCAACACTTGGTGTCAGTCTTGTTTTTGCCAATTTGATGGGGAGAGAAATATCTCATGGTTCTAATTTCTATATTCTGTATGATAATCATGTTGCATGCCTTTCTGTGACTATTGGTTTTCTCTCTCTCATCACAAGGTCGCAATCCATGCCCTGGCACCTAGATTTTGCCTTTCAACTTTACCCCCAAATTTATTTCCTTTATTTCTGTCTAATCTGTATACACCGTTTATGTTAGACACAGTAATCCGTCAGTGATGTGATTTTGTCCCTGTGGTGGGAGTCGAAATTCTTTATCTTTCCCAAGAGTTTAGTGACATGTCCCAAGACTACTTTGCATTCTCCTCCAGTAGTTTGAGAACTTTTTGGCCTCAGGGTTCTTTACACTGTTAAAAATTGAGGACCCCAAAGAGCTTTCGTTGGCGCATATTGTGCGTGCATGTGTGTGCTGTTGGTTATTTATTGTGTTTGAAAATAAAATGGAGGAAATTTCAAAGCACTGGAGTCCCCAGTGCATCATGGGCCAGGGCACCTCCCATGGGCAGCCCTGGAGGACACCTGGCACTGCAGGAGCGGGGAGGGAAACTGGCAAATGCTGTTTGGGGATTGAAGGGAATGTGGCTTTGACCTGGAGGGACCCTGAACACTTCCTGGGGACTCTGAGGGTCCGTGGACCACACTTTGAGAACCACAGTCTGTCCCTCCACCACTGATTTGAGATGCACCTTTGCCCCCTGCCCCTGAGCCTGTGTCGGGTCCCCATCCTGTCCTTTGCCACCCCGCTGTTAGCACCTCGTTTTGTTGACTGGAGTTCCCCTGTCTGCGGTCACCCAGCAGACGCGGACGGCATGCTGAACCTGAGTGTCCCAAAGTGCTAATGCTGAAGTCGTGTCGGCCCTGCCCAGAGGCCCCCGGAGCCCCTGCCACCGTCTACGCTGCCATCAGGACCCTTCTCATTATTTTTGAGAAGGCATGAAAACAGGCGACGATTCTTCTTCAGAATTTCTCACCTGTTTCTGTGACTGTTGTCATCTGGATAAAGTTTAGAGTCTGTTTGTCAAATTCCATCTTCAAAACTCCACTTGGAATTTTGACTGGGATGCCAGCAACTTCTTACACTACTTCCAGAAACTTCTTATGTGACACTCTGGACCTCCGCAGCCGTTATTGCCCTATGTTCAAGCACGCAGGAGAAGAGGATTTGAGAGAAAGGCGGTGGTCAACTGACCCTCAGGCCTGTCATTCATACACATCGCCACAGTCCCTGCCCCAGACAGTGTCAGGCATGCAGGTGACAGTGCACAGCTCTGTTTTCCTGCCCCGTCTGGGGTCAGTTAACAAACGAGGGAAGCATGCCAAACCTGAATATCTAAAAGAGCTTGGCACTGGTGTGGACTCTCCCAGGGGACTGCAGAGCCCCCGCTGCCATCTGCTCGGCCACCAGAGCGCTTCCTACTAGCAGCATGGCTATTTCATCGTAGCTGTTAGGAAAAAATAAACGATCGCAAGCAACATGCTCTCTTCTGTTTTAAACACCAGAACGCTTTGTGTCCAGCTCCCTCCCAAGTCAGAGAACTTGGGGCAGAAGGACAAGCAGGAGAACCCAGGGCCACACACCTAAGGCACACAGAGAAACACCCGCTACCACCGGGCAACCCCAGGACCTCAACAGCCAAGTGCCAAAAAGGAGAGGCCGGTGACCAAGCCCTGGACGTTGGCACTCCCCACCATTCTGGAATCTAAGAAAATCTGGTAAATAAAACACACAACACACACACACTTTTCAAAGGATTGTCTGAATTTGACACTTGGCAGAAAGTACCGTCCCCACCCTGATTGGGGCAACGTGTGGAGAAGACAGGTGATGACCTCCAGGATGGCGCGTACCTGTGGCGGGCTCCAGGGCAGCTTTAAACCTCTGAAAATTATAAGAAAATCTGTGTTTATGTGCATTTTTTCTAAGAGTAAGGCAGGAACCCAAAGTTAAAGGTACGTGGCTCCCTGATGTCTCCCCTCGTATGATTGATCCTCCGGGTCCTGGGGCTTCCCAGATGCTCTTGCCGCAGCATTTCCACGTCCATCCACGACTTCTCCCTGTCTGACTTACCTTCTCAAGCAGAGAACCCCTGTTCCCTCAGAGGAGAGAGCTGGTCCTTCCCACCCTCACCTGTCCCCTGTTCAGGGCTCGGTGCTCAGCAGGCACTTCTGGGATTGTGAGGACTCACGGAGGGACACCTGCAGGTCAGCTCTTGTTCAAGGTCATTGTCAAGACCATAAACATCTAGTACAGTGGGCAGCTGTTGGGTTAGGGGCTGTGGGGAGTTGGTAGGCACGGAGGGGCTCACCGTCTTAGTGAGGGCTGCAGGAGTGCAGAGGCTGCAGGAGTGACTGTTTTAGTTCAAAACCCTTCTCTGCAGTCAACCAATTGGTTGTTTACTCTCATTTCTCTTTTTTGCAAGATCAGTGAATGGATTTTGATACACGTAAGATGATTTCCTTTTCTTGATCTTGTGATACTGTAGATATTTTCAACATCAGGCTGGTGGGTCAGTGAGACAAGTTGTTTGGGTACCTGTGCCTCAGGTGGGAGTGGATGTGAGGGGCATGGACTCCTTCGGCTGCCACAGCTCCTTGAATCCCTCTCAAGGAACGTCCGCATCTCCCTCGGCAGGAGGCGGATCAGCAAGGACGCCAGGAACCTGCCCTGGGCGCCCCGTCTCACTGGCAGGGCTCCCCTCCAGCATTCGACTCCCAGCTCTGCTGATTCCTAAGCACAGCTCTCCCCTGCTTCCTGCCTCGGGTTCCCTCTTGGTTGCTGGGAATGCCCTTCCCCTGGGATTGCTCTGAGGGTGGTGAGTGAGTCCGTGTGAAGTCTCTGGAACGGTGCCTGACATGTGGCCAGCAATGCCGGCCATTGTTCTGAGTGATTTCTCAAGACACCCCGACTGAGGGGCTGTCAGCTGGGGTCGGGGCAGCAGAAGTGAGTGGTTTCCTTGTGTCCTCCCTTGGATTCATTTTGACACAGGGGCAGCCTAACAGCAGCTGCCTTCTGTTATTGATGGAATATTCCTGAAGCACACAAGATAGGAATACAGAAAGCTGCATTTGTTTGCTGTTACTGTAACCCTTTAAGAGTCCCCAGCCACTGGTCCCACTGCCTGCTAAGGGGGCAGTGATTGTAGATGGCTCACAAAGGGAGCAGCAGCCAGGAGATGGGCAGGAGCCCCTCTGGCTGCCGTGACTCGCCCACTGGTACGTGCTGGTTCTGTGAGGTTCACACGTATGAACGTTACATCTACCTGGATTGTCAACTTTTGGTGACACACAAGTATTTCTGAGATTGAGGTTCAGCGCTCTGCAGGATATTCAGTACACAAACCCTTCGGGTGGGTTCTTAATTCTCTCCCTTTACCTTTGATCACCTCTTGTTCCGGCTTCACACATCACCTCCTGTTTCGTCTCCCTCGGGTCTTCTCCTTCCATCTGAGACTCAGACTCATTACCGGTATCATTGCCTCTTGCATCGCCTGGTTTCCCTGACTTGGTCTCCCCTCTGGTTACCTCGTCCTTTTCCCTGGATTCCCCCTCTGCTTCCCAGTCAGTGTGGGGTGTGAATTCCACCTGGTTGCCTCTCCCCTCTTGGATGGAGCATCTCTGAGCCCTGACCTGCTGGAAAGCTTTGGAGAACAAGGTCACCAGTGAACCATGGTCCACCATCTGTGTGTCCCAAGTACACACCAGGCTCCCAGCGTAGTCATTTGCCCACTGAGTTAACCCTGGGAGAAGCAGAGGGATCACCCAGCCCAGAGGCAGCCCTGGGGAGGGGATGCTTCCCTGCACCTCTCTTATCGCCTCCGGGTCCTCAGACCATCTTCTCTGAGCACCCACCCTCTCCCCACTGGCTCTGCAGTGCTGACAGCCCACAGCAGGGAGCCCATTCGGTCCTCCCATTCTGAGCACAGCCCTGTGTGCCGAACAATGGCATCTGCTGATCGTGCTCTGACAGATCGTGACCCTGCACTGGGTGATGTATTCAGTGCTCCAAAAGATGAATTATCTCCGACCTGCAAAAATCGATGGTGACGCATCAGCATGATCGCTATAGCTTGCATCCTTGGAGGCACGAGGAAAAGGCAAGGGCTTCCTTCCCCAGCCTAAAATTCATTGCCAGTGGATGCAAGATGTATATTTAACCCCCAGACCAGCCCCGTGATGAATGGGGTCTTTCCTGAGAAACATCTGTATCTTGTAAATGGAATTTTATAAACACTTGTAGGACAAGAAAATTCTCTCATCCTTACAAATCGCCACACTCTCTGTGGCTTGATCTCATCTGTTGAAGAATGCCAAGCTGTTTCTCCTACAGCTGACACGGCTCCGGCTGTCCTGAGGAGGAAGGCACAGCTCCCAGCAGCTGGACGCGGTCTTTTATGTCAGGGACAGACTGAGAGACGGGGAAGAGGCCCCTAAGTAAGAGCGCCCCCACCCCAGGGCCATTCTGAGAAATGCCCCTGCTGGTTCAGAGGCTCAGATCCTTCTCCCCCAACTCTATGAACCAAAAATGGATGACCCGCTAACAGAAGCCTCTGACCTCAGCAGTCCTGGGGGGAGACACCTGCTGGCTGCAGTCCTCAGCCTCGGGAAGGCAAGCAGAGTCCCGACAGGGATGTCCAGTGTTTAGTCCTCCATCAAAGGCCTGCGCCACGGCCAGACCAGCACGCATGTGGGTGCATCAGTCTTTGACTCCAGCAGGAGTCACGGGAGAAGGTTAAGGTCCAGTAGGGAGGACAGCTAGGGAGCACTGCTGTAAAGTAGTGAGTGGTGCACAGGGAGCCTGCCAGAGCCACAGGGGCCCCTCTGGGCTGGGGGCAGGGGGTACAGGAGAATATGACAGGGCTCCTGTCTGGAAGGGGGTCTCCCTCTGGTTGAAGAGGAGACGGATGTGGAGGGAGAACACTCCCCACTCGCGGCCAGGCAAGGAAGGAGCCTGAGGAGCGGGGTCCAGCTCCCCAACCCCACCTCCCCCTGGCGTGAGAACCCCTCGCTCCGTGTGCTCCTTGACTGGCGCCACCGTGCTGGAGGCCGTGGTGTGCTTCTTCTCCGTCTGGTCCATCGTGGGGCTCTCGGGTTTCCACACGTACTTGATCAGCTCCAACCAGACAACAAATGAGGACGTAAGTTCCTGGCTGCAGGGGACACGGGCGTTGGGCCGTGCTGGGCAGTGGAGGAGGGAAGGGAAGGAAGAGGTCAGGGCCCGCTGCTCCCACGCATCGCACTCCAGGTGTGAGCCCTGGGAACCAACGACGCGCCCGGGAAGCATTTCCAGGTGTTGTCCTGCGTGTCTCTGTTGGGCAGCTTTGCATTCTCCCGTCCTTTTCTGATCACATCGGTTGGATACTAAGATTGGCAGAATGGCATCCAGTTCTGGCCCTGAGGAGAAGGTTCTCTCTATTCCTCTTACATAGTCTTGGAAGCAACTCATTACCCTTCCCCTAATAGAGACCACGGCAGCCTGACATCTTGAGTCTCCTTGTCATGTTAAATATCTGCTTAGTTTTTCAGGGAGAGTGCCCTGACCCTGAATTTAACTTTTTACCCGGGATCATCTATCTGCCTACATTTACAGGCCAAAAGGAGGAACAAAATCAGGAGTCATAATGATGGATATGTTTTTGATAAAATGGTCCTCGTGGCTCTTAATACTTAGATTTTGACAGAAGTCTCTATCCAGATATGAATCAGATGTCTCAGAATCGGTCAGGCTACCTTAAGCAAAAACTTGAGAAAAAATTGGTGGTGATAAAATACGTGAGACAGATGACTATTAAAACAACTAATTACGTAACTATGAACATTATAATCTGCCAGACACTTTAGCAGGACTGTGAGGCTGAATTCTTATGTCTAAATTGGAGTTTGGGGACCACATTAGCTTTTCCCGCATCCATTCATTTAATTGCCATTAGAATAGTAAATATGCATATGAAAAAATCTCCACTGGCTTGCGGGAGAGGACCCTTTAATTCCATGTGGTGTGAATAGAGATGGTTGTCCCCAAAGAATGTAACTCTCCCCCAATCTAAGCTACTGCTTGGGGGATGTTTCCAAGTTCGTAGTAAATGCCCATTTTCCTTTGGAAAAGCACTTTGGTTTCTCCTAGTGAAGACACGGATAAAGACTATTTGCATTCCTCCTGGGACCCCATGATCCCGTTGCCTGAACTTCGGCATTGGCATGAAGGATAGTGTATGCTATTGATTTTCCTTGTCTTTCAGATTAAAGGATCTTGGTCAAATAAAAGAGGTAAAGAAAATTACAATCCCTACAGCTACGGAAATATCTTTACAAATTGCTGTGTTGCCCTGTGTGGGCCCATCTCTCCAAGGTAAGATTCAGAAACGGCGGTGTTCTTCACAGACATTGGAAGAGCAAATTGTTGAGCAGCGTTAACCCAGGCCTTCCCAGGCAGAGACCCGGCCCCTACCTAGTGGAGCTGGCCACACCCACCAATGACCGAGGGCTCAGCCCTCCCCTTTGTGTCATGTAGACACAACCTTAATGAAATACAGATCTGGCTTCCTTTGGTCACACTTCACATCTGTTTTGGTCTTCAGCTGAATGTCTGTCAGATTTGGGGAATTTGAGCAGAATTTGAGCAGATTTGGGGAAGATTCCCTAAAGCTCAAGATAGGAAAATGGAAGTCTCTGGCAAACAGGGAGCAAATATAGGAAGCAGTTAGAAAACTGTAGACACTAGTGCTAAAGGCTGAGTTGTAAAGGATATAATGCTAAAATAGTTCAGGAGGGAGATCCACGTGGCCCGGAGAGTTGAGATTGCAGGATATTAACAATGCCAATATCAATCATGGCAGTAGCTGGCACTTATAGGATTCCTGTTCAGTCTTGCCGTAACTGCATTACGGGTAAGAGTTTTTAAAAGCTCACTCTGTATCTATGAGGGAGGTACCATTATCTCTCATTTTGTAGATGAGGAAATACAGGGACAGAATTTAAATCATGTGGCCAAGACCATAGCTAGAAAGTGCCACCTAGTCAAGCCACCTGCCAACAGAAACACTGTGTGTCCCTGGGGCCAGAGGACTTCTGAATCAGAACTGTTCAGGGTTGAAGTACAGCCAGGATTTGGGCATTTGTGAGTTGTGCCCCAGGAGATAATTCCCTCCTAATCAACCGACTGCTCATCAACAAGAAATGGACAAAACAGAGAAACCACAAAGGCCACTGGATTGTCTCCAAGGCAGTCCCCTGAGCACCTAGACCTCATGGAGTGAGCTCTGGGGACCCACACTTCATGTTTGTGTCAGCCTAGGTGAACTCTGAATAGGGAAGTAAAAGGAATGCAAAGAAGAAAAGGAAAGAAAGCAGGCACAGGATACGTCTAGGTCTCTCTCTAGCCATTCTGTGCCACGGCTGGTCAAAGTCATCATGGTGCCATCGGGTCACTAGGAATGGACTTTTTGTATCTTTGGCCTGGGAAGTTGGGAGCCCAGTATACCTCTCTCCTTAACTGGGCCTCCACTGACCCCAGAGCAGCTCTCAGAGGCTTCCTGGGGGAGGGAGGCAGCAGGGCCTCTGGGACGGGTTTGGCCTGCTTGCTGGGTACTTGCCCCTAGTGAAGACAGCTCCAGATCCACCTAGACCTCCTTCTTGGGTCTCCTTAGGTCAGTAGCTCTCTCAGGAAGTCCTTGAACCTTTTCAGTTTGTTCCTCATGAAGGGGTGTTGGAAGAGCAAACTGAGCATCTTTTCCCTTGTCTGAAATACACATTTGAGTCCAGAAAAGGAACTGAAAACTCTCACTCTGTCCAAATCTCTTCTCTAGTTCCTGAGTCCTAGATGTGTACATGGTACTACTCTCTCTATATAAATCAAATTGTGTCACAACCAAAATGATTTCTTTCACAACTGGATTAAATGTGCTATTTTGGTTGGGTTGGGCCATATCTCCAGGATGGCTCTGGCTCCCCCCTTCGAACTGCTTGAATTACTTGTTAAAAGGTAAACTAAGGCACATTAAATTAAAATTATTTGGGTGGGTAGAGATTGGTGAATCAGGTAGCTCCAGCCTACCCGTGATTTGGGGCTGCATGGAAAGGGCATGGGGCTTTATATAGGGTGAGAGGAGTCAAGGCCAAGGGAACATGAGATTAGTTCAGGTGGATCAGTCCAGTGGAAAGCCACTGGTCCTTGAAGCTGGCTGGTCTTCTCCTGGGAGTTCCTTTGAGAGCCTCCAATTGCAGTTCCCCTTAGACCAGGAACTCTCTCAGGAAGCCCTTGAAAGCTATTCTCTCACCTTTTGGAGGCTGAAGCCAAGGTGCAGCAGGGCTGTGCTCCCTCTGAGACTCTGGGCAGGGCGCTTCCTTGCCTCTGCCTGCTCCTAGTGGCAGCAGGCCTTCCTTGACAAGAGGTTACATCCTCCATTCTCTGCCTCTGTGACACATGGCCTCCTCCCTGTGCGCCTCCATTCCTTCCAACAACATTCCTTCCCTGTTGTCTTCTCCTCTTTTTGAGGACACTGGTCACTTGGAATAAGAGTCACCCAATTAAGTATGAACTCAAAGTAGATATATCTGCAAAGGCCTTGTTTCCAAAAAAGGTCATCCTCACAGACACCAGGGTTGGGTTCCAACATATCTTTTTGTGTGATTCGACCCAGGACATTCCCCTTCCCACCAACTCCAGTGAGCAGTGGAGCAGGAGGGAACAAAGGGCAGGGGGAAAAGCTTGACCTGACATACAGATGGCAAAGCACAGAGTGCACAAGGCTGTGCCATCACTCTGGTCCCATGCAATAGACTGGCATGTGGCAGGTGGTGGGGACACGTTTGCTGAATGAGTGTGACAAGAAGACATGGAGTTAGGTCTGCAGAGAGAAACTGGGGACAGATTGTGGCAGGAGGAGGTAAGACCAACTAGGAGTATCTCATGGTGGGGGTGCCAAGAGGGGGATGTGGGGTCTCCTGCAGGTGGTAGGTGACAAGCAACCAGTGACAGGCCTTTTAAAGGTAGAAGGGAGCCCAGCTCACACCTTCAAGCCCTGTTTCTGGCCTCTTGGGGCTTTCTTCTCTCTCTCTTGCAGCCTGATCGACAGAAGAGGGTACATCCAGCCCGACACTCCACAGCCAGCAGCGCCCTCCAACGGGATCACCATGTACGGGGCCATGCAGTCGCAGAGCGACATGGTAGGGACCGTCTGCACTGGGGGTCACTGCTCCCTCCAAAGGCTTCTCTTCTGCTTACATGTTCTCTAACCCAGTAACACACCAGGTGCCTAGCCCTGGCGGAGGGGCAGCCAGGACACCCCTGTGACTGTTGGGCTTACAGGAGAGAAAGGAAATGGCAAACTAGGCAACACCCAGGGACCGTGGCCACTGAGCCTGGCTCGCGGGTAGGGGAAGCACACACACAAGATCTCTTTGTCAAACAGCATGTAGCACGCTGATGGGAAGCCCTTCTGCAGAATCAGGGGATCCTTGTGGGTTGGGATTCACTGTCCCACCAGGGCCTGGCTGGCTGAATACTCTCCCTGGTCTGGTGCTGTCCATGGGCCCTGCGCCCCACTGCTAAGAGTACAGGGATGATCTGCCCCTTCTCCTTCCTTCAGCCAGAACCTGAGACCAGCCCTGTGCCCCTCAGCGCAAATGACTAGACCAGGTCTCCTTCATTCACAGCAAAACCTGCCTGAGACCCCTGCAAAGCGCCACGCACAGTGTGGGCTCACCATGGCAGGGAGCTTGAAGCAACTGCAGGTGGGAGTGGGCAGGAGTCTCCTGTGGACACAGGCAATCCCAGCACGGCCAGGTTCCAGCGCTTGGTGCCCTAAATTCCTTGGGTGTCTAAAGGCAGTGGCCTCCCTTAATTTCCCTTAAGAAGCTTCTTCCTTCTGCCAAGAAGCCCGTCCTTTGTCTACAGCCTGCAGGACTGCTTGCTCTTTGTAGGGCTGAATCACCCCCAGTTTGCATGCTGTGCAGATCAAAGAGCTGAATTTAAGGGTCCACAGGGAATGGGGGTTCCCGAGAGCACATGGCTTCTGTGTGTGGAGAGCTCAAGGTGAAGGTCGGCACCCCCAGGCTGTCTCTGTGAGTGAGCTGAGGAGACCATTGCATTCCTGGTCATCCTGGTGGCTCAGAAGGTCCCTGGCTTATCTGTGGCTAATGCTGGCCTCTCGTCCAGGCTGCTTTGCTTCTCTGATAACGGGTCTCCTTTAAATCGAGTATGTGTTTGTCACAGTCCCTGCCACT
Organism: Sciurus carolinensis; assembly: GCF_902686445.1. NCBI lineage: Eukaryota > Metazoa > Chordata > Mammalia > Rodentia > Sciuridae > Sciurus > Sciurus carolinensis. Next base: position 9,840,458 of record NC_062219.1, on the reverse strand, counting down.
TCCTTCTGCGAGCAATCAGGAAGCCACTTGTTTCGTCCACACGAGTGACCCAAAGGTCACGCCCCATATTCTTCAGAGAAGGAAAATGAGCAGAGAGAATAAGAGTCAGGCTAACAAGAAAGGGGATTGCATTTATCGAGCGCTGACTATGTTCAAGGCACTTGATGATCCAATCTCATTTAATCCTAAACCAACAGTGGGAAATTGTCACCCACACTTTTTGTCAAGTTGGGAGAGCCTGTCACCTACCTGACAGCACACAGTCCCTGGTTTGTGGATCCAGAGCCCATCTGAGGACTCGAAGGTCCACCTCCACTTCACACACCGCCTTCGCGTGCACAGCCTTAAAGACAAGCATGCCCGGGCTCGGGAGCCTTCCTCGGTCATTTGCAGGTGCACAAGCAATGTCTTGTAGGGACCGTCACCAGAACTCTGACCAGGGTATACGCTGATCAGTGTATCAGGTTCCTGGGGTGTGCTAAGGACCAGCCTGGGGACTAGGGCTACAAGATTTATAGGGTACGACTCCCTCACCTTCAAGGGCCAACAGCCAGGTGAATGGACAGGTGAAGGGAACATCAGGAACCTTCATTAGAACAGACCACTGACGGCAGCAGGTGTTACGGACCCCAGCGGACTTAGGTAGCCTCACCCGGAGCTCCCCCGGCACTGACCTGCCAATGCTGTACGTCTTCTCTAGAGTTAAAAAATAAGCAAAGGCTATCTTGAAGGTGCTGCTGTCACCAGCAAGCCCCTTGAAGTCAAGAGGGGATGGGTCCCCATTAATGCTACAAACATTTAGGGAGCCCCTGCTGCATGCCTCTGAGATAGTTAGGGTAACCATGACAAGGGAAATGTGGAGGTCGCTTCTCTCCATGTGGTTCATCAGATTCACCTCTGGATCCATTCAGTCTGGAGCTGTGCTGCGGCTCCGGTTAGGGGCACACCACTACGAGCAGGGCGTGGGCATGGCAGAAGTGGTTAGGACGTCATGGCCTGTTCCTGGGGCACAGCCACCTCCCAAGCAACCAGCAACCCTGAAGGCACAGGCCCAGGTCCAGAGCCCTGGGTGAGGACCCTCAGAGGCGAAGCAGCGTGTAACAGAGAAGCAGTTGCCTGTTGCTGGCTCCACTCAGCGTCAGCTCACTTTACGAGCCCTGCTCATCTTGGGGCTGGGCACCCTGCCAGGAAGCAGGAGGACCCAGGACCCAGACTCCTCACCCTCTAGTTCTCAGCCGCATCTGGAGACAAGATCAGGTGTGAGCAGTTAGGGAGGGAGCCAGGTGTGGCATCTGCATGCCACTGAGCACCAGGCTGATCAGGAAACACAGACAGAGCTCTGGACCTGACGTGGGGACTCCAGTGCTGACCAAGGGACCAGTGGTGGCATGCGTCACCATGGAAACCGCATATGGACCTGTGGTCCTGGGTCACCTGCCCAGACCTCAGACCTCATGTCCCTGTGCCCCGCACACTTGGTATGTGTGCCCAGCACACCACCTCCGGTGGCCCTGCTCAACATCTGCACACGCGGAAGGGAGGAACTTCATCACCTCTGTGTTCAGCTCTGCCTGAAGAGCTAGCAGGAGGCTCTGAAAGCCCATGGTGTGAAGAAGCAAGCAAGGAAGGCCCATGAGGGAGCCACAGCCCTGGTGACATCTGTGCCCCGTGAGCTCAGACATACAGCTTTTCACATGTGACATCAGGACCTAGTCCTCCTGTGAAGCCCTTGGACTCCAAGGTGAGCCCTCCCTCGGCGAGCGCTGCCATCGACCTTCTCCTCGGCAGAGATGAGACTCAGAAATCTAAAGCTTCAGGAGGTGAGACCCCTGCGAGCATGGCTCCAGGTTTGTAATGTGCAGAACTGTGAATCAACCCCAAGCCAGGACCTTCCAGCCAGTGACAAAAGCTGGATACAGATGTCTCTTCCACCGGGTGAGTGCTCGGAGTCAGCCTCCCTCAACTCTCAGTTGTCTTCCTTGGCCTTTTCTTGGAGAAGAAAAGGGGATGGGAACTCCTTGTCAGAGACAGGGCTGCCGCTGCTCTCTAGATGAGTGCTTAACTTCACTCTGCCTCAGTGTTTTCATCCACAAAATGGGAACATTGGTGTCCTTACCTGGTAGCGTTGCTATGAGGAGTGAGTTAATACATATGCAAGCACTTGGCACCTTGCCTCGCACAAGGTATGTACCATAAAGGGTTAACTATGACATCATCATCGTTATCATCATCATCCTCGTCATCTCCCTGATGTCCTTGGGCATGATGGGCAAGAGCAATTGTATCCTCTCTAAGCGACTGGACAGTAGACATGATTCCGGGGAGCTAAGGCAGGAGAGGAAGACACGAGGGGACCTTGGGACCATCTTGGGTTTTGTTCTGTAGATGACGAGGAGCCCTTGCAAAGCCTCAGTTCGGTTAGTAATAGCTTCAGATTTTCATGTGGATGAAGATGGCGATGGTGCAGGAGACCTGGGTGGGGGTTTTGTGGGGTGGGGAAGGAAACATGCCACCACTGGCGCCAGAGTGAATAGAGGAGGCCCTTGCAAGAGACCTGGTGACTGGCAGGCTGGCCAGGACAACAGAGGTGGGTTCAGAAAAGCGGCAGCACAGAGTAGGCTTTGAGAATTAGGACAATGTTGGGGCCTGGGGGAGGTCGACCAGGAGGCCTCCCAGCCGGGTGAGCAACTCAGCAATGGAAGTTCAAGAAGAGGTGTAAGTAGGGGAGCCGATTTGGGCATGTGGAATCTGATGGCCCACGATTCTGATAGCTGGGACCATTGGGGAAATGCCATCAGGTAGCTGAATGGAAAGCTCAGGGAAGGTTTGCTTCCAGGTGTTGATGAAGAAATGATATGGTTGTTAGAAATTCATTCTGAAATAATGGAGATGTTCATTGATTTTACCAATTATTCTAAAGTGTCAGTCACACTGGCATTGAAAAGCAAACTATGAGACTTGCTCGTGTTGATTGTCTAAGATATTAATCCAAGTTGACCTTACATGCTGGGTGATTATTTTTTAATCAGCACTTACTATATTTTCCTTTTTCTCCATCCACCTCTGCCAGTGCTATCCCCACTAAGCCAATCAAGTGTCTTGTTCTAATTGGATACTAGAACGGTAGAGAGCAGGGTGTGGATCAGAGAACCACTTCAACGCTTTGGGGCTGTGTAGTTTTGGAGGAGTCACTTAACACTATAAACCGAAGAAGGGAACAATGACACCCAGGTTCCTGCACTGTGGTTGGAACTGCCTGAGACCCTGCCTGTTACACCTTCCCATTGCCAGTCCATAGCAGAGGGCTGGGCACTCAGTAGGGACTAGTTCAGTGTTCACTGGACTGTGTGTGAACATTTCTCTAGCAGGATCTGGCTCACGAAGGTTCTTCTTTTCCTCATTACTCCCATCTTCCGATTTTGCCACGTCTGCAGAAAGCTCCATCCAAATTGTACATTGAACTAGGAACTAGAGACAACTATTCTTTGGGCAGCGACATGTCAAGGTGGCTTCATGAAGCAGTGGCCTCCCTTGGATCAAAATGACCCATGAGAGGCAGAGGTTGTGGTTGTTTTACCCATTAGACACAGTCGGCCAGTGTCTGTGCACTTTCCCATGGACTTCTATGAAAAGTTTTAAGATCTGGAAAAAAGACTATACACACTGAAACATGAAAGTGACAGAATCAAAATCAAAATTAATAAATGTTTAATGTGTAGGAGACACATGACTATATCAACTTCATTGTTAAATTTAGCATTCATGAAAATTTCATTACGTTTGAAGAATGAGTTGTAGCTGAGTTATTCTCATTTGTAAGAATTCCCAAGCACACAGATGAATACACAGAAACCAGTACCAACTGTAAGTTAAGCAAGTTGCCCATAGATCGGTGCTTGGAAAGTCTGACTCGAAACCCCATGCCCCTCTCACTCGACTGCCTTCCCCTTGAGGAACCCAGGTTGGCTCTCTGCTTAAGGCTAGAGAAACCTTTTGGGCCCTGAGGTTCCTACCCACAGCTAGGAATGCCCCAAGTTCACGAGCACATCTTCAGAAGAGGATGAGGTGTGTTCTTTGTGGCCCCAACAAACTTAGAACTAGGACCAGATGGCAGGTGTGGGATTCAGATCCTATTCAATCCAAGAGAAAATGCCAACACCCAGAGCTCACGGAGGACAGAGTCCCCACTCCAGAGATGTCAGCCTGGGAGAGCTGAACTCCAGCAATGTTGGACAAGTGGCTTTCAGCTGCCCATTGACCTTCAGCATCCTTTCCGGTGCAGATTCAGTGGGGCAGACATTTCTGCTCATTCTGTCTTGTCACCAGCCCGACAGTGCTCCATTCCATGGTTCACTTACAGACCACTGAGGCACCTAGAGTTGGCCTTTTAATGGCTTCCATCGCTCTTTGTGGGGCTCTGTAGTGTAAGTTCCAGGCTAATGGGTACAGGAAGAGGACACGTCATGGAGCTGGGCTTGCCCCAGCAGAACCCTCACCCCACTCTCCTCTTCCCAAGTCCTTTGTGGTCACACCACATGGTGTTCACCGATTCCCATACCAGAGCAGCACGGGACCCACTGTGTTCCATTCCAGGACTTTGTCATTGAGATGTCCCACTAACCAACACGACAACCCTAAGAGGTCCTAATATTCTACAGATTAGTAAAACTGAGTCACAGAGAGCTTAAGTAAGTTTGCCTAAGGAAAATTTTGCAGTTTGAACCCAGAGTCTCTGATCTTTATGCTCGTCTGCCCTCAGCAAAGACGCATTTACAGAGACTGGGCATGAAGTGATTTTCCTCAACAATCTCTCAGTCCCAACAACCCATTATCCTCACCCTCTCTCCCTATGACAATCTACTCTTAGAAAAAGATCTAAATGAATCATTTATACCTTGAGGGGAATTTAAACCAAATTTCATGAATATATGAATTTTTCAATTATAAATGAACATTTTACCCTCTATTAAAAACACTTGTCTTTGATAATAATATAATAACAACAATAATAATCTAGTGTTTCAATGCTGTTTGTTCAGCACTATATCCCTTGTGTCTAGAATAGTCCCTGTGATGGTTAGTTTCAACAAATGTTCATTAAAAGAGTGGGGGAAAAGGAAAAAACAGAGAAAAAGATTTAAATCGACTACAATGTGCCCGACACTGGGATGAATGCCTTACATGCATTATTAACTCATTTAATCCTCACTAAACCATCTGATATGGGTATTTTAATTGCCCCTTGGAGGAGACAGGGACTCAGGATGTTAAATATCTGACATAGCCAACCAGCGGTGATCTGCAATTTCTTCCTTGGCTGCCTGAATCTAAGGTGTTTGCAATCACTGTATCTAAAGTTTCCCATGTGGGAGATCTTCTTATGGAGAGCAGGGGGACAGAGGTTTCTCCCAGGACTGGAAATCATGCCACACAACATTTCTCTGTAGAAGGATGATTAATTTTCCATAGTCAGTCACAAAACCAGACTGTGGGACTGAATGTGTAATGTCTCCATAATTTAACCTACACCTTGACCAGCAAATGTCTATCAAACATTGTCAGTTTCTACTCTATTACAATGGCAGGGCTAATTCAGGACAAATTGAGTTAACTCTTTTGTTCTCTGCTTGCTTCCCTAAGTCCAAACCATTTGCAACACTTCAGACTAGTCTAGTGGAAGTTAGGAATTTATTCACATGAAAATGTATCAGTACCCAAGTGAATCATTGACCTGTTCCATTATTGTACTGCTGGGAGTTTATCTAATTTGGGGGGTCTGAAAGCTATTGTTTTTTATTCAATTGTGATACTTTGGGGCATTTTTAAATTTTTTTTCATTCTTATTTCATTGTCTTTCTTCCCAGAGCCCCAGTTATACATATGTTAGGCCATTTATATTGGCCCCAAGGACAGAGCCTGAGGGTCTTTAAACTCTCTCTCCTTCAGGTTGCATACTTTCTTTTGATATATCTTGATGTTCGCTGAGCCTTTCTTCTGCTGCCTCAGATCTTCTGTTAAACTTATCCAGAGAAGTTTTCATTTTGGTTATTATACTTTTTATTTCTAGAATTTTCATTTGGTTCTAACACATTTTCTTATTTATTCATATACCCATTAATATTTTATTTAAACTGGACATTTTTATTCAGTAGAGGCTCTAGATTTTGTTATCTTCCTCTGAAGAATTCAGTTACTGGCTAATCACCTTGAACTTTGGTAGGCCTGTATTATATTTAGCTAGTATAGACCCATGAAAAGTTCAAGATGTTTCTCAGACCCCTTTAAGTATGTCTGTTCTGGATATCCTGTTAGTTGTTTTTTTGTTTTTTGTTTTGTTTTTTTTTTTTTCTCTTTTGGAGGGGGATGTTAGGACAGGTGTAGGGTCTTTCTTTAAGGCATGATTCTTTCTCCAAATGCATAGCCCTTCTAATGTCTTTATTGGCTGCCAGATATGAGCCATGTTAATGTTATCCTTGTCCCCAGCACTACTTACTCTCTAGTCTTTCTAGTCCTCTCTCAACCCCACTGCAACTTCTGTCTTATAAGTCTTGGGATAGAGGGTCCCCACCCTCATATGCACAGCACAGCTCCTTGCTACAGACATGTGGAGACTCCACTGGGACTTCTGGTCCACCCTCTGCACAGCATCCTCTTGGTCCTACAAACCAAGTCACTTTATCTTCCTTATATTCCAATTGGTCTTCTTCATTCAGCAAACTCTAGTTCTAGCTCTAAGCCAGGGTTGGGAAATTGCCCCTAAGAAGAAAACTGTTGGTCACAGGCTTGCTTTGTGAGTTTGCCTTCTCTCAGGGTTCGTGATCTCGCATTGTCTATTGCACACTATTTTGGCACCATTTGCTTCCAGTATTTTGGCCAGTTCTGTCTAGTCCTTATGTGCAGAGTAAAGACTAGTCCAGTATCTGTTCTCCGTCATTTCTGGGAGTAGAAGTCCTATCTCTATGACTACAGGACATGTTACAATCAATGTCACCATATGCCCCAGACACACATTTTTGCTACCCACTCTACCAATGATAAATATTGAATTAACTGTGGGATAAGATTACTCTGACCCCAAACCAGTTCCAGTGCTTACCTGAAAGGAGGAGCATGCCTAGACACTCAAGATTGAGCACCAAACTCTGCATCTTCATTTGCAGTGGGAAGAAAAATGGCAGGAAAGAGGTCCTATGTATCTTTGGTCAAATTTTGGTCTATCAATTTATTTTAGGACCAATGTCCAGATCAAGAAACCATTTCATGTATGATAAGAAAAGTGCTCCTAAGGAAATACACACTATTTTAGAAATTATAGATAATTTCTAATTTCTTTATAAGTCTTAGACAAACACTGTGATATTGCATGTCAGAAAAATTGAATGAATATTAGTAGAAACTGGCACCTAAGTACACACTAGGGCCTTATTTGTTGTCTCAGAAATGGAAAATTATCACCAGCAACCTACCATCTCATGCAAGTTGGGGTGGCAGTAGTTATCTAGTGCCTAAGTGATCTTCCTTCTACTACAAATTCTCAAGGAAGAAAATGTTAGAGACATGAAGTCACACTTAAAGCATCACAAATGGCATATGGAACAGCAGATGCGGCCTTCGCCATCTGAACTCATGAAATTCTGAGGATCCAAGATGGGATTGTGTGCAAATAGCCCTGGTGCTGAGGGCCATGTTTTCAGAACTCCTATTTTCTTCTTTATTGACTTTTGTTATTACCCAGCATGGAAGTTCTTTCTATGCCTATGTATGTATGAATATGCATGACGTTCAGTTACCGTCCAGCTTTTAGCATGCATATTTTATTTAATTGCAGAATCATTTAAATTCTAGATATAATTAGAGTCACAGTTTATGTTTATATCTGGCACTCATGGCTTCAAAGATAGTAACATAGGGCATAGTTGTTGGAAGTTTTTTAATAACATACTATATTTGCTGAACCTAATATTTTACAGACCCCTTGCTATACTCTGGGCCTGAAATGTCCCCCAAAGACCCAACTGTTGAAGACTTGGTCCCATACCTGTACGATTAATAGTGGAACCTTTAATAAGAGGTGGGGACTAGTGAGGGGAAGCTAGGTCACTGGGGGCATGCCCTTGTCGGGGATGCTGGAACCCCAGCCCCTTTCTCTCTGTGCATTCTGGTTGCCATGAGGTGAGCAGGTCCTTTATCATGCATTTCCACCATGACATATTGTGCCACCACAAGCCCAAAACAACAGAGCCAAGTAACCATACACAGAAACCATGAACCAGAATAAACCTTTCCTCCTTTTAAGTTAATTATCTCAGGTATTTTGTCACAGTAATGGAGAACTAACACATCCCTTAATCTAGCATCAAAATAAGACTAACCCAGCAGATGCATGATTTATTAAACAAGAATTACATAATCTGAAAAGTCAAATGCAGTAGATAAAAACTACTTCAATAAACTTAATAATATTAAATAAAATAACAAAAAGAAGTTCTCCTCCTAACCTCTATCTGTGTTTTAGGTGAACTTTAGAAATTTATGTCTTCTAGCATCTATAACAGAGCTTTTATAAGACTGCAGGACAGGGCTTCACAGCCAAAGAGGGATACACCATGCCTACCTCTAATACTTTTGACAGAATTGGAGCAAAAGAAAGAATTAATTTCATTCATTCTTAATTTGTATACAGATCACCTAGAAAACTCCTGGTAGCATTTAATGTGCACACTAGGTTTATTTCAGACAAGAAGTCAGCTAGGATAAATAAGATAAAATGTGTTCCAAGAGGAGCAATTTTATTTGAAAATCTACAGAATCAAGAAGGAAATAATCTCTGTGGCATTTTAAAATTGTAACATTAAGCACTGATGTGTGTGACACCCGAATGTCATAGCCATAAGCTTCTTTGCAAGTTAAGTGTTGAAACTCCATCAGGGCAATAAACCGTCCCTCATGGTGACTCACCACAAAACAGTAACACCCTGTGCTCCTACAGCAGCAGCCCCCCACTGCCCGAAGAAAGGACTTTTCATAGATAGTCCTACGGGATCGAGCTTCTATCCTGCTCCTGTTCACCATTTGACTGATTTTTGACCTAAGAAAAGGATGGCAATTTCATATGCTTCAACCTCATAGTTCATAAATACAAAACTCTGAAGGACTGTTTTGGGGACCAAAACACAAGTTTCTCCATTCGCAGTTCATAGTAGATGGATTGTTCCTGGCAAGAATCTGGGTGCTTAAATGTTTTTCCTTAAGATTATGTAACTGGTGAGATAAATTAAAACATATTATAGCTTCTTGGCATTCGCTGGGATAGTCACAGAGCCACCAAATTGGAAGAGGAAAAAAGCAAGCCGGGATGTCTCCCTCTACCGGTGGAAGGTGGAAGAGCCCTCAGATATAAAGCCAGGAAGGCAGGAGTGGGGTTTGATTCAAGGCAAGAGAAAAGAGGGAGGAAGGGAGAAGAAGAAAAAAGAAAGGAAAAAAGAAGTAGGAAGGAGATGGATGAGGGGAAAGATGGAGGGGAAGAAATTGAGCAAGGACTAATAAAGCTAAGTAGAAAATCAAGAATGGGCAAATAAGAACTAGAAGGAAAGATTTTAAATTTTAAAAAAAGGAGGGAGACTATTTTTCATGGCTCATCTCCATAGTAACCCTGAAGATATTGCCTATTTTCTCTATGAGGTCCTTAAATGGGAGTCATGACCATGAAGGTTTATCAATTCATTGTCCCTGGAATTTTGGCACAGTAGAAAATGTGAAGAAGCGCTGACTTATTTTTTTTTAATGTCATATATCCCTGAAACATTTGCTTTTTCAGTTTTTTCCTAAAGAGGAGATGTTCAAAACTGGAAAAATTAATATTATGGGAATTATAATTTCAATGGGTAGTGTCATATGCTAGCCTTGGTTGGAATCTGATAAAATCCCACAGTCTCCACTCCCAGCCCTGTTATGAGCCAACAGAAGGTTTATGTGGGCAATACGCTGCAAGTAGAGCCTGTTCTCTGTGTGCCCCTAAGTGGGGCTGCTCCCCTCAAGGGAAGCCAATTTGAAAGTAACAGCTATCTTAAAGGTCATGGGATACAGCAGGATTTAGACACCTGGGTTTGTAGTACCAGGACCTGCACCCAATGGAACCAGGTAAACTGAGGCTACTGGAGAACAGCTTAGCTATTCATATGAAAGTAGTCCCTACAGCAGGAACAACACCCCAGCTATACTTGGAGAGAGTCATCTTTAACACATTTAAACAAATCTATATAAAACAGGTGCTTAAAGTCAGAGAAGTCTGGGTTACAATAGTCTTTTGGAAAAAATTTGAGTGATTTATGGTAGTTTTTTTTTTTTTTTTTTTTTTTTAATTAAATGGTTTAGGCTAAACTTTTTCTTTCACTAATTTTTTCCCGTCCTTTCATTGATGTCCTCAAACCGTACCTACAATAAATAGGAGACCAGTTTCAACAGGTTCCGGGCCACAGCGTCCGACATAGGATTTGACCTGCATGGTTCTCAGCAAGTCCTAAGTCTGAGCAAGGTAAAGCTCTGGGTGGGCACAGGAGTGGACCCGGGTCTTGAGGGGCCTGTGTCATGCCATGGGTGTTAAGAAAGGAAATCAGTATGCAAGATACAAGGCCTTGGAAGGGGCTATGCCAGCAAGGTGCCCTGGAGCTTCCGATTCCTTAGCTAAATAGGACTCCACCTCTTGTTCTGTGTTATTTAAGTCAGCGAAGTGATGCTCATAGCTGAAAGTCTGAGAAGGTGCCTCAGACTCAACATCAACTTTTCCAGTGACCTTCACTGTCCAGTGTCAGCAGCCACATTATTTCCAGAAGGTTCTGGTGGGTGTCCATGAGCTCTGCTGTCAGGCTTGAATGGGAGAGAAGGGTCAGGGAGGTGGGGAAGGGTACCTTTGTGGGGGAAATCACAAAGTAGGAGAATGGACAACAGAGTGAGGAACAGAGGGGAAGAGAGAAAGGGACGGGGAGAAAGAGAAGGAGGGAGAAAGACACTGGGGGCGGGGAGGGGGGCAGAGGGAGGTCTCGGCCTCCCTTGTGCTCCTACCTTGGCTTTGGAAAGCCTTCCAGCTCTAACCCTACATATTTTCCTAAGCGTCCTTAAGAGCCAGTGACAAAGTACTTGGGCTGAGCCCCAAAATAGAATCTGCCAATTGGTTTTCAGTAAAAAGGTCGACAGAGACAAGCAAATCTAATTTGCAATTTCCTCGTTCCTTGGGGCAGGGGGAACGTGTGAACAGAAAGCACAGGAAGAGTGAGGACCGAGGGGGAGGTTGACAACAAGACTCAGGAAGGGCCCTAGGATTGCGAGCCGGAGGCCCCTGCCCAGTCTCCGCCCTGGCTCCATACGCAGGGCATCCGGCAAATCGAAGCTGCCCAACAGGAAGCAGGAGCCTTGTGGCCGCTCAGTCTCTGCCACGAAGTATATTCCTAAAATGGTCTTTGCAAAGCACAGCTCGCCGGCTGCCAGCACTGGGTCTCAAAGACGAATGTTTACTCTGCAAAGCTGCTCTTCTTCCGCCACTGCCCTGGCAAGGCCAGGCCCATGCCCTGAACAGAGCTGGAGCCAGCCTGCCTGACCACCACCATCCACAGGCGGACAGCCACCACCAAGCATCCACACCCTGGTCCAGAGTCCCTGTAAGAGCAGAGAAAGCTACTCAGCTGCTCCCCTGATGGCAAGGAAAAGGAAACACTGACCTTCACGAAAGGACCATTAATGCTGGACAGTCAATCCATTGCGAGTACTTTTTAATGGCCTTTTCATCTCCTCCAAATAAGCCCCACCCACTCCCCAGCCCCTTCCCACCCTCCCTGGCCTTGCCCCAGGTCTCTGTGTGGTTGGAGTCCCCTTGGCCAGAAGGAAGCATGATAGAAAAGCAGGAGTTTCCCCTGAGACTGGCTTTCCCTCCTCAAGCCTTTCCTGTGAGCCTCACTCCTGCCTGGAACCAAGGGCTTTGAACTTCTAAAGCCTGCCAATTTCTGAGAGTCTGCAGCTCCGCAACCTTCTCCTGTAGGCTCAAGGCCAGGACAGGATGTAGTCTACACTTGTGACTTTAGAAAGAAAGTCTCTGGGATGGCTGGGATGGGCACACTCTGCTGCAAATGAAGCGAGCCCCTGAGATTGCAAGTCCAGGTGAGCTCTGGTCCCATTAAGGCTCCTCCTTTGCACGCATTTTGCATCACTGCTGGGGCTGGAGGTCAAGGTCAGTGGCAGTTTGGGGTGCACCTGAGCCACTGGCTGTTACTACCTGGCTCTTTAGTAACACTCCAGTTCTGAAAAGGAGCAGGAGATAATAAGTCAAGCAACATTTATTAGGTACCTACTGTGTGCAAAAGTTCAAATGGTTTGCAGTAGAACTATTCAAGCTTCAGACGCTGGATCCATCCCTTGATTTCATCTTTGAGGTCTGAAGCTCAGGTCCAACCCACCTGAGCCTTGGTCTCCATCTGTAAAGAGCAGAAACATGATTATTAGGAGAATTAAAGAAACACAGCAGGGCACCCAGCTAATAACTAGAACAGTCACAGGGTGCTCCCCTGATACCCACACCATTCCTCCTTCTTGCTGCAGGAAAGCTGCTTCTGAATCTCAAGGGACTGACTGCAGAGGGTCAAGTTTAGGATTTCCACCTCCTGGGAAGTGTATTCTAGCTCTCATAGTTCAAGGAGAGAGTCTGCTGAACAAACAGGGATTTTACTCTGTTTTCTTTGCCAGTGATTAAAGTGAAACAAAGGACGTAAGATAGAGGTGAGGTGACTTCTGAACCCTTGGAAGAAAGGGAAGTCTTCTCAAATGCTGGCATCCTCACGCCCCAGGAGCTCCCTTCATGGTTCCTGAGGCTGATGAAAACCTGGCAGGAATTCTAGGCCTTTGCAGAACAGTGTGATCCAAACCCCAGGGCTTCTGTGAACTTTGTATCTTTCTTTTCTTCTTTTGGTCAAAAAGACGTAACCTTTTTAAGTACAGCTCAGTGGAATTCAGTCACTATCATATTGCTCTGCAGACATCACCACCCTCTATCTCCAGAACTTTTTCATCTTCACAAACTGAAACTCTGTCCCCATTAAACAAGCACCTCCCAGGCCCCTCCCTCGGCCACCCCCATTCTGTCTTCTGGCCATGAACCTGACTACTCCAGGTACCTGGTCAGTGGAATCATACAGCACTTGTCTTTCTGTGTCTGGCTTATTTTACATAGTGTGACATCCTCGAGCCTCATCCTGGTTGTAATGTGTCAGAATCCCCTTCCTGAGACCCAAGCATATCTCTTTGTACAAACAGACCACGTTGTTTGTGCACTCAGCCATCGATCCATCTCCGATTGCTTTTGCCTTTTGAACTATTATGAATAACACTGTGAATGTGGGTGTACTTTAAGAACAATATGGTTAAAAAAAAAAAAAAAAGGTTTTCAGCACATAAGCAACTGCCTCAGACTGCTTTAGATGATAAAAAGCCTGGTACTCAGTCCATGGGATTGTTTTAAAATTACATCCTTTTAAGTTGGCAACAGAGGGCACGGGCATCACGGCCGGGGACTGCATGCTACTTCCATCGAGGTGTTGGTCTTTGCCAGCTGCGGGCGGGGGGGGGGGGGGGGTCTTTCTCCAGATGCACCTGGGCTACTGTGCCAGCTCCTGCCCCGACCCGGGCGCTGCTAACCGTTTTTCTCTTCTTACACCCTCTCTCCCGCCCTGCCTCCCTTTCCCTTTCATCTCCGCCTTCTCTCTGCTGGCTCCTGCTGCCCTCCAGTGCGACCAAGACCAGTGCATTCAGAGCACCAAATTCGTTTTGCAGGCCGCAGCCACTCCCCTGCTGCAGAGCGAGCCCAGCCTCACCAGCGACGAGATGCACCTGCCGGGAAAGCCCGGCCTGGGCACGCCGTGCACCAGCCTGACGCTGGGCCAGCCCACGCCGCCCTCCTCCATGCCCAACCTCGCCGCAGAGGCCACGCTCTCGGACATTATGCCCTTGAAGGACGAGCACGGGGGCCACCAGTTCCTGACCCCCGACGAGGCGCCCTCGCCCCCGCGCATGCTGGGGGCCGGCAGCCCGCTGGCGCACAGCCGCACCATGCACGTGCTGGGCCTGGCCAGCCAGGACTCTCTGCACGAAGACTCCGTGCGGGGCCTGGTGAAGCTCAGCTCCGTGTGACCCGTGTGGCGACCCCAGGACCGACCAAGGGGTGCACCGCGGCATGGAGATGACAGTCCGGGCCTGGGGTACAGAGACCCGCTCAGAAAGCCAGGGCAGCCCCGTCTCACGGCAGAGGGCCAGCAGGCTCCGGAAACTCGGAGCTTGGTTTTATTTGAATTTTCTTCCCACCCTGAGCGCTTGGACAATAACGAATATAGAGAAGAGGCTCTTTTCAGGCTTTCGGGACCTGCAGGGTGGGCCTGGGGAGGGAGGACCCTCGAGGGCGCACCCAACCCGGGAAGAAAAGATGCCGCCCTGGCTGCTGCTCTGGGGAGGGACAGGCGGCAGGTTTCTGACATCTGGCCAGATGGCGATTGCACTTAAGTGTTACGCTACTAATATTTGAAACAGACACGCCGTTCCATTTGTTAATTTAAAAAATACTGAAGTTCTAAAGGGAAAAAAACAGACCGGATGTGGATTTGCATGCCACGCTACCGTCTACGTTACAGTGGTGTTGGTATTCCAAGGAAATGCTGCTTTCTTTCCTTCTTCCTTTCCTCCTTTTTTTTTTTTTTTTTTTTTTTTTTTTTTTTTTTTTTTGTGGATTTTCCAGTGCTGTTTTGTTGACAGGCAGCGGTGGGATGCAGCCCAGTGGGCAGTGCCATTGGTGGCTGCTTATTCAACATGGTTCTTTGTGAATGGGGAGCATCTGGGCTGCTGGGGTTTATCCCATCCAGGGCCCTTGAACCTCTGCCTAGGGGTCAGATGGGGTGCCGTGTTGTGCTGCCCTGCAGTCTTCACGTCCTTGTGTCATCAACTCCCCGTGGACAGCCAATAAAATGACATCCTCTGTTACTTCGGATCTGCGTGCAGTCGTCCTTGACAGCTTCCGTGAGAACAAGCCATCTGGAGGACCTGCAGAGAGTGTGTATTTTTTCAGTACCCCTAGCCTGCAATGGTTCAAAACCACCAAACTCAGAGCTGTGGGTTGTGGGGTGTCGGATGGTTATTGGGTGATTTCTTAGTTAAGGGACACGCTGTCCACACCATCCCCAACCTTAATCACCTGTTTGACACAATCTTGGGGGAACTTGCTCTGCGATTAGATTGCCATGTGACAGGTGATCTGCAGTAGGTAGAGGGAGGGATGCTCAGGGAGCGGGGGTGCTGTCTCACTGTCTTCCTGGTTCCAAGTCGGATTCATTGTCGCCAAACCTCAGAAGAGAAACTTGAGGTCCTGGTAAAGATTTCAAAAAATGAGGAGGAGAAACTGGCTCAAAGTTTGGGCTGAAATCTCAGAGAGCATATTCTAAGCTAGACACTAATTCAAATGGAATTAAGAAAATTACCTCTTCATTCATTTTCGGTTGTCAGCTAAGGGAACTGGCTCTGTACTTGGGAGGAAGTCACTTTGGAGGCAGCCTCAGGGAACTCAGCGAATTCTCTCCTGGCTTCTCTCCAACAGCCAAATCCACTCAAGTTCCAGTCTTGCTGTTTACAACTATATGAAACCATATACATTGTTCTTTAATAATAACCACAAATGATTTCCATTGATGAGAAAAGGCTATTTCTCCTAGAAAGAATTACCATTTTATATGAAATAAAAGGAAAGTAGAAACAAAAGAAAAGCACGATTTTAAATGTTACTTGGAATAAAACCAATTCTATTTGGGTCAAAAAATAATTGTGTTGAAAATCTGCAGATTTTTTGCCTCATGATATCTTTGAGCCATCTTTATTTATCATACTGAATGCAAGTATAGAAAATGGAAAGGTAAATTATGTGTGGTCATTTTTGTTTTTAATTTTCTAGACTACCTTACTGCTGTTCCCACTGGTGATTTAGGCCAGAGTCCTCCTTACACAACCACACCTACTCATATCCCATGCCCCTCGAAGGTTCCCTGAGCATAGTGACAGTTCCATAAAGAACATTCCACACTCCTGGACACTCTTTTCCTCTGACCTCATCCCACCTGCTCCCCAGGGATCCCAGGAGAGCACTGGCCCTTATGAGAAGTCTCAACCTTCATTCTGGGATCAAGAGTGGGTGGTTCCATTCCCAGTTTCTGCCTCTGGAAGACAAAGACGGTGGTCTTTAGAGCCCTTCCATCCCGAACAGTCTCTGACCCAGAGGTTGCTCATTTCCTGTGATGGGCCCTTCTCCTCATTTTATGAAAAAAATCCGAGAACCAAACAGAAACGAGGACCAAATGATGAATAATTACCTGAATCGGTCAACCCTCTGTATCCTCTGGTTCTACATCTGTGGATTCAACCAAGATTGAAACTATTTGGAAAAAATTGTACCTGAACATGTAGACATTTTTTCTTATCATTGTTCCCTAAACATTACACTATTGCACTGCATTAACACTATTTACACAGCATTGACATTGTATTAGGTATTGTACGTAATCTAGAGAGGTTTCGAGTATCCTGGAGAGTGCG
Organism: Sciurus carolinensis; assembly: GCF_902686445.1. Classification (NCBI taxonomy): domain Eukaryota; kingdom Metazoa; phylum Chordata; class Mammalia; order Rodentia; family Sciuridae; genus Sciurus; species Sciurus carolinensis. Next base: position 9,823,847 of record NC_062219.1, on the reverse strand, counting down.
CACAGGTTATATGCAAATACTATGCCTTGTTATGCAAGGGACTTGAGCCTCCAAGAATTTTGGTGTCCAAGGTGGCCCTGGGACCAATTCTCTGAGGAAACTGAGGGACAACCGTATTTATTATCAATCATCGCACCTCATACCACCCCCCATTCTATCCCCTGAATGCATTTGGCATCTTTCATGGAAAGGGTTTGAGAATTTTGGTGAAATGAATCAAAGTTATTCAGGGTCAAGAAGGAGATTAACTTGATTAATTTGCAAAGACAATTAACATCTTAAAAACCCAAACCACAAAGATGTCCATAGCCCTTGCTCCTGTGACTTTCAAAGAAGCAGCAATTATGCTCCCAGGGTCTCCCTCCCCTGTGGGGCAGAAGAGATGGTCTGGAGGGTAACTTGCCTGGTGAAGTTAGGCCTTTGCATTTCCCATTAGCTGATACGTATCTGTTGAGTGGTCCCTCAGCGTGGCTGAGTAGACCTCGATATTTCTAAATGCTTCCAGTAAGTTAGCAATTGATTGCATACCAGCTAGAAAAGGGAAGATAAATATTTTACCATGCTATTAAGGCTTGGACCATTATTAGACACACACACACACACATACTCGTGCTGTTGTTTAAAAATTCAACTGCTCTCGTTCTCCCAGGAATGCTCTAGGGACAACAGAGCTTCCAGGCACTCGAGGGCTGAATTTAGCATAAACACCCTGGCCTCTAGACTGGATGGAGATGAGAATGGCAGACAGCCTGCACCTGAGAGGGCACGATGACCTGTCACTCTGCCTGGGGTAGACAAGCCCAGACTTTGTGCTGCTCCCTCTTAAAAAATGCTCATCCCAGACTTCACATGTGACTGTTCAGCTTATTAGATGATATATGTCCCATCCCGGAGCCAGCAAAATGCAGAGAGCTGTCCTGGTCCACAGTGGCACAGGGAAGGGTCTTCAGAGCCCCCTCCCCATGTCTTCTCCAGGGTTGTTGGCTGGGCTTCAGAACCAGGGCAAACTCCTTTCTGTGAACCACAGAGACCTGGGTGGGTTGGCTCTTAGCTCTTCATGCCTGAGGTCCACACCTCCTTGTTGGATCCAAGAGCAAGAAAAAAGAATTTGCCAAAATTGGCAGTAGGTGTCGGGCATAGTGCTTGTGATGGCACCTCCAGAGAAATGCCGGAATGGAGCCCACAGAGGCTTTTGAAGGGCACAGCCTAGCGGTTGCTCCCGAGGGTCTCAGACCTCCTACCCGCTGCCCCAGCACATCCACCTGTGCAGAGATGAGCTCACGTCCCATCCTCTTCAAGCCGGGAGCCAACTGCTCTCAGCCTTGGCTCCGGGGTTTGGAGTTTGTTGGGAGGTGGCAGGAGAATGGGGCTGTTACTGGGATCTCTCTAAAGGGAGTGTCTTCTGCCCACAGAGCACATTGCTTAGCCCACTCAGTGCTTGGCCAGATAAGAAAAGAATGAGGAGGAGTGAATGGTAAATGTATTTTCTAATTAATGCCTTATAACTGACCTGAAGCTGAGCCTAATCAAATCAATGTTTACATATTTTATTAAATGAGATGAGTTGTGAAAATCTAGCATGCTCTTTTCCAGAAGAGAGTTTCAAATGAGTTGCTGTTCCTCCTGGGCCCCTGACCTCTCTCATGGCACTGTATGTTCTTTCCCATATTACTGCATTAAAAAATTGCCTCCCAGTTGTTTTCTTAAAATCTCTCTCTCTCTCTCTCTCTCTCTCTCTCTCTCTCTCTCTCTCTCTCTCTCTCTCTCTCTCTTTCTCTCTCTCTCTCTCTCTCTCCCCAAGCTATCATAGAAATATTAAATGAGCGAAGTGTCATTTTCTTTCAAATAAATGTCAGACACTGATAGTTTTGTACATCAGTAAACCCTCTGTCAATTGCCCATTGTACATGATCCCAATAATATAGCAAGATGGATTTTCAAATATAACTGGTTAGTCCATTCATCCAGCCATTAAAAATAATTGGGAGATGGAAGATTAGATTGTCTCTGAAGCATCTGTGTTTGCAGCTGCCACAAAACTAGATAAATGGCTTCAACTGGAATTATCTTTCAATCTCATAAGCTCCAGGAATTACACCCAGAATGGATAGGAAGACAGATGAACATCTTGTGCTACTGCAAGATATTTTTTTTCCATCAATTGTTGAATTTTAAAAGGAAACTCAGTTTTATAATAATGAAGATATGAAAGGACAATTCTCTCTTAACTGACCCAAATATCTTAAGATTTGTAGTTAAACCAAGAGATCACATGGACTAGGAAAGGAAGCATGTTTTGGTTCCATAAGAATGGAAATGGTTTCAGCCTACAGCAAGAAAAAAAAAAAAAAAAAAGTTGAAGCCTTGCTAACCTTTGACCAGAGCATTCTGGATTGGTATTTTGTTAGAATCAAACATTTTGGCATGAGAGAGAGAGAGAGAGAGAGAAAGGAACAATCGAAGGAAAACATCTTGAATTCTAAATGGATTCAAAACCTGAATCTGAACAATGATGAACACATAAAATAAAACATCTCATGTTTTCAGACAGATGTGTTAAGTGCCTTTCGTATTTTAATCAATGTTTGCAGAACTGATCCTAACTCTGGAATGAATTAGGAAAGCATTTTCCTCCTTCAATAAAAACTGCAAAAGACATGCAATGTAAACCTCAGTCTGTTAGAGAGACACCATCTAAGTCAAGAAGGAGCAGGGAGGAGCGGGATTGCCTTGCCCTGAAGGAAGGTGGACTCTGAGGACCCCCAACCGAGAAGTGTGGGTGTTCTAATCACTCATATTCAGACTGATTTCCTACAGATTTTTCAATTCATAAGCAACTTTAGAGTAATGTAAAAAGTCAAACCCCTAACCCATTTGCTCTGTGTTCTATCTTCCAACACACACACACGCACATACCCCAACTCCCCACAAAATGAGGTAGACATTGTATTTGGCTACTGGTAACAAATCCCCAAATAATAGCGGCTTAGACAAACAGCTGTCTTTTCTGTCATGCAAGGTAAGTGCAGAGGTAGTCAATCCTGGGTCAGTGTGATGGCTCTACAATGTCACCCATCGATCACAAAATAGCTGCTGCAGCTCCAAACATCATCTAGGAAGGAAACAAGAGAATGAGGGAAGAACAAATGAGACTACTCCCTTTAAGAAACATTCCCAGAAACCCCATCTTGTGATTTCTCCACGGTAGATGTTGATTCACATGACCACCCTGGCCAAACCACATCCTGAGAAATATGGTGTTTTAACTGGACACATTGCTGCCCCAGATGTCAGTGAGGAGGAAGAGGGAAATGAGTGTTCACTAAATAAAACAATAGATGACCTCACCTCCTTTAGTGAAAAAATGAGATGCTCTAGCCTGATGTCACCCACTCTCCCTTTTCAAAAACTGCTATCTTGGGCTGGGGACATAGCTCAGTTGGTAGAGTGCTTGCCTCGCAAGCATAAGACCCTGGGTTCAATCCCCAGCACCACCAAAAAAGAAAAAAAAAAAAAAACTGCTATCTTCACCCACCAATTTTTCTCGCCCTTTATAGAGCATTCTTGAGTTCTTGGGACATGAATTGAGAAGGAGTTGGGTGCTGGAGTCATGAGGAACGAGAGCCAGGGTCCTGGGGTTGTGGATGGAACAGGGGCTTGAGGAGACAGGGTCAAGCCTACTTTAGCAAGTAGGAATTCACTGCGATCCTGGTGAATCAGGAGACTGAGGCAGGAGGATCCCAAGTTCAAGGCCAGCCTCAGAAACTTGGCAAGACCCTATCTCCAAGTAAATATAGAAAGGGCTGGGTATGTAGCTCAGTGGTCGAGTGCCTCTGGGTTCCATCCCCAGTACTAGGGGAAAAAAAGCAAGACTACTCTGGGGCAGCCATGTTATTACCAGCCCAACGTTCAGCTTAGATGTCCCCTTGTCATCCCAAACCCCAAATGTCCTCATTGTAGTTGATGCTTTCTGAGTAGAGTCCTGGGCTGAGACCACAAAGTGGTCTCAACTCTTCCTCCTTCTGCACATCTAATCAGGCACCAGGTGCTCTCCATCTTCCTTTACATTACCCATCACGTCTGTTCTCCCTTGCCTTTTATTCTCGCTTTCGCCATCTTACCCAGGGTGCTGGATGGCTGCGGAGAGCTTTCTTCCTCTTGATCTTCCCTCCTCTCAATCTTCCCATGCCCGTCCATCCTGGATGATTGGACAATAATCTCCCCCAACCATTGCTTGGCCCATGTCAGATCCCAGAAGTAGGACTGGCAGGGGGTTTTGTTGTCATAGATGTCCCACATGGGTAAGAGAAAGGATTCCCATTGGAGGTATGGGCTGGCTGCGAAATAAAAGCTAAGAAATATATATATCAGAAATAAAGACAAGAAGGCAAGAATATTTTTTTGAAGTGGGGCATGACCAATTGAGCCATCCAGAAGGACCCTGCTCTAACAAAGGAGCCCACACTTGCTTTATTTATATTGGTACAGATCAAAGGGGACTGGTAGGAGCTTCTTCAAGAAAAACAGGAATTGAGGTATTGGGGTGGAGGTAAGCAGGCCATCTGGCTCTAGCAGGTCATTCCCATCCCCCAGGTGCCTGTACTCGAACCTGAGTGGTGAGCTAATGCAGGACTCGTGTTCTCGAACAGTCAATAGTGTTCTCGAACAGTCAATATCCGACTCTGAGTTCCTGAGGCCAGATATTCCTGGGTAATGGCTGGAACTTCGCCTGGTTCTCACACAAGTCATGGATGGCTCCCAGCATTTTGCTTTCCCATTTGCTGCTGGGACCAGCATCTCATGCCTGCGTAATTTGGCCCATTGGTGTCTCCAGCCTTCTTTTCCTCTCTCCCTGGGCTTCCCCCTCTGCTGATCCAGCCCACTCTTCTGGTCTGGCACACCGTGTGCTTCCATCCTCCTCCTGCCTCTACCCCTCTTATCTAAGTCCTTCCTGTCCTGCAAGAACCAACACCGCCATAAGATCTTCTCCACAGCCTGCGGCACACCCTTTCCTCTGAATTCCTAAATACTCAGTCCCCACACTGTCTCCTGTAGAAATGAGGGTCAAGACACCAAGATCTGGAAGCAACACTTTATTAGTGGCACCATGGCCCAGAGGGATAATTCCCAAAGTCTGAGCCCTGAGCACAGCGGAGCTCACACTTTTACACATAAGCAAGTATGGGGTACATCAAGGCAAGGGAGTTGGTGCATTTCTCTTGGAGGGTGGGTTCTACATTCCTGATATGGGTACAAGCTTGTCAACAGCCTAAGGACTCTTAGCTCATACAGCTCAGGGTCTTTTACTGCACTGGAACTAAAGGGGGTTTGTTCTACCCATTGCTTTGTTTCCTGCTTCTGCTACTCTTCTGCTATGTGGTTATGCGTAAGGCACCTGTGAGCCACTGCAATTCTCTATGGTTAAACGTCAGTAAGCACAGCTTCTGTGTGTCAGTGTGCAAAACCACAGCCTGTCAGCTCTTAAACTCCTGCAGTTCCCATTTTGCTCTACCACACTCCCAGGAAAGTCTGGGAGCCTCTTGAGAGCCCTGAGTTTCATTCCTTGCTGTGACAGTGTGGGATTCTGGGGCAGGGGCGGGTAACTGTACCTGCCAGAGACCCTCTAAGAAACTGAGGATGGGGGCAGAGGTGACTGGTGATTAGGTGTCTTTGTTATTACAACACTTCAAAATTGAGGGACCTCATCCTGAGTCCTAAGGGGCTCAGAGAAAAACCACCTTCCCTCCTGTCCCTTATCTCAGCTCTGAATAAGGAGCAAATACTACTCAGAGCTAATGAAAGGGACTAACTCAGCCCTCCAAGCTCTGCTGAGGTCACCCTTTCCTTCCTGAGGCAAGACAAGTATCCTGACTTGTGACAAAATTGGGGCCTTAAGTCAGTTATTTCATATAATTCCAACAGAAAAAACAGAAATGACAGAACTTCAAGAAATGTAATCTGTGATCCGTAGTAGGAATATTTGGATGATTTGAGAATTGCATAAATTTTTTTCTAAATAAAAATTTATTAGCCAGTTCCAACAACAAACACTTGCTGAGCCCACAACACAGGAACAGCCGTGAATAACCATGTGCACCACTTTTTATACCATAGACTGGCATACATATTCTACATATTAGTACAGACCACATAAGTCACTTAAATTATGTATCATTTTTACCAACAAATTATATTCCACAAATAGTAAAGTTTGGAATATTTTCCCATGGAAATGAAAATCATAAATGGTGTCGAGACCCTGGGCCAATCCACAGATAGTCCACAGTGGACCTGAAGTAATATTGAGAGGCCTACAACTCTGAGCATTGCTGAGCTCCTAAACTGCTTTCGGTTCTGGGTCCGGAGTCTGGTTCTAAGACCCTCTGACTTCAGCCCCCAACTTCCTGAGAATGAAAGAAATTCCCAGAGACTGGTCTTTCTCCCTCTCTGCCAAACAAAGTAAATCTACCTTTCTTTGAGAGAGCTCATTCAATCTCTTGAAAATCTCTACTAGAAAAAAAAAAAAACCTGAAAAAAAAACTTTAAATATCTCTAATTCTTATTGTTTGTTTGTTTGTTTGTTTTGGTACTGAGGACTGAACCCACCGACTCACATCCCCAGCCCTTTTTGTTTTTCATTTTGAGACAGGGTCTCGCTAAGTTGCTTAAGGCCTCATTTACTGGCTTTGAACTTCAAGTACTCCTTCCTCAGCCTCCCCAGCTGCTGGGATCATAGCCTGTGCCACAGCCCCTGGCAGTTTTTTCTAATTCTTGAGATTTTAAAATAGGTAAAACCTCCTTTCCAGTGTACTTAAAGCTCGTTCTTGAAAAATGAACTTTTCCTTTTTCCTGAGAGCCTCCAGGAAGTCCAGCTGACACAATTTCCTGGCAGAAATTCTAGATAACTCAGCAGCTAGATTTAATTGGGCCAAACATGAACGTCTCCCTGGGGACCGAAGATTGATTTATCTATTTATTGTTAATATCTTGAACCAAGACATGCGCTGGGCGTGGAGCACAGCTGCCTGACGTTGAGCGTCACGTTGAAGGAGTATCGATCACTTCGCGAAGCCTTCAGCATGGTTTCCTGGACCCCATGAACATCTTTGGAAAGGAAGATGCAGCGCAGAGGGTTTTTAGGTCCTGTTTTGAGATATGTGGTCAGCAAACATTTCTGCCCGTGGCATCTGTGTTTTCTGGTTGCGATCTAGTCTGAGGATTAAAATTTAATTAATTTGTTAGGTCGGCCTGGCAGCTGCTCTAGAAAACAGATGGCTTCAGAGGCCACCAAAGATTGTTCCAGCCCCATTCTCATGGAAATGCCAGACAGGACATTTAAATAACAACCACAGATCAGCTGTGTGGAGATGACCAAGACCCTGCCAACGAGGCTGTTCCCTGAGTAGAAACATAATGCACCTTGTCTTGTGAGCTGTCCTCATTAGATTTAGGTCAAAATTAACTTCCTGCAATAAAACTCCACCCAGAACATGTTGGAAATTCACTGAAACGTGAAGGGTCCCACAAAGAACCCCGCAACCACTGCTACACTGGTTTAGGTCCCCTTCTTCCCAGGGACACCCCTTCCCTCTCATACTGCACAGGATTTCCACTAGGGACTTTGTGAAAGGAACCTGGCCATCTCTGGGCGTGTCAGCTTCCTGTGGTGTGGCACTTCCTCATGACTGACAGAGTTCTACATGTTGTCAAGAACCAAAGTCCAGCTTCCAGCAGATGTGGCTGCTCCATTTTTAATTTTTTTTTTTTTCTGGCACTGGGAATTGAACCCAGGGCCTTGCACATGTTAGACAAATGATAAATTCCATATTAGCAAAAAGAAGGGGCCAGCATTTGTTTCTGCCAAACGCCTTATTGTCCCCAGAGGTGGCATCTGGGTCTGAGAAGCACTCCCGGCCATTCTTCAGGATCCTGAAGGAGACCGAGTTGCTTGGAGCAGCGTAGGGGCCATGCTTGTTCTAGGGGAGAAATGGGTCTTTTTCATCTTTCCTTTCATTTCCTTTTCTGAAGGGCAGAGTGCTCTCCCTTTTGTGTAACTCATGGTAACCAGAGAACCACATTCAGTACTCAGTCACTTACATAAATGCCAATGAGTGTACAAATGACCAGGGGACAGCAGGAAGGATTTACTATCAACTGGATTCTGAACTGTTTTGCAGCAGTGAGTGAGGGTGACAGTGCTCTTAAGGAGGTGAGTGGCCCACAAAACCGGGACTGGGCCCCAGCTGACCCCAAGGTGAGCACACTGCGTAGACCCCAGCCAAGAGTTCAGCGTTGGTAGTTCCCGTTGACGCACACGCCTGCAACGTTGCAGCACAGACACATGCGGATGCAGCAAAGTCCTCACATGAAAATTTGGTTTCAATTTTTTTGAGAAATAAAAATGAAAAGCTCCCTGCTTAGCTCTCATGAGAAAGAGCACACTTGATCATGCGCAAATCAGAAATCTATAGAACTCAAGGGCAGCCTGCGGCTGGGGTCTCATTTGTGGTTCTTGGCTCACCGTGGCCTAGGTTCAGACAGAGTCCTACCAGTGGCAGGAATCACCTTAAAGACCACCTCCAGTGTCTCCCACACCAGGCCAACTGCCTGGTCCCTGGTGCCTTGACATCAGCTGAGTGGAGTCAGAGTCACATTCTTTTCAGATGGAATGAATGAGAACACAGAGATTGAAATAGGAAATGTCAGATTGATTTCCCTGTAACAAGGGTAAGCAACTCACTGGGTCTGATATAAGCATATTTCCTTGGCTGGACAGGGTATACACCTACAATCACAGTTACTAGAGAGTCTGAGGCAGGAAGATTATAATCTCAAGGCCTGCGGGGTTGAGCAAGACTTTGTCTCAAAATAAAAATTGAAAAAGGGCTGGGTACATAGCTCAGTGATACAGCACTTGCCTAACATGTGCAAGGTCCTGGGTTCAATTCCCATATCATACACACACACACACACACACACAATTTACTATTTATGTATATATGTATATAATTTTTTTCCTTACAATTCTGTAAAAGAAAGCTTGAAAACATTCTGATCCAGTTTGTCCATTCCTGCCTCATCTTATAAAAGCAAACCCTGGAAATCAGCATATCAGTCAGTTTTCTATCACTGTGACAAAATACCTGAGGTAAACAATTTATAAGGTAGAAAGGTTTATTTTAACTCATGGTTTCCAAGTCTTCAGTGCATGGTTAGCAGGCCCCATGGCTTTTGGGCCTGTGGTGAAGCAGAACATCATGGTGGGCAGGGTGAGATGGAGCAAAGCTGCAACCCTCTCAGTAGCCTGGAAACAAAGAGAGAGAGGAGGCGGCCAGGCTCCCAAAACTCCCTTTAAGGGCAAACCCCCAATGACTTAGCTTCCTTCCTTAGATCCTACAGCCTAAAAGTTCCACATCTCCCAGCAATGCCACAGCTGGTGACTAAGAAAGTCTTCAACACATGGTCTTTGCAGGACAGTCAAGATCTAAACCATGGCAACCAGAAATCTGAAATGTCACATCCAAGGTCACATAACTGGTCAGGACAGAGTTGACTCAGCAGAGGTCAGTGCTTCTCAACCATCAATGATAAACAGTTTTGCTTTTTATAAAATGTCCCATCTATTACACATGAATATTTTTATAAAACATGACTAAAAGGAATAACTAGAAAAAATGAAATTTAAAATAAGCACGCAAAAGCCCCAACGTTTCATTGTTGGATTCAATAGGCATAAAACACTCTACCAGATTGCTATAGGAGTTTCTAAACAGGAATGTTGGTTTCTGTATTTATCTCCTCATGGGTCAGAAACAAAGAGTTCATCACTGACACTGGTGTGCATACCACACTTTGAGCAGCCCTGTGTCCAGGGAAAGATTGGCCCTGCCCGAAGTCAGATCTGGCCTCTGCCCTGGGATGCTGGAAGGTAGTGCTGAAGCCTTGGAGTGTTCTGCCTGGTAAGAATACCTTGGCTTACTTGGGGGCGTGGGCCAGATATTCCAGGCTAGCAGTGTGGTTTATGGTCATACACAGCCATCCATAGCGTCAGCTCAGTCTCTGGAGGGACTAGGGACTAAGGTCAGCAGATGCTCACCATACTGCATGATTGACATCCAGAGAAAGCTCTGGGCTTGAGGCCTGGGTCAGCTTCCCTGGTCAGCTGCACTTCCTGTGCGCTGCCATTATCATGGCTGGGAGAGAACAGGAAGTTCTGTGCTGGTGGCTCCAGACCCCGCCCTACAGGCTTCCTGACTGTTGACTTTAATTTGGATTTTTTCACTGTAGTAAAACCGTTCCAATGACTTTTCTAAGTTCTGTGAGGCTTTCTAGCAAACATTCAAACCTGAGGGTGGTCTTGGGGATCACTGACCTTACAGTGGGTGTCAGAATCGAGGGTGGCCTTGGAAACTCTCAAACTTTGCCCACAGCACAGGCAGCAACCCAAGCTGTGTTTGGAGGGGCCCCGTGATGTCTCCCCAATCCCACCAACTTCACCCCTCCAAACCCAGAACCCCTCAAATAGTGCAGTGTGACCACTGAAGGCCTCTCCTGTGCAGTGATGTGTTACCTGAGGGCCAGAGGAGGCACAAGGCAGTATGGTTTCAGCAAACTTTTTGAAAATACAATATTTAACTGGCAAAGAGCAAAAAGAAGAGAGAAAGTAGGTTTTAATAGGAAAATGGAGAGGAACTGGCAGGATGTCTATGTAAACATAAGGCTAATCCTTTTAAGAGCCATTTTAGACCCAGACTAATTAGCTTTAAAAAAAAAAGAAAAGAAAAGAAAATATCTTGAACATTCTCTGACTTGCTCTTACTGGTGTCAAGTTTAACCTACTTAGAAATATAAAAGAATAGGAGGAACAAAGGGATTGTTTGGGGGGAGGAATTCCTTCCTAATTTTCTGGAGAAAGTTATCAAACATTTAAAGAAACTCTTATTGTTAGACCTGGGTGTGATGGCACAAGCCACCCAGCTATTCAGGAGGCTGAGGTAGCAGGATCACAAGTTCCTCAAAATAAAAAAATAAAAAGGGACTGGGGATATGGCTCAGTGGTTAAGTACCCCTGGGTTCAATACCCAATACTGTACCAAAAAAGAAAAAAAAAAAGAAAGAAAGAAAAGAAAAGAAATTCATGGAGGTTAAAAAATGTCAAGAGGTGTCCCAGCCTGTGGCATGTTAACATGTCACCAAAAGGAGGAAGCAGAGGGACCCAAACTCAGGAGACCCCAAGGGTCAGGAGGAAGGAAGTCCTACAGGCTGCTGGGGCCACACAGCCTTGCTCTTCCTGCCCTTTTTAAGAACAGCGCCTGTCTTCTTCCCATTGTTTCAAAACCTGGTGGCTGGGCTGGCTATGAACGAAGCCACACCCAGAGGCTGGAGACTCAGAATCTTGCTGCCCGGGCACCCACCAAAAGACCTGTGTGGGCATCCCTGCCAATACAGAACTTTTTCCAACACTGAAGTTCTTCAGAAACTGGACACCACTGGTGTGAAGGTCAAAAGTCAACAACAAGGAATGGGGACATACTGAAGGTCTGAGTGACTGAGGCCGGACTGCTGGGGTGCTCTCAGAACTCCCTGTGATGGCAGGAAGTGCCTGGGCCGACCTCTGCACCATCCCTGCTCCTCCTGACCCCTGCAACAGGCATCGTGGGAGGTGCCCAGCCGTCCTTCAAAGCAGTCCTCCAGACTTTGGGACCCCAGAACCTCCTCGGGGGCTGCAGAGAGCACACACAGATTCTTAGACCTGGGATGGGACCCCTGTCTGCTTTTCTAAGGAGCCTCCCTGCGAGGTTGGGGCCACATTTGGAGAAACCCTGCTCTAAAGAATGTGGAAGGGGAGAGAGATGCCAGGAAACCAGGGTGATAAGGTGTCCAAGGCAAGAGCAGGTGCACAGGGGATGAAACCCAGAGCCACAACATCAGTGCTTTGTCCCAGACCCTGCCACCAGGAGTCCCCTTCCTCCTAAATGGAAGGGAACGACAGGGTAGGCCACATGCAAGCCAGGTGCCAAGAATCCTCTAGGTTCTGGTTGCACCCAGCCCAGTCCCTGACTCCTCACTTCCTCAAGGAGTTGAGTAGCCTCAAACTCTAACCCCTTGAGTTAGCAGCTGGTTGGTGCAATGGGTGGTTCTCACCCAGCGGCTCAGCCCATCACCGAGTCTTGGGTGAGCAGTGTTCATACCTGTGACTGCTGTATTCATGGCCCTGGTCCCAGGAAGAGTGTGCAGTTCGGACAAGATGACCTACAGCATGGTGAACAGGCCTTTCCTCTCCTTTGTCTCACTGACAAAGTCTCTGGCCCCTCTGAGGGTTCTGGCACAACTCAGGAACACCCGTCAGTTCCCATCCCAGAGACAAAGGTTTAGGATGGACCGGTGCAGAGTGCAGGTACAGAGGCCTGGAAGATTCCAGCTGGCTGGTTTCTTTTCCCCACAGGAAGAAGGGGTGAGAAATTTATTAGGACATAGGGAGGGGTGTTTCCCAGGTGGAAAGTGACCAGAGGGGACCTGCCCTCTTTGGGTTTGTGTGGAATCTGTGAGCCTAGGGACAGGGCCCAGCTTCCTTGGTCAAGTCCAAGGAGAAAGCAGGTCTCCCAGGGCTAGGAGCTGCTGGCGGAAAACAAAGCAGAGAGACAGAGCCAGCCAGATGCCCGCCACGTCCCCGGACAAGCACCTGTGTGCAAATGAGAAAGAGGGTCCCCATTGCTTCCTTCTATGGGGAAATGTCATCGTAGACGGACTTATGTAAGAAGATGGCGCTTTGCAGTCACACGTGCAAAATATTCTGAGCAAACGCACCAATCGATAGTGTTTTCCATGTGAGCAGCACTCTGGGGGCCATAGGAAGCACGACTTTACAGAGGCCACTGAGCGGGGACATGACCCAGGACCCACGGTGCCTTCCCAGAGGACTCCATGACAAACACACACACATTTCAGGGAAAACCCCAGAGAGGGAAATGCTAACCTGACTGAGTCTACCCAGGAGCGCCTGGACTAATCCTTTCCTCAGAGTTCGGGAGCTCAGAGTCGGAAAAAAGTAATTACCAAAAAAACTCTTTTGTACCCAGGCTTATGACTGTGACATAAAAGGGGCTTGGTCCCTGGCCACGCGGAGCTCCCACCTCAGTAGGACTCAGGGATGCACCTGGATCCTGCCCAGGGCAGCTGCACGGGCCACCCCTCCCCTTGTCCTCACTCGTGGCCCCAGGCGCTCCCTGGGCTGGCCGTGTCCCCTCTGGGAGTTCCTCACCTCTAGCCCTTACCTGGTTTTGTTTACTAATTGATTTATTTATTCTTCCTAGCAATTTTTGTTTCCCGACAGCATATTACATATGATGGTAAAGCTGCTTACAGTCTGTCCCACACCATAGAATAAAAATTCCACTTAAAAGAAGTGACTTCAACTTGGATATGACAGTGACAGCGCATTTCCGGTGTCCAGAGCAAACCTGGCACAGAGTAGGTCCTCAGCGATTTCAGAATGGATGAAAGATCATTTGAGGAAACCACCCTGCAGGAAGTCACCTGAATGCCCAGCCTGCCCACCAGCTCCGCCTCAGCAAGCCCACCAGTGCGCAAGCTCCCTGCTGAGCTCTTCCTGGCGCCAGAGACCCCTGAATCCTGTGTCTGGGGGAAAGCTTGCCTGCTTAATTTTATGGACTTTGAATTTTCATAATCACTAAGACTTAATGGTGAGCAAAAGCTGCCAGTTTGGGTTCAAAGAAAGAAAGAGAAAAACAAGAAACCAGTGGGGGAGTAAGAAGAAATGTGGGAAGAGGCAGCAATGGTCACCACTTCCCAGCGAGTGAAATTCGGTGCAGACGCCTCCTGAGGATGCTGAGTGGACTCCGCAGTCTCCACGGGATCTTTACTCACCGGCATCCACCAGGGACTCAGGGTGGTGCCAGTACTTGTGGACTCTCCAAGCCCTTGTGTCCCCCGAGTCCTGCCCTGCCCCATGATTTCCATGACCTGTCATGGCCCTTTCGTGACTCCTTGGTCCTCCCTGGCTGAGTCAAGGAGAGGGGAAGGAAGAGCCTCCTGTTGGCCTTTTAAAATGAGTGTGTCAGCAGCTCTGGTCCCAGCTCTGAAGGAGAGGGACGTGCCCTCTGAAGGGAGATTCTGGATAATCCACGCCTGGGCCGGAAACTTGCCCAGGCAGACGTGTGCTGTCCGCAGGGCAGAGCCTCCGAGGCAGGAGTGCCCACACCCACAGCCCACCGGCCAGTGCCCACCTTGCTGTCCCTCCCTCCTGTGCCTCCTCCCACCCTGGTAAGTGGTTCCCTCTTTTCCTGGCTGACTCCTGATCCACTTCCTTGAACCCTAGACTCACTGGCTGTCTTCCCGTATCCGACTGTTCCAGAACCTCTGGTCCCCTCCACACCCACCCCCTGGGGCTCCCAGGCCTTTGCTGTTAGGACAGCACCTCAGCTCCCCCAGAGGCTCATGGGCCATCTCAAGGCAGCCTTGCCAAGCCCCCCTTCTTCCTGGGGTAGCCCCCTTGGAGAGCTCCCCCTTCCCAGCATTCCCCTGCCTCACTCCCCGGGCACAGCCTCCCCACTTGAGGGCCAAGAGAGCAACTTTATCTGAGAAATCTCCAGTGCCTGGCATGGAACAGTCACTCAAAAGCATTTGATTAGTAAATCAAGGAGGAAGGTAGGAGTTGTTCTATTCCATTTTTTTATTCAAGATGATGGACTGTTAGCATTCACAGTCGGCATTTGAAATAACGTCCAAGATATAATTATGAAGAAACACTGAACATTAAACACCTACTAGCATGGCTGCAATCCAAAACGCCAACACCACCAAATTCAGGTGAGGGTATCCCACGACCGGATCCCTCATGTCGCTGGTGGGAATGCAGAGGGTACAGCTGTTTTGGAGGACAGCTTGACCATCTGCTATCAAGCTAAACATCATTTTACCTATGGTCTGTCAATCACCCTCCTTGGTATTTACCCACATAAGCTGAGAGCTTATGTCCACACAAAATGTGCACCCAGATGTTTAGCAGCTCTATTTATAATTGCCCAGATTGGACGCAGCCAAGATGTCCTTCAGTAGCTGATGGATAATGGCACCGCAGTACATGGCTCAGTGCTCAAAAGAAGCACGGTAGCAAGCCATGAAAAGACGTGGAGACTGCTAAGTGAAAGAAGCCAAAATTTTTTTTTTTAGAAATAAATAAAATAAATTGTGGAAAAAACTACAAAAAACAAATCTGGGAAGGCTGCAACTATGTGACATTCTGGAAAAGGCAAACTGGTCGATGGTTGCCTGGGTTTTGAGGGAGGAGGAAAGACTAGATGGAGCACGGGATTTAGAGGGCAGTGAAATTACTCTGGAGGATACCACAGTGGACGCACATCATCACACGTCTATCCAAACCCACAGAACGCACAGGAGTGGGCACTGATGTGATCCACATGAAGTGGAAAAGAACCAAAGGGACGCCATTTTGCTCTGACCTGACTGCATTGTATGCTGCTTGTCATGCTTTCCTTTCAGCCTCCTGAAGCTGTATCTGTATCTCTGTTCCCGCATCCCTGACTACGGCCCTGATGTGTAACAATGACTCTGAGATGTGTAATCAAAACTATTCTCTCATGCAATCAAAATATCCGTCTCAACAAGGTCTTTTCTGACCTACATATGCCTCAATTGTCCCTGTGGGTTTTGTAGATTTTACCTTTATAAACTCTGTACTTCCAAAATTCAGGGCTAGGAGTTCTTCGAGGCGTTAGCCTGCCCCCAGCCTTTGCCCCTTTCAGTTTGGCTCAATATGCATGGTGGTTTGTGATTCTCACACACTCCATGACTTTGGGTGATCACACTGTGTCAGCGTAGGCTCAGCAACGGTGGCAGAAGTGCTGCTTGGTGAGGGAGGCTCTGCCTGTGTTGGGGTGGCGGGGTATTTGGGCACCCTCTGCTCTCTGCTCAATCTCACTGTGCACTAAAATGGCTCTGAAAATGTCCCGGGCCGCGGGACATCAACGGGAGACGGCGAACCTAAGAGAGAAGGAATGAAAGGGACAAGAGACACAGGGAGTGACAGCAAGACAGGAATTCTGATCAAGCTGCAAATTTTTATTGTTCTCACGGGTATTTATGCTGAGGGAATGAGGGGTATGACGAGGTGCAGGCTGGTTGGCTGTGTTCTTCTATTGGGCTCCTGATAGGGTGCAAGTTCGCGCTGGCGGGAAGGTGTAGTTCACACCGGCAGGAAGGTTAAGTCCCGGAAGAGAAGCTGGGACGGCACCATAGGCGCCATATTGTAGGAACTATCAGCCAGGAGTCAGGGAGGGGCGCTGCTGCTTATTGTAAAGGTCAGAATGTTCTCAGAATGAAAACTTCTTGGTCCCTGACATAAAAAAAACTCTTTTAATAAGGAAGGAAGGAAAGAAAGGAGGGAGGGAGGGAGGAAAAAAGACACATCTTCAAGAAGACAATGATGTAACATTAATGATGAGAGTGCACGCTCACACACACACACAGAATGGATCATGAAACCAACAAAGGACTCCTGTGCAAAGTCACAGCAAGTGTGAAGGTGGCACGGTCACCCTCGGCACTAAGGCTGGGCCTGGGGTAGCACCAGCAGGCTCTTTCCCCAGGCTCAGGCCCAGCTTGCTCATGCCCACAGCTGTCTAGACAGGGACAGTGGGATGTGGGCTGAAGTCCCTGCCCACCCCTGGGGAACAGGAACACTGGAAATATAAGCCGGGGCCGCAGGAAAATCCATTCCTGGGTTGGGGCACTTCAGACTCCCTCTCAATAGCTTGGCAGAGTGGAAGCCCTAGTGGGCTTTGCATGCATCCCACAGCCTGGTTTAGAGGAATCTCAGGGGACCTTAAACAGAACATGTGTTTAAAAATGTAGGAACCTTTCTACATTATACCTGAGGCTGATGCCCTTTGTGTGTGAGGCCTCAGAAGATTGGGTGAGAAGACAGGGCCTTCCTGCCTCTTTGTAATGTGTGTCTCCCTAGAATGATTTTCTAGAATCTTTATAGTTATTGAAATACAATGTCTCCACAAATGACTGTGACTTCTTAAATCCCTAACCAGAGTAAGAATTAGTGTGGGCCGGACATGGTGGTGCACACCTGTAATCCTAGCGGTTCAGAAGGCTGAGGCAGAAGGATTATGAGTTCAAAGCCAGCCTCAGCAACTTAGCAAGACCCTAAGCAACTCAGTGAGACCCTGTCTCTAAATAAAATATATAAAAGGACTAGGGATGTGGCTCAGTGGTTAAGTACCCCTGGGTTCAATCCCTGGTCCAAAAAAAAAAAAAAATTAGCATGGGCTGTCCCCCTACCCCCAGGAGTCCCAGCTCTAAGACCTGAGAGTAGATGCCCTGGCACTCTGCCAAATGTGGAGGGACTTTTGTTCTGTGTCCTCAATTTCCAACGTTAAAAGAAGATAAAATGGTTCTGTAAAGTAACAGAAATTTTTTGGTGAAGCAACTAGGCCTTCAAAAGGTGAACCAGGATTCCAGGAAATTCCTCTGGGCTCACCCTGCCCCAAGACAAGGCAACTCTAGGAACCAGAAGAGCCGTACTGAGCGAGCCCCGCGTTCCCCCAATTAGCACAGAAAGTTCCCCAGAAAGGTTAATGTATTAGTCATGACATTTGTTAGGACTCGTTTGGTCACAAGTGATGGAAACCTTGAAGTAAGAAAGTAGCTTGAGTAAGAAAGAAGCAGCTGCCGCTTCACAGGGACCATCCAGCCTCGGACCCTCCGTGCATCTCACAGACCCGGATCCTCCATCTCGCCCCTCTCAGCTCATCTAGATCAACCCTCACTCGGACAGTCTTGGCCCTTAGAGTGACGAATGCTCGCTGATGGCTCGGGTGCACGTCTCCTGGTAGCCACCCCGTGAAGGAGAGTGGAGGAGATCCTCCATCCACCGCTGCCACCATCTCGTGAGATGCCCTGGGTCACATGCCCAGTCCTTGACCAATCTCAGAGGATGCCGGGGTGAGGGGGTCTGCTGCCCCTGGGGAAAGCCCCCCTCCTGCAGGAGGGCAGGGAGTCAGCCCTCCTCAGACCTCATGAACAGAGAGCGGGGCAGGGCTGGCCTGGCCACAGGACAGATAAAGCAACTGTCCGCGGTGCTTCCCTTGTACGCAGCCACGGCAGTGTGACACAGGTGAGCAGGAAAGCCAGGGAACACCACAGCCCAGTCAGCTGGCCAGGCCTAACAAAGACGAGCAGGACTGGCTCTTGTGACCGACAGGAAGAACAGGAGGTCACCAAGACCGTGCCAGACCCCAGGCCTGGGTGGCGGCCTGAGAGCCCCCAGCCCCTCCTTATCAGTTCTTTCAACCTGGCAAGGCCCTGAAGGGTGACCTTCCTTCTCCTTGCCACTGCTGCCCACATCAGCCCAGTGGCCTGGACAAGTGTCCTAGGGATGCTGTCACAGAGCATTACAAATTCAGCTGCTAGGACAGCAGAAGCTTTTCCTCCAAGCTCTGGAGACAGGAATCAACGCACACGCAGGGCGGGGCTCCCTCTGAGACCAGGGAGGGGCTGTCCTTGCCTCACCCAGCTTCTGGGGGTGGCCGGCCACCCTTGGTGTTCCCTGCGACTGTATCACTCCAGTCTCTGTCCTGTGTCACCCAGTGTATGGCCTCTTCTTCTTATAGGAACACTAGTGAGATTGGATGGGATGCATCCCAATGGCTTCATACCAACTTGGTCACCTCTGCAAAGATGCTCTTTCCACATAAGATCGCCTTCGCGGATCCCGAGACTAGAGGATCCCATGCTTTTCTGGGTACACAACTTTACCGATACCATCACCTCTGCCTAAGCCTCTGGATGGTCCTTTCTTATTCTCTCCAAAAAAGACACTCACAGATCCTGTCACCTCTCTTCACATGCACGGCTCCTCTATCACAAAGTGCTGTCCCCCTCACCCGCTGCGAGTCTTAGCAGGCTGTGACTTGCTGCCACCACCAACGGTGCAGCAGAAGGGTTACAGGTCTGGTTCCAGCCTGGCCAGGACTTGTGCATCTGAACCAGTCCCCAGAACTCTGGGGGACTTATTTTAAGAGTCCCCAGGATTTGTCTCAATGGCTTGTATTATGACACAGAAATGACCATCCTCAGGGAAGAAGCTTAATTCGCGGTTTCCTCAAGGCAGCAGGCCCTGCACAGCACACAGAGCCACATGGGAAACCGCAGGGCGGGGAGCAGGGAGGTCCCCCAGGAGCCTTGATGGTGGCTTCTGCAGAAGGATGGCTGAGGCAGGGTGGGCAGGCTCCGTGTAGGCCAATTTGAGTAATGTCGGCAGGCTCTGGGGCACGGGGGTTGCCCCTAGTTGACCGGTACCTGGCCTTGGGGTGATTTTAGCAGATGGATAGTGGCCCAAAGTGTGAGAGTCCAGTGAAACTCGGGACTGGCAGTGTGGACTCTGGACTGATGGGTTTGTATATGAAAGGGGCACTGGGGTGGCTGGTTATTATCGGGGGGAACTGACTGCCCCTGGGAAGGGCAATCTCTCCTGGACCACCAAGATCCAAGAAGTGGAAACACGGAAAAGATGAGGGTAAGCCGGGGTTCACGAACTCTGTGTGCTGGGGCTTGGGGCGGAGTCCTTGGTCTGTTTGTTCTTAGCTGCGGCTATTTTAGAACCTACTCCTTTCACATCTGTGACATGAAGCGAAACAGGCACCCTGGACAGTCTTGCTGGAGTCATCAAATGTGCCAAATCGGGTTAATCAAGAGGCTGCCCTGCAGTACCCAGCATGCCTTCCACGTAGAAGGCACTGCAGAAGCATGTCATTAGAAGCATCCTAAATTCTGTGTGGCACGTAGTCGGTCACCCAGCAACGTAGGGAGTGGCCTGCTCCCCAGGTGCTGAGTCCATGACAGACTCCCAGTGGCAGCTGTGGGGGGAGGGGCTCACAGGTCTGAGGCCACCAGGAGCAAGTGGTGGTGGGGTGAGGAGCACATTCAGGCTTCCGTAGGCTCTTTCATGCCTTGGTTTTGGTGAATTGGCAGTGTAGCTGAGGAGTATCATGTTTCAACCTCGGTCATTATTAAGAAGTAAGCAGGCCTTGAATGTGACAATGGACATTTATAAACATATTTGGTCATAAAATTTTCAATACCCAAAATGATTGCATCAATGTCTGGCAGGGTGTCTCCCCTTTTCAATCAGCAGGATGCCTTTTCTTTTCTTTCTGTTTTTTTTTTCCTCCCCATAGATCCTGTGGGGTCCATGAGGAGATAATAATTACTCTATATTCCTATTTTCTTATGAATCTATTGAGCTCATCTGGGGGAGAGAATCAGGGTTTCCACAGGGACTTTGTTTAATTCTATCCAAAACAAGGGAACACAATGCATTGGCTGGCCTGGGAGGTGTCATCGCAGGCAAGTGGGTGACTACTGACGGGGGTATGAAGTCCCATGGGCTTACCCTGGACACTGAGGGTCAAGGGGCTTGTGCTGGGGAGATGCTGGACTACAGCCAAAATTACCCAGAGCAAGTGAGCTCTAGTCTAGCAGATGCCACCACCTGCTCCTTCAGAGGGAGCATGGCTTCTTGGAGACAGTAGCAACATCCTCTGTCCCCGCGTCACAGTGAGCTCTTCCAGTGTGGTGCTTCAGTCTGTGGTCCCATCAGTCTTGTGAAGCAGGCTCACAGAAGTGCAGTGAGACCCAAGGTCTGCTGCAGGGGACTTGGTGCCATCGCAGAGCCCGGGCCACAGAGCCGG
Organism: Sciurus carolinensis; assembly: GCF_902686445.1. Classification (NCBI taxonomy): domain Eukaryota; kingdom Metazoa; phylum Chordata; class Mammalia; order Rodentia; family Sciuridae; genus Sciurus; species Sciurus carolinensis. Next base: position 9,803,106 of record NC_062219.1, on the reverse strand, counting down.
TGAGCTCAGAGCCCCATGTTATGGTGGGATTTGGAGTTCGGACTTTTCTCTGAGTGAGATGAGTCTGCTCAAGCTGCCATAACAAAATCCCACAGGCTGGGAGGCCTGAGGAGAAGCATCTTCTCACAGTCATGGAAACTAGAAGTCTAAGATCAAGGCCTCTCCACCTGCCTTGTCAACAGCTGCCCTCTCACTGTGGGAGCAGGGCTCACAAGCACTACTCTCTCTTCTTAAGCGCACACAGTCCTACTGGATTAAGGTTCCATCCCAATAACCTCATTTAACCTTGATTTCTTAAAGGGCTTGTCCCCAAATACAAACATAGTGGGAGAAAAGAGATTCAACCCTGGATGTTAGGGGACATGGAATAATTCAGTCCAATACAAAAACCATTGCTTTTTTTTTTTTTTTTTTTTTTTTTTGGTATTGGAGACTGAACCCAGGGACACTCTACCACTGAGCTACACCTCCTGGCCCTTTTCAGTTTTTATTTTGAGGCAGGGTTTCATTAAGTCGACAAAGCTGGCCTCTAACTTGCAATCCTCTAATTTGCAATCCTTCTGCCTCAGCCTCCTGATTACAAATATAAGCCACTGCAAACAGCTGCTATTGCAATTTCTGTGGATCCACTAGACTGTTAATACCCTGAGGAAGCAGGTAAGGGATCTAAGTGCATCTTCCTCCAGGTGGAGTCAGACTTAACTCCAAACCCCTGGGCTCCTGATCCTCAATATGGAAAAAGGTGACTTTCTATCATCCTTTGAATTTTTCTAGGTAGTCTTCTTTATTCTTCTGGTTTCCAGGAAAAAAAAAAAAATGAGATTGCAAGCAATAAAGAATCTGGACTAATGATGAGAAAGTGGATTTTGGTTCCAGATAGCTCTGAATCAATGGCCACTTCAGTTGGCCATGGCCTGGGACAAGTTACTCAGTCTTTCTAAACCTCACGATTCCCATCTTTAAAATGGAACCACCAGCTTCTACCTCCCAGGGCTGTGGGGGAAACTGCATAGATGAGACAACTTGAATAATGCTCCTGACCCTAAAAAGAATTCCCAAAATGTCAGGCATGTGCTACGTTGTTAGTCGTACCTCTGGTCCCTGATTTAAACACTAAAACCTTCTCCAAGCACAAACCTCCCTTCACTTGGCCAAGTGCTTAGATAAAGTTCAACAGCCTCTCTGAGTCCATCTTAGGCATCCCCTAGGCATCTGCAAACTCATACCTGCCCATCTGGTGAACCTTTTGTTGTCAACATCCAATTAAGTTGGAGCCACAGGGGTCCTCCAGGAAGGGTGTTGCCTGCCCTGACCTGGTCAAACTGGTCTGAAAGCCAGCATGGTCCCCAGGGTAGGAGCCGAAGGTCTTTCGTTTGTTTGTTTTTGCTGTGCTGGGAATTGAACCCAGGGCCTTGCACATGCTAGGAAGAGGCTCTACTGCTGAGCTACATCCACAGCCCAGGGGCAGAAGGCCTGAGTTGAATAACCAGTTGTTCTGCCATTGGCCCGAGTGGCTGGAACTAAACATTTCCATCTCTGGGCTTCTGTTTAGTCTGGTGCCAAGGTCCCAGAGGTGGGGAACATGAGAAGCTTAAGTTGCTCTTCCCCATTCTTTAGGGAACTGACTAGCTTTTCCACCTTCCTGCCTCCAGGCCAGACCCCAGAGAAGAGCAGAGCTTGAGGTGAGCAGGCTGGCACGTGTGGGTAGAGCAACAGGGAGAGGCAGGTGGGCTCACCAACGCTTTCCCAGGCAGAACACAGCCTCAGAGAGAGGGGACTCTGCTGCACCCTAAGCTCCCTGAGATTTTCCTGCTCTAGAACCAAACACAGTTATGCTGTGGGGACGAGAGGAAGGAGACTGGGGAAGAGGGTGTTTCTCTTACACATTCCTTCCTCACTCCTAGATTCCAGGAATCTTCCCTTAACTCCTGCAGATTTAAAAGGCTAAAAGAACCTCTTTGATCTTGAGACATGCCCCAGCCACAGTGGGGCAAGGGCAGACAGGTTGGCTGGTGGCCATTTCTTCCTTAGCAGTGGAGGGAGAAAGGCAAAGCAAGCATGATCATGGTGGGGACACCTGCTCAAATCTCGCTCCCCAAATTTGCCCTTTAGAACATCACCTTACTAGAAGGTGGGCTCTGATTGGCTTAGCTTAGATGGACAAACCAATCCCTGATGAGCAGCATGGGGTTCCCATGATTGGCTAGGCCTATTGGAGTCCTCCTCCGAAACTGGATTCTGTTAGGAAGGAGGAAGGAGCAGGGGTGTTGGCAGGAGATTGACAGTGTTCACGGTGCAATTTGGAGACCTCCCTAAAGCTCATGATGAGCAATAGCTCATGGTGACCAGAAGAGAGTCTTTGTGCAGGTGATCCCTGCTAAAAGTTCAGTCAGCTCCAGTTATTTGCACCCACAGAGGAGAATGCAATGTCAGGTTTGGGGAGGTCCTGGCAGGCTCTCAGGACTAAGCCCGATGTCACCATCCCTAGCTGCTATGGTACACACAACACCTGCTCTACCAGCAAGAGCAGAGGAGTCCACCAGGCCTGGACATCCGCCATTTCCTGTGTCTCGTCCTCTGGTCCAGTCACTCACCCTGCCCATCACCTCTCATTGCTTATAGAAGCACAGTCCTGGACAGCAAGCTTTGCCTGCCAGAAGCTCCGCTGGATCATCCTCCATCTGGTAAAGGTCCTGAGGGGCCCTTAACAACCATCATCCCTAGTGACAGCAGATGCCTGCTTCCCATCTGAATGAGTTCTGCTCAGCTCAGAAGAGCAATACCGCACAGGCCTACATTCTCTTTGGGATCACAGTGGCCCAACTGGGAAAGCACAACTTCTGGAAATAATTTTCTCACCCACCACCTCTAAAACTGACTGGGCCAACTACTATGTAAGAAGCAGCTGACAGTTTAGAAGAGACCAAGTCATTCATTCTCTACCCTAAGGTGACTGACCCCATCTCATAAGCCAGGTTTACATGGCAGTCTAACCCTCAGGAGGACAACTATTATGGTTTAGATATGAGGTGTCCCCTAAAGTCTCATGTGTGAGACAATGCAAGAAAGCTTAGAGGTGAAATGATTGGGTTATGAGAGCCCTAACCTAATGCGTTCCCAGATAGGTGGTAACTGTAGGCAGTAGGATGTGACTAAAAGAAGTAAACCACTGGGCACATGGCTTGGGGTTTGTATTTGTCCCTGGTGAGCAAATATCTCTCTCTGCTTCCTCGTTGCCAGGTCCTGAGCTGCTTTCCTCCACCATGCTCTGCCACCATGATGTTCTGCGTCACCTCAGGTCCAGAGCAATGGAGTCAGCCACGCATGAACTAAAACCTCCGAAACTGTGAGACAGAATAAAAATTTCCTCCTGCAATTGTTTTTGTCAGAACTTTTGGTCACAGAAGTGAAAAGGATGACTAAAATAACAACTAAAATCATTCTTTGGACTCCACTGATGAATCGTGAGTGACTCTCTAGAGTATTGGGCTGAGAAGGATCCTGGGTCTTCACAAGAACGAGCTCTCAGAGCCATTCGCATTGTCTGCCACAAGCAAGGGACAGGAATGGCACAAATACCAAAACCTGACCTCCCTGGTCTGCTCTGGCCATAGTGCGCTTCCGCTGTATAGTCCAGGGTAAAGAAAGGCATTGCTATTCCACCTGGGTCCGACTGGATACAGGAATGAACCTTGGCCCTGCTGAAGGAATTGAGGCCATGAGCGAATGTCCTCCCTTCTATGGGCCTTTCCTCCATCCAGTGACAGAGTCAAGAATGCTTTTCCAGGGGCTGGGGACACAGTTCAATGGTAGACCACTCACCTAGCAGGAGTGAGGCCCTGGATCCCATCACTAGCACCACCATAAAAAAAAATAAGAAAAAGAATGCTCTTCTGAACTAAGCTTCCTTTTAAGCCCCAGGGTGTTAGTGGCATAAAGCATATTAGTTTTATCTGTATCTGTTTTTATTATTCCCTTTTATGAAGATTTGGCCTCAATGATCTATAAAGAGAAGAAAAACACAAAGTCTAAAACACAGGAGTCTGGCCGAGGCTCATCTGTTACTTGCCCTGGGACACCCCTTTGAGAAAAGCTCAAATTACATTAAATTTATGAGTAAGCTCATGGCATGCAAACCAAGGGATGAAGAAATCTTGCAAGACAGTTTTGTTTTCCAGGGCTGCGTTTCCCAAACAGTGGGAACAGCAAGCCTCGTGACCAGATGGGTGGGCCCGGAATGCTGGCTGCCCCCACCAGGCACTGCAGGGAGCATCCTGGTCTCGGAGCAGCAGGGCCATGCTCTGCTCTTACTCTGGAAAACAGACCCACCCAGTCAACAAACAGCCAGCCATTCCCCAAAAAAGGAGCCCCGGGCACTGGGGACCTCTCCCCAGTCAGCAGCTGACCTGGAACCAAAGCTGGGTAGACCCCTCGCCCTCCAGGAATATCTCTGTGGTGGCACAATCATTGTGTGTTTTGCTACTTAATGAAGCAGAGACATTCCTTCCTGGGTTTTGTTCCTGTCACAAATACAAAGCAGGAAGCCTGCCTCTGTTCTCCCAGGAAGCAGTCGGTGAAGTAGCCGAGGGTGGAAATTTAAAACTGAGGCTCAGGACGACCGCCATGCTTTAAGCAGCAGCTGACAGACAAAAGCTGTCTGAAGTCCTGATGACCTTTCCCATGGATAATTCCAAGAGCCCAAGTGTCCACAGGATGGAGGAGAAAACGGTGGCTCAAAACCTGATGTTGGTGGCCCGAGGTCCCACAGCAGGAGTTCCGTGACTGAGTTCATACCTGTGTTCTTTCTGCTGCCCTAGGAGACAAGCTGTGAGTCTGTCATGGAGTGACCAGCGAGAAAGAAGTAGCCAGCTACCGCCTGGTACCAAAGAGGAAGGAAAGCTTTTAGTGTGACGGATTTTTGCTTTGAAAATGTTCAAGCTGCTGTGGTTTGCTAGAGTTTTTTTTCCCCCACTTAATGCATTACATTCTGAATTCAATGCCCTGGAAGATATTGAATAGACAGGACAAAATCCATTAGGCTTGTTGATTTACAGCTTTTCAGCATTTAGAAGGAGCCACTTTCAACGTAAAACTGATCGCACGCAGCAACCCTTTTTTGAAATTTGTTCTCTTATTGCCAGTAAGTGATTTATGCTATCCTTCCATGATTGCCTCTTCTTTGGAAAGAGGGGGAAAAATATTAACACAAAGCAAATTCAACGTCCAATGTCATTGTGAATCACGCCCAAGGCCCATTCCATCAGCTCCGCACCTGCCGGCCTGCAATTTTTCCACTGACCTGCAAAGGCTATGGCTTCTGGTTCGTGGTTAACCAGAGGCTGCAAGTTGGGTTCCATCCACTAAAGTGCAGTCTCTGGGGCTGACAGGAGGGGAGCTGCTGGGGTTCAGCAGGACCCAGCTGGAGTCATTCCTTATTGTCCTTTCCTCTGGCGCAGGGCCCTCCTCAGGTTAGCAGGCAGGCCAGGCTCCTCCCTCCCAGCCTGAGAAGGAGAAGCCCTCCCGTGTCCCCCTCAGTGCCATTTCCCAGAGCCTTGCCTCATCCTTCCCCTGCTGCCCAGTGCTCCCCAGTGAGAAGCATCCAGAAGAAAGCAAGAGTAAAACAAATGGCCTTGCCTCCCAGTTCCTAACACGAGGCCCCGGACACAGCAAGCGCTCCATAAATGCTTTCTTGAAAGGATAGTTCACACACAAGTAACAGGATGAGCAGAGTCTGATTCAGATTGGGGCCTTGAGCCACAGCCAGGATCCTCCCTGAGCTCAAGTCCTATGTTCCTTTTTCCCTGGGTATTCTAGAAAGACATCCTGGCATGGAAGATATAAGACACTTCATAAGGAAATTCTGCATGAATAGGTTTCGAAACCCTCAGTTTAACATAAAAGCCAGATGGGTTGGCATAACTCATCCTAGACATGTGGAGCTAACTGCTTTATTGAACAATAAACAAACACAAAATTGCTTTATTTTGCTCATCAATGTCCAATTCCTTAAACGCCCTATTCTGATTCTGTAGCTATTTATTTTTAAAAATGAAACCAGCCTGTCTAATCCACTTTAATCTGCCTCATTTCTTGCCCTCACCTCCTGTCTGCGGCGCCAGGGCTCTAGCCTCAGAGATGGCGAGAGGAACTCTCCCTCACTGAGTGCACCCGGCTCTCACGCCTTCTCCGCTGGCCCCTTCTTCCACGCTGTGAAGGGAGAAGGCAGTCAGAGGAGGGCAAACTTCTCCACTCAGCCAGGGCTGCCGCGGCCATCTCTAACCTGGCAGGTGCTTCTCTAGAAGCTTCTGCAGGGGCCTCCCCCACAACACCCAGTGCAGCAGTGCCCTGGGCCTGGCCCACTCTGACCCCACCCTCAGGTCTTGCTCCCAGGGTATGTTTCACAGCCTCTGGCTTCTGAGACATAGACGGAAGGTCTGAGGTACCACCACCTCCCACTGAGTCCCTGGACCCACCAGACACACTCAGTTCTTGGTCAGAGAGTGGTGACTCTGGGGTGGACCCCACTAGCAGTCGTTTCAAGTGGTCATGTCTGCAATGATGAGAAAATAGGGACTTGCATAGTGGCCCTGGGAGCCAGGCAGGAGCTCTGCCCTCCACCCTTTCCCAAGCTCAGGGTAAACCATCTCATTCGTTCATGGAGAAGTGTAAGGTCAGCAACTGTGCTCATGTAAGAGAGCCAAAAGTCAGGGAGCAGAAAATCACAGTCCGTCCTAAAGCACTTACCTGTTCTTTTGGAATTCAGCCAGAAAGTTGAGGCAGAAGCATTGAACCCTGGGAGACAGGCTGATTCAGTCTCTCCTGGCCCTGAGTGAAGGTGACTGGGTCAGACACTTGCTCATTTAGAAGACACCTTCTTAGAGACTTGTGAGGGCAGCTGCAATTTATTATTGTTATTTATTTCATAAAAGAAAGTCACATAAAAAGGAACTCAGAAATGCCAAAACAAAATAATATAGAAAAAGTGTGGAGGTAAACTTGAGCTTCCAGAACAAACCTACAAGAGTTAAGCCTCCTCATTCTTGGACGCTCTGGAACATCGTTGAGAGTATCTGGTCACATTGATTTGCTCTACGATGGCTGGGTGCAGTGACACACACCTGCAACCCCAGTCACTCGGGAAGCGGACTGTTGCAAGGTACCATGTCAGTAACACAGACAAAACATTGTGTCTCTCCACAATGTCAGAACGTTTTTATGACAATAATTCACAGGAGACACTACTTTCATCAGTTCACCGAATACTCGTGGGTCACCTGATAGCCATAGGCCAGGCAATCGCAGGTTCTTTTATTCCAATCTTCATTTCTAATATGTAGAACACTCGAGTCACACATACTGCACACAGTGATATACAAATGGGTTGCAGGAAGACTAAGGAAGGGTGATGGCGGCTGTGGGGTTACAGGATGCTGTGCCAAGAGCACAGGTAGGGAGACGGGTGCAGTCAGAGCCACCGCAGGTGTTCAGATAAGGATTTTTTAAAATATTGTTTTAGTTGTCAATGGATATTGATTGATTGATTGATTGATTGATTGATATGTGATGCTGAGAATCCAACCTAGTGCCTCACACATGCAAGCGCTCTACCACTGAGCCATGACTCCGGCCCTCACGTAAGGATTTTAACAAACCAGTTCAGAGTTGTCAAAGCAGAGGGGCAGAGGCTCCTGGCTGGACAGGCGACAGTTTGGGTTTCAGGGTCAGTTCTCCAGCTGTCAGCTTGGAGTTGGCTATGTGTGGTCACCACAGGCAGGAGAAACTTCACTCAGCTGAAATCCCACAGGGACAGGAAATCAGAGGTTTGCTCAGTGTGGCATTTTCCTGGGCAAGGCCCCAGGTGACAGGGTCAAAGTGCCACCACGTTCAGACGTCAAGAACTCTTTTTATAGGTCTTGAGTGAGAGATTCTGGTGAGGTTAGTAAGTTTCTGGGTCTGGTGTTACTGATACGATGTGGGATATCCACATGTCCAGGTACACCCTGATTTAGTTTTATAAGTTGCCACATACAAGTTATTTGTCAATTTGTGGCAGTGCCAGGCAGATGGTGATTGTTTACTTGTACAAACAAGATATGAAGTCATTCTACTTCGGCACATGTACTCAAAGTGGAATAGCTCATGGCAAATTACTGCTTTACAAACTGGAGTAACTCAGGTTCGTGCACAGTCTGAAAGTGACTGTTCTCTACATCAAAGAGTCATTCAAGGCAGGGCACAGTCTGCTCTCCGCACTGAGGCAGGAAGATCACAATTCAACACCAGCCTCAGCAACTTACCCAGACCCTGTCTCAAAATAAAAGGGTTTAGGATGAAGCTCAGTGGTAGAGCATCCCTGGGTTCTACCCAGTGCCACCAAAAAAAAAAAAAAAAAAAAAAAAAAGGATATGCTCTATGAAATCCCAGTAATGAAGAATTCTGTGCTCCTTTACCCTTTCCAAAACACCCCTAAAACTCACAAACAGAAGAAGCCCAATGTCCAGGGCTCTGTGCTACACCCCAGGACCCACCTAGGATTCTGTGACTCTGCCTAGGATCCACTCTGTTCTGACGACAAGAGAGGCCTCCTGCCTCAGGGAGAAGTGGGTACCCCCACTCAGCCCCCTTGGTCTGGAACAGAGAATGGGTCGACTATCTCAGCCCACATTTGGTACAGCTCGAGTCTGGCATCTGGACAATCACAGCAGTGGTTCTGCAAGAGCCTGTGACCGAGCTGGGCTACCGAGACAGGAACAGAGGCTTGCTGGAGGAGTGTCTCTCTGGGTGGTGCGTGGTGTAGACACAAGCTTTGGGACTGCTGAGACAGTGCCGCCATGCTGGCAGCAGCCAGCTGGAGATGCCATACTGACTCTTGGGAGGGAGTTATTACCCAGCTGTCTCTGGAGCTGCCCACTCTGGGCACTTTCTAGAAACATAGCCGCTATTGAAGGTGGAAATCATACCTGCTGAAAATCATGCCAGGATTCTCTCCTCTCAGTGGGAATGCACAGCCACTACTGCCTTCATTGAGAGGAACCTAGTAGTCTCCAAATGGATCACCTTAAGGTGAGCAAAGTCAAATCAGAGTTAGTCAAAGGAAGAACATCATGCGACGCAGGGCCTGATGCGTCTCACCTTCTCTACCCACAGCCAAGTGATGTTCAAAAACTTGGCTCTGATCATCTCCTGATCTGCTTAAAACACCACCAAGGTGCCCCGTCTCTGCAGGATTAAACCTCTGTCCTGTGTGGCCCAGCTCCTCAGGTCTCCCCCAGCCTCTTCCTACACTGTCCCTCGCTCCCCTCCTCTGACTTTCCCTCCCCTGCAGTTCCTTTCCCCTTCCAGCGCTCATCCTCCAGGACTTCTGCCCTTCACCCCTCCAGCCACCACTGGTTCAGGCTTCCTTGCCACTGAACCCCAAGACCCCCTTGCTCCCCTCTTCACACTCCTCCTGGGTCCTCAGTGTGACCACACAGGAGTGGGGATGGCCTGTGTCTTCCTTTGTGCTGTTAGCACCTTACACAGCGGCTGACCACAGAGAACCTGCAGACGGGGTGGATGGAGTGAACGAGTCCTACGAACACAAAGATTAAGCTGCAGCAGAATCCTGAAAACCCAGCTCTCAAGTTCACAGTGTCTCCTGCTCTGTGGGCGGAGTCTTCCCAGATTCTCAAGGGTAGACCAGTTCTCCCTCCTGATCCCTTTGCCTTGGGGACTGCAGCATGTTCTCACCACACCATGCTCATTCCTCCACAGGGCCCAGTTTCAAAGACTGACCTGGGGTGGAGGCCTGGGCACTCCAGAAATCCCTTTAAACCACCAGATCTGATGCAATTGCTCTCAGCTCAAGAGGTAAAGCGTTTTGATGTTTTGTTTTGTTTTGGAACCCTGAGTTGCAGGGGGGTAATTTCTTCTACTCTCCATTATCCAAAGGTTAATATATTTCTCCAATAATTACCTTCTCTGGTTTCTTGGAGGAAAGCATAAATGAAGGTAAAAATCACTTCTTTTGTTATCTCGATTTGCTAATGAGCTCCCTCCCAAAAGAAAACTCAGTTTCTTTTGTAACATTGTATAAGAGTGCCCCACAGAAGCTGAGAGGAAACCCTTGCTACTTCTCACTGGCCTCTGTGGTCATCAGCCATTGGAAGTCTAAATTCTGTATTTTGCACTCTGCAAAATTATTTTTGTTGCAAATTCACTTTTCCCTCCACATTCTCATAACACCTACAGCTGTTCTGCTCCTGTATACAGCAGCTCCAGTCCATGTTTCTCACCTTGTAAGAGACAGGAACTGAAGGAATAGGAGCTCAGAGAAAGGACAAAACTCAGGTCACATTGCAAGTAATGCCTTCTTCAATATTCTCAGTTTTGATATCTTTGACAAAATCACTACAAAGACCTTGTTCAGGGCCCCTCACAAGAGGATTCACACACGTAAGAAAAAAAAAAAAAAACTCATAAAATTCAGTACCTGTAAAATATTCATCTCTCTACAAGTTTTCTTTTATCAGGCAACATGAAACACACACTCTGTCACAACCCTCTTATGCTCTGAATTCATAACTTCTAAAATGAGCACTGAATTTCTCCAACACGTCCTAGGCCCCTGGCTTCTGAGGTCCTCTTTATTTCCACATTCACTATCCTATTTTATACATGCTTCATTATTTTGAACCTCTCGGGGTCCTTTATAAAGTAGGACATAAATGGTTAAAAAAAAATTATTTACAATATTCACTGTTTCCTTAATCTTACAAAACCACATTGTCTTAAAAGAATAGTTCAGAATCACATTAAAAAATAATAATCCCTGAGTCTGAAAAAACTAAACTCTTGCAATGAATAACTCCAGGTCTGCTCTGCAGCAAACTCAGCTTCTTGTCACTGAATTTGTTCCAACCCTGGGTTTTTCCCTCCTGTGCCCAATCTGCACATAAATGCTCCACCACTGAGCCCTACCTGCCTCCCTGTGCTAAATCTGTCACTGGTGCTTAGTCCTTGGAGGTTTTCTCCAGGCACCAAGAAAGCCAACTCCATGGAGGCCTGGCAGGCTATTCCTATTTGAGTTTGCATGAATATTTCACAGGAGAATTCTGGATAACCTTCAAAAAGCAAGTCCCAGGACTCAAGATTGAAGTAAGGACATCTTGCTCCCAATACCACCAAACAACATTCCCAAGGACATCTCAGCCTTGGGAAGCTTCCAGTCACTTCAGGGACAAGTGCTCGGCTAACATCTCCCTCCCTTCATTGGAACTGATTTTACTCACACTTCTGATACCAGATATGTGGGCTTTTTCCTAATAACGATCAATTCCCCAATTCCCCAGACACTAACTGGATGTCCTACAATTCAATTCATCTGTAATATTAACCACCTGAAGTTATCACAGATCCCACAAGTTGAGGACTCTGTCCCCAATAGCTGCTCCCACTCTGACACCATTTGCAAGTTCAGGTCACCTGTACTTCTGATCAACTGGCTGCGAAGTAAGGGGGGTTCCCACGCCCACTTCCCCAGATTCCATAATTTGCTAGAACAAATGATACAACTCAGGAAAGTGCTTCACTTAGGATTTCCAGTTTATTGTGAAAGATAAAACTCAGAAACAACCAAATGGAAGGGTGCAGAGGCAAGGCACAGGGGCAAAACCAGAGTTGTGAGATGAGACTGGATTCCCCACTTGGCCAATTTCTTCTGGGTTTTTGTCTCACTAATTTTGAAGAATAAAATCCACAGATGAAGATGATCACAGAAGGGAAGAGCATGCAGAGCAGGATTTATTTAGGCGAGACGAGAACGAGCCCCCACCGTGCAGGAGGGGGCCTGATAGCAGAAGAACCCATTTCCTGTGTTAGCTTAGAAGTTTCTGTATGGTTCTGGGGAGAGTGTGGAGCAAAGTCTATGTAAAATAGGTGTTGAAAAGTCATCCTGGTTACCATCTGGGTTCACTTCCATCCCCTTCCTGCAACTTCCCTCTGGCTTCACCCCCATTTCTGGGACAGAGGAGTTGGTTGGGGTGTTCCCAATTGTGAGTCTCAAGGTTTTTATATTTGAATAGGCCCCAATGGTGCTCATTAGTATGTCCACCGGTTAGCCCCAGGTGTGGTTGAATGGGGCCCATCATCCTGCTGCCCGGTGGGTTTACTATCCTATTTTATCCTCATTCAGGGGTAGGGGCACAGATTTTCCATCACCTCTCCAGCTGGGAAGCTCCCAGGCCTGCCTTCTAGGAGTTTCCATGGAGGCTCCATTACAGAAGCATATTTGATTAAATCATCATCCCTTGGTGATAAACTCCATGCTAATCAGGGACAAGTACCTCTCTCGTTTCCAAAGGTCCAGAGTTGGGACTGAAAGTTCCAACCTCTAATTAATCACATGGTTAGTCTTTCTGAAATGAGTGATATCAACAATGGGTGGTAAGAATTCAAGCATCAGCCCCTCAAGTTACCTAGGACATCCTGGGCCAAGAGTCATCTCATTAGCATACCAAAAGTATTACTTTATCACTCAGGGAATTCCAAGGTTTTTGGAACTCTGGATGAGGAACTCAGACAAAGACAAATATATGCTTTTTATTATCACACTTTGGGACAAGGTCCAGACCTCCCACCTGCTGATGACAATCGGGTGAGTAAGGCCTTTCAATCTGTAGAACTGTCTGCAGCTGATCAGAGAAATGCCACATTATACTCCATCATTTCTTGACAGTCTCATCTCCAAGTTCTAAAGTGGTCATGAGTTCTCAAGCCACAGGAGCACAGGAAGATGGAGTGCATTCAGTCAGCTTGTAATAATCAGACCTTCACATTGATGCAGCATGGCAATGTATAACCATGCGCACTCTTTCGGTCCTACTGGATGGTGAGCTTCATGAAGACAACATCTGTCTTCTCATCATCCACAGCAAGGCATATTGGCACCTCACAAACTGGTCATGCTCAATATGCATTTGCTAGAAAAGTAATCATGGTAATCAACAGAAATAGTCAAGTACTATTCTCAAGTACTGCATGACTACAATTGGTATTGTTTTCCCACTGTAAAACCAAGTGGTTTTTGCCCATTTTTATATCTATAATGGAACAACTGTTGATAGATTTCCTGGGTTTGATTACAGGCTATTACACCCACAAACACACACACACACACACACACACACACACACACACACACACATACACACATACACACACTGACTTGGTGAAAGATAAGCCTCTCTAATACATTTCCCCAACATTCCGGGTTCCAGGCCATCTCATAACTCCCTCTAAAATGGCCTGAGATGAAACTCCCTTAGCCTTGCACCTGCTGCCCTCCTCATTCTGCAGAACCATTATAAGCACAGACTCTGGGTCATATTTCCTGGCTTCAAATCTGTGTCCTTCAACTGCAGACTGTGGCCTTGAGCAAGTAAACCTACCTGTTATCCAATTCGTTTCTTTATCTGTAAAGTGAAGATAATTCTAGCATTTATCAGTGGTAGTTTGCAAAACGGCCACACACTCTTCTTCCTGGGCCTCCTTCCTTGGGCATCACCCACCATGCTGACCCTGGGCGTGGCCTCAGGTAGCCAATAGGATAGCAGCAATAGCGGAGACTTGAGAAATTCCACCACTTGCCCTCTTGCTGCCTTGGAACATTTAAGCAAGGTCAGGCTACTCAATGAGAAGATGAGAGACCATGGATGATCAGTCATCCCAGCCAAGCCCTGACGCCATCATAAGCCGGCCAATCCCCTGTCGATCTGCCATAGGTGAATTTATGCTAATGCTAAAAAAAAAAAAAAAAATGTCCCAAGGGGTGGGGCAAAGGCAAAGCAGAAATCTCAGACCATGACCGTGGCAGCTAACTCTGTCATACTTACAAAGTCCCTCTTGGATTCCTACCGCCCGTTGTTGATGTCACTAATTTGGAAATCAATCGTGATTAGCCTACGTGTCAACTGCAGGAACTGGAGGTTGACATGTCATGCTTCAGGTTTCACCTCCGCGTGTAACATGTGTGTTACGTTTCCCCTCATCTCCTGGAGCTCTGAAATCCTGATATCTTAAAATCAATTCCATTGATGAGACATCTCTTCATTTCAGCTTGCATAGTGCCCTAACTGACCATGACTTGGAGAACCTCATTTTCCAAAATGCCTTAGATTAAGACTGCATTTGTAGCTGACTTTTACAAACAGTTTGAGGTCATGGAAAGGTCTAGATCATGGCATCTGAATAAAAATCTGAAATTAAATCTAAAATTGAAATCCCTGCTTAGGCCTTTTATCCATTTCATCCAAAGTTTCCATCTCACTGGATTCTGCTGCATCTGGTTTTCTGTCTGCCTTCTCTCCTCTTCTCCCTGTTTAATTCACTTCTATTCATCAAACCCAAATTTCTCCTCTCTTTTTTCATTGCCTTCTTCCAGACAAACTGTTGGAGCCTCACCTCCCAACTACGGTGACCTATCAAGGAATGTTCAGATGTTATCTGTTCTCCACAACAAATATGGCATCATGGAACAGTCCAGAAGCAATATTATCTGTTCCCCCTCAAGGCGAGATCGCACCTATGATTCCTCACTCCAGTCCCAGAGTCACAGATGGATTTGCTGCGGTTTGCTTAGAATGTCCTAATGCTGTGCACAGCAGGTAGACCGTTCCTCCTAAAGGGACTCACCTTCCTTGGTGCCCCTGGACATTCTAAGGAGGAACAGCTGACACTGGGCTTCAAGCGGGTTTTAAGATCTTCCCACCTGTCCATCAGTGAGGCTAGGAATAATTACACACTTTGCCCTTGGTTATTTTTCCTGGTGAAGATGAAGGCTATGGAGAAGATGTCCTCTTCCCTACTAATCTTCACACCTCCTCCAAAGGCATGTTTAAAATACTTTATCATAAACCTGACTTAAAACCTTCAGTTGCTCTGATTTTCTCTGAGCCTTGAGCAATTTGCCGTCAAGGGTAGCCGAGTCCCACCACCACCCTGCTGAAGCTGGAGTGGGGTTCAAATCCCAGCAACCCTGGATCTGGCCCTCAAAGGCTCTCTGCAAACCTTTTCCTTCTCTACCTTTCTGCTTTGAAGTTGGAGGCTTTCTTAAGGAGGTCCTGTAGCGTGTTGACTGACCAGAACTGGAACTGGAATTGATAGAGACAATTCCCATCAGAGGGGAATAAAAGGTGTTGGGCAATAATAGGTACTAGGAAAATTAGAGTGACTTAGCATAAAACAAAGTTGCATTTCTGAGTCATTTCTTACTTAAATCAAAATGAATCCACCAAAGCAAAGGTTTTACCTTTCAAAAAAGGTTTAAACGTAAGATTTTTAAAAGCCTTGAACATTAAAAATTAAGCAATGAAAGGATAAGAAGAAATGTAATAGAATCTTTAAGTAGCTGAGAATGAGGAAGAGCTTCTAAGCATAACCTGGCTACCCTAGCTCACGTTCAACACAGAGGAACCACACGGCCAGCTAAGGGAAGGATGTGGAGACAAAGGACCATGTGATGTACGATCCTATTCAAGGGAACATCCATTTGTAGAGATAGAAAAGTAGATCAGTGGTTGCCTGGGGCTGGGGTGGGCATGGGGTAGGGACTTGGTCAGTGAGGACTTGGATTGTGTACAGGGTGGGTTGTGTTTTTCCCCCCGCAAAATGAAAATACTGCAAAATTGAAGGTGGTAACAGATGCACAACTCCATTAATACACTAAAAGAAATTGAACTGTACATTTTAAATGGGTAAACTGTATGACTTGTGAATTTTGTCTCAATACAACTATTGTTTTAAAAAAAGAAGAATGGAGCCAGGAGTGGTGGCAAACACTTGTAATTCCAGCAACTTGGGAGGTTGAGGCAGGAAATCACAAGTTCAAGACCAGCTGGGGCAACTTCGCAAGGCTCTGCCTCAAATCTAAAAATAAAAAGGACTGAGATATAGCTCAGTGGTAAAGCATCCCTGGGTTTGATTTCCAGTACAAAAAAAAAAAAGGAGGAGGAGGAGAATAATGGAGGGATACAAACCAAATTATCAATAGCTGAAGGAAGGAAGGAGAAAAGGAAAAAAAAGAAGGAGAGAAGAGGAAGAGAGGAGGCAGAACCTGGTTTCTTTTCCTAAGAAGCCAAAGGTGGGAGCCATTCCTTGAGACTGCTCAAGTTGCTCTGATAACTACTTATTTATTACGTTGAAGAACATGTTTCTTTACCTCGGTTTTTGCATGAGATTAGATTAGATTAGTATCCAAGTTAAGTTCACAATACTTTACAATGTTTGTTCAGCATGAGTTTCCTACTTGGGAAACATCCCAGCTTGGCCTCCTGGATTTCGTCCAGCTTGCCTGGATCAAGTGTGAAATGTTGGGATGACCCCCTGTTCAGTTCAGAACCCTCTGACTGACTGTATCCAGTCCCTCTTTTAAGTGAAAGAATCACCTGCAGGATTGAGTATAAAAATCTATTAAGGATGCCATTCCCCACTCAGAGAATCTCTTCTGTGTTGAACTGTCCTGTGTTGAACTGTCCTGTGTTGAACTGGGAACTTCCAGCTCAGTGCCCAACTACATGTCCCCATGGGAACCTCCATCCTGGGTCTGGCAATCAGCCAGAGTGACCCAGTCCTCACAGAGCTCAGGGCATGTGGGAAACCCTGGTACTGCCAGGCAGTGTTGGGTGGGAAAGTTGGCATCCAGCCAGCCACCAAAGCCTCCAGGGCCAAGGTGGACAGTTTGGACCTCCTCCCATGTCCAGGGGACAACAAAGGGCTCTGCTGAGGGGTTCCAAGCAGAAAAGTCCTGTTGATATTTGAAAAGACCACCTGACCTCGGTGTGAGAGGGTTCAGAGCAGGCTTCCTGAAGTTCCAGCAGCGAGGTCAGAGTCAGACGGGTAGGGACACCTGCTATATCCAACAGCTATGGCCCCCAGCCCCTCTTACAAGGGCACAGAGCTTCACAAAGCTGCTCTTGGAGATCACAGCACCTCCTAACTCTACGCTGCACTGTGTTTATCCCAGCATCCTTACTACCTCACGCCTGGGTCTCCTGTCCAACACCTTTTTTAAATTTTTTGTGGCTTATTACTTATTTTATCTCCAGCCTCACTGAGATACAATTGACAAATAAAAATTGCATATACTTAAGACGGACAATGTGCTGCTTTGGTATATGTCTACACTGTGGAATGAGTACCACAATCAAGTTCATTAACACGCCATCACTTCACCAGTTACAATGTTTTTGTCTATGTGGTAAGAACCCCTTAGCGAATTTCAAGTGTGCAGTTCAGTGTTGTTAGCTGTAGTCACCAGGCTGAACGCTACAGAACTTACCCTCTGTACCCTTCAACCAACAACTCTCGTTTCCTCCACGCACTGAGTCCCTGGCAAACACCATTCTACTCTCTGCTTCTGTGAGATTGACAGTTTTAGATTTCAGAGTGTGTAATATTTGTCTTTCTGTGCCTGGTTTGTTTTCCCAAGTGTAATGTCCTCCAGATTCATCCATGTTGTCAAAAATAGCAGGATTCCCTTCTTTTATAAGGCTGAACAATATTCCAGTATGTGTAGGCACTCGTTCATACATGCCATATTTTCTTTATCCATTCATTGTTGATGAACAGTTCATCTCCATATCTTGGGTATTGTGAACAGTGCTGTAATGACCATGAAGTAGATCTCTCTTTGACATACTGATTTCATTTCCTTTGGATACACACCCAAAAGTGAGCTTGCTGAACACAAGATAGTTCTGATTTTTATTTTTGTGAGGAAACTTCCATACTGATTTTCATAATGGCTATAGCAATTTACATTCCCACCAACCAGGTACGAGTTCCTTTTCTCCATATCCTTACCAGCATTTGTTATTTTCGCCTTTTTTTAAGAGTAACCGTCCCGACGGGGATGAGGTGGTTTGATCCCCTTCTCTGATGATTAGTGAATCTCAGCTCTTTTGCACATGCCTGCTGGATATTTGTATCTTCTTTTGAGAAATGCCTATGAGGCTCTTGCAGGGTGAGAAACGGCCTTGTTAACCAGAAGTAAACCAGGTACTGTCGGTTAATTGAAAGAAGAAAAGAAAAGCAAGCACTCACTCACGTCCTTCTCAGCCACGGGCAGTTCCCCAGCTCCTACGTGGAGTTAGAAAAACTAGAGCGGGTAGGGGCAAGCCCTTCTCTGTCATGCCAGGTTGAAAAGCCTTCTAGTTGACTTAAGCTTGTCCTAAGAGACCCTCTCTTTGCCTTGTAGGCCAGTACATATGGTTTCCAGAACCATGGGCAACTTCTAAGTTTTTCCATAGGCTCAGAAAAGGAGAGCTCACTCACCCTCCCCCAGTCTCCCCAGCAAGAGTGTAGTTCCTGCATCCAAAGGGGACTTGGAATATTTCAGCAGCTCAGCTTTGAAGGGTCCCAGGATGGTATGGTGACAGCCAGGATCAGCAGCGAGCATTTATGTTTTCAGGATAGCACTCCCAGTCACCTTCATCAGATTTGACACTCAATGTGAACAGAGGACCACCTCAGTGTATGTGACAGAAACCACAACTACCTATGGTAAGAATGATGAACACTGATGAATGACAACTTGATGATGATCATGATGACCACCGTCAAGTCATGATTGAAGGGCGATAATATTCAGCTATGGTGATGGGAAATAAATATGTACATAAAATCTCAACCTGGTGACTTCCCAGTGTCAGAATTACGTTTGGTGTGGGACTTATTTTCTTGTGTTCTCTTCAGTGATTTCCTCATTCTCTGCAGTGAGACTTTGTGACTACACTAATTGGAGAGGAAAACTATTTTCAGAAATCATCAAAAATTATTTGCTCTGTTGCATATTATACAAAGAAAATAATCAGAACTTTTAAGAATTTTAGAACTGGTTCAAACTCCTGCAAATTGGCTGAGGCCTGCCAGCATGAGGGTAATCCTGCAACAAGTCAAGGAAGAGCCTGCTTGGAGTGGAGTCCAGAGGGACAAACAGTGATTTCCAGAGTCTTGCCCCACCCCCACCCCCACCCTGTACTGATTAACAGGAGGGTGTCGGGTGAGGAAGTTGGCCCTCCAAGGTGAACATCCTAGAAAGTCTAAAGTCACAGAGGAAGTGATGAAAGTTGAACCCTGAGGTTTGCAAGTCTCTGCCCAGCTCAACACCCTCAGAGGCGCCCTAGTCAGCCAGGGCTGGGCCACTCCCCGAGGGCCAGGCCTGTGACTGCTCTGTCAAAGCCACTAACACCCCATCAGAGTCTTCCAAGGTTCCAAGGAAGCTGTGTATCCCCTCATGAGAGCATAGATACATCCAGGGTTTTACTGGGAGAGTAGAACTAGGTTTTTGTTGAACAGGGGGCAGCATGATTTCACCAGAAAGTCACAGACCTGGATAGCTCTGCTTTACACATTATTTTTCAATCGATGTCAACATGCAAACATGGGATTGGAAGTTCCAAGTGGTTCATATTTCAGTGTGTAAAGGTTGAACCCTCTCTCTGAGCACCTCCTGCTGCCCAACTCCAGGGGGCACCCTTCGCCTTGTTTTCTGTGTGTCTAGAGACTCAGGTCTCCATCCACATAGAACCCAGGTGCTGGTGCCCCTGGAGTTGCGCGGCCTGTGGGCCCGACCTCTTCCTACAGGGCAGGCGAGGCAGGCTCTGCTCAGAAGCCTCTAGCACTTCCCCTCACATCTCACTGAGGAGAAGTGGGTCACTGCCTGGTGCTGACTCACTGGCAAGCAGAATGGAACTCGAGTATAATATGGCTTATCAGGATTCATACCCCAGGACTGGAGTGGGGCCCAGCTCCTGCCGAAGCACACCGTCACACAGTACAGAGAGGGGAGTGAGAACAGGGTGTGTTCCCAGCAGCATGGCCTTGCTTGCGTCTAATCCTCAGCGTTTCCAAAAGGATGGCGTCCAGGTTAAGGAAAGGGAGCGTGGATACCTGGGGCCTCTCAGACCCCACAATCAACAGGAGAATAAAGAAAGTAATTGTTGGAGAGGAGAATTTACAACTGCTCTGGGTCCCACACAGCTGAGTCTCTGCCACTCCCATTCAATGCTCCCTTTGGCCACTCCCATGTCCTAAATGCAGGGACAACTTGGAATGCGCACGGGCCTTCGTATTGGATGTGCCTAGAGCCCTGTCTTTGCCATTTACTAACTTTATGACCTTGCAAATATTACTCAAGGGCCCTACGCTTCAGTTTTAAAATGGAGATAATAAATAGCTACTTGGTAAGATTTCTGTGAAGACTGGTTTAATCAGATAAAGTCGCTAGCACAAAAGAGGTAATCAATAATTCTTAAGCTCTGGTGTCCTTAAGAGTTGCCTGAGAGTCTGTGTAAACATGCAGGTTCCTGGGCCTCATACCTCAGTTTTGCTGCATGCTTTTGAGGTTAGGAATCTGCATTTTTAACAACCGCCCCCAGTGATTCGGATGTAAGCTTCTCCTGCTATCATCCTTGTGTAGCTTTTAGGGGAAATCTGAGCGTGGCGAATATCTCCTGCAATAAAACAATTCATCTTCATTTTAATTTTCTATCTACAATGAGATGCATTCCATTAAAATAATTGAGTCTGCAGTTTTGGGGGTATGCCCTGGCTTCTTAGTAAATGCTGAATTTCCCCTGCACAAATCATCCAAGCACAAGACGTGAAGGGGGAAGCCCTCCCCACAGGAAGAAAGGCATCCACCTCCACCTCTGCAGCCAACACACGACTCTTACTAAAATTACCAAAGCATCACGTTTCCAGCAGAGAAGCTCCTTCCAGCCTCCAGCCTGGATTAGTGGAGCGCTGACGCACCCGGCTCCATAAAATTGACTTACTTGCCCAGGAAAGGTGCAGGGCCCAGAAAAGCAAAGGTGAACCCGGCCCTCCCCTCCTCCCTACCACTGCGGTGCTCCCTCTGCACTCATCTCAGGAAGATGTAACAATGTTCCTTTCCTCTTTCCAGCCTCTTAGCCTCCAGCAATAAGAGCTCTAAGATCTCTGCTGTCTGTCATTGCAAAACTAGGATAGGAAACATTGTGCAGAAACTGTGACTTGGAATGAAAGAACAGGAAAGAGGAAAGAAGCTTCCACCAGCCGGTGAGAGGGACACCAAAGGAGGATGCCAAGGTTGAGAGAGGACAAAGGAAGCATGTGCTGGGAAGAAGGCATTATGGGTTGTGAGAGGGTTGAGAAGGAAGCGGCAGAAGACAAAGCCGTGGTCCATGGTTCATGGATGGCACTGGCCTCATCCTGCCTGCCTGAGAAAGACTTGGCAGCAGTCAAGTTTGTGCAGAGCTGTGGTCAGATGAGAGTGATTAACTGTTCTTTTCCAAAAGGGCAAACCAAGGGCAAAATGAAATGCAATAAGATGGGAGGACACTTGGTGGGAGGCCAGTGGCTCCCAAACCTGGCTGGCTGTCAGACTTGAGGGGTCTGGTTGAGACCCCAACTCCCAGCACCACCCACCTCCGGAGCCCAACAACATGGACAGTTGGGTAGATGTGGGAACTCGCTGCTCTAGAGGTTCCCCAGGGTTCTGGACTGATGGCCTTCTGGGGCAATGGTGTTCCTTCTGTAGATTTGTCAGAGAAATGAGCGCATTGTGCATTTTCCTTCTCTCTCTCTCTCTCTCTCTCTCTCTCTCTCTCTTTTTTGCGGTGCTGGGAATCAAGCCCTCCAGCCTGCTCGGCAAGCACTCTTCGAAGTTAATGCATTTTTCTAAAGTGCAATAATCACATCTGTAAAGCCCTTAATCCTCACAGCTAGGACCACTTAAGGATCTTCCCAGATGCTAGGATTCTGATGTGGAGGCCCCCACAGCACATCAAACCTACTAGCATATACCCATATCCCATCTAAATAGAATTTTATCATACCATTTTGAATCTTTTTGTTTTGCTCTCAGTGTCTCATTTAGCTTAGAGTTCACATTTATTTCTTGGAGACCATCTGGATACTCAGATTTTTTTTTTTTTTCAAAGTGAAAGAAAAAATTTAACCCACAGGTAATTTGCCAATGTAATGAGAGTTTTGTGAACACCAAATTTAGCAATTGAAGGAGTGGACCTATTATGTTATATTTTTCTGGCATGTAGTTAAATGCTTATTAGTGTTGACTTCAAGCTTCGTTTGTATATTCTGGATTAAATCATCTGTTCCAGGTCTCCATCACTCTGGAGGCCTCTGCACAAGCTTGAGGCACGGCACTAGTCCTGTCTAATGGAACAACAGGCTGCCCGTGAAGACACTGAGAGCGGAGCTATTTTGGAGATGAGAGGATCATCAGAGTTGACTTCAGACGCCTACGGCCTGTGCGAAAGATGAGCTTATGAGCAGAGACGTCACATACGTAGTGTAGGCCGGGTGCGGTGGTACATGCCTGTGATCCCAGCGACTCAGGAGACTAAGGCAGGAGAATGGCAAGTCCAAGGACAGGCTGGGCAACTTCGTGAGATCCCGTTTCAAATTAAAAAATAAAAAGGGCTGCTTCGGAAACTTTTCTTGGTCTGCTTCTCTCCTATCCAAACGTGATCAACTCTCCTGGTACAAACCTTCCCCATACATTAAATGACACTGTATTGCTCCTTCTGTGGTTTGTTGAGCCAAGAAGATTCCATCTTTCACTGTCCTGTCTGATTTTCACCCAGGAAAACTTGATTTGGAAAATCTGGCAATTCCGTTCTGCCTGGGGTAACTTTAGTCTTAAATTTCACTTTCCCAGGCCAGGAATGAGCAAGGCATTGGAAGATCACATGCTTTTCTTCTTTGAATGAAGCCAAGGACAATAACATGAACGATCTATTGAAGGAGAAACGCAAGTAAACCACAGTATCCCTCCTGGGTGGGATTGGGGAAGTCTCTGAAACTTAGAACTTCTGCCAGCTTTGATTCAAAATTTCCCTTTTTCCCTTCTCCAACCATGTATTCGAAAGCATGGAAATGAATACAGTTAGAGAAGAATGTTTAATCTTATCATCTAAATACGTTACGTAAATACTTTGTTATTCTTCATTAAATCCCCCAGCCATGGAATGCTGGTTCTCCTGAGCACGTGAAACACGGAAAGATAGCTACAGAATCCAAAACAGGATTTTTGTTTTAAAATGGAAGGAAGGAAGGAAGGAAGGAAGGAAAGAAGGAGGGAGGGAGGGAGGGAGGGAGGGGAGGAAGGGAGGAAGGGAGGAAGGGAGGAAGGAAGGAAACCATTGAAATGCAAATTTGCACCCCAGGTAAGTGGTGGGAATCTGTGTTCTCCAGGATGCTGGGCACAAAGTGATGCTCCAGAGCTTCTGTCTCCAGGCCAAAGACCCCATGTGGTCCTTAAACATAAGAATCAAGGGGCCAGGCCCCGCCCCATGGAGTAGTCAGTTTTCAGGAAGTTATTCTTTCTGCCAAATGGAAAGCAACAAAACACCCTCCCCTCCTTGACCCAGGGCGAGACGCAGAGCCAGGAAAGGCCTGGCTAGAAGGAGGAAGGACTCCTTCCGGGTAGACAGAGCTTCTGGGAAGGAACCGACTCCAGTGATGACAAATGGAGCTCAGCAAGTCTATTCTCTGAGACAAAGACTAAAACCACCTACGAGAAGGAACGCCCCAACACAGAATTGAAGAGGCCGGGCGGAGGATGTGGCTCAGTGACAGGGTGCTGTCCTCTCAGGCAAGAGGCCCTGGGTTTGACCCCTAGCAGACATAAAAAAATGGAATCTTTTTAAAAAGAAGAGGCCAGGGAAGTGACAGAACCCGTGGGTGTGGGCACACTGAATCCACAGGGAACTTGCTCTGAGCCCCACCTGACCAAGCCGTGACTACAGGAGTGGTGGGCATGGTTTTAAAAGTCCAAGAACTGAGACTCCATGCGCTGGGGGAGAATCCAGTGATGGGACCTCATGACCAAAGCCGCAAGCTGATCTCCAAACAACAAGGCAGTCATTTGCACTGGTTCCAAGTGGCACTTTGGCAACAAGTGTTGCTTTAACAAAATTGCTATCAAGAATTGCTTGTAGTAGTTTGGCTAAAAATAAGGTTGATCATTGTGGACCAAAGAACAAAATATGGAGATTGTTAATTCCACATAAAGCATACTAATGAAAAACATGAATTATTTTCTTTAGTGTTGTTAATGAAGTAAACTAATGATATTAATCCTAATTAACATTTATTGAGCCCCTATTATGTATGAGGCACTGTGCCAAATAAGAGGTAGACATGACCATCATTAATCTTTATTAGAGCTCTTTGAGATGAGTACTATTATCTCCATTTTCCAATTAGGAAACTGAGTCTCAGAGATGTTAACTAATTTGCCCTCTGTTACACAGCCAGTAAGAGGCAGAGTTGGGATTTGAACCTAGGCAGCCTGAATCTAGAACTGGGGAACCAAACAAGAGTTTACTTATTTATTTGTGTGTGTGTGTGTGTGTGTGTGTGTGTGTGTGTGTGTGTGGTGCTAGGGATTGAACCCAGGGCCTTGTGCATGTGAGGCAAGCACTCTACCAACTGAGCTACATCCCCAGCCCAAGAGTTTATTCTTTATACTGTTAAATCCAATTTATTTCAATGAAACATCATCCATCATTTCATGTCATTAATCTGAATTTAATTGATTTTGTTATTTTGTTTTTATCTAATTTCAAATTTTATCTTGGTTTTATAATTGTATTAGATCTACTAGTCTAAGGACTCTGCGTCTAGTTTCAGATTTATACATATTTAAGTAACATAATAGTAAAATTAGGTGAACATCAGTTATCTGTGAGAAATTTTTCCTTTAAAAATATTCTTAGCCAGGAGCAGTGGTGCATGCCTGTAATCCAAGTCACTCAGGAGTCTGAGGCAGGGGAATCACAAGTTCAAAGTTAGCCTCAGCAACTTAGGGAGGCCCTAAGCAACTTAGCAAGACCCTGTCTCTAAATAAAATATAAAATGGACTGGGGATGTGGCTCAGTGGTTAAGTGACTCTGGGTTCAAAAAAGTATATTTTTCTTATATTTAACACAATGTAAAAACAAAAAACAACTGCCCCTTACATAACTCAAATTTGTCTTGTGTTCAATACAACATTTTGAACACCAAATAATATCTTACCTACAGCTGCTAATTTGTTTTCTCATTTTCATGTTCACAGAAGTTTTCCTCCTGAATTCCATTCTGGATGGAATGTTTTCAACAAACTAATGTGTTTCATGGCACTAGTCACTTCCTAAGGGTTGTGCAGAGTTCTTCGGTTTCCATTAACCATAGCGTGACTCTCTCTAGTATCGTCTCTCTCTGTTTTCAAATATATCTTCTCATGTAACACATCCCAAGGAGGTAGGCAGTGGGAAGACAGTTTGTCACACCTCACAGAGAATCTAAAGTACAGAGAGGTTAACTAAAACTCATAAGAGTTCATGTCACACAGTGAATTTTATATACTCAAGTGTCTTTAGATTCAAAATAAGATTACGCATCTCCCAGAGAATTTGCATATTGATTCTGTGAAGCCATCAGATCAAGAGGTCTCTGCCCCATGCGTGTGTGCTGTTCCCACAATTAGAGGGGAAGAGAGGTCAAAGTGATGGTCAGTGGGGTGTGGCCAGAGTCTGGTTTGACCTTTAACTTTGAAAGTGACTAGCTTTGTGACCCTTGGGAAAATTACTTAGCTTTTGTGGGACTTGACTTCTTCATCTATCAAGTGAGAATAGTGATAGTACCTACTTCAGGGAGTCATTTTGATAAAATTAAATAAGATAATGCATGCAAAGGGCTTAGCACTGGCTTGAAGAGACAGGAGTGAGCACCATCAGCGGTGGCCACTGTGCTAACTGGAACTTCTGCTCAGGATGGATGCAGGTTTTCCCTGCACAGAAGGCTTCCAGCACTGACACAGCCCAGATCTCAGAACTCCTGCTGAGATGGAAATAAAAGAACAGATGCTGAAAAGGAAGTCAGTGGAGAAATCCCAACCAATATGACTAACTATGGATGATTGTGTCAGACACTTTCTGATTTAGCTCCATATGGACTAAACAAGGGGATTCAGAAGTTCAGAGGTTGAGAAGCTTTAGGATTAATCCTGCAACTAAAAAACCTCTAGGGTCCAAGTTGCATACATACCTTCTATTGACCAGATTTGATGGACCTGTGGTCTCAGGAGACTCCTGTCACTGTCCCAAGGCGGTTAACACAAGATTAGAAACAGCCAGGACCATGTCAGGGAACCCGGCCTATATCTTTCTTGACTCTCCATTTCCTAAGGAATAAGAAACCTTGTCAGAAGCCTCCCGCTTCCTGTCAATGCCTTGAGGGCCAGAACTGGGCCGTGTCCCTTCCTAAACGAGTCCCTGTCCAGCAGCATTGTCCAGAGTTTGGAAATTCTGCATGTAGGGCAGGATATGGGAAGCTCAGAGGAGATAGAGTTTGGATAAAAGCAAGGAAGAAATTGGGGTGTCTCTTGGGTACTCAGCTAAGTGTCTGCATTTATTGGACACCTCCTGTTTGGACAGAGAAGTGCTTTCTGGAAACTGGGTCTCTATGTGGATCACACATTGTGCGAATGAACATGGGCACATGGCCTCCAGGTGGGCCCAGGCCTCTGGGAACACAACCTGAGCCAGGCTCCTCCCTCCTCACGGGCGCACCACGACTTCAAGGCATGGAATGCTATAGTTGGAATAAGAGTGCAGGGAGAAAGGGAACCGAGCCGCCACCCGAGAAGGTTGACATCCAGCTCGGGGTGTGTTTTAGAAGTCGGTTCCTCAGGGGACTGTAACCCAAGGCCACCAGAACTGAAAGGGCCCAGTCAGGGGACGGAGGCCGGACAGGGCTACTAAAGCCCCGCCTTGGCCCGACACGAAGCGTCTCCACTGGCTGGACTGCTCTCCAGCTGCAACTTCCGGAATCTATTTCGGGAGGTGAAAGCATTTCTGGAAAGAGCAACATCCTCAGGGAAAGGAAATGTCGCCCTGTACCGGATGCTTCTGAGTAGCAGGATCCGGCTGGTCTCAGGGGGCAGATGGCTTCCGAGCCGAGTTCCTGGAGGAAACACACTACTGATTGTCCTGATCTGGTGGCAGCCCCTCTGAAAATAAGGTCAAAAATTCATCTTACCTTATAATGTACTTCTGATCCCAAATCGGAAGACCTTAATTTTGGCTAAAAGTAACCTGCTGGGGTAATGGGCTGACAGATCTGACTCCATGAGAATGTTCTAGGCCAGACTCTAAGGGAAATGACTAAAGAGACTCCATTTTGCTCTGAGACTCCATGTTATATAGGAAATAAGCTTCTCCCATGGGAACACCCCGCCTCTGTGCCCATCATCAGTTACTTAGTGTGACATGTTTAACAATACAGAATGACAATTCCTATGTAAAGAAAAATTGCTCTCTTTTGATTCCTATTGCTCCTAAACAATGTACCATGTGAACAGTGATTGTGTGGATGTTAGTAACCATTCTTTAGTTTGTACCTAGGTAAGGGTCATTTTGACCCACTTCCCCCTCTGTCGATGATCTCATGATGTTAGTTTGTAATTTCAAATCATAGCAACAGATACTTATGATTGATGTGATTTTTGGTATAAGAACCCCTACAACCCTATGGTTGGGGCTGTTCTCCCAATAGCCATTTTGGGGGCATTGTGTGAGACAGTCAGCCGGCCAGCTTAATAAAGACTCTCAAATTTGGACTTCTCAGTGGTGATTGGCCTGTTCTTAAGTTGTGCCCCATAACACTGGGAGGTGAAGATATCGAGTACTATCATGATTACCCTGGGAGCTACCCAGCTGCCCCAAAAGGTCTCTCCATTCCATTCAGAGTCAGGAGAGAGTCCCACCAGGGAGACACACCAGCAAGCATCTCCTCTCCTCTCCTGCTTGTGGATGGAATTGGCTACTGGAATTAAAGATTTCCCCCCAATCCATAAATTGGTCATATAAATGTAGCAGCTATGCCGTGCTCTTCAAATGTAGAGTACAAATAAATCACACCTTTCTCATTTTAATTTAATCACCAAAGACCCTTAATAGGAAGCAGAAAGGCCTCTGATCTGCCAAAAGCCAAAGAACACCTGTTTTAGCCTCAAGATTTCCAGATGCAGCATCCAAAATGGTGGTTACCTCCCTAATGTCCTTTCTACCCCAAAATACTTATCCGGTCCATTCATAGTAACCTTTTCTCCTGGCCAGTGACTGGTTTGGACAAGAACTAGACCTGAGACCCAGCTTTGGTCCCCGAGATATCCGGCAAACCTGCGGGGGGCTCCTGGAACTTTCCTGGCTTTCTCTCCTAAGTAAAGGGCTTTCACAACATCCGGGGAGGAATTCTCTCTCAGCCCTCTCTTTCCTAGTAGCCTCACTTGGCATGTGTTCCTGAGTGTTAGTCACCCCTCCCCACTTGGTAGGGAAGAAAATGCATCTGGGATCGAAAAATACCAACTCTGAGTGTGTGGACATTTCTCTTCGAGTGTTTGGAGTAATAAAGACGATTGATAGGCTCTTTGGCATAATTTAGGAGTCTTCCTTTTTTCTCAAGGATTAAATAAATAAAAGCCCCTTTCTCACGCTTCCATTCAGATTATAATGTAACAGTGTCACTGGTTTAAGCTCAGATGCGAGAGATTTAAAAGAAATTGCTTGAAAAGAGTGGTTTTGCTTCTTAAAAAGAAACCCCTACTTCAGATGATTTTTGACTTTTCATTCCTAGGAAGAAGCCAAGTTAAATGTTTTTAATCCTCAAAGTGCCCTTTCATAATCTCTCGGATCGTGGTTGCAAAGCAGAAATTGAAAATCACCCATTAGATGTCTTTCTGGTTCTCACATCTGTCTACCTCCACTGTAACTGGTGAGGCCGGGGGAAGCTCAGGTGCAACTGGAAGATAATGCGGTGAGTCATGATCACAGGATTTCTTTCCTCTGAAACTAGACTTTGTTTCAAGTGTGACCTTTGAGAAGAGACATAACATCAGCTGACTGACAAGACTGTTGCCAATAGACGCATCTGACAACAGTAAATGTCAGTCTCCCAACACAGTTTCTACTTTATTTCATGAATGCCATCCTCAATGGCATAATTGAAAACATATGTCACAGTACTCTATACATTTCGAAGCTCTACATAAATACCATCCCTGTCTTTATTCATGGCAAACCAGGATAAAATGTCTAGGCACAAAAATTTCCTCATTGCTCTAAGAATTCTTCCAGTTTTTTCCTAGTTTGTTTTTCCAAGAGTCTCCTTGAATGTGGACTTTGAGGTCTGGAATTGCTTCTGTACTCCCACGGCTTCTACCGCCACCGCAGATGGTAACCCTCCAACCATCCTCTACCTACGCCTGGGAAATTGGGCCCTGTGACTTGGAGAAGGATCCCTAGGGGCGACAGAGTTAAATACAGTGGAAAGTTCTGCATCTGGCCAGTAGAGGGCGATGGTAAAAGGAAACAGAGCATTTCTGCAAAGAAGGAAGTTGTGCCAATATGCAAATACAGGCAGGGCTGCCCCCCTCTGCACTTGGGAATATCCAGATAGGCGGCCTAACTCAGTCGTTCCCTTGGATTTCAGTGTAATGTATGTGAGTTACATTTTTTTTCACCCATCCCACACTAAATTTTGGAAGAGCAATGTCTTTCACACTGAATGCCCCCACCCCCAGGAAGTGGCAGTTAAAAATATTAAGTATATACTATTTATAATAAGCTGTTTCTCTAATAAAAATCAGGAGCATTAAAATAGTAATAAACAAACAGATGGAAGGAGTCCAGAAAAGCAGACTTGTGAAGCACAATGTAGAAGCAACTCAAATACCAAAAAATATGCAGTCATGATAATAACCATTTGCAGACGCTTCCTCACGTACCTCCCACTGAGACTACGAGGCAGCTACTTGGCAGAGTGATGGACCCAATTCACACTACGTGGGAGGCAGCACTGACACAAACTCAGGATCCTGTGCCCTCAGCCACCTCACTCTGTCACCCTTGATAGTCATTCACTCAACAAACCTTGTGGACAAACAGTGTACAGAGGCGGTTGGTGGCTCTCACTGCACAGCCATACTGGTGAACTTGCCCCTGGAACCAAGATTTGAAGGTTGAATAGGAGGAGCAGGCAATCAAGAAGGGAATGGGGGTGAGGTGGGGAGCAGAGGGACTCCAGGTAGAAATGGCACTGGCCAAGTGGGGAGGCCAAGGAAGGTCCCTTTGGCCATAGCATAGATCTGAGAAGGAGCGTGTTGAGAAGACCAAGAAACAGGCCCCAGTTCACTTAAAAGTACTTTACGCCGTGTGGAGATGTTATTTGAAGACTGGGAGGACAATGGCAACATCGCAAATGGAATTTCAGCAATATCACTAGCCCAGCAGTATGGAAAATGGACTTGAATCCAGCAAGTCTGATAGGGGGAAGGTGGGAGAGAAATGGCAGCCCTGGACGGAAGCTGAAGGAGAGGGCTTGGAGTCATTTAGGAAGTGGAGCAGATCAGATTTATTAACCAAGTGCTCATAAACAAGTGAGAGACCGGAGTCAAGGACAACTCAAGGATTCTGACCTGGGTCACTGGGCAGATGATAACATCATTACCCAGATGAGCTCCAGGAGAGCAGGGCTGCAGCCAGCTTATCAGCACGTGGTGCATGACTGGCAGGTAGTAGGTGCTCTACTAATATTTATAGGATGACCGATGGTGGGAATGCCTGAGGACACACAGCAAGAAGGACGTACAGAAAGTCGCTCAGGTAACTGGAGTTCAAGGGCAAATCTGGGCTGACGGTGTGGATTTGGTCTTTATTCTACTTGGAAGCCAAGTAGAATAAGGACTGAAATGTAGTCATTGCATTTAGCAACCAGGAGATAAGACATCACTCGGCCCTGGCTGGTGGAAGAATCTTATCCTACGGGGTTAGATGAAGTTCAGCTGAAGTCACAGAGAGATGGGCCTCAGAAACAAACCAAGTGAGGACGTGCTGAAACTGGCCTAGACAGGCTCGAGAGAACCAAGACGTAAAGTCTCAGGAAGTTCGTGAGCCAGTTGTCAGCCATTGTTAAAAATTAAATAACATAAACTTAAAAATTGAATAAATTACACTGAAAGCGACAGTAAGAAAGACTTGAAAATCATCAGTTCCTGATTATTTGCAGTCCGCTATCGTCTGTGCTGCCAGGTCATTGATGTGTGTTTTTATGCACCTGCATGACCTGTGCTTCTCACGTCTCCTTCCAGCAGCACATTCACTGACACCATGTGGATAACTTGAACTTGGCCTTGGTGGGAGGATTTACACCATGGGAACCACCAAATGTACTTTTAGGCTCTTTTTTTCCCAGAGAGCTGTGCTTATCAGCACATCACTGAAACCCAGCCAGAGGGTGCTGCCCTCCCATTTCTGCCCTAGGGAGTATCAGATGGTCCAAATTACAAAGTCCTGTCTGACGGAGAGTGGCATTGATCTCAATCTGTCCAGTGAGGTGGAGGGGTGGGTTGGGGGAGGGATAGCAGGGCTAGACAGGAGAGTTCTCAACCTCAGGGGCTTCAGTGTCACTGCCGTAGAGAGCTCTATCCAGGTACAGGTGCAGAGCCAGGGGCAGGGACCAGCCAGAGAGGACACAGAAGATTTGGGGGCCTAGAGGAAGTGGGTTCCAGTTGCCTAGACTGACATTCAGGGCTGGATTTCAGGCCCAGAAGAAATTCAGGAACCGGCAGAAGCCAAGCTGGTGGCCTGGTCACCTGCACTATGCTTGGGTGGGGGCAGGCAGCAGCAACCGACTGAGCCCAGGCCACGCTCCTTGGTCGGGGGCAGGGGCTTCGTCTACTTGCAGGCCCTCTGCCCATTGCCTCCACCTGACGGACGCAAACCTGCAAACCGCTCTGGGGAACCAGGTGCCGGAGGGTGGCCACCAAGCACTGGGAAATTAGAGTTATTTTTAAAAAGAAAAGAAAAACTAATAAAAATAATGCTTAAGAAATCCAATGGATAACATGAATCACTTGTTACCCGAGGAAGAGGAGGAAGCCACAGGAGCTGAGTGCATGGTCTAGAGAGAAAAGCGAAATAAGAAGAAAACCACCTGAAACGTCTGCTTTTTATTCTCACCCTATGTGGCAATTTCAAGCCGTGGCAGGTCCACCCCCACAAACTGGTTAGACCCCAGATGTGCAGTTTTGCCTACATCCTCGGTAATCCGTTGATTCTTCTTCAGTTCCTTTCTGTGATGCTAGTTTCGTAGAATCACATATTTTTGTGTTGGAGACTTGCTTCATTTTTCATTCAGAGGACAACACGTAGCAAGCAGCCCATGATGTGCCATCTGTCCCTCACGCTTGGAGTTGAAGAGCAGCCTTAAAGACAGAGATGGGCTCTGGAACAGTTGGTAGAGAAATTGTTTTGTGTGTGCCGTGGAATAAGTCAGGAGTAGCTATGAGTCACCAGTTTCCTATTATTCTGACATTGTACCTGCATAGCAGAAAGTCGGGGCTTTTGAAGAACACATCTGCATGCAGGATGTGGAAATATCGGCCTAGCAGCAAGTTCTGGTGCACACGAGCTGTACAGCATTAGGAGGAATATTCTACTCAACTCCTCAGAGCCTCCACTTGTAAAATGTGGTCACTGAGGCCTGACCACTACTCCTAGCTACTCCCAGGCTAGTGTCAGTCTAGCAGAAGCAGGAACAGGAAGGGATGATGCATCTGTTAGTGCCTGCAGCTGCGTCAGTTCCTTGGAATCCAAGAAAGGGAAGGAGAGCCCCTGGTGAGCCTATTTGGGCAGCTAAAACACCGATTTGGGTCCAGAATTTCAATTTCCACTGCAGATACAGTGTGCTTAGAAAAGCCCAAGAACGACAGAGTGAAAATTGGAACTTGGGACCAGGGCTCCCCAGAGTGAGGCTCACCCCAGGGAACCAAGGATAAAAGATGCTGCAAGAGAGAACCTTGGATACAGGTGGGGGCTGCCCCTCTCCATATCCAGGCTGCTGTGTCAAGCTGGGCAGGGCAGGGCAGGGGCAACTTTGGTGGAGCCCCTACATGCCAAGTGGCAGGTATGATCTGCAGCCAGAAGCCCCGACTGTCTTCACTGGCTTGGCTCAGGATGTTTCTTTTATGAAGGAGGGTGATCGAAATCCGGCAAATCTGCCAAACGTCCTAAATCAAATAGAAAAGAAATCAAACACAACACTCAACTCAAGCCTCTTTCTGGCTCACTACTGCACAGGAGGAAGATCATTTTTTCCTGAACCTTCAAGACAGGTTCACAAGAGAAAACCAGATGGATGTTTAATTATCACCTACATTATATATATATGTGGAAGATATCCAGGGGATGAGAAATTCACAAAAGGTCAGCTTTGAATTCCAGCTTTATAGCATCATCAACAGAGAACAGTCCATTTCTAGAAAATTGACAATACAAAGGAAAAGAACATCAGTCTCTAGAGACTGCAAATTGGGGGAAAGTAAATAAACAGCAGATAAGGGCCATTGGTACAGCGTGTTAGTGTCCATTCCTCTGGGCCCTCAAGGGCCCAAAGTTGTCTCTTGTAGTCAACCTCTGTCCTCCCTGGGAGAGGGTCAGGGTGTCTCCTATCCTGAGACCTCACGTGTTGATTTGGACGACAAGGAGGAGCAGAGCGCTCTCCCACACTGGCTCTTCCCACCCTCAGCTCAGCGGTCCCTATGCCAGGAGGAGCGTTCTGACCTCCCACCCCATGCCCGGATTATATACTTCCATATCAAACATGCACTTCTCTTTCGTGCCTGAAAAATAATGGAAAGCCCTTTCCAAAGTGGGCTGATGTTGGCATGGTGACAAACTGTGACCCCCCTCCAAAGCCTAGTCCACCTCTGCCCTCGTGGATGCTCAGTGAAGGGCTGAGAAGGCTGCTCTGCACTTCCAGACCAGACCCAGAAGGAAGGAGTTTTCCACACGGATCTCTAGGTCTTCTCCGTGCAGTGTAGACACCTGAAGGAAGACACTGGTCACTGTGGAAAAAGGACTGCTCCTTCTTCAGTTTAGTGCATAACATGAAGGGTGAGGCCAAGACGGTGCCAACCAGGTCAGATTCAGAGAAACAAGTCACCCAGGGGATGTAGGTGGCCCCGGGGCCTCCGTTGATCCAGAAGCAGGTCAGCCGGAAGCTCCAGGGCTGGTGACTCACTTCCTACCTGGCAGCGCAGGTGCACGTCCCTCCCAGATGGAGCCCTCCCTTTTCCGTGAGTCACCTCCTCCCTGTGCACCTGCTGACTGCTGCAGCCCTGTGCCACGTGGCGGCTTACAGTTCCCACGAGCTTCGTGACCTCTAATATTCACAATTCCTCAAAACACTGAAGTGAAGTGCTGTGAAATCTTATCCTGAAAAACTCCGAGGATTAAAAAACAGGGCCAAGAGCTCCCAGTGATTGCTGGCAAATCTGGAATTAGCCTCCTTATGTTTCTGGCGTGAACATTACTCCCAGCCTGCTTCTTGTTCTCCAAATATTGTATCTATGATGTGTGTCGGAATCTCAGTGGGCAGGATTTCTAAGGCAGAGGAAGAAAGCTAAGCAGGTGTCAAGGTCTATTAGTCTCATCTGGTCCCTTTCTGAAATTGACACACTGTAAAGCTCTATGCACATAGGATGCAAATTCATACTTGTATATGCATCACAAAGTGAGCTTGAAGTCTGATATTTGGATCTAAAATAGTCTACTTTGGCCTCCCCCCACCACCGTCTGTACCCCTCTGAATGTTTCCATTCATCGCGCTGCCTGGGTTTAGTGGCTGTCTCACTGGAATGGCCAACGGGTACAGAAAAACACCACCTTCTTGTTAATTGAGTCCGCTAAGGCCTCTCCTTGGTTGAAATAAGAGGGAAATATAAATTGCAGAAGCAGTAACTAGAAAACAGACTTCCTCCCACCCTACCATGAGCTGGCTCTGCCCCCAGCCGTGTTCAAAAGCCTTGGCTATAAATATGTAGCGGAAGTAAGCGGTAACCACACTGGAGCTAAAAACACTTCACTGGTTTCTGTATGTGGCTTTTGTAAATCAGTTTCAGTACGTCACGTTTCCACCTCGGATGTGTGATAACAAGGTCAGGATTACCCAGCAGAGGCAGGAAAACACCCCGGATGTCACGCCACATGGCACCTTCCCATACAGCTTGTCTTTCTTCAGTCAACAGTGAATCCTGGGCCGAGGTTGCTGGAGATGGAATTCACCTCTGAAGCAAGCGTGGGCAGGAATGCTGCTCCAGCGAGCTGGCCCTGTGGAGGCCAAATGGCATAAGACTCTTTATCTGTACTGTAAGGAATTAAATAACCAGGTGTCAAAAATGTAGTCGCTGCCTTGTGACATTGAACAGTTAAATGTGCTGGCAGCGCCTAGTAGCTCTTGCAGAATGTAATTACAGATACCAGTGCTCCGAGAACTTGCATGGAAATAATTTCCATCCACCTAAAAGAGTAACAAAGGCTGCATGTAAACCTGACGCAGATGATCTGCAAAGGGCCGGGCAGAAAACCAGCAGTTTCCAAGCTGGCAGGATCCAAAGGAGGTTGCTGCTGGTTCCACCACGGACCTTACCCTCAGAGTCGGCGACCTCCAACCCCACCGTCTTCCACATTAGATCTGAAACCCAAGGGGCAAGTGCTTACGTGGTGATGTTCCCAGCCCCACCACACTCAGGAATGGACAGAGAGGCTCACAGTCACAACTGTGGAAGTTTTGGGTATTCATTCGTACATTTATTTAATCATTTGAGCGTAGTTGAGTAATTTTCCAGAGAGAAAGAACCTGGCATAGATTAGGTAGCATGACACCAAGAGCCAAACATTCCACATCTGCTAATGCTCCATCCTGACTCTCTGAAAAAAAAAAAAAAAAAAACTGTAATTTTTATTCACAAGGGAGCTTTGGAAATGAATAAGATGCTGGCCAGGAAAGCCTGTCATTGCAGACCTCATTGCTCAAAAAACTTTATAAATGATCTTGGGCCCATGAGCACAGTTGATCAGGAACACAATACCCAATTAAATCATCCTTACAAAAATTCTTTTTAAAAAAATTTTAAATAGCTAATTGTAATCATTGTGACAATATTTTCCAGAAGCACATACATATTTTCCAGAATATTTTAATGAAATACCCAAGTATCTTGTCACCAACTGTCAATGCAGTTAGGGTACTGTTCAATTGTCTCATGGATTCCATCTGGGTGCTACTGTAATTCTTCCTCATAACTTGTTTTGAATCTGACACCTGGACACACAAGTCCTACTGAGTCATCTGTCCAGCTCAAAATGTTTCCAAGGGTTTGAACTGGACTCTGGCACAAAGTCACCTGCCTCCTGTCTGTAGCAATATGAACGAGCGTACCCACCCTACCCACCCGTGCTTAGGAACAAAGAACTCTTTCCCATCACTGGGTTTATAACGAATAAACGGGTGCCGCCCACAAGTATGTCCCATTACACTGGGTACCACAGAAGCCGGTCTCCACAAACAAGACAAAGCCCAGGTACCTCCCAACCACAACCCTGCCCTTCCGGAAGCCTGGCCTCAGCTCAGTCCTGGCTCTGCCTGATACTCCTGAGTAGTCCTCCCTGATTGTTTAAGTCTGGGTGACCCTGCCTCATGTGACCAGAACATTCCAGCTAGCATGAGTTCATGTCTTATAATCACACCCTCCCCTGGGCAGGGACTCCAGGATGGTTGACATCAGGACTTCCAGCTTCTCTCAGGTCCTGGCTTCCCGTTCTGTGTGAAGAGGCCTCCGGTGGCCTGGCTGTGAGACCTGGCCCTGTTGATTCCAACGACGAGAATTCAGTAAATTCTTCCTTCTCAGTGAATCTTTGTTTCCACAACTGTAAAACGAGAGAAATAAATCTCAAAATGATCATACGAAACGCCTGAACCCTGGGGTTAGCCTTGGGATAGGCCACACTCGGCCACCTCTCCGAGCTTCGGGCTCCTCACTGGGTTGTTCTGAACATTAGAAATGATAGAGCTAAGTGCACCTGACGGGTGTCAAGTAATAAACACAGCGCTTCTATTGTTACTATTACTATTTTACTCTTCCATTGCGACCACTGCTCTTCTCTTCCTAAAGAAGGTAAAAGTTATATAATCCGAGTACATACAGAGAATCGCCGTCAAACAAAAAGTGGCATCAGAAGGCCTCACCTTTCTTAGGCAGTTGCAGATGCTCGGCTCTCTGCTACAGAAATCTCCTGCTGTGATCTGTTGATCTGGCATGAGAGCCACAGGGCACACATACCCCACCCCTCTTGGAAGGGAAAGAGTCGCAGCCAGCCATTCTGGGAACGCTACTGACCTTGGAGCCAGTTAGAACTGGGTGCCTTTCCTCAGCCACTTACCTGCTCTGTTTCCCATGAAATCAGGATGCTGATGGCGCCCCTCCTGGCCAGTTAGAAGCCTTAGAGGTGCTGTGCAGAAAGCGGTGCTGATTATTTGGATGACAATCTTCCAGCAGCCTGTATTGGTTCCTGTGTTAGCATGAACCAGCGATGTGTTTTTCCTCAATCAGCAATTTTCCTACTAGGTCATCATTTACCAAAAAGAGATAAATCCAACCTCCTTCCATTGATATTTATTACCTTATTTGGGTTTTTTAGGAACTGAAATTTGCATTCGATGCAAGTTAAAAGGAACAATTTTGAGAGTTCAGAAATATCAGAATCTCAGTTCATGCCAGGATCCTGTTTTCTCTTTAATCACAGATCTTTTAAAGCAAAAGTTAAGGGAATTTTGTGATAGAAAAATTTTAAAAAGTGACATGCTAAGAATAATACCATCAGGGTCCCAACTTTTGTCCTCAAAACTGCTCTGGAAAAAGGGGCGATGCCGTGAAGGCCTCAGGCTGCACTCCAGGGGATGCTGTGGCACGTGACATCTGCTAGGTCCACATCTGCTACCTCACCTGCCATCAGGGGAGGGTGATCAACTCATCCTGGCTTGTCCAGAACCATCCCGCTTTAAAACTGAAAGCCCCAGGGCCGAGACAGCCGGTCCCACCGCAGGTCTAACCAGTCTCATGTTCAGCTGACCGGTCAGCCTCACTACACAGTCTAATCTCTGCCTAATCTATTCCATAGACTTTTCTTAAATTTTTCTCTTTTCTTACCTGTATAGAAGACAAATAAAACAGGAGGGAAAAAGTGTTTGAGGACAGATAATCCAGTGAGGTTAGAAATCACAGCTTTGCACAACTGTGGCTTTGGAACAGAAGGCAAGGGTAGATGCCCTCCTGGGCGCTCACGGCCTCAGAGACGGTAAACGCCATCCCTGGTAATCAGCAGCGCTTGTGTCAAGGTCAACAGCCATGCCGGCTTTCCTGTTTTCACGGGCACTTCTTAACTTGTTGCTTTTAGATACTCATGGCAGCAGGGTGTTTGGGCATATTACACAGACACGGAGTGCGACCCATTTAAAGGAAGACTCACGAGCTCCATTCAGGCAACACTAACTTCCTCCTCACACCCTTCCTTCTGTGGCATGTGAAGCCCGTTTCCCCTTTCCAGCCAGAGGAAATATATTTGCAAAGAAAATGGCCCTAACAGCAAATTCCTCTTGCCTACTACTTTGTTTAAAGTAAACTTTGCTGGGGAGGGATTGTTTGTCTTCACGATCAAAATAATGCATGCATATTATCAGCAAGTAGAAACATAAAGAAGGAAATTTTTAAAATCACCCATAATCCCAGAAGGTGCCTTTAAAAAAAAAAAAAAAAAAAACTAATGCCAAC
The DNA here is from genome assembly GCF_902686445.1 of Sciurus carolinensis. Classification (NCBI taxonomy): domain Eukaryota; kingdom Metazoa; phylum Chordata; class Mammalia; order Rodentia; family Sciuridae; genus Sciurus; species Sciurus carolinensis. The sequence goes on along the minus strand of NC_062219.1, from coordinate 9,764,411 downwards.
ACAAGTAGGGTCAGATGAGTCACACTGTAATTCCACAGAACCACAGCTGCCAGAACGTTCCGTGGGCCTTTCACATACTAGCAGCAGCAGTGAACACATTTCCCTCATTGCTCAATGACAGCAATTCTCTCCCTCTATGATACTGAATTCATGAGAGAGCCTTGAATTCATCCTTCCACCCACCCATCCTCCATCAAGAAATACTTGCCAAGTTCTTCTATGATGCAGGTACCCTGGGAAGGAGGCAGAGTCAGGAGCTGTCTTCACACACAGGAAATTCACTGGACAAGAACAATGAGTTGTATCAAGGGGAAGAATATATGCTGGGGGAATGGGTCTGTAGTCAGGGCTTTATCCTAGTCTGGGAGGCAGGGAAAGCTTCCTGAGGACTTTGTGCTTAAGACAAAACCTGAAAGCTGAATACAAGTCAGGCAGGTGAAGACAAAGAGAAAACATGACGTGGGAGGAAGGAGGCAGCCGTGAGAAGTCTCCAAGCCTGGAGAGCATCCCTCCTGAGGGGCATCATGGGAAATGGTCAGGACAACACACCAACACTGTAGAGAGTGTGACCTGAACTAAGGATGCCAGGGAAGGAAGGGGACAGAAAGGGCCAAGCCTTGAGGTTCCTGGCCAGGCTCTGGTCTTCTGCCCAGAAGCAATGAGAAATCTTCCAAGGCTCTCCAGCAGTGGTGAGACAGGCCCTCTGCTGTGATCTGGTCAGGCCGGGGAACTGATGGATGCAGGAGAAAAAGGTAAGAGACATCCCAAGGAGGAGAAGGAGAACTGGTGTGTGTGCGTGAGGGGACTAGTTCACAGACTTTGTAGGACTTGGTCACAGATTGTGGATTACGTATGTGTGAGAACCACTGGGATTCAGGCCCTGGTTTGCAGAAGGAAAGTGACCAGGGTCCTAAGGCAGCAAGGGAAACCCCAGGGCAGACCAGCTTCCTGGCATTCCATCTGAGCTGTTGCATGGTTGGGTCCCACACTTGGGTTCATGCACTGCTGTCCCCATCTTGAAATGCTTACTGATCTTGAACATGAGGTGGCCCTACGTTCTCATTCTGCACTAGACCTGCAAACAAGAAAGCTGATCCTGCCCAGGAATAAAAGTCTTCTACGTGTTTATGCAGAATCTTACTTGGCTAATGGTACATGGACTCCACTGAAGCCCTTCAGATTGTGTGTTTACCCCTTCAGGCAAGAGAAGGTTCCAGACCCCAGCTCAGTTCCTCATTGAGGCTGGTCTGGGGATAAAGTTCACCCGAGGAGGTTGAACACAGAAGAGTTACTGTAGACATTGAGGACACTGAGTGCATTTTAATAACATGAGCTTTGAGTTCACTGCTTGAGTAAAACAGGAATTTCCCTCACCCAAATTTTATTTAGTTTAATAAGTCAAACTAAAAATTTCCATGAGTTCAAGCCAAGGCCAAATGGGTCTGCCATTTGGCAAAAAGACCTTTGTAAAAATAAACAATTTATTATTGTATTTGGCTAAGAATTTCATAGGATGCCTAAGCTACATGAAACAAAATTAGCATTTAAAATAAAGTTATTATTGACAAGGTTTAAAAAAAATGTGACTGGCACAGTGGTATGTGCCTGTAATCCCAGTTACTCAGGAGAATGAGGCAGGAGGATTGTGAGTTCAAGGCCAACCTGGACAATTTAGCAAGACCCTATCTCAAAAAAGAAAAGAAAAATTGAGACTATACTGTTTGAGTCAGCTTTTATGTTGCTGTTACTGAAAGACATGACAAGAACAATTAAAGGAGGAAAGGTTTATTGGGGGCTCACAGTTACAGAGGTCTCAGCCTATAATTGACCAACTTCATTGCTCCGGGCCAGAGGGGAGGCATGGTGGAGCGTGTAGCAGAGGAAAGTAGCTGGGAACACAGCATCAGGAAGCAGAGAGAGACTCCACTCAACAAGGACAAAATATATACCCCAAAGGCATGCCCCCAGGGTCCCACCTCCTCCAGCCACAGGCTACCTGCCTACGGTACCACCAAGTTCATCCATATCAGGGAATTAATTCACCGATTGGGTTAAGATTCTCATAACCCAATCATTTCACCTCTAAACTTTTTTGCATTGTCTTACACATGAGCTTTTGGGGGGCATCTCACATCCAAACTGTAACATACACCTAGATAGTTTCATTTCAGGGGAAAAAAGTGAGAGGTCTTTACCAAAACCTAAAATATAACACAAAACTGATTATTCAAGGAACCATCTGTAAGTCACTATAATTGCTATGTGAAATATCTTAAACCTGCAGATTCTGGACCAAATAATAATCGTCATTTTTACTATAAAATGAGAAAATAAATGATTATCAATAACTGAGGTGTGGATCACCACTCTGAATTTCTTCAGGTGTTTTATATTCCCTTTAGCAACAGCTAAGTTCTAAAAAATATTTAGAATTATAGAAACAATGGGAAAATTTGGGAAGCCCTTCCAGACATTAACAAGACTTTATCTTTTGAAGTCTAGTAACATAGTTCAAGGGAAGTTCTTTGAATTCATAGGGTTTTAGGTTCAAACCCCAGGTCCATCTTGGGCAAGTTGTTTAATCTGCCTGGCCTCAGTTTTCCCTTATATACACAGGTGTACCTTTAAAATGTATATGTTGTGATCATTTAATAATTTGTGTATTTTTGAAGTATAGGTGTTAAAAGGCAATTAAATGCACAGTTTCCTAGGTAAATCTTCATTAATTGCTTCAAAAACGAAACCTTTATTTCTTAGATAAGTCACTTCAGTTAGTGACTCTGAATGTGGGTGTCAAAGTCAAGAGCTCTGCTTAATTGCTCCTGTATGACCCAGAGATGAATGAGTTGGTCTTGACCCCCAGAAGGGAGGAGGTGAAGAGGAGACTAAGTAGAGAGAATGGGAAAGACTCTGTGTGATGTCACTCAGGTCACATCGGGAGAAGCCACAGGGACATATCCAGAGATGCAGGACGGCAAGTGGGGGCTTTAAGAAGCAATATGTGTTTGCATTTCTTTGATGCAAGTGGGCATGTCCTAGGTTGTCCCACAGATAAAGGGATATTTGTGAGGCATTGTAGAGGTTTCCTAGGGGCTATAACAATAAAGTACAAGAAACTGAGTGACTAAACATAACAGGAATTTATTTTCTCCCAATTCAGAAGGACAGAAGTCCAAAATCAGGGCATTGGTAGATCTGGTTCCTTTCAGGACTCCGAGGGATATTCTGGCCCCTGCCTCTCTCCTGGCTTCTGGGGTATGCTGGCCACCCTGCATGCTCCTTGGCATGTAGTGCTGCTTTTAGAAGCCAGTCTCTGCCTTATCGTCACCTGGCATTCTCCCTGCGGGTCTCTGTCTGTCTTTGCATAGCATTCTTGTCTCTGTGTGTCCAAATTTTCCTCTTCTTATAAGGACATCAGTCACTGGGTTAGGGTTATGATCTTTTCTTGACTAGATACATCTGCAAAGACTCTATTTCCAGATAAATTTACATTCACAGATACTGAGCATTACTACTTGAGAATATCTTCTGTGGGGACACAATTCAACCCACAATAGACACAGTCCAAGTACAATGAGAGGTGACCAGCCAGGCTTGTCTGGTGACCTCAAGGGACAAAGGGATTAATAATGCAGCATAGTATCTGTAGCCCCTTCTTAGCACAGAAAGCTCTAGCACATAAATCCTCCTCCATCTCACTTTCCTTTTCCATTTCACCTCTCTCCATGTCCCTTGTAAAGTCTGTACTGAACACAAACTCTTTCAATCAAACAGGCTGTGATCTAAGCAAAGGCACAGTCCCCTTCAAGCCTCCTCGGGTGCAGGCGGATCCTGCCTGGGGCTCCCCTGCCCAGGGCAAGCAGCAGTGTATCTGTGAAGGACGTTCAAGGCTGACGGGTCTGACACAGAACAACTTGGAGATCCTGTGGTTAATCCTTAAGCCTGACTCCAGGCTCAAGCAACCTTCTGAAAACGAGTTATTTTTCTCTGTGAGAAGATAGGAGAGCGTGTGTTAGCCAGAGGGTCCTCCTGTCCCCACTACAGTTCCACTCTGAAGTAAAAAGTATCATTGTGGCAGCAAATGGTCAATCTTGTAAGCTGGGTTAATGAGGAGTTGGTCCTGCAAGATGGGCCATGGACCCCTAGCCTTCAAGGCCAGGAGACAGGCTCTGCGCTGAGCTGATCCTACCCCGTGATGCTGCCTGGGAGGTGTCCAGGCCCAGGCCTCAGGTGACTGGCACTCACCTTCTTGATGTCTGTCTTAGTCCATTTTCTCTTGCTATAACTGAATACCTGAGACCAAGTAACTTATAAAGAAAAAGTTTTCTTGGCTTATGGTTCTCTGTGGGCTGTGAAGTTCAACGTCAAGGTGCCAGCTTCTGGCAAGGGTCTCCTTGCCACATCACAACATGGAGGAAGGCATCTTATGGAGAGACAGAGCAAATGCACTAGCTCAGGTCTCTCACTTAGTTGCTGAGGCATTGAATAGAAACTTCACCTTTGCTTGGGGAAAAACAAAGAGTAGGGAAGCCATTCTCTCCTCTGGCGGAAAGCTCTGTCTTGGTCTGTCTTCATAAATATATTTTCTCTCATCTGTTTCATTCACCACCTGTGGGGCTATTCACAATTCGAGACTTTTCGGGCCTTCCAAAGCATCCTCTTTATTCTTCCTCTCTGCTTTTTATTAGGGCTTTAATGTTGCTAGGGCTGGCCCGAGGCCAGGCAGACTGCAGAGCAGTAGGACCCTGAGGCCTGTCCTCCACTGGCTTGCCGAGCTGCCTGGTGAGTCAGCCTCCTGGCTCATCCCTGTTTACTCCATTGAGGATGAGGCAGTGGGAATGTTTACCAGCCTAACAGGATGTTGTAGCAATGAATGAATGAATGATTAGAGAGCGCACCACACTGACAGCTCCTGATAAAGCTAAATCTTGTTTTCATAGACGCTCTCAAGGAAGTTGCTCTTGATGAACATTTACTGCTGACTCAAGGTGGCTTGTGAACTTGGCCCCGGCCAGGGGCGCCTCCATCACCTAGGGACAGAACTTGTGAACATCTCTATCTACCGCCCGTCTTCCTAGAATGTGGCCTGCCAGGGCCAGAATTCTGTCCACTTTGGCAGCACTGAATGGAGACCAGGAAGGTGCCAGTTTTATTTACCAAGAGTTCCAGTCAAATCTGAATTTCAGATAAATGACAAAAAATGACATACTTTTTCGTGTAATTATGTTTCATTTCTCTTACAATAATTACATAAGACCTATGTATACTAAAATATTATTCGTCATTTATTTGAAATTTGAATTTAAGTGAGCAGCCTGTTCTTATTTGTTTCTTTCTTGGGGTCCAGAATATTGGATAGTGTCCTCTGAAGACCATGACATTGAGAAGGACTGTCAACCTCTGTCTTCAGGAACACAGGGATCTGTCGCTGGTGGTGAGGTCAATGCATGACATGCCATGAGGTCACCAAAGTCTGTAACACTCCTTTTTAAGGCAAAATGCTTCTGTTAGGGCTGCTCACCTACCTCTGCCTTCTGGAGACACAGTCTAATTGTCTGGCCATGTGCACCCTGTGTATTTATATGTAGTAATAAAGAGTGTTTAACTCTAGGACTCTGTGAAGATGAGAAAATATTTGAGAAGGATTAAACACACTCTGTTAGAGACTATTTGGTTGAACTTGTACTATTCGTGGTTTTCAAGGTCAAATGCATTCAGCAGGGGCAATTCACATGGTTCCACCTTTGTATGCTCTCAGGCTGTGGGTCAAGAAGCCACAGAGGACCGAGAGGAAGCTGCCCTGTGCTAGGCCCTCTCCGTGGCCCGGTTGGGATCCACCTCTGATGACCCCCTGTTCTCATCTGTTAGGACACTTGCTTGTCATGTTAAGGTCCTTGAGATGAATCCTCTAACCTATGTATTTTTTTAAGGGGGCGAGTCTTTTCTAACTGATTTCAATGTAGGGCTTTAATTTCTTACAAAATTCTCTGAAAATTAGGAGATTTGGTTCTGGTAATGATTGAGTAGCTTAGTGAAACTAAACACCAAGATAATAGGACAGGTTTTTAAAACAATATCTGAAGGCAGCAGAGAGTGAGCAAAACAGGTGGAAGTTGGGAATCAGCTCTCCCTTGAAGAGGGGCTGCTGGGCCTGGCTGGGGCAGAGTCTATAACCTTCTTACTTGTCTTGAGAGAACGTCCCCAGACCTCCTGCCCATGATGAGCAGAAGCTATTAGCCTTACTGGCTTGAGGTAGATGTAACACACACAACAATCGTAACACCCTGTGTGTGTGTGTGTGTGTGTGTGTGTGTGTGTATGTGTGTAGGGGACCCAAATATGCTACCCCAGAATGTGCCACTTGGGCATAAGGATGATTTTATTTTGAGCTGGAGACAAATGAAAATCCACAAATACAGAGAGAACTTTTCCAGGGCCCCCTTACCTGACAAAAAGCAGACACTTCTGAGGACCGAAGGCCACCACATAACCCCTCTCCAGGGGGTGTTTTATGGCCATAAAGAAGACAGAAAGCTGGCTCTGAGATGGGTCTGCCCACAGCCTTACTAAAATAACCTCTATCTACTGGCAGTTTCTGCCAGTTTACGCCTTGAAAAGCTTTTCCTGGTCTTGTAATTCTCAAAAACCGAACTGCTGTTTGTTGGGTCCTAAACAGGTCCCGGGGCTGGCCATGGCTTCCCGTGCGCAGTGACCGACTGTCTGGGCTTCCCTGGTTCATCTGTCTTTGTCAGCTTAATTCCCAGGGCACAGTCGGGCACCTAGGAGGGTGAAGAAGGAGGTTTCTGCCTCTCCTAAAGCAGCACGTGGCGATGCTGCTGTTAGGTTTTACAAAGAATGTGAGACTGTACGGCGTTACCGCTGAGCAGACTGTGACGAATCCAAGAGGTAAACTACGGCAACTACTGCAAATTAACGGAAATATCAAATTTTATTTTGATGTATTTTAAGTGTGAAAAATATTTCTCGTGAAAGAAGAGAAGGCAGGAAAAGGAAGCGGTGAGATGGTACAAGACATAAATATGAAGATAGTAGACTTGAATTCGACAAGATCAGACAGGCCAGACCTGACGGTACACTGCTTCCAAGAGTGGTATTGGTATTTTAAACACAGACAATCAAATAGGGTCAAAATAAAATAGAAAAAGAAAATTGGGGTGGTTATGTTAATTTTGGAACAATGGGCTTCAAGGTGAAGAGTATTACTAAAGAGAAAGAGGGACATTTTGCAGCTACAGAAGGGTCAGTGCATCAGGAAGACAGCAATGTGCAGTGTTGAAACAGCACACAGCAAAAAGTGACAGAAATGAAGGAAGAAGCAGAGATCTCCCACCACAATTGCAGATCTTAACATCCTCCTCTCAAGAATCGATAGTTGGGTGCAGTGGTGCACCTGTAATCCCAGTGACTGGGGAGGCTGAGTCCTTGACAAACACAACTTATAAGAACTGATACAGGTGAAATGCAAAATCTAAATAGCCCTGTACATATCAAAGTAATTGAATTCACATTCTAAAATGTCCCCATATGGTTCCTCTGGTGAATTAAACATTTAAGGAAAAAAATAATAATGTACTAAAATTTTAAGGAACATATTAAATACTTAATGCACATATTAAACATTTAAGAAAGAACTAATGCTCATCTTATACAAATTCCTAAAAAACAAAAAGAAAATACATTTCTCAATAAATCTGATGCAGCCAACATAACTTGGAAGCCGACATCTGTCAGACACGTTATAAAAAAGAAACATTATGGACCAATATACCTTCTGAACAAAATCTTTAACAACACATTGGTGAATCAATTAACAATATGTAAAAATGGTTATAGATCATGGCTAAGTGGGGTTTACTCCAGGGTCGTGAAGTTGGTTTAATACTCAAACATCAACAGTGAGATGGGGCATGGTGGCACATGCAGGAGGATCGCAAGTTCAAAGTCAGCCTCAGCAATTTAGTGAGACCCGCACCCCTGGGTTCAATCCCCAGTGTGGGGGAAAAAAAATAAAAAACAACTGTGATTGACTGTATTAATAGAATAAGGGATTCAAAAAAGTATGATCATTTCATAAGTACAGAAAAATCATTTGACAAAAATTAGCACTCATTCATGAATTTAAGAAAAATTCTCAGTAAATTAGTATTACAAGGCTACATCTTCAAACTGATAGGAGATCTATAGAAGACCTACAGCTTACATGATACTTAATGGTGATATAGTGATATACTGCCCCACAAGGTCAGAAAAAAAGATAAAGATGTCTACTCTTACTGGAGGTCTGTGATGATCATGAGATTATACTTCAGAACACCAGCCCCTTAAGAGAATATAACTGACAACAGACCCAAGCAATGAGCTCTGAAACTGACCAGAGTCACAGGACTCCTCTGATAACTGACTTCCAGGATGCTTCTATCCAAACCTTTCCTCCCTCCTCTACTTCCTCACATCAGTGTCTGATAGTGGTCCTTGTGGGACTCCCTCCTCATTCTCTCTTCTCCAGATATTTCCCCTAATAAAATCTTTACATGTTAAATTCCATCTTTACACTTTTACTTCTTAGAATATCTAAATAACCCAAGGTGCAATAATTTGCAACAAAGCAAGTGTAATAAGGCAAGAAAAAGAAATAAAAGACATATAGATTAGAAAGGAAAAAGTCAAACAGTATTTGTAGATAACAAATTGTTTATATAGACAATTCTAAAGAATCAGCAACAAAAAAACTTATTAGAACTAACAAAATATTTTAATAAGATCTCAGGATAAAAGGTTAATATGTAAGAATCAATTATATTTTGATACACTAACAGCAAACTATAGGAAATAAGATTTTAAACTCCTTTTGAAATAGCAATAAATTACTATTTCAATATAAAATACACTGAGGTTGATTGAACAAAAGATTTGCAAAGATCTCATCCTGAAAACTACAAATTATTGCTGAGATAAATGTTAACTCTGGTTGTTGAGTCCACAGCTCTCTGCCTCTAACCTGAGTTCTGTACCCTATAATGAAGAAAGGATATAGAAGAATCCCCATTTGTTTGTGTCTACTAAATGATCCCCATTCCAAAAAACATGGACACCCTGCTGCTTCCCATGAAATGTCTTCAACATTCTCCTCCTATGATGGTTGACTTGATGCATTAACTTGACTAGGCCATAGGGTGCCCAGATATTTGGTCAAACCCTATCCTGGGTGTTTGATGGTGTGTTCTTAGGGGAGATAAACATTTGAGTAGAGCAGATTGCCCTCTCTAATGTGAATGGGACTTATCTAATCAGTGGAGGCCTTTCGGAGAAAAAGAAAGCTGATCCTCCCCCTAATAAGAGAGAATGCCTTCCACTTGACTGCCTTTGAAATAATTCTATTCAACTTTTTTATGTCTTTAGACTTGTACTGAAACACAGGCTCTCCCTGACTCTCAAGCCCACCAGTCTTCAGACTGAAACTTCACCACTACCTTCTGTTTCTCAGGCCTTCAGACTTGGACCTATGCTACCAGATCTCTTGGGGTTCCAACTTGCTGACTCATCCTGCAGATATTGGGACATAATCTCTGTAATTGCATAAGCCAATTCCTTGTAACAAATCCCTCTCAATCTCTCTCTTTCTGTGTGTGTGTGTGTGTGTGTGTGTGTGTGTGTGTCTTTTTCTGTCTCTCTGGAGATCTCTAATACACATCTCCAAAGCAACAGTAACTCAGAAAAAATCTCAGAGTACCTTTATACCATCACTTCCCACTCAAGATTGTATATATTATATCAACATTGGTCACTATTATTATTATTATTATTATGAACCTTAAGAATATAGGACACATATTATAAATATTTAATTTTTAAAAATAAGTTAGATTTCACTAATAGAATGCTAATTATCATTTTTACAAATTAATAATTCCTCATATATTCTTAAGTTACAACTCCCAATCTCAGAGGAGACCTATCCCTCTTCAGAGTTCAGCTTTAACTGTATAATTGGGGCTCATCTGCAGTCATACCCTGGCCAGCCAATGGTCCCATGTCCCAAACAACCTTGTCCTCCTCTCCCTGTCCTCACCTACAGCACTTGGGTGTTGGGGTGCGGTGAGGTAACTCCTTTACCTTTCTGGCTCTGTTTTGTCCCCAAGAAGCACAGCACCTTGCAGAATTCAGTGCTTCAAAAGATGAACAATTGGATCCATTAAAATCCTGTTGTAGCTCCTAATCTTTTTGACAAACATTGTTGGAAGCTTTGGGAAATGAGTAAAAGAACAGATTCATTTAAACTACCCTGATGCATTTAGGACATTGATTGTGGGTTTTTAAAGATTGTTTTTGCTGCTTCAGTTTGAGTTCTAGCTAATGCTCCTGAATGACTTTGCTGCCATCTATAATGTTTCATCTTCCTAACAGCATATGTAAGTTATATCAATTTGATGAGCCTAAATTACTGATGATAATCTTCTTCTGCTATTGTCTATTCCATTCAGAAGACATTCTGCAGTCTTAATATACATAGTGGAAATGACTCTTGCTAATAGTGAGGCAAAGAATGAACTTTGTCCCTTTCTGAATGCCACCTGGTCCCTTCTGTGAGGGTGCAAACAGTTTCCTGTTTGGGCTGGCTGAAAATGCCTGAAATAGCCATTAAATCATAGAACCCATAACAATAGTCCCTGGAAAGTTTTCCATAAGTAAATCCCGAATAAATAAATAAGATTCCTGATTCTGCTAAGGAGTGTCTTTAAAAAGCTGTGTCCATCCTCCTCAGCAAACACCCCTCCAGCCTTGACACCTCGTCTCCTTGGAACAAACTGCAGGTGTCACAATGGTGATGGGTCAGCTGCCGGTCAATCCAGAGCAAGCGGCTATCTGCCCACTTCTAGAAAAATCCTTGAGACTTTCACCGGAGCAGCTCCTGCCTGCATGGAGCACTGCCAGCTTTTCTCTTCTGGGTTTCCTCGCTGCATATCGTTAGGACACCCATAAGTCACTAATTACTGAAATTCTGGTCAACAGAGGGACGTGTGGAAGTATGATTGTGAGAGAATTGTTTTACAAGAAGTTTAGAAAAAGTGACCTGGCAGAAATCCAAGAACAGCAAAATTCCTTCATAGCTTGTTTGTTTTAGCCTTCTGCGGGACCCTGTATTTTTGGATTCAGTCATTTTATTTATTTTTTCTTATACTTTTTCTATTCTTACCATATTTTATTATTATTTTAAAAATTTTAATTGACAAAAAGTTGTATATATTTATCCCATACAACATGTTGTTTTGAAATGTGTATATATTGTGGAATGGCTAAATCAAGCTAAATAGCATATGTATTACCTCACTTATTTTTTGTGATGAGAACATTTAAAATCTAGTCTCAGCAACTTTCAAGAATACAATGCATTATTATTAACTGTAGTCACCAGGCCATACAATAGATCTCTTGAACTATTTATTCCTCCTGTCTAACTGACATCTGATACCCTTGGACCACTGTCCCACAAACCACCACCCCCCTTCACAGCTCCTGGTACTCTTTTGTTGTAACCCTTCGATGTCCTTACTTCTTAAAAGAGCTCATATTCATTATCTAAATTAGTTTGTGTTAGTGTTCCTGTTTTGGCTTCAACCTTACCCAAAGGATGCAATGAACTCTTTAAGTGCTAGCTATTGTTCATATACCCACCTCATGCTAGCCTGATGGCCCTAGAATCACTTTAGATAAATGTCAAGGATCAGCTCCAAAACGTAAGTTTGCCTCCTCATGACTGAGGAAGCCCAGTGGTCAACCTAAGGACCTTGGCTTTGGTGATATTAATGCTGGGCTGAAGATGCTCCCGGGCTCTGAGTCTGTCCCTTCCCCTTCATTGTTCTGTGTACACCTGCTCCTCCCTCCTCTCAGACTGCTCACCTCTCAGCAGGCCAGGCTTTGCCTCTGTGCCTACCCCGCCTTGTCAGCCCCGGCTCCCTGAAGGATTCCTCCTGTGAGAAGCAAGTCTGCTATAGATACTTACTAAATAAAATAGGAGACATGGCCAGCAGGGAGTTGGACTTATTTTCTTGTGTGGCTTGTAAACTGAAAGCATTTACAAAAAAGTTTTGAGGGGAGGCAGCATCAGAGAAATGGGATCCTGGCTCCAAGGGGCCTCAACTGAAGGCCCGAGACCTGGTGTATTTAAAGGAGGGACAAACATGGTTTTATAGTTTTTCTGCAACATGGCATTATGAAATCTATAGAATGGTACAAGTATATTTTGCCCATCAACTAGGCCAAGGTTTCTCATGGAGAAACCAAAGCTCAGACAACTTACAGGACTTTGAGCCACAACTTTGAGACCAGCCTGGACAACATAGTGAGACCTTGCTCTGGGGAGGAAAAACAGTCTTTCTCTCTTATTTATTTATTTATGACTAGGAAATATCCTTCAGGGATAGTTAAGAAAAGTCTTATTTCTGAAGGCCATTACACTCTTTTTCTAAAATGAACTTCATAAACATGAAAAACAAAACTTAAGTCTTATAATCCAGAAAATTCTTGCTCTTATTCTCTAACACCCAATTAACTAAGATATTTTGAATGACTTACTTTAGAAAGAGAGTATTTGACTAATGTAATATGTATTTATATATAATTATATTCAAGTATAATTTTATATTATATGTATATGTGTGTGTGTGTGTGTGTGTGTGTGTGTGTGTGTGTGTGTGTGTTTATAAAGAATCAGGGATATGAGGTTCTTAAAAATGATGCTAGATTTCTCCAGATGCAAGGTGAGATATGTGTCTTACTCAAACTTCCCTCATAAAAAAAGAAAAATATTTGGAAAATTAGAATTTTTAAAAAATAGAATAGTAAAAGGAAACAAATTGAGATGAATTTTAAAGTAAAATAAATTCATTGGCAGAGACTAGAAATTAAACAATACAATTCGATATGTGAACCTAATTTAGCTGCTGAATCAAACTAAAAATGAAATTAAATATAAGAATACTAGCTAGAAACATTTGAGAAAATTTTGAATTTAAACTGTTATCGGATATTGTGAAGGAATTATACTGTCAATTTTGTTATATTTTTTGCTATAATTTTTGTTTTGATGATGGTATTATGGTATGTAAGAAAATATTCTTATTTTTTAGAGATATATGGTGAAGTATTTAAGAGTTAAATGTCATGATATCTGGGACTAGTTTTAAAATAATTCAGCAAAGGGAAAATTAGATAAAGCAGAAATGACAAAATATTAAGAATTATAAAATTGAAGTGATAGTTTTATGATAATGTATTATATTATTCTCTCTACTCTCATGCATAAAATTGCTCTAAACTTTCATAGAAATAGCATTAAAAGTCACATTGGGCAAAGGGAGTAACCCCTATTTAACCTTAAACACCAGGTTGACATGGAAACCATCACTGGAATCAGTATAACAGTAAAAGCGTCTTTGATGTATCTTTTGATGTAAAGTTGTGTTTCTCGCCTTTGTATAAGTGAAAAAGATGTCAGACTTTTAAAAAGTAAAAACTATGATCAAAATCAGTATTTTCTTTAAACAGGAAGTGTGACTTGAAGAACTGGCATTATAGGAAGAGAGGAAGTTAAAATGTCAGGCACTGAGGAATGATTCACAGGGGATTATAAGCCAAGGCTCTCTGACAGTATGCCTTGAGTTCCAGGAATGTGGTGCCCACTTTTTTCTTTTTAACTGATGCTCCTGTTTCCTTCAGTGCTTCCTTGTAGATGAATAAACTTGCAATACTGTTTTTTTTTTTTTTTTTTTTTTGGTTTGTTGGTTTGTTTGGCCTTTGCATATGCTATCAAGTGTTTAGACTATTAGAAGAGAAGATGACTCTCTATCTTTCTTTCTTTTTCTTTTTTGCAGTTCTGGGGATCAAACCCAGAGCCTTGTGCATGCTAGGCAAGTGCTGTACTACTAAGCTTCACCCCAGGTCCCCTTTCTTCTATTTTGATGAGATCCATGAAACTAGAGGAGAGAGATAGAAGTCAGGACAGGTGAGGTTATGCTGCAGAAACAACCTCAAAAATCTCAGTAACTACAAAGGCTCATTTCTCACAAACACTTTGCTGCTAGTCAGCAGGGCTCGGGAGGATCCGAGCAGAAGGGGGAGCCAGGCTACCAGAGCCTTCCCCATCCTGCAGCTGCGCCATCTGGAACCTGCCTCTGCAAGACAAGAGAGACTGGGGCTTCTCACCAGTCACTGCTGCCCACATTCCAGAAGTGGACATGTGATCCCACCAAACTGCAAGGGGACAAGGAAGTGTGGCCCCTACATAGCAATGAAGAAAACGAGAACCACGTTTTGGTGCACTCTCTGTCTACTTCATTATCATCAGTGCTTCAGAGATGTGGGCACTCTTGTAGGCCTTGGCAAGAGTTCAGAGGCTCAGCTACATTCCTCCACTCCTGAAAGGAGCTCCGTTATCCTCTGCATGTGGTAAGCTCAGCATCTGTGTTGCTCAGAGGAACTGAAGTCTGCACCCAGTGGATGGAGATATAAATCTGCTTGCTGACATGTAGATGGTATACATATGATGTTACATAATGGAAACCCTGGAGATTTTTAGAGTTGATATGGGGGATGATCATTGAAGTGAGATACTCCAGGCTTTCATCCTAGCTGTGCCACCTACTGTGTGACCTCTCTAAGCTTCAGTTGCCTTTGAATTAAAAGAATAATATTGTGGTCCAGTGCAGTGGCGCACACCTGTAATCCCAGCGGCTCGGGAGGCTGAAGCAGAGGGATCACAAGTTCAAAGCCAGCCTCAGCAACTGAGCAAGGCCCTAAGCAACTCAGCGAGACCCTGTCTCTAGTGAAATATTAAAAAAGGGTTGGGGATGTGGCTCAGTGGTTAAGTGCCCCGGGATCGATTGCCAGTACCAAAAAAGAAAAAGCATAAAAAAGAAATAAACCTACAGGAATAACTAGTAGAAATAATTCAAATAAAAATGCATTAAAAAGAGAATAATAATATATACGCTAGAGAATGATAGTAAGGAGGAAATGAGATAACACACATTCTGTGCACAGAAAGCCTGGCACAAAGCAAGTACACTGTAATGTAAGACACATAAATAATTTCTAGTTAAAGTGTTTTAAAATAACATATAAATGAAATTTAAATTGTTAGGAAACTTCCTTCCTTCCTAACAGTACTGGCTGTCCACATCTGGGAGCCTGGCACAGGGTTTTGAAGCCCAAGTGGGATGAGGAAGGTGTCCGGAAAGGAGTGGAGGTGGCAGGTGGATTACTTATGGAGCTCATTGATCGCATAAGTAAACATCGAGAAAAATGGGAGTCAATTTTCTAACTGTAAGAGAAAGACGTTACAAATATAGAAAAGAAGACTAGAATGAATCCAATGGTATTAGATTTGGGATTGAAAAAAGTATTGGCATGAACTATGGTTTTTCAGAGAGACAAATAAAGAAATAAATATAAATGTCAATTTTGGATACATATGTGGATCTTTCATGTGTTTACTTAAGTAGAGTCATAGTTTGTTCATAGATGATTAATAATAGATAGCCCCATTTATATATAGATGATTGGTAAATAAATGGATAGATGAATGAATGGATGGATAGAGAGATAGATAGATAGGGATAGTTCCAGCTCTGCTTGAAAGCAGTGATAACTCATAAACAACATGCAAAACTGGAGTGTAGACCTTGGTATCTAAATACCATTCTCTGCTAAAAAGACTCAGGGATCCCGGGGAAATGGTAGATTCCAGGAATGGGGCAGTGAAGACACAAGATGACACAAACATCTTCTCATAGCAGAAAATAGGGAAGGGCTTAATGAATGCCGGGGACATGCTTAAAGAATACAGAATTTGATGGGCCTCACACTGGACAAATCCAGACAATTTGGCATCAGAGTAAGTAATTATGGGAAGAGGCAATAACCCACTGGGTAAAAGAGGAATCCATAAGTCTGTACTGGTACAATGAGAAGACATAATAAAGAAATGGGGTGAAGGAGATTTCCTTTACCATAAAATCCAACTAATAAATATTCAGGGAGTGATGGAACTAGAAAAGCACTATTTGACAACACAGTAATTATGAGTGTAGCAACAAACATAATACACTAGTGGGTTAAAAATGAATGAGGAATGGAATATTTCCAGTCTCAAAGTATCTCCTCACAAGAGTCTTATTGGTTACCAAAAAAGAAAAACACATACGTGTATAGCAGAGAAACCTGGAAGACAACATTTTTTTAATCAAGTGATCCAAATTTATACTGAAACTGGCATAGCAGTCTGTGCCCATAATCGCAGCTACTCAGGAAGCAGAGTCCAGAGGACCGAAAATTCCAGGCCAGCCTGGGCAATACAGGCAGACACCATCTCAAAATAAATGCAAGAAGTTTATTCCATGACCTGTAATAAAGCTAAATCGTGCGCCATTTGCAAGGGAGCCATGAAGCAAACTCACCATGATTTCAGTGATGTTCCTGCCCCGAAGCACATCTGAATCCAACCACTAGGAAACACCAGAGAAACGCAAACCAAGGAATGTTCTAGAAAATACCTGGCTTCTAATCTTTAAAAGTGAACTGTTCCAGGTTGAAGAAGACCAAAGAGAAATGAGAATAAATGCAATGGCTGGTCCCAGGCTGGGAGCTTTCTTGTGAAGGACATTGTGGGCACCTGCTGGAACTTGAATGGCATCCCAGGACTAGCTGGCTGCACTTTATCGGTGTTGATTTCCTGCTGGTGAGGGCTGTTTTCGGCGCAGGTCGGAATTTGCCACTGAAACATTCGGGGTGGTAGGATCCCATGCAGCATGTACTCTTCAGTAGCTCAGGAGGAAATGTTCTTTGTACTATTTTAACAAGCATTCTCTAAGTTTGAAAAACTTTGCAAAAACAACAAAAGCCTAGGAATGGATGGTAGTGGTGGTCATAAAACAATGTGAATGTCCTCAATACCACCAAATCGTACCCTTAAAGTGATAAACATGTTGCGTGCATTTAGCCACAAATGTTTCCAGAGCTAGGAAAACAGTAAATGGAAAATAGAGAACAAGATGGTTGCTCAGGAAACACGTTCGGAAGCACTTTATTCTCTGAGTGAGAACCACGTGTGTGTGTGTGTGTGTGTGTGTGTGTGTGTGTGTGTCTGTGTGCGTGTAGGTCTTTGGTGCACTCATGCTGCCTGTATCCTAGAGAAGAGGATGAAGGAGTCACTCTAAGGCAGGGCAGTTGGGGCAGCAGCAGCCTGGGGGCCCATTTAGAACTTTGAGGGGAGGTTATCTATGGTCACCGTTATTGGGGAAGAAGGGTACTCCTGGAACTTAGTAGTGATGGCTAGAAACACCAAGCTTATGGCACTGTGTGATGTTAGACCCAATTCTCGAGTGTCCTGCAGACATTCCTGAGGGGAAAGAAACTTCTTGTAATACTACACCCAGAGCTCCATTTTTCATATATAGTGCAAATTTTTTTCCACAGTTTTCATATTTGCTGAATTTTCCATGAACACAATCACCTTGTAACTTGAGAAAAGATTGCATTTCATTTTATTTATTTATTTTTTAAAGGAACTAAAGTGACAGTAAGAACTAATACAAAAAACTTTTAAATAAACAATTGAGGACTACATATTACTATCAATTTAATTTTTCTTTCTTCAGTGAAATATGTCAATGACCCATGTTCTCATAGAACTTAAGATTTTGATTCTCTTCCCAGAACACCTAAACTTACAGGGAGGAAAAAAAAGGGTGGAGGGGATAACATTGCATGACAATGGACACCAAGTTCATAAAGAACCTCTTTAAAAATGAGATATTATGGAAGAAAATACCATGAAAATAATAATCTTATGAGAATTGTTTTTAAGCACAGTAAGTTTGAGCCTCAGTCTTCATGAAGATACTACAGTTTGTATAGAAAACTATAAATATACAAGACTCCAAGGAAAAAAGTCAGAATACATATTAACAATCTGTAGGCCTAAAAAACTTTTGAGGGGAGAGGGAAAAGGATGGCCAACTGAATCTTGACTTAAGAATGCAAGACTATGAAAAATTCCTGGGTCAAAGGTGTTCCCAATGTAACCATACTTTGTGAGAGCACACAACTTAAGATGTAGTCTTCAAAGGAAAGCAAAATTACTGAATGACTATAGTCCCTTCCAAAAAGTCAATCTTAAATTAAGGGGAAATGATTCTAAAAGTGTAAACGAGTTTGGCTCAGAAAGAAAAATTGAACAACATATCCAAGATCTGTCCATAAAAGTAATGATGGTACATCTTTAATATTAAAGAAACAGGCTATAAAAAAGTTCAGTCTCATTGGTTTTTAAAAGCTCATTTGTGCTCCTTGGTGGGCGCATAATAAAGTTCCCTGGGTTTATTTACTTTCCAGTACTTCTCACTGACCAATTCCAAAGAAAAAGAGCCATTTAATACAGTGAACTGACCACTTGCCGTTGCTATATAAATGGTATACTGCTTCTCACTGGCTGTATCAAGGTTCATCTGATTTGATTCTCCCTTGCTTCCAAGTTCTTCTAAAGCTAACCTCACAGCCAGATACTTGGATAAGTGATCAACAGTGGCATTACCTGAAGTCTTTATATATCTTGTCGGTGCACTGTCATCTTTCTCCATAAGTGTGGGATGAGGTCTGAATACTAATTCAATTTCACTAGCACCATCCATTACTGGATCAATTGCCACTGTTGCATTGTTATTATCAAGTTCAAGCCCAGAATCATCAGATGTTTTGGTCTGTTTGTTACTAGGGCCTGCTTCCTGATTGCTATGTGTGGATGCATTACTACAATGTGAACTGTCACCATTATCTTCTGCTCCACTGCCATTTTCAATCTGTTGTTTCTTGCCTCGCTGTAATCTGTTCATGGCCTGTATCTTTAGTCCTTCCTCAATGCTGTGACTGAATGCCTGCTGATTATTGTGCTTGTTGATCCTGGCTAATACTCTCTCTTGATGAGCTTCATACTCATCACGACTTGGATAAATTTTGCTGATGAGTGCATCAAAATTTGGGTCTGGCCTTAGTGATCTTTTGGAAACTAGCTTTTTCCGACAAGTAGGACATTCTTTGTTGCCACTTCTAAGGGCTGTGATAATACAATCTGCACAAAAACGATGCAAACACTCCTTTGTAGTCATGGTGTTCTTCAACATATCCAAACAAATTGGGCACATTAATTCACTGTGTAGACTTCTAGGTGAAACCACAATTTCCAAGCCATCTGTTATTGCCTCCTGAGGTGTTCGTTGTAATTCATATAAACTGAGTTCCCATGTTTTGCTTAATGGTTGAGTTCCATTTGTCTGCACAGCCTGAGACATTGCGGCTCCTACCCCAGCCAGGGGCTCTGCTGGCCGTGGCCAGAGCGAGACTCGGGTATCAGGTGCTGCCGCACAATATGGCGAGCCTCGGCTTCCGCCTCATTTTATTTTAAACACTACAAAAAACTGCTTGCCATGTTGGAAGAATAAGGTCTCTTGTAGCAATATTGCTCAATGTACACACCTTTCTCTCTCTGACTTGGAAATGTTCATGGGCAACTGTGTAAGCTGTTTTGAGTCTCCTCTTAACTGACTTGCAATAAAAAATTATTAAATTAGCAGACACATGAAATACAGAAATCTAGTTTAATTTCACTAAAAGTATTGTTTTAAAATATTTCATTATTGCTGTCAGATTTGTATTTTTTTACTCAATGATAAGAAATACATCATAAAATTGCATATTGCAATGACTTGTCATTTAGTTGCTGTTTTTCAGTTCCCCTGTTTGGCTCTTTCCCATCCTCTCTTTGCTCCTTTGTGTGGTGAACCTGTGCTCTCCAATGCTCAGTTCCTCTAGAGTAAACTGAAGGAGATCCATCTAGGGTGTATGTTCTTGGCAGTTCTCGGTTGTGACACTATCCCATGTCCCCAAACAGGAAATTATTCTGACACTGTACTTGCATGTGAACTCCAAGTTCACCCACCAGGATCCTACTTGCTCTCTTCCTACTGACCGCCATGTTTTGACACATCTGATGGCTTCATGGTATCTTCCTCCACAGGCAATTTTGGCCTGTTAATTACCCTCATGCACAGTTGTACCTTCAATCTTTTGTATTCTGTTCTTTTTCTACGTAGGGGCTCTGATCTTCTCACTTCTCGTGAATGCAGACTTTTATGATAAGCAGGTGCAAACATCCACTTCATCATGAGAGCAGCTGGGCCTGAGCATTTACACGCTAGTTTTCATGAAGTACTTCCTTTTTATTCCTACCTAATTTTATAATTAGGACATTAACTGTGTTTTTAAGTTACATGCCTAGGCAGTTACTTACATATTCATTGTGTGCGTGCACACACACACACACACACACACACCACAAGGACTTTATTCCTGGATAACAGATGAGGCATCACAGAATATTCCTGTGAGAAGGAGGTGGTGTCGGTGAAGAAGTGCACCTGGCTCTGACATACCAAGCGGAGAGTCACGTCAAGGGCGGCTCCCCCATCTGGGCATAGCGTAAAGCTGGGACACCTCTAAAACCCCAGGGGAAAGCTGCAGGAGTGGAGAATGCCATGCCCCAAGCGGTCTCACATTTGGTTCTCAAATGCCTCAAAGGTAGCCATGCAGATTGAGTTTGGATGGGCGCCAGGTGGCTCTAGGGGACAGGGATTTGGCCAGTGGAAGTTTCCACAGAGGCACATGTTGCTCAGTTAAGGCTGCCCCAAGAGCCATCCTCATCTTCCCTTCCTGCTCCAGGACTACCACCACAGGTGTTCAGGCTGACCCTGGATGCCACAGAGGGAAGGCCCCGAGATGTTGTCCTACTCCGGACTCATTCGAGTGTGTAGACCTTAGAGGGATCAGCTCTGAACCAGGCTGTTGGGGTTCAGATTCATCCCACCTCCTAGTCGGGTGACACTGGGGCCACTCCTTTCCTGTGTTCCTGTCTCCTCTCATGTCTAATGGAGACAGGGGTTCTTGTGGCATCCACCAAGTACTTGGCTGATTTCGGCTATTTCTATTAATGTTTATGAAACACCTCAGAGAGAAACGAAAATAAGAAGCAGGGAGTCCTAAAAACTTTCCACTTCCCTACTGAGACCCAATTACATTTTTAGGTTCCATGAAACTGTCCTGTACTCTTGTATGATAGTTCCCTTTTCTGTTTAAGATAGTTCAAGTCACTTTCAGTTACCTGCAACTGAGAAAGCTTAACCAATACAGATGAAGAAGATCTAAAATAAGTTCTGAAAACTGGACTAAGAATTAAGAAGAGCTGACACAGTGCCAGCACTGGAGGTCAACATGACTGGCAGCAGATTTGACAACTCGCCAGGTAGACCCTCTCCAAACTTCTCTCTGAAATACCTGTGAGTATACACAAAAACACTCAAACTTGCAACATCACTGGGCATCAGAGAGAGGAGATATTGTTTCTCTTGTGCCGGACTAGCTCATATGCAGGGTAAGTGGCACGGAGTCAAGACCCAGACTCCAGGAGTTGGGTGGAAGCAAGCTTGTGGCAAGCAGCTTGCAAACTCGTTTATTCGGGAACAGCTATACATTTTATAGGTCTCTTGCCCATCACAATGTGCCACGGGGAATCAGACCACCAGGTTCCTATACGGGTTCCCTAGGTAACACCAAGTCAACTTGGGGCAGTTGTGTAGTTTCCTAGGTGGATGAAGCGGAACACTCCTCCCCGCAGGTTTACACACTTGAGACGTTCACTGCTGCCAGCCAAGAACTAGGATTTCTCCCGACAGGGAGGAATCCAGGAGCCAGAAAGTGGGGAAATTTCCAGTAACTTCAGGTTGGATGGGGCTGGGCTGGTAATTATCCTTGGAAACCTTGCCTCACTGGCCTCTGAGCGAGTTCAGCAACGGATGGCTGGGAAGAAGGTAGAGGCCCAGACTCACCTCTGTTAGGAGTTCCTGTGAATAGCCTGAGAAGCAAACCAACTTGCCATTCACACCTGAAAATAACGAGATGGTCTCAAACAGGCAAGCACTGGAAAGGTACCATCGCAAACCTTCTTCAAAACATCATTCAAAGGAACATGGGGCAGGGAGTATGGAAGCCAATTGAATGTAGGCATTCTTTTTCTGATGTGGTTTCACAATTGACTAAGGGAAGAAAAACTCTTTGAGGAGATCTGAATGAGTAGATAATTAGCATAAACCACGTTACAAACAACCAACCAGCCAGGGAGGGGGCGTGGGAAAAGGGCGTCTGTACCAGAGGTCAAACATTATTCTTAACTTTATTAGACTTAAGCAAGTAGCCCATAAACCTAAGGTCATCTCAAATAGCCTTAAAACAGTATACTTCCAAACACTTTAGGTTATGAAAGAAATAGAAGAGTTTATATCTCAGATGACAAGAGAAGATAACAGAGAAAATAGCAAAGAAGCATAAGGAACAGAAATGAAGGGTTGGGGAGCAGCTCTTGAGGAGAGACCTCAAACCCCAGTATCTCAAACTGAGAAACAGAAGGAGATGGCTGAAAGAGGAACGAGAGGGTCACTGAGAGTCTCAGCAGCCACTGACACAGAGAAGTGCTTCATGGTAGAATGCTAAAGTACAAGAAGAACAAAACACCCAACACGTGAAGGCCCCCTGTGAAACAGCTCTAGGAGACTCTGGAAGGAACAATGCTTAAATTAGCTGACTCTGTTGGCGTGTGAACTTCTCCTCTTTCTCCATCCTTTAGTGGGGCTCGCAGTTTGTCAACAATGGTCATGTGTTGTCTATTAGTCAGGGCTTATTACTGCCAGCAACAGCCACTGACTATCTTAGAAAGAATCTATCAGGAGGTTGTTGCAGGGTTCATGGAATCAAGGGGAGGTCTGGAGGATTTGTCGGAGTGGGCAGCAGCCTGAGCAGCTTGTGTATGGTGCTTATGTCCTGATCTTATTTATGGCAGAGACAACTGGTTCCAAGATATTCCTGGAAGTATACACTGCTGCCCCTTTTCTCTGCTGGAACTACTGGGACTGAGTCTCTTAGTCTCAGTGTTCCTTTTCACAGTTTTAAGATCAAGGAAGAGCATCCAGAGAAACAACCAATCAGAATGACTCTCTCCTTCTCTCTCACTCTAGTTACATATATATATATATATATGTATATATACTATATGTATATACATATAGTTATAGTTATGCATAGAAGCATTGCAGCATCCAATTTACTGGAACCCAGGGCATATGCAGGAATGTGGGGGAGGTATAGCCCCCCTTCACCCTCTGGTGAGAAGCAGAGCTGTGTGCTCCACCAATGCTACATGTAGAGGGGCACTGCTATACACAGAGGGATGCCCCAGAAGCAGGAAGGAGCCAGACAAGTATTTGGAAAAGTTACATTTACAAAGAGCAGGGTTTGGGGGTTTTGTTTTGGTTTTTTGGTTTTGGGGTTTTTTCCTTGCAAATGAAATGTGAGGTATACACAGGAAGCCCTTTTGAGATTCAGAGACTATGAGTCATGTCAGCATGGTGCTGTGACTTCATCCACAAGCCCCTCCCACGTAGGGCTTTTTCCGCTTCCGGCTTCCGTCTAGGATCACAAGCCACTGGCCACCCAGGCCAGGAGGTTGCGTTCCACCTGCCCCTCCCTCTGTCCTACTGTCCCCACCCCAGCAGTCACCAATCCTGCTCCCTCCTCTCTGACCCCGCAGCCACTCCCCTGACCCAGCTTCCCTCACCTCTCACCTGGACTCCCGCTGAGCCTCCCATCACTCTTCTCCATTGAACCCTCCTCTCCAGGGTCGGCTTTCTGAAGAACAGCACACACTGCCATTCTGGGTGCCCAGCCAGCAGAGCCAGTGTGCTTTGATTGCCCAGGTGAAGAGGACTCTTGAGAGAACCATGGAGTGCTCTGGGGTAGGTGGGGCTCTGGGGTGCATCCTCTCCTACCACAAAGGAGACAGCACACGCGACACCCACAGAGAGCAGGAAACTATAGGATTTTAAATACATCCGCTTCTCCCACCCAAGGAGGTAAATGGTTTAGATTCACTGCATGTGGATAAAGCTGTTTCTCACTGGCCTGCTCACAGCCCCCACTGCACATCCTGTTATTTAATTATGCATTTGTGTTACTTATCCTGTCTTTTTAGGTGTTTCCAGTCACTCGGCAGAACTTCATTGAGGGTCTGCCCTGTCAGGCACTGTCAGGAGCTGACTATACCCATAAAGTGCAAGAAAAAGTCCGGGTAATATAGTTTAGCACATGCATCAATTTTTCCTAACCCTGGGCCTAGTAGTAAGGTAAGATTATTGAGTGCCTGCCACACTAATAGGCACCCACCCCACTGGTAGTCTGACTTGGAGGTTATTATTTGAATATTTGATTGAAAACTCCATATACAAAAAATTAATAAAACCATGTTTATCTTTTAAATTGGACTCTCAACAAGAATTATAAACACCCAAAAGAGGGTTAACCTAAAACTGAGCTGCTCTTAAAAAAGAAAATAATCTTAAATAGCAATTCTTTCCTTGGCTTCTTTTTCTGCTATGTATGGTAAAGCCATCATCTCTTTCTATTCTTTCATTTCTGCACATACCATGGGTTCCTGAGTTAGTCATCTTCAACAGATATCTTTAACAGTTACTCAGACTCTCCAAAATATTTGGTCATTATGGAGAAAAGCACATTTGTGAAACAAATATTCCTTGGATGTAATTTGGTGTTGCAACTTTAAATGAGAAAAATAAAGAAAACATCCCGATGTTTCTATCTAAATACCCACAAGGTAGACAACTCTAAAACAAATCTCATTTTTAAAAACGTAAAGCAAATCAAACATACATCTGTATCCTACTCTCTACCAAGTCCTCTTAAAACCAAGTAAAATGTGACAGCTGGTAGCATCCAAACCAACACTTTGTTTTGATGTAGTTGAAAGTGGATCATTTAAATCACTTGCCAAGCATTTATTTTGCTTCTGAAATTGAAACTCAGATTATCATGGCAACAGAACATTTGGATGAACTGAAAATGGGGACAACTATGTCCTTGGACCCAACTTCCTTCATATGTCAATCTAAACAAAACATTCCTTTGGGCTTTAAAGCTGACAAAGCTCAGTACAGCATGTGCGAAAGTGTTATCACTAATCAACAACAATGAGAATTTCTCCAGGGCGATCCACACCCCCCACTGGTCCCACTGTCTATCCCAACCTCCACCTCGCCTCCCAGTGCCAACTCTCCAGTCCTCTCCTGAGGCTGTGCTTTCCTACAACTTTCCCTTCTTGAAGCGACCCTAAAGCCCCTTCCCTCTTCACACCATCTCAATATTTCCCCTCCATCCTTCAAGTAGATGAGCAGCTGACACTTTCTTGGGCTTCCCTCAAGCATGCCAGTTCACAGTCAAAATGGATCAGGACCTAAATATAAGAGCAAACTCTTTGTGATCGTGTTGTAGGCAAAGGTTTCTTAGACTGGGCATGAAATATAAAAGAAAGAAAGATAAAATGGTCTTCAAAATTGAAATTTTTTTTTAAAATACCTTTAAAAATGAAAAGGCAAATAAATATATTTCCTACCCATGCTCACAAGTTTTTCCTCATGTGTTTTATGGCTTTAACTCTTGCATAGGTCCATGATCCATTTTGAGCAGATTTACGTGTGTGATGTGAGTTAAAAGGTTGAGGAAGAAAGCGCTGGGGACAGGAACTGATCACAAGGGGGTGTGAGGAAACTCTCTGGAATAATGGGATGTTCTGCATCTTCACTGTGGTCAGAACACATTTCAAAACTCAGTGAACTTAAATCACTGGATTTTATTGTGTATAAATCACTCCCCAATAAAGCTATTGGGGAAAAAAATTCCTTGGTGAAACTTTTAAACTGCTGAATCAATTAACTGTAAAGCGTCAACCCAACTCTACCATGAACTCTTCCCAGTGACTTTTTTTTTTTTTTTGGTACCGGGAATTGAACCCAGGGGCACTCAACCACTGAGCCACATCCCCCAACCCTTTGCATTTTTTTATTTTGAAACAGGTCTCACTAAGTGGCTTAGAGCCTTGCTAAATGGCTGAGGCTGACTTTGAATCTGAGATCCTCCTGCCTCAGTCTCCCAAGTGGCTGGGATTACAGGCATGTGCCACCCTGCCCAGCCCCAGGTGACTTTCTAGACTTTCTATACCCCAAGTCATCCTAATCAGTCTGACAGATGCAACACCCCTAAATCATGGGTTATATTGTGTTGCAATCATTTGTTTCTGGTTTCTTTCCCTGTGGACTTATGAATTCTTCAAGAACAGAGACCCCATCCACCCCGTTGTTATTCTCCTTTTATTTCCTCTGCCTGACATAACAGAAGGAATTCCCTAAATGTTTGCTGAGTAGCAATTGATGGAAATCTCTCTCTGAAGAGGCTCACTGAAAACTAAACTTTGATACCATTTTTTCCTTCCTAAGGAATTGCCTCTTACTGTTTCTTGGTGTTTCCTCACTCCTTTTTTTTTTTTTTGGGGGGGGGGGGGGGCGTTGCTGGGGATCAAACCCAGGGCCTCGTGCTTACATGGCAAGCACTCTACCGACTGAGCTATCTCCCCAGCCCTGCCTCACTCCTTATGTATGGGATAAAAGACTCAATTGTCTTAAAGTGTTAAAGGTGCAACTACCACTAACACCTTCATATAATGAACAAAAAAAGAAAAGTACAAATACCTTGGAATCATGACTAATCAAAATGCTTTAGCCAAATGCTGGCTTCCTGGCAATCTACATTGGTGTATTCTACAGAGATGGTCTTCCTGTGTTCCTTAAGAGGTCTGTGGCCCTGGAGCCACCGATGCAGTCTACACTAAAGACACTGCAGGGGCTCTGCCTTCCAGAAGCTTATGGATCTGTTTTGCTGTATAAAATTATGCAGTGTATTTAACTGCTCAGTAAAGGTAAATATTATTGTAGTAGTTAGAAACTCAGTGCTACAAATACAGTATAAGATGTCAAGGAAAGTAAAAGTAAATGTACAAAAACATGATAGGGCATAGCAGGAGGCTTCCTCCAAATGTGGAAGGTAGGGATATGGAGGTTAGTCTGGACCACAGTCTTCCTGACTCCACAGGCCACCCATTTCTAAAAGATGGAAGGCAGAGATAACCTAAGAGTTCCTGCTTGTATGGAAAAGATGATGTCTTAGCCAATATGTTCTTTAGTCAAGATATGCCTTCTTAACTCTTTTGTCTCCAGTAATTAATACAAAATTGTATTGGTTATCAGACATTTATTTGGGGCACAACTTAGCTGAGTGCTTCTGGCTGAATTGTGGCCAGGAGTTGGCAGAGCTGCAGTCCTCTCAAGACTGGAGAATCCATATGCAAGCTCACTCACAGGCCTCTTGGCACACCTCAGAAGATCCTGGGAAGATCCAAGATTACTTATGGTTTTGCAGGCACACCTCATTTCCTTGTGATGTGGAACTCGCCCCAGGGGCCACCTGGGCATCCTCATGACATGGTAGTTGGTGATCCAAAAGATGGAGACTGAGTGAATCACAGAGCATCCAAGATGGAAGCCATAGTATTTTACGACCTAACCCTGGAGGTGGTATCCAACCCTCCACCCCTGTTCCATTCACTAAAAGCAGTTCCATATGTTCAGGTGGCATTCAAGAGGAACGGGTGGCACAAGGGAATGAGTGTAGAAGAAGGAACCATCGCGGGCTTATCTTAAGGCTGCCTATCACAGAAGCCTAGTGGACTCTCCACAAATAGGTGTTCAATGAGAGAAAGAGATGGAAAATAGAGAAAGAAGAGTGAGAATGAGAGAAAATTTTGTAAGATCAACTGTGTTCAGTCGCAACATATCCTATTCTGGTGCTTGTGTGAGATTAGGGCAGATTGTATATTTACCAGGCCTGTTTCCTGCTTCCTCTGGGCACACGACCAGATTGCTTTTCCAACCTTGCCTATAATTAAATGAGGTCAAGTTCTTGAACACAGCCAACATAAGGAGGCATGAATATTTCCCTGCTTGTGTATGGCTACTGGAAGCAGTTGATCCAGAGGAGAACTCGGAAGACTGGGAATGGTGAGGACGCCACCCAGAAGAGCCAGCCTGTCTGCTTGGAGCAGAGTCCACCTCGGACTCCCTCCGAGCCATGTCTTTGTGAGTGGGGAAGAAATTGTGTAAAGTCACTGAAATTTAGGTTGGCTTGTTTGTTACATAAATAAGAAGATACTGTAAAAATAGAGTAATTAAGACAACGTGGCACTGACATATAGAGATAGAAAATACACCAATAGAGTAAATTAGAGAAGAAGCTGGAAATTCACCTACCCATGCAGAATGAGGCAGTAGGCATCCCAGATCGGAGAGGAAAGGATGGCCTTGACAAGAATGGTGGTTGATTGATGGTTGGCTAATCATGGTTAAGAAATTAAAAATAATTTCCTGTCACTATGCACAAAAGCAATCCCACAATGACTTAAATGTTAGCACAGCAATCGCTGGTGATCACAGTGATCTGTGGGCAAGAAAAAGCAACAAAGAGGATAGAATACAAAATCGCCGTGAATTTCTGGACGCTGGAGTCCGTGTCCCCAGCCATAATTGCTATTTTTTGCCAGTTCCTGTCTGTTGCAGTCAGACACCTGAGACCTCCCTGTAGGACCCCGTCCGATGCAGCTGCCACTCTTGCCAGCAAATCATCAGCCACTACAAACCCCCAAAGCTATGTGCTCTCTCCTAGCACGAATTAACCCTGGATTCGAAAGCCAAAACGATCAGGGGCTCAATGCGAAAAAGGCAGAGTCTGACAAGAGGGGAATTTGCAAACTTTGGGGCACCATGAAGAAGACAGGTGACATCAAAAAGGGTGGACACGCCTCTCGTGCATTCCCTCCAGGGTCTCAGTAGTTGTCAGCAGTATCTTTCTGTTCACAGTTGCTGGATACAGTCACAAGACAAAATTACAACAAATTTCATTTCTAGGTCTTAATTGGTTTTATTTGTAATTCTAGAATTGAGCAACACCTCATATCATAAGAGAGATCGAGTCCTCTGAGGAACTGAGCAGGAGAGGTTGACCTTAAAGATAGAAAAGGGCTGAGGAAAGTGGAATCAGAGCAAAAGGCTGGTTGGTCATTTCAAAGGGACTTCCTTTATAAAGATTGAAGCAGAGGGAACTTCATTATTATGCTGGCTAAAACTGGCCTGTTCAGAGATTTGACTATTATCTTTCTACCTCTTGCAAAGTCAGATAATGTCGTTTTGGTTTACTGGTATGGAACTTCGGCACAACGAACTCCATTTTGGTTTGGTCTTTTGGGCCTACTGCAGAAGTTCAGAGCAAACCAGTGCATCTATTTACAGATGCAAGTTCCTGGGGAAGAGAAGAAAAGTGGCCATCTTGCCCACTACACTAGTGAAT
This sequence comes from Sciurus carolinensis, assembly GCF_902686445.1. Classification (NCBI taxonomy): domain Eukaryota; kingdom Metazoa; phylum Chordata; class Mammalia; order Rodentia; family Sciuridae; genus Sciurus; species Sciurus carolinensis. The sequence continues at coordinate 9,734,990 of NC_062219.1, read as the reverse complement.
GTCTTCAAGCACCCAAGAGTCTTTTAACTGGTCTCCTCACCCAGAATGGGCCTTCACCAATGCCACCTCTATACCACTGCCAGATTTATCTTTCAAGAACAGTGAGTCAGCCCTCTACCTATCTTTCTAGCCTGACAACCTCTGTCCCAATTAAACCTGGCCTGCTGATATCAAGAGAATACAACCTAAGCGGATTCATTGTTAAATCTTTGCCCACACCATTCCTTCTACCTGGAAAACTGAAAACGTACCTATTTTTCAAGACACAGCTTGAATTCCGCCCTTTTTTGAAGTCTCCTGTATACCTAGCATAGGTGACAACTATTTCTTGTGAAAACACAATTGTCATGGATGAAAGCCCCACGTGGTTCACAGGGCCTCGGATTAAAAGACCTCATACTGGCTAAATGCTCTGCTGCTGCTGTGTTGAGATTCTTAGTTTCTTACCCCACCCCTTTCATTCTACTCTAAGGACAGAACTTGTATCCCTCTCTCAGGTGGCCCAGGCTGCACGCTTCAGACCACGGGCGTCAGAGTCCGCACAGAGCCGGTGACCATGTTACAAAAGTATTCACTTCCCCTTCAGTTTGGTGCACTCGATCTATTGAAGAAGCAGCTCAGGCTGGTTTTATACAAAGAGCCAAAGGTCTTTAATTCCTCCTAAAACAATTACATTCAACCAAGAATACGCCAACTTGATCCTAATTGTCAAGTTCCCGTGGCAGATTTCGAGGCGGTGCCAGATGCAGGCTGTGGGCCCCGGAGCAGCTATGTCGGGTTTGGGATGGAGCAGTGTGGCCTCTGATTCCCCTGAACTGTTCTGCTTTTACAGCTTTCCCCTTCTATTTCTGAAACCACAGGTTCTCAAACAAAGGCAACTCTCCCAGCTGTTCTCATTGCCATAACAGGAGAGTTTGGTTTGCAGGAAGCAGCAGAGGACACGAGTTAAGTAAGAGTAACCAGCTAACTAGAATTGCCTCTGTGGTATCAGAATGAATGTCATCGTTTTCTTCTGATAGTTTATTTTATTTTATTTCTCAGTACTGGGGATTGCACCCGGGATTGCACACACTGGGCAAACACTCTACCTCTGAACAGCATCCTCAGTCTCTCCGAAGATATTTTAAATGCTAGGAACACACAAAATGCATTCTTCATGACTTTGAGCCTATCTATCACAGCTCTTTGCACATTGTAGACTCTCAAGAAATATCCTGTGGATGAAATAAAAAGCAGCTAATAGACCAGATGGACCAGAATCAAAGCCAAGCCCAGGGCCAGGGCTCTCGTGTGCATGTCCCAAGTGAATGAATTCACAGTCACCAGGTAAAAAATACCTTTACAAATATTGAAATGAACAGGTAACAGGTAGATAGTGACTCTTTCTAAGAACCATGTGTGTTTCTGAAGTTATTTACTTAATCCTTTTTGAGATTGAACTTGGAATTTCTACAAAGCATAACGCTAGACTTGTTTCCTATTTTGAAACTAATGTAAGACCTAGTTAGCTAGTATTGTGAGTTTCTATGTATTTGTTTACTAAAAGAATATTTTGCATTTTGAAATTTCTTTGCAAAAATCAAAGGTTTACTGATGTTAAGAAGCAGAAAAATTGCTGAAATTTCTGTGAGAATTCTAAGAAATTCGAATACAGATGCTAGATAATTAGAGAAGAGATTAAATATACCTAGGGACTGGAATGCAACACAATGAGGACAAGGAAACAGGATATTGAAGAGAAAGAAAAATGACAAATGAGGGCTGGGGCTGTAGCTCAGTGGCAGAGCACTTGCCTAGTGTGTGTGAGGCACTGGGTTCGAGCCTCAGCACCACATAAAAATAAACAAATAAAATAAAGGCATTCTGTCCATCTACAACTACAAAAAGAAAAATGACAAATGAAAGAGAAGAGAGAAATACCACAGGGGTGAGCAAATACAGGTACTGGCTGTGAATAATGAATATGCTGGAAATTATTATGGGGTAGCATGCCAGGACATCTGTGATAGAACTGAGAACTGCACAAGACATTGGCACCCAGGGTGAAGCCCACCAAGCACATAGTTATTGACAGCTACTAGGATTCATTAGAAGAACATGATGCTCCAGTTAGAATCTTCAAAACAAACTCAAGGCAACATCACTATGCCGTAGACTTGAATGCTTCCATCCCCCTGAATTTGTATATGGTAATCCTAACCCCAGTGTGATACATTGGGAGGTGGTATCTTTGGTTATTTGGATTAGATCATTTGTGAATGAGTCCAGAGAGACACCTTCCCCTTCTGCCAAGTGAGAACACAGGGAAAGGTCGACTAACTAAGAACCAAGAAGCAGGCCCTCACTAGATGCCCAATATGTCTGAACCTTGATCTTGGACTTCCCTGCCTCCAGGTCTGTGAGAGATAACTGCTTGTTATTTATAAGCCTCATCTACGGTTCTCTGTTTTAACAGTCTAAGCAGACTAAAACAAAAATTGATCAAGGATCAAGATAAAATCGCTCAAATTCCCATAGGTAGTAAGAGGTGGAAGTGAGTTTCAAGCCAAATACAGTCCAATTCCAAAGCCTGACCATCTGCTCACCATTCAGCACTCTGCAGTGTGTGACCTTTCTGATCAAGGGTCTGAGGAAGAATAGGACTCCAGGGGACAGAGAATGTAATTCATGGTGTCTGACTGTCAATCATGTTGATAATGGCAAATACCCGGCACTCATGTTTAGCAAGCACTTTCATTAGAGTTAAATAGGAGATTGTGTTTATATGTGCTGCTGTGTTATACAGACTTTAAAGATAACCCCCCATGTCTGTGGCTTGAGCAATGACACATGAGCTAGCAAAATGTCCCTTGCTATGCGACCCAGTGACTCCCGTTCCCATTATCACTCACTTCTTTGTATCCAATTGCTGAATGTAAATGTGTTTCTGGGTCTGGCCCTGGAACAGGTCAGACAATGCAAGCCATAGCCCAGGGCTAAGTTTCAGAAGACCCAGGCTGGACTCCCTTGGGAAGCAACTGGTGAGCCAGCCTTACCCTTGCTGCCCTCACCTCTAGCTCAGCCTTCCCCCTGGGAATCGGTACCACCCAACCCAGCAAGCCATCCAGGGCAGGCCCAAACACAGATAGTCTCTGTCCCAGCTTTCCCTGCTGGCCAGTGCTCCCTCTGCCATCTGGGCAGCCAATCATCCCGACTGTCCTTCCCTGGTCTTCTCGGGCCCTAGCGATTTGTACTCCTAGCTATTATGTCACAATACATTCAAGGACCTGTGTCTCCAGCCATTGGAGAGAAAGTCAAAGTGGAACAAAAATGAAAACCAGTCAATTAGCCAACCAACCAAAACAAACAAAAACTATATACTTTCAACAACTTAGCAAGACCCTGCCTCAAAATAAAAATAAAAAGGACTGGGGATGTGGCTCAGTGATTAAGCAATGCTGAGTTCAATTCCCAGTAACCCCCCCAAAAACAAAATATATACATATATATATATATATATATATATATATATATATATATATACACTTTTATGCATATAAGCAGCTAGCCTGATACCTCAGGAAAGTCTTACAGAAAATAATCCCTCCCACCACTCTGTCCCCACCTGCTTTTATTTGTCTTCAAAGCACTATTAAAGGACCTGATACATTATACATCTGTTTGTGGTTTATTGTGCCTCCCCACCCCCTACAGATTATAAATTAAGGTGAACAGGGACTTTCATCTCCAACATCTGCAACAGCACCTGTACAAGGTGAGGACAGCACACCTCAGACGAGATTGGAACAGCACCTGCCAATCCCCTTCCCGATGTTTATTTTCAGGGTCACCCTGAGACTTACTTTAACCTCAATGAACTCGCAGCACAGAGAGGTAGGAAGAGACAGAAGCCTCCTTGCTGGACCCAGGCCCCCTCTGAGGGTCTGCATCGTCCCCACTCCTCCCAGCCTCCAGCACATATGAAGGGAAATGTCACACCTTCCATCCTATTCCATGTTGGACTTCAATTTTAGTACATTACTGCTCAAGTGAGCATGCACTACATGTACTAGAACTGAATACTTTCATATTCCCACATTGGTTTCACGTTAGTTGATCTAGCACTTAGTAGGGCTCTGAGCTACAGCAACATAAAGAGAAACTAATTGTGGGTGGAGAAGGAAATAAGAATAATGATAGCTACTATTTGCTGTTTGTTATGTGCAAACATCATGCCAACTCCTTGGAATTTGCTTATCAATGAGTCCATGACGTACACACTATCATTATCCCACTTCGCAGTTCAGGAGGCGGCAGTTAAGTCATGTCCCTGCAGCCACATGGCTGGTACTGGAGTCCAGATCTGTGGATGTGAAGATTGCACCTGAGGAAGGAAGGAAGGAGGGAAAATGAGGGAAGGGAAATGACATAGGATTGGATGTAATAAATGGTAGCATTTCTGTTTTGTTGAACCCTGAAGCTATATCTTAAGCTATAATTCGTATTTTAAAAACTATCATTTCAATGTGAAGACATGAGTCAGAGTTTAAGAATTTCTGAGCGACAACAGTGAAGTAGTCGTTGATTTCTGCTGTTAAACAGGAGTGCTGCTCACCCTAGCAGTACATGGACTAAAACTGGAACAACACAGGGAAGATTAGCTTGGCCCTTGTGCAAGGATGACACCCAATTTGTGAAGCATTCCATATTTGTAAAAAATAAAATAAGATGAAACAGAAGCGCTTTGACTTTGCAAGTGTATAGCATGACACCTGACCGAGACTCGGCAAAGAATTAACAGCCGTTCTGTCCTGTCACTGCTGTGTCCCCAGCATGGCTTCCAGGAATCTTCATCTATTTCCTTCAGCAGCTGTGTTGCTCTGGCTCTGGTTCTTTGTTTTGAAAGTGCGATCCAGTAATAACCAAAAGCAGTCTGCAAATACAAATCCAATTTCTTGCTGAATTGTGTTAGTAATGGAGCAAAACTCCTGCTGTGGAGGTCACTCCTGAGCATAGCGGGCTAGGACCTACTGTTCCCCGGGAACTCCCGACCCAAGGGCCAGCAAGGAGAAGCTCACTGGAGGAGGAACAGAGATGAGAGGAAGGAGCTGGGAACCAGTGACCAAGGGGAAGCCCAAGACAAAACCAGCCACTGGCACTTTGCCAGGGCTCCGGATCACAAGTCTGACGTCAGTCTTCCTTTGGGAGAAGCCTCATTCTCCTGGGCAGCTGGACCTGATAGATGAAGGGCTGTCACACTTTTTCTATTTGGTCTAGTGAGGATGTGGCTCTTAGCACAGTTCAGGAAGGAGTGTCCTTGTCTGGTTTTTAACAGGGCCTCTCTTGACCTTCACATTTCTCATCGAAAATGTAGTTACTTTGAAAATGACATGTTGTGTAGACCACCATAAGGGAAGTGAGTTCTGGCTTATTTCGTGGCCATCGGAAGTCATCTCTCATCTGTGGCCTCATTGCTACATCTATGAATGTGGGGTTGACATTTTGAAACTCTATGCATTTAGTAGTTACATCCAAGACAAACAAATGTCAACCAATAATTAGAAAGTGCATAAAAAGAGATAAACATGCACTTCAATAATAAGTTACATGAAAGGAATCTAGAATATAAGAAAATCTCTATTTCTTGCATTTTAATAATAAATTGGTCATTACATCTCCAGTGAATGCTGCTAAATTTGGCATTTTCAGATACCCCAGTCAAAATCAACAGTACTTCATAACATGCTAATAAGGAATGTCACTTCTTTATTTTTTAAAGGATGGACTATTATCAAGTAATCAAACATGCAGAAAACTTGTGCCAAGTTTCATATGAACTTAGGTAATGATAGAAACGGTGGTTTTCAAATGTGTGCCACAGAATCCTATGAGGTGCTTGAAAGCAGACTCTTGGGAATACTGTATTGTTTAATTTGTGATTCCATTCCACTCATTCATTGACTAACAGTGTTGGTGGAACTTTCTCTGAGCAGACTCCCTCTCCTTAACTGACCATCTGTGGGGGAGACAGGCAACTAATCACTCTAGTGAATTACAAACAGATGATGTCAAAGGCAAGGAAACCAGAACTTGAGACCTATTGCAGCAGAACTTAGGCTGGGTACTGGAAAGGTTTTCCCAAGGAATTGTAACTTAAGATGCTAGAGGGCAACTTGGAGTGGGAGTTTGGCAGGTTGCAGGTGTGCCAGGGGGAGTACATGGCTCATGGGGCAGGGGGATTTCAGACAGAGCCTCAGTATAAGCAACCTGCTTGCTTTTCCAGTCAGTGCAAAATGAAAGAGAGGCCCTGTGTTCAAAGACCACGCAGAACCAAGTGACAGTGAAGCACCGAAGCAAGCACAGGACCCTGTACAGTTAGTTGCACAGGTCGCATGCTTGTGAGCTTGGCCTAGTCCTTTTGGAGGAAGGGATCTGAGGCTCAGGAGTCAGGGTAAGAGGGAGGCCAGAGTAGTTGAAGCAGAGTCCTGGGAGCTGGTGTGTCAAAAGGTCAGGTTCAGCTGCGGGCTGCCTCAGTGACTGCCCATCAGGACCCTGCAGAACAATGCCATGCTGTTTTTCCTAGGTTGGGAATACAGGATGGGATTTCATTTCTATTTAAAGACTTGTATTGATTTGCACTGGTCAACCTGAGTTTGATATCTCCACTATTATTTCTTTTGTAATTTTTTTTTCAGCTTTACTGTTGTGTAATTGAGAAATTAAAATCACATATATTTTAAGGTGCACAATGCCATGTTTTGATAGACAATGTGAAGTGTTTACCCCAGTCGAGCTAACTAACATATCTGCCACTTCCCGTGGACACCTTTCTCCCAGTGAATTTCAAGCCCCATAAAATATTGCTTGCTATACTCACATTGCTGTGCAGTAGGTTTCCGGCACTTATTCATCTGGCCTACCTGGAGCTCTGTACATTTCACCAACATTTGCCCACTTCCCCCACCCAACCCCTGGTAAGCACGGTTCTACTCTGCTTCTAAGAGTCTGACTTTTAAACTTCACATAGAAGTGAGGTCATACAGTCTAGCTTATTTCACATAGCATAATGTTCTCAGGTTCTTTGGTCTAGCTTATTTCACATAGCATAATGTTCTCAGGTTCATCCATATTGTCTCAAATGTCCTTCTTTTGAAAGGATTAATAGTATTCCAATGTGTGTATGTATATATGCACAGTGTTCTCTATCCACTGATGGTACACTAGTTTATAAATCCTGGCTATTGTGAATAGTGCTGCAGTGGTAGTGGGAATGCAGATCTCTCTTTAAGATACGGATTTTATTTCCTTTGGAGATAAATACCCAGAAGTAGGAGTTGTCAGATCAAATACTTGTTCTAATTCGTTTTTTTTTTTTTTTTTTTTTTTTTTTCCTTCACAGTATTAGGAATCAAACCCAGGGCCTTGGGCATGCTAGGCAAGTGTGCTATCACTGAGCTACGTCCCAGCCCCATTTTAATTCTTTGAGCACCCTCCATAGTGTCTTTCCATAATGGCTGTACAATTCTCCAGTTACCACTAAAAAGGGGATCCAGGGCTGTAGAAGGCCTGCAGGTGGGAAGAGCTGAACTCCCTGGTCCTCGCCTTCTTGGTGCCAGATGCCCAGGTTGACTGGGTACATGGAATTTACCAGCTGAGCACACGGAAAGTCCAGTCCTCACAAATGCGATCCTGACTTTGGTCCTTCCTATCAAATCCATTAGTTGTTGAATTGCTGCAGAGAGATGTACCCAATCTGCACAGTGAAAAGAGTAAGGAAATCATACTACTTATAGCATTACTCGACTTCAGATCCCGGCTTTCACACATACTAGTGTGTGCTCCTGGCAAGCTATTCAGTCAGTTATTAAAATATAAACTTAAGTCTTAAGTAATACATTTACATGATCAAAAAATCTGACAACGGGAGTTGGTGATTCTTTTTTTTTTTTTTTTTTTTTGTTGATGGACCTTTATTTTATTCATTTCTTTATATTTGGTGCTGAGAGTCGAACCCAGTCCCTCAAACGTGTGGGGCAAGTGCTCTACCACTGAGCCACAACCTCAGCCCAAGAGTTGGTGATTCTTTAAAAAAATTTTCTAGGCATGTACAACATATATTCTAGTTTTTAAACAAACAGGCTGTACTATGTTCTTTTATCTTTATTAATACCTTGTAAAATATAGTCGTCCCCTGGTGTCCAGGTGATTTGTCCCAGGACCCCTGGATACAAAATCTGAAGATGCTCCAGTCCCTTTACAAGATGGTACACTATCTACATATAGCCTTTGCGGATTCTCCAACCCCTCCTGCAAGGCCTACATGTTCAGTACAGACACAATTTTTCTTTTTGGTTTATTTTCCTTCTGAGGTTGGCTGAGTCTGGGATAGGGAACCTGTGAACAAAGAGGCCTGACAGTATTACCATTCTCTTACTGACTTCCTGGAATTTCATTGGTATTGAGGTCCCTTATTTATTGAAAAAATTCTACTAACAAGTATATGGGCTGTTTTCTGTCTGGGGTTATTACAGAACAATGCTTTGATGAGCATCATTGCTCACCACTACAAGTCCAACAGGAACATAAATTCTTAGAAGTAGAGTAGCTTAGTCTAAATTCATGGTCATTTTTCATTTTAGAAGTTACCAAATCAGGTAGGTTATTTAGGTGAGCTAAGATTTATTTGTATTTGTAAATAACAGACACCAGTAATGTTTCAAAGAATCGAGTAAGATGGAGGCATATAAGAAACCGGCGGTCAATATTGGTCTCCTACCTTCCTTTTCCTACACTTAGATAACTATTTAGCGAGTATTACACTTAGCTCTCTCTTTGACAATGAGCTCAACAAACTCCAACATTCGTGGGAAATCCTGTAGCATCACTTCAACGCTTGTCACTGACCAACTAGCAAACTCTCTGAAGGTCAACAATGTCCTTGAGAAGACACAACATCTGACTTTAATACCACTTTCCTAGGGACACAGCGATTTGATCTTTGTCTCCTTTAATGGGCCCAAGTTTAAAAAAGGACTAGGCGGTTATGCAAGCGGGAACACACTTTCAGTCCTGTCTCTGTACTTGCGTGAAAATCCTGCTGGTCAATTTAAGCCATTCCTTTCACAAACCCCAGGGCGTCCAACTCCGGGAAACCCACTCCGACCCCCCTGGAGCCCTGCACCTCGGGAACCCGCCGCCCCACCAGGGGCCCCAAGCATTTCGAGGGCGCCGGAGGTCCCGGCGCGGCCGGGAACGCGGCCCCAGCCACTCGGCCCGGCTGCGCGGCAGGCCCGGCAGGCGGGCGGCCCTCGCCCGCTCCCGGCCCAGCACACGCCGCCCCGCGGCGACCCCGACCGGCGAGGCCCCCGGGCGCGCCCCCGCCCGCCTCCCGCCCGCGAGCCTCGCGCGGCCGGCCCGGCCCTCAGCGAGCGTCCCGCCGGGGCGGCCATGCGGGGCGCGACCCTCGCGGGGCCCGACCCCGCCGCCGTTCGGGACGCGGCCGCCCCACACGGAGCGCGCCAGGGCGGAGGCCGGCGCGGGGGCGGCGGCGGGCGGGGAGGCCGGGCGGCGGCCGAGGGCCCCGGGCGCGCTTCCGCCGGCCGCGCCGCGCACGCCGCGGTAAATGGGAGGCTCGGCCGGCGGGGGCGGGGGCCGCGCAGCCGGGGACTTTCAGGAACTGCAGGGGCGGGCGGCGGCTGGAGTCGCCGAGCGCCAGCCGCGGCCTGAGCGCCGACACTCGGGCCGAGGCGAGCCGCCGCCACGCCGGGCCCAGCCGTAGTCGCCGCCGCCGTCCTCGCGCGCCCGCCCGGCTCGGGCCGACCCGCCGCGGCGCGGGAGAGGAGCCGGCCGTCCCGGACCGGGAGACCCGCCCGCCATGGCCACCAAGGTGAGGGGCGCGCGGCGCAGGCCCGGCCGACCGCTCGGCCCGCGGCGGCGCGGGGAGGGCCGGGGGCGTCCGGCGAGACCCCGGGCGGCCCGCGGCCCAGCCAGCCCCCTCCGGCGAGGCGGCGCGGGTGCGGCGGGCGGGAGGCGGGGGCTGGCCGGGACTCCGGGCGGCGCGGGGCGCGACGCCGCTTCAAAGTTTGCGCCCGGGCGCGGGGCGGAAAGTTCCCGCAGCCCGGAGCGTGTGGGGCGCCGCCCGCCGCCCGCCGCCGCGGCCCGGGTTCCTGTCCGGCCGCCTCTTCGGTTTGAATGGCACGGGCAGCGCGAACCAGCGCGAGGGGAGCGGCGGTGCTTTCGGTTACGTGTCCGCCCGAGAAGGGGCCCAGGCCCGAGCGCGGGGCGCCGCCCGCGGCCCGGCGAGCTGCGTGCGGGCTGCTCGCGTGTCACCGAGCGCGCAGCCCGCGGCGCCCGGCCTCCGCGGCCGCCCCGTGGCCCGCCTGGTGTGGGGAACCGCGGCCGCGGAAGCGGGCGGCTGGGCGGCGCGTCCCGGCCTCCGGGACCTGCGAGGGGGCCGCGCACGTAGCGCGGTGTCACTTTTGTAAACATCAGCGCCGTTTCCCTCTGTGTTGTCACCGCGGCCACGTCGGGGTCGTCGGGGGAGCCTGACGGGGAGATTTAGGGAAACGACCATTCGAAGTCCCCGGGAGGAGCAGGGTCGTCGCCCGCTTCAGTGCGACGCCGCTGGCCGGCGGTGGGTTGGGCCGCACCGGGTAGGTGCGGTGTCTGCAGGCGGGACGCCTCTCCGGAGCCTGTGGCTTCTGTCCTGCTGTAACTACCTTCCTGATGAAGTTCGGATGTGGCCTTCGGTGGCTTCAGTAGACGGATAGAACTGGCCACCTTTTAAACCTACTGATTTCGTGTTGACCTTAGACAGAAAATTTAACGCAAGCCGAAGATTTCTAAGGAAATTTGATTTTAAGGTTTGTTGCCACATGTTCCAGAAATTGCCACTTACACATCCTATTTCACAGTTGTCTTGCAACCTTGAAAGTGGTTTGTGCTGTTTTTCGCCTTCCTCTTCTGAGGCACCAGTGTGTACTTTAAGTGAGATACAGCTTAGCAACTAGTGCAGGTACACGCAATGAGATTTAATTAATTTTTCATCAAATTGAAAACGACAGTGGTTCTTGTACCTGACTTGAATTGCATGTGTCCTCGCAAAGCACAAGCCTCACAGCGTTTGTGAGCTCTTCCTGTCTGTGCTGCTCTGATGGCAAATTCCAGAATTCTGTTAGGATCTCAACTTTCTAATCATCCTTCCACCTGGTGCTCTATTCCCTGGTTACAGAGTGACAAACCATTGCTATTTGAAGAAAAAGACCAGCAGTGAAGAGGATACTTCCTTGAACTTTGTTGTTGTTGTTGTTTTGTTTTGTTTTTGGTTTTTCTACTGTCTGGTGATTCTGTGTTAAATCAGAAGTTCTCTCTGTTCTTTGTTTTTGGTAGTAGGGATTGAACCCAGGATTGCTTCATCTCTGATTCACATCCCCATCCTTTTTTATTTTGAGGCAGGGACTTAGAAAGTTGCCAAGACTGGCCTCCAATTTATGATCCTCCTGCCTCAGCCTCCTAAGTAGCTGGGATTACAGGTGTGCACCACCTCCCCAGGCTGTCTAATTTTTTACTTGTTCCCAGAGAGTAAATTGTCACTGTTGCTTTCCCCAACCCCTCCATATGCACACCCTTGTCTTTCCCCACATCTAAGTAGTTTGATTTTTTCTTTCCCTTTCTTTAGTTGGATGTACTTAGTAAGTAATGAGCATAACTTGTAATAAAATCTTAGGCTCAGATGGCACTCAGGCTCTTGCTGCAGGCATTAAGTGATGAGAAATGTATTCAGTATCTGAATGGCTAGGTCATGTTGGGTTTCCCTTTGAATTTACCAGAGAATGACTTCAGTTCTCAGATAGTTTGGTTTTTGTTTTTTATTCTTACATGTTTGGAAGGTGCAATTATCTCCTATCACGAGTTTCAGAAATTCTTGGTATATTCACAGAAAAATAAATTATCTTTTAAAAAGAATTTGAATTGGGTCATTCTTCACTGCTGAAGATAGGTAATCAGTGCCTGCACATTTTAAAGGGGTTATCTGGTTTTTGTGTCTAATCTTTCCTCATAGAATGCTGACTTCAGCTTAAATGCATACACCACTGTAAGTCCAGTCTTGTTTTATTTAGCAGATACAGTGAAAGACTGATAAGAATGGTTTAGTCTTGTCCTGTTGCAAGCCTCCAGAGGCTTATATTTTGACGCAGTCCTATGGTGAGTTTAACTAAATTTAATTTTACTTAAAAAGACTGAGAAAGAATTTTTTTCAATATATATATATCAAAAGGGACTTGAGGAAAATAGTGACAGTTATCCATATCTTTGCCCCTTAGCTGCCCTTTCCACATCACTGTTAACCTTTGGTAACTAATTTAGATCCGTTTGTGCTTACAGAGTCACTTTTAGGAGTAATCATTCTAACCAGATTCTTGAGGTTCCTGATGCATTTTTAAAAAATAAACTTCTTTCCAGCCCTACTCTCTAAAGTTACACATGTGCATCTTACGGCTTGCCTGGTTGAATTAAGTGTGTGTGGGACCTTGAAAGTCCAGGTAGGAAGTGAGTGAATTGCTTAGGACTGTTCTGTGGTACAGATGTATGAGAACAGTTTTGAAAGCATACCTTGTAATTTCTCCTAAGCAAAAATCTCTGTATTTGAAGGAAAGAATAGAAATATCTTTATAAGGGAAGTTTAAGAGTTTTTTTAGATAGTGTTCTTTTTACAAATAGCATGGAAATGCTTACCATACAGTTTTGTGTGACGGTATTTTTTTTTTTTTTTTTTTTTTTAATTTCAGTGGTGCTGGGGATTGAACCTAGGGCCTAGCACATGCTAGGTGAGCACTTTACCACTGAGCTACATATCCTACCCTTTTTTAAAATTTTAATTAATTTATTTAGACAGAGTCTTGCTAAACTGCTGAAAATGGTCTGTTAGTGCCTTGACTTTCGTACCACTATTTCACATGGTGCTCATTTCCATGTTTATAGAGCAACAAACCATTGCCAGTTGAAGAAAAAGACCAGCTCCACCAAGTAAGTTACATGTGTGCAGACACAAGCCACATGTAGCTGCCTGGAGTAGCCAGGATTACGGGCACCCTACCCAGTTTAACAGAAAAAATTTTACATGTCTTGAATAGAATGTTTAGCATTTGTAAAGTGTTTGTATACAGAAAAATTCTGAGACAGTGAAACAGTTTCTTAATAAAGAATGAATAGATTAGAAAACACAATTTTTAAAAAATTATACTGTATAGTTATACATTGTAGTTGGGCTCATCCTGATAAACTCACGCATGCCCGGGATTCATTTCAGCTCATGATTCCCCCCCTCCAGAAAGCATACAGTTTTCCCAGAGCTTTTACTGCCCTGTTTTTATTTAAGCATCTAAATTACACTTTTGCTTTGAGTGCCCCCTGGTAACTCTGGAGCTTTGCATATACCCTTCCTTTCTGGTCTGGACTGCTGTCTTCTAGGTGCCCCTTCTTACACATTAGACCAAAGCACTGCTTCCTTGGGAAAGTCTCTCCCCATGTCCCCACCCCTATTTCAGGGTCATCTGGTGAGGTGGCAGTTACATTTGTTTCTGTGACTGCGAGGCTCCTCCCTTTGGCATGCCATCAGCCCCCAGAGGCTGGGACTGTGTGTTTGCTCACCTTTGTGTCCTCAGGGACCTGTTTGAAAGAGCAAAAAGATTCCAGTGAGATAATGACTCATATACTAAAGATGAAAAAAATTTAATCTCCAGCTGTAGGTTTTGGTTCTTTTAATTGTGTGTTTTAGTGAACTTTTTGAAGTATACATGTACAATGCAAAATTCACCTATAGCTTAGGTATTAGCAATGTTTTTTAAAATATAAATAACAGTCTAACTAATGATTACATGAGAAATTATTTTATGTCTCAAGGTGATTGGAACCAGCATCACCCTTCTGAGGCTTTAAGAAGGTGGTCTTTAACTCCTGTGTGTCAGGAGTGTGCTTAGTTTCCAAAAGTTTAGGACTTTCCTGTTTATATTTTTGTTGAGGTTTCTGATTTGATTGCATTGTGACTAGGGAATGTGACTAATCATTGATACCCTACTTGGAGCTTTGTTGAGGCTAGCCTTATACCTAGCAAACAGTTTTTATAAATGTCCTTCTTGTGCACAGAAAGAATGTGTGTATTCTCAAATCATGTGTAAGTAGGCAGCATAGTTTCATTAGACTAAACTTACTAAGGTATGCTCTTCCCATCTCCATCCTGCTAATCTGTTTTCTCTAGTTGATCTCTTGGCTCTTTTTTCCTACTTGATGGAGATGTTAACATGGTATGTTTTCAACCATTCATCTAAGTTTCATATTAGTATTATTTTCCAGGTGAATTGAAGTTTTTATTATGAAGGGACTCTCTTATTTCTAGTGATGTATATTTTTCTTAAATACGTTTTTGTCTTGTTAATGTGATTTCATTAGATTTCTTTTGGTAAGTGTTTGCCTGATATATAAAAACCTACAGCTGAATTTTACCTTTTATTCAACATGTCTCTGAGGCTAAAGGTTTTTGCCCATCTATATTTGTGTTTACTGATGTGTTTGGATTTCTGTCTGCCATCTAATAGATTGAGAATCAGACAATTCTCAACTTTTTGGAAGCTATACCCTTCACCACCATCTATTTTTATTCATTTACTGCTTATTTAGATTTAACCCCATTGGGCCATGTCTTTGCATGCTGTTTTTCTGATATTTCAGTCCTTTCTTAGGATAATTTTCCCCCTTTCTGAACTGAATTGAAATTTTCATTAAGCAAGGTTTGTTACTGGTGAAACTTCCATATTTGAAAATGTACTTTGCCCTGTTCATCAAAGACTGTTGCTAGTCGCGTGAGCTCTAGATTGCAGCGTTTTCTCAGCACAGGGACGCTGTTCCTCCTTGTATTCTTCTGGCTTTTGCATTTACTGCTGAGAAGCCAGCTGTCTGTTCCTTTGTAGGCCTATTTCTCAGACCTTCTCTGTGTCTTCAGTGTTCTGCAGCCTTACTGTGGTGTGTCTCTGTGTGCATTTATTTATGCAGCTTGGGGGTTGCTGGGTGTGTTGGTCTGAGGGTGGGGTGCTTCGGCGGTATGACAGCGGAGCTCTCAGTAGAGCGTCCACACTGAGAGGTGCCATCTATGCAGCCCTGTGGAAGTTGCCTGCCGTGTGAGTAACACCACCTGGAAATGTGGTTGGTGCACCTGAGGAACTGTGTTCATTTTAATTGACATAGTTATAGTGGTTAATGGCTACTGTTTTGAAGAATGTAGTTCTAGAAAATTCTCAACCATCATTTTGGAAAATTGCCTCTTCTCCGTTCTGTCTTTCTGGAATTCTAATGCAGCCGCCCACCTCACGGTCAAGTTTTCTCTGTGCTGCATTCTGGATGATTTCTTTGGCCCTTATCCTCAGTTCACTATTCTTCAGTCAGGCCTAATCTGCCCTTTTAGCCATCCTTAATTTTTGTTTTCAGTTGTATTCTATTTTTAGAAATTATGTTTGTTTTTCAAATCTGCTTGGTGGTTCTTTATAGCCTGGTTCTCTGCTCACATTTTCAGTTTTGTATTTTCGTAGTTTTGCGTCTGTTGACTCTGATGTCAGAATTCTGACTCAGCATGTTTCTCCTTATTTGCATTCGTGGTACCTTGTTTTCTTCTGTGTGTTGTGACTTTATTTTTTCCCTTGGAAATTCATCTGAGTGGATTCTGATAGCTAGATTGAAGTTGTATTCTAGGTAGAAGTTGCGCTTGCTTACACCCCTGCCCAGGGACACTACACACTGCTGAAGGTTTTTCCAGCCCTACTGGGTAGCATAAACGTGGACCTCAGATCTCAGGAGGGATTGCCCTCCTGCCCTGCTCCGTATGGTGAGAAGGCATCTTGCTGCCCCCAGTGCTCACAGGCTTTTTCTCTTTCATCCTTACCTTGAGGGCCTTTCGCAGTCCCCACTTGTAGCTTTCTCTCTCACTTCCCTTCCCCAGGGTCCTCGAGCACCAGCTCAGGTCGCCAGGGCTTGGGGAGAAGTCCAGGGTGAAGTCCTGCCTTAGGAAACTGCGTCCTTTAGGATCTCCCCAGAGCCCTTCCTTGTTCTGACAGGGCGTGCGTTTACTATTTGTTCAGTGCTGCCGGTGCTCCAGGCTGGTGCTGGAACCACTTCCAAGCTGGAGCATCCTGGTCACGGCCAGAGCGTGAAGGAGCGGGATGTGTACACAGACCGGTAGATCTGGTCTCTTGGGAGGCAGAGGCTGTCAAAATGTCACACTCGCATTTCTTAGTTTTCCGGTTGTTATTTCTTTCTCTTTTTTCTTTTGACTATTAAAAACATGCTGGGTTTTGCCCTGTTTCATTTTTAGGCATTGTAACTACAGTATTTGTGTTAGTCTGACTCAATTTTTCTAAGCTATTTTTAGTATCTTTGTATCAAGTCCTTTAGTATTTTATGACCCGATTCTTAAGTTAGAGAGACACATAACTTTAGGGACAAGTAAATGAGGAGAAAATGTTTAATGTTAACTTTATTCTGGTGTTGCTCTCCATTATCCTTCACTGATGTGTTCATCTGAGCTCAGTGCTGGTCCTCTGTTCCATGTGGGGCTGTCTGTGAAAGGCCGTGTCCTTGCCTCAGAGAGCACAGTACCCAGGTTGCAGTGTCCTGGAGAGGGTGCTGTCTCTGCAGAGCTCACGAGGCTCCTGACGCTGCTCCTCAAGAAGACAGCAAGGCTTCCAAAAGAGCAGTCTTGATACATCTAATTTTTCTCCTTTAATTTAATGAGTAAGTATTAACTCTTACTCTGTCATATCAGTTGCTTTAAAAATACTTATACAGTACATCTTAGTCTACAAGTCCAGGCCTTATCTGGTCAGATCTCACCGGTTCATGTCAGCAGACATTTCAATAGCTCCTATGTGCTGCTCAGACCTTGGAAGTAAAGAATTGGAACTTCTTCCAGAGAGTTGATAATCAGGAATTAATGAGCTATTTAAAATATGTTAGTTGAATGCCTTTTCAATGTGTTTCAAATGCAAACTCAGAAAAAGACCTTGCAAATGTAGATTTTAAGAGCAGTTGTGTGCTCATGGTGGCTGTGCTCAGGGCCATGTTTTCATCTTTTAGCTTCTTTTGTATTCTCAGATTTTTGAGCAGTAAACTTCCCTTGCCTTTGTAATATGGAAAAAAGAAAACTCCTCTTTTTTAATTTAAAAATTTGTTTTTAACCAGACATATAAGGCAGATTTCCAGCCTTATCTACCTTCTGTTAATTTGTTTTGAATTATACTGATGAAAAAAGGTGTTTAATTAATACTTATGAATAATAAATGACTCTTCAATAGAAAAAAATCTCTTGAATTCAGGATTACAAATATTGTTTTGCAAATAAATTACAAAATGTGTTTCCTTAAGTATCTTAATGTTGTTTTCTAACTTTTAAAAATAACTGGGAACTTGGACTGGGGGAACAGCCTGGTAGTAGAGGATGTGCTTAGCATGCTCTCAAGACCCTGGATTTGATCTCCAGCACCACCAAAACAAAACACCACAGTAAGAACAATAAAGAGCAAACGACACACACAAGACTGAAAACATACTGAGCAACCAGCACTAAACCTAAAGTTCTTAAAAACTGCCACCTTAAAATTCATTGCACACACCTGCCTCTGTGTGCCTTTCCCCTCTGGAGCTTAGAGAGGGCAGAACGGCCAGTCCTTTGTGGCTCAGGAGTGGTGTCCAGCCCTCTGTCCTCTCTCCACCTTTCTAAGATTACTTAGTCCTCAGATTGCAGAGTGGAGAGGTGCATGTTAAACTTCTACAGCTGTTTTATAGATGCATCAGCTCTACTTTGTTGTGTGATTGCTGTTACAAGTAAGTAAATTCTATGTTCTTGTCACCATAAGACCATAGACCAGTAGAGACCTGTAATTATATTAGATTGATCTGTGTAATTTTTTAGAACCAAGATGATACCAGAAAACATGGGAGATATAAAAATTTCCAATAACATTTAAAACTGCTTCTGGCGGCTGGGGAGATAGCTCAGCTGGTAGAGTGCTTGCCTTGTGAGCATAAGGCCCTGAGTTCGATCCCCAGTACCGCAAAAAAAAAAAAAAAAAAAAAAAAAAAAAAAAAAAAAAAAAAAAAACTGCTTCTGTTTTAGCTTTACTACTATCTCGGTGACGTCCCAAAGTGAATTCTCAGTCTTTTTATCTCAGCTATCTGGAGACTGAGGCAGGAAGACCACAAGTTCCAGGCCTGCTTGGGCAACTAAGTGGGACCCTGTCTCAAAATAAAAAGGCCTGGAGATAGATCCCCAGTACTGCAATAAATAAACAGAAAGAAAAGAAGAAAACCCATTCCCTGTGTGAGGAGTCAGAACTCTCGTGCCCTTCTGTAGCTTGCACCGTGGAGAAGATGGGCCATATTTTCTAAAAAGCAAGTGTTATATTTCCCCCAAAACTCCTGTTTTGGGAATCTCTGCTATACAGAATGATAAGAAGCCTCCATCTGAGAAAGAGAGTGGATTCTTACTGAAGCGCACCAGTATTTTCCAAGTAATGATAGTGCTTCCTGGGTTGTAGGCATTAATGGCGGAGCTGTGCCATGGTCACCCTGCTGGGGAGCTTTTAAATCATGCATCCCCCCAGCAGATTTCTGATGCGGGGTCAGGGCTGGGACTGTGAACATGCCTCTCTTCCATTTCCCAAGTGATAATGAGGCTGACTACACTTTGAGGACTGCTGCGGTGGTGAGTGCTAAAAGAACTTGGTTGGTCCCCAAAACCTGAGACTGCGGTTGGGTTGTATTAACAGGTTGTGTCTTGTGTAAAGGATTCTTCTGAGTTCAAGTGATACTGATTGAGAAACACTTGCTGTACCTTGATTCTGTTAAATCAGTAAGAACTAATATGTCTAAATAAGAAAGTACAGACAATGATTACGATTTATACCATTGAATTTTTTGTTGGGCCCATAAACATCATATCCCATTAGATACAGGTGAAATACATTTAATTTTCACTGTTGGTGGTTAACCTTAGAATAGGATTGTACATGAATATCAAGGATGGTTATAGGGAAGGTTAAGCTTGCCACATTGCTACCCGAAAGCAAAAGCAAGTTGTTTTTTCATTCAGCAGTCTCTCCAGAATTTACGTCATGAATGAAAATGCCTGAGTATTTTTCTGCTCCAAGGAGTTGTAGTCTGATGAGGAGTTTGATGTCTTCCCTGGAGTTGCTGTCATGGCAGGAGAAGTTCATGCAGTGCACAGTGATGGGCAGCAGTTAGACACGAGACCCTCTGCTTTCTCTTGGCTGCCTTTGGGGACGTGAAAGCAACATGAACTTGCGTCAGTAGAGGTCACAGCTTGAAAATCACATGGAAAATTAAAGTCCTACTTAAACACACTGTGCTAGTCCAGACTTGGGAGAGGATCGGTTCTCTACTCTTGTGAGTAGTGTAACTAAGTGAGGACCACAGTGTTTCCTGAGTCTTCTTCATTGTAGTGACTGGCCTTGCTAGACAGAAGTTCCTCTTCAGAGAGGGCTGAGTGTCCATGCTCCTTGGTCCTGCTCTAAAATCTTATCCCAGACTCCTCACACTAAGCCACTTTAGAAATCAATGAGCAGCATGTGCCAGGCAAATGGTGTTTCTGTGCCCTGCCTCGTTCTGTAACCCCGGAGCTCAGGACAGTGTCTTGGCATGGTTGAAATGGATCTGCTCCTTTTGATCTCCAGGTAAGCAGTCTTCTTAAATGCCTGGCATATTTTCCATACTGTCTCCGGTTTGCAGTGCCCAGCTTGTGAGATTTCAGGGGATCTGTAAATCTGAATGGGCCGACATTCTCACAGACTGTGCAGCTTCTTCACATTTGCAGCTCTGTGGTTCAGCTGTGCATAGACAGGTCAGCAATGCTCTCTGCCTTGCTGTCTTTCCAGGCTTTGGAGGCTGGAGCTCAGGTGGGGTGAGCAAGAGATGTCTGCTCTGCCTCTTTTGCGGTATTTCTGGGCCTGCTGTTGTCAGGGCCTTGGAAACCCAAATCAGAAGGATTGTAGCTTCTGTCTTGTCACAGCCCTCTCTCAAGGCTATGGGCATTGCTGGTTTGGGGTGAAAAGGTGGGAGTAAAAATAAAGGAATTAAAGATGAAGAAGTAACATTTTAAAAGTATTATCTCTACCAAATTTATTTTAAGAATTAAGTAACATTTTACATGATAGGCTTATCAGAGTGTCTGGCTTTGTAGCAAGGAATAGTTGCTGTGGTTGGGTAGTGTTATTCATATTATTATAAAAATAAAATTCAAACTAGGATCTGTTACACTAGGATGTGGGGAGTGAAACCAGTTTTTATGATTTCACATTACTCTTGTAAGGTGAGAATGTTTCTTCTTGCTTTTCCTTATTTACCTGAAACTTTAACTCAGTTGCCCAGATCTTGGTGTCTGGCTGTTTGTGTTTGATTCCTTTGCTCTTGCCTCAGTGCTTTGTTAATTCTGGTAAATTACTCTCACACGTCAAATCAAGATTAAAACAAGACAAGACCTTAGAAGCCTAGAGGACAAAAGCGTGAATGAGATTAAAAGGCACAGTGGTATTGTTAGAAACTCCTTAATACCTGTACAGGTTTTGCCAAGCTGAGCCATATACTGAGTTCACAGAGAGCAAATCTCATGGGTCCCCTTGGTAGATCATCAAGCTGTCTTGTTCTTTCAGTAAATTTAACACTTCTACAATTTCTGACCTAGAGCAGGTGTTCAAGTACAGCACTGAAGAAAGTCATATTAAAACCCCTGCCCTCAGACAAAAGTCCCTGTCTACGAGCTTGTGTCCAGTGCAGGTGGATGGCCAGCCATAGGGTCATGGGGGGGGCATGTTAAAGAATAGGGTATGGGAGCTCGTGGTAGACATGCCCAAGGACCCTCAAGGGAAGGTGACAGGCCGACACCACAGTTGGCCTAAGGAATGAGCAGGTGCATGGCTGAAGAGGAAGCAGGCTTGGGGAGGGGGCTGGCCAGTAGGAGTCCCGGCCTGGTGGGGGCCTTGGAATTGACATAGCAGCATGAACCCTGAAGGGTTTCCACCACACCCACAGACACACCTCCCTCCCTCCCTCCAGTCTGCCTGAACCAACTGCAGGGAGTGAATGCTCTGTGCACTTTGATGTTGGATTTAAATCTTATTTTTTCTGTTTTTTAAAATTCAGTTGATTGTATCTAATTAAAGTCACACTGGGAAATCCTGTGCTCCACTTAAGTCAATCAGTGAGAGAGCTTTAAAGGGATTGATAGATTATCCTTTTACACATCAGGAGGATCCCAGTCAAATCAGTTCGAAGGAAAAAAAAAATTAAGGAAACAAACAAAAAAAACAAACTCCCCCCCAACAAAAACAAAAACAAAAACAAAACCTCTCTGTGACGAATGTGAGATTCTTCATGATGGAAAATTTCAGATCCTGTCTCCAGGACTTGCTGGAAGTAAGCACATGGCCATGAAACCGTTTACCCCTCTGGGTGTGTCGTGGTCATCCTGTGAATTTCCCAGTGTCCACCAGACAGGAGTGAACTGCCCCCGACTGCCAGATTTCAGGCAGCTGTCAAATACCGTCATCAGTCAGAGCGCTGCACCCTTCCTGAGGAGGACCGCTGCTTGCTAGTTTCTGGTGTAGGACTTCCTGAAGCTTCGCTGCCTAAGAGCTGGAATACTGAGAAGGGGGGTCACAGCGTTCTCATGCACCTAGGAGAAATGGCTTAGGATAGTCCAGTTTAGGATTTTTCTTCCCTGAAACTTTGAGTGATTTTTTTTTTTTTTTTTTTGAGTTTTTAAGATATCACCTGTCAACAGTTTGGCATAATTCAGTATTTTAAATTTTAGTTATTTATAAAAATTTTAGACAAACGTAGAGCAGTGCCGTGAATCTCCATGGAACCCTTTACCCGCCTCACGACCATCAACCCCTGGCCCATTTCATTTCCTATAAACCCCCCTATCTTTCTCTTTGCTTGCTATTTTGAAACAAAGCTTTGACATTATTTCATGGTAAATATTTTAATACATATTTCCCAAAATAGGGACTTGCACTTATCAAAATCCTCAGGAGGTAAGACCCTTCTTACTCCTTTCCCTTCTGCTTGGTGGTACCAGCGGTAGGAGGGGGCCGTGGGGAGTCGGGATTGTGTCCAGTACATTGCAAGTGGACGGTGGGGCCTGGCCGCTGGCCTCCAGATGGTGCCTGTGGTGTGTTGCAGAGTTGGCAAAGTAAGAGCGAAGAGGAAATGCTCTTATATCTGATCACCAGGATCCGGAAACACGCAGGGTTTTCCAGTCCTATACACAACACCACATTCTCCAGTGAAGGGATCTCTCTAGAACCCACACTCAGTGCATTGCCTGCCCTTTGTATTGTTAGCTTCTTTTAAAGAACTTAAAGAATTGGAAGAGTTCGAATCGTTGTGTGTATGGAATCCTAGATTTTTAAAAAGTATTTCCCTTTTATTTTAATGTGTCACAACTAACTTTGGCAGCAAACTTTTTAACAACTTATTTTTTTTCTTTTACCAAGGTTCCTCAGAACATTCTCTTTAGATTTCCTACAGTTGCTCTTCTCACACTCACTTCATTAGCTAATGCAGTAGTTCTGTTGCATAGCTACAAAAGTGAGCACACCTGGCATAAACAGGTTTACCAGCAATCAAGACTGGTTCTTGATAAGTTTGTGCTTGGTGGGATCATATTACCTTGTGTATTAGGCTGGGGTTCTCAGCATGCCCCAGGCTTCATACAGAGCTGAGAGTGTAGTTAATCTGGTAAGCTGGTAATGTGGAATAAGACTACATGCTGCTCACCTGTTAATGGGTCATATGTTTGAGATTTGTGACTAATTATCTGGTTTTGCTTAGGTTGTAGTATAGCTCTTAGGTATGTAAGACTGGGCTTTGAGAAGAACTGATGGCAGATGTTGAATTCAGTATTTTTTCCCTTATTGTAACTTGATCAACTTCCTTTAGTATATCACTATCCTCATGTTAAATCATTTATAAAATGATCAGAGTGCACATTTTTGGTGAAAATAGATTTTAGAATATTAGCTTTAAAACAAAATTAATATAGTTTGCCAAAATAGTATGGTGGTATCGTTCTTCTATTTTAAAAGCAGCAGCAGTCCATAGTGCTTTACATTTAGAGGAGCCTATGGGTGTGCACCCTGAACAGTTCCAAGCCTGGAGGCTCTTTCCTTCTACCTGACAAGTGGGGGATGATTTAATTCTTTGAAAAAAATACTCTGCTCCTGGTGACCAGATATAATCTTTCTAGGTACTTCAATTTAGCTTATGTTCAGTGTTTATAATATTCACTAAAATAAATAGGTTTACTGTTGGGTATAAAAAGAAATAAAGAACAAACATAATCTTTGAGGTCCTCATGGTTTGTGTTAAGATGGTGGGTGGAAACCAAAGCAGAAACAAACAAACAAGAAACCCAGCTGTACAACACGGTGCATGACCAAATGGAAGATCCCATCAGGAGGGCTGGAGTGCTCTGCTGGTGCCCCTCCTGGACAGCACCTCCTTCCCGCTGCAGAGAGGTCGCTGCCCCAAGAGCCTGTTCTGCCTTGTGCATCAGACTGTAGACGTTCCTCTCTTGTTACCCTCTGGGGCAGTGACTGCCCTCACTCGTCTTCATACACGGGTGTAGTGGCAGGTGTTCAGGAAGTGGTTTTGAGTAAGAGCTGGGAGCCACGTTGGTGTACTGGAGAAGGCCAGGCTTTCCCATCACAGTCCTGTACTGCCATCCCAGTGTCACTGCTTCTGAGCAGATGAATCACTCTGGGCTGTGGATCCTCATCTGTGATAATTATACCAGAGCCAGTTATATTAGCTCTAGATGCTAAACTTGTATAAGTGAAGAAGAGTCCCCAAACATGGAATCTAACAATTTATCCTAGTCAGCTTTTTCGCAGCTATGACTAAAAGACTGACCAGAACAATTTCAGAAGAGGAAAAGTTTATTTGGGGGCTCATGGTTTCAGAGGTTTCAGTCCATAGTTGGCCCACTACATTCCTCAGGGCTGGAGGTGAGGCAGAACAATGTGGCAGAAGAGTATGGTAGAGGAAGGGGGCTCACATTATGATCAAGAAGCAGAGAGAGAGGCTGGGGATGTGGCTCAGCCAGTAGAGTGCTCGCCATGCGAGGTACTGAGTTCGATCCTCAGCACCACGTAAAAATAAATAAAATACGTGTCCAACTACAACTTAAAAAAAAAAGCACAGACTCCACTCACCAGATACCAAATACATACACCAAAGGCACACTCCAGATCAATCACACATCTCCTCCAGCCGCACCCTTTTCATTTGCCACTCAGTTAATCCCATCAGGGGATTAATTCACTGTTTGGGTTAAGGCTCTCACAATCCAGTCATTTCTCATCTGAACATTCTTGCATTGTCTCACAAATGAACTTTGTTAGGGGACGTCTAACATCCAAACCATAACATCATCCTACCCCTGGTGCTGCAAATTGTCCGTGGGCTAGTCAGGGGTTATTTCTTCCTGGAACTGGGCTTAGGGTTGTCTTTCTGGCTCACAGGGATGGAAACCTCAATGAAATGCCAACAGGGACAAGAAAGAGGGAGGAAGGGGCCTGAATGTTGGTGAGCTCACTGTAGTATTCATCTGGTGTGTTTTAGTGGGCAAGAATGATCTAGAAGGAGGCTTAGCATTGTGGAGTGGAATTTGGACTGGAGTTTTAGGGTGGGGTTAGACCATGGGGAATCTTAAATGCCAAGGAAATGAATTTGAACTTGATCCCAGTTAGTGAGTCATTAGTAGCTTTTGGTGTTTGACAAGTCCACTGAGTTATCAAGAGAGCTTCCAGCAGCAGCAGTGCACAGTTGCCTGGACCTGAAGGAGAGGAAAGGTTCATGCAGGAAGATAGTGGAGCGGGGCAGTGGTAGGGTCCTGCGGTCACTGGCATTGCAGGAAGAGTGGCACAAACAGGATCACTTTCTACTCCTTGCATCTGTGGTCTTCTGCCTCAAGATAGGTGTCTCGTGTGCGGTTGGTTTGAGCTGCTATTTCTTCTGCAACACTGAGTACCACCACCTCCTTGGGCTTGTTATGAATTTAAGTAAGGACATGTGGAGTGCCTCATGCCCAGAGATACTTAGTGTCACTTTACCTTTCCCCGTCTACTTGGTTTTTCCTCCTTTGTAAGGTGTGTTTGTTTGCAGGAAGGATCAACTGGATGAGAAAAGGAGGCTCTTGCAAAAATTTGGTCAGAGTATATGTCCTGCTGTGTAGGTATCTAGGAAGTGCCCACCCACCAAGGGTCTTCTGCTTTCTTTGTCTTTGCATAGAATGAGACCCCACTCATTTAGATTTAGTCAAAGTCTAATTCAGTCTTCCATTTTTGTGTAATAAATTTTAAACTAACCTTCAAATTGTGGATTTTCTAACTTAATTCTTTTTGGCAGTCTTACTTCACAGTATTCCTAACCTTTTAGTTGTAATGCAACACTTGTAGTTATGTGGTGAGTTTTGTGTTAGCTATGTGAATCTAGAAGAGAAATTGCCTAAAGGGGAAGTGCTGGTAGAATTCAGTCCTAGTGAAGAAGTCTGGCCTTAGTCCAAGAATCGTTTAAAACAGATCGGCACTCCTCATGTAACTCAGCTGCATGACCTTAAGCAGAAGTGTCATTTTGAGGAGCTTAATTTTAAAGAGTATACATTTCACTTAAGTCATTTTCTTAAATACGTTGGCAGAAAGTATTTAACTTAAAATATTTGCAGGTCATCTAGTCTAATCCTGTCATTTGCGCTACATAAAGGCAAAGACCTAGAGAATGGCTCTTCATTGTTTTTTACCTTACTCTTAATTATGGGTATGACCATGACCTGAGTCATTGAGAAAAGATTCTTCTTAATAATTATACTTTCAGTTTTGATGAAACTCAGGCAAGTGTGTAGTACTTACAAAAGAAGGATCATGAAAAATAATCAGGCTAAAGTTTTCCTAATTTAAGAACTGTGGAAAATTTGAATATCACAAATTAGATAATCTCAAGGAATTTTCTAACTGAAAAAAATTTTTTTAATTTCATCCATTTTGATTATTGAGCTTTTGGGGCAGAGATGGCATTGCTGAGAAGGACTGAAGTGAGATAAATGGGGCTAAGAGATGAGTCACTTCTCCCATGGGCCCAGGAGGGAGGGCTGGGATTCAGCATCACACATTAAACACCTTCCCGTCTGCTTTAGTAGGACTTAAGTCCTGAAACCTGCTTTTCAGTACATTTTCCTCACGGGGTATGCAAATAATGTCCCTTCTCCTCTGAACACTATTGTACTTGTATAGGAAAGCGGGAAGCCCTGCTAAAAATAAGGTGTTCGCGTAACAGCCCTTCTGGTCAACTCCTTCTGCACTGTCTGGCTTCCGAGTCGCCCCCAGTGGGCTGTGCACAGCTCTTATCTGGGCCTTTGCACTCATGCTTCCTTTTGCCACATCCAGCCTCACTTCCTCCTGTCCCTGTTCTCCACTTGGCTAGCTCCAGCCCTTCCCTAGGCCTCAGCCTGAGTAAGACCGCCAGTATCACATCACCTGACATTTTTAAATGCACTTCCCTGGGTGCTGATTGACTGTCTCACTAAAATGAGGGCTTCTGAGGGAAGGATGGGGACCTGTTTGCTTCCCTCCCACTTAGAACAGTGCCTGGCAACAGCCACGGTCTATTCCAGGTGTGTTGATAAACTGAGTGCCTATGGTCCCCCAGGCCTCCATCTGGTATCACGTCATCAGCTTGAGCAGCCTGAGCACCCACGTAGCATTCAGGGGAATGCGGAATTTTAAAATTGACTAGATGGCTTTAAGCAGAAAACCAAGGATGGGGGGGGTTCCCTCAAACCATGGTAAACAGGATAATTAAGAAATGTATGGGATAGATAACTGGCATTTTGCAAAATACAGTTTATGAACTTAAGAGTTTTGTGATTGCCTGTTAAAGTGCTGGCTGCTGATTCTGTTAAGTGGGCCAGTAAACCTGGACTAAATAAATTATTTCAAGAAAACTATACTTTCTGTATTTTAAAAACTGAACTATTAAAATCAGATAAGTTTGTGAATGACAGTGATTTTCATTAGGGTGAACCCTTTAAGCACTTGTTACGTAGTAGACTTTGTGCTCTGTGGCAAGTGGATTACTAATTCATCCATTTAAAAAATACTTGTGTGACTGCATTGTCAGGTACTATGCTGAACAAGGTAGAAAGGGCACTTACAGTTAGACAGTGCAGAGAGGTGAATAAGAGTCCAGTGCAGGGTACTTACAGCAATAGGGCAGTGTAGTGTTCTAAGACCACCCATCGGAGGGACAGCAGATGTTGGAGGACAGAAGACGCTTCCCACACATGAAATCAAACTTAGAACCTGGAAGACAGTGGGGTTTGTAGGCAGTGAGGAAAGGCAGAGGCAGGCAGAGGCGCACATTGCTGGAGTTGAAGGTGGCTCAGTGAGCCGGAGTTGGTAGTGGAGGGTGAGATGGTGAGTGATCGGAACATGGGGGTGGTCAGGTAGTCAGAGAATTTTTTTGGTCCAAATGGAATGTTACTGAGAATGAAAGAGGGTGCTATGAATTGCACCAAGACAACAGGCCTCAACTGGGACTGGCCAGGATAGATTCAGTACGTGGTTACTCTGCTCATAACCATGTACAGGAATGTCGAGATGTAGTTTATTTAATGAAAAAATAAGTGTGGACTAAATTGTGCCCGTTTTTGTGTTTGGACCTTAATGTAAGAACTTAAGGAAGCCCTGAAGAGTTTGATGGGGAGAGGCACACTCAGTTCACATGTTAGAAAGATAGAGCCTTCTGACTGCAAGGTAGAAGAACTGGGGCGAGGAATGTTGGATGTGGAGGGTTTCGAGGAACCTTTGGAAGTAAAGAAAAGAGCTGATGATGACAGACTGTGGGACCCCTGGGCTGGAGAGAAGTGGGCAGATTTCAGAAGTGTTTAGGAAGTGGATTGGTCAGGCCTTTCTTGGTGTGGAAGGCAGTGAAGGAAGGAGTGAGGAATAGCTGAGGTTTCTTTCTGGGGCGCGTGGCTAGGTGAGGTTCCGGCTGGAGTGGGAAGCGGGTTCTGTGATGGAGTGCTGACGAGGTCGTTTCTGGGCATGTTGAGTGGCAATCTGGCAGGTCTACAACTCCGAAAGAAAAGACTCGAGAAACAGGGAATCCACAGCAAGAAGATGGCAAGAGAAGTCTTGGCGGGGGATCCCCAGGGAAAACGTGTAGTCAGAGGGCACTGTGGGGAACGTGGACCTTTACAGCATGACCTGTCTCCAAGCAGAAGCCTGGAAAAGAGAGCGGAGGGGGAGAGGAACCCAGAAACCCGCCCAGGGAGGAGAGAGTGGAGGCAGACCCGTGGCACACGTGGTCATGAGGGCAAGGTGGATGAGGGCTGGCCCGGCCCACTGGGCTTAGCAGTAAGAGGGCCGTGGGCATCCTGGCTGGCCAGGCCACATGAGGACAAAGCCTGACCGAGGAGTGAGGAGCAGATAGCATGGACATGGCATGCTGACAGATTTTCCTGAAATTGATTTCCTGAGATTGAAAGAAGGCAGAGGAATGGGTGGGGTGGAGGGAAGTCGTCTTTCTTTGTAAAGCTGTGGGAGAGACCAGCGGCTTTCGTGCTCCTGGGAAGGAGAGGTTTGGAGAGGGCTGACCCAGAGGTTGGGGGGTCACACCACCTTCTCTGGAGCGTGCGGCCTGTTCTCTTTTCGGGCTTCTTTCTTCCTCAGATTTTTTCAGAGTTGGAGTCACGGTCATGTGCTTACACGGAACCCCCAAGCGGGCCCTGCAGCAGACATGTGACGTGCCTTCTCAGTATTGAGCTTAGTAGGTCTGCTTTGTCATGCCCAGAGGCTGTATTTAAAAGATTCCGCCCTTCCTCCAGGCTCTGACCCGCCTCTGGAGATCAGTTTGAGTGTCTTTGACTTTGTACCTGCAGTACTGCTGTACACGTGGTAAGTGTTCAGAGGGCAGCCACGTGAGCCAGTTCTGGAAGGAAGAAAATGAAATTAGGGCACCATTCATTTTTCACATTTGTATATTTTTACTTATTTGTAGTCTTTTAAAAATAGTAGTTTATACAAGTAACAAATTTTTATCATTTTAACCATTTTTAATGCACAATTGAGTGACATTAGGTGCACTCAGTGTTGTGTCACCACCACAACTACCTATTTCCAGAATTTTCTATCATCACAAGTAGAAACTATGCTGTTACTGTGATGGCAAAACCAGACTTGGTTGTGAAATGAAATTACACAAAAGTCCAGTGCCTGGGGAAGGTCCCCTCCCCTCCCGGCCTCTCTCCAGGAGGGTCCCTGGCGTCTGCATTGTCAGTGACCGCCCTGAGTCTGACTGCTCCCTCCTGAAATGTAGTAGACGCTGTGAAAAGAGCCACGTCTTCTCCGTTCTGTGAGCAGCTCATGTCAGAGACCCTGCACAGGCCTTCAGCCGCAGAGATGAGGAATTTTTTTAAAAAAGAGGAAAAAACCCTAATGACAGGATGGGTCTAAGATGACATCAAATAACCTATAAATATTGTGAGACACTGTGGATCAGGGCTCAGAATTTTGGAGTGCCAATCTCCTCTGGGCCCACCGGTGTGAAGAAAAGCTTGGTTTCTCCTACTTTTTGAGTGCCGTCTTGTCGTTTCCACAATACTATTAAACATTAACTCCCCGTTTCCTTCTCCCCCAGTCCTCTGGTAACTGATACCTCAAATAAGTGGACTCATACAATATTTATTCTCTATGTCTAGCTTATTTCAATTAGCACGTTTCAAGGTTTATCCATGTTGTGACATGTATCAATTTCATTCCTTTTTATGGCTGAATAATATGCCATCATTTTGTTCATTTGTCTGTTAATGGAAATTTGGATTGCTTTCACCTCTGACTCTTGTGAATAATGCTGCCACAAATATTAGCATACAAGTTTCTGTTTGAGCCCCTGCTTTCAGTTCTTTGAGGGAACATACCTAGGAATAGAATTGCTGGATCATATGGTCATTCTGTGTTAAACTTTTTTTTTAGTACTGGGGATTTAACCCAGGGGTGCTTTATCACTGTGTCATACCCCCAGCCCTTTTTAAATTTCTTTCTTTTTTTTTATTTTTTAGTTGTAGGTGGACACAATACCATTGTTTTATTTTTATGTGGTACTGGGGATTGAACCTAGTGCCTCATGCAAGTGCTCCAGGCGAGTGCTCTACCACTGAGCCACAACCCCAGCCCCTAATTTTTTTTATCTTGAGACAGGTCTCATTAGTTGCTCAGGGCCTCCCTATATTGCTGAGGCTGGCCTTGAACTTGTGATCCTTCTGCCTCAGCTTCCAGTCTTGCTGGGATTACTGACGTGCGCCACCAAGCCCACCTGTGTTAGATATGAGGCACTGCCTAACTGTTCACACTGGCTACCCCATTTCATGTTCTCACCACCATTCATTTCATTTGACTCCAGTTGTTTAAAAGAAGTATGTCAGAACTTTATCACTCTAAAACCATACTCATTTGAACTAATTAGGGTGGAAATTTGTTTGAAACCATGAAATGTCTAAATTACCAAATATTAGAAACTTTGTATTAGGTCATAATTCTACTTTGTACCCTAATCTCTGTGACCCTCTGATTTCTTTACACACCATATTAGAGTTTGTAGCCATGAAGCTTTTTGCTTACTGGAGGCTGCAAATATGCCCGCACATTATATGAGAATATAATATAGTAATACTTAAAGTTTCTGATTTAGAAAATACATATAAGCAACCTTGTTATTACTAAGCAATAATTGTTTCTAGGTAACTTGTACTTCATTTAAAAATACTCAGTAAATTTTCATTGAACAAATACTAACCTTAGCTTAAGATTGAGTCTGTTTAGTAACTATTGTTTTCTGAGTGAATAAATTTCTTTTAAATTACCCAAACAACACATATGCTCACAGTAAAGAAAAAAAAAATCAAAACATATGAAGTGTCTAGAGTAAAAGATTAAAACCCTCTTTACTTTCCTTTGCAGTTGTCAGGGTATTTTTAATTATTGTATATGCGTTCTTCCAGATGTTTCTAAAATACCTTCACCCTTGTGCATGTACGTTGTACATGGGATCATATTTTGCTCTGTGACATACTTTAATAATTTAAAAAATAAATTTTAGAGTTGTTTATTATTATAGATTTACATTATTTTTACTTGCTATCATTTACTTAAAGTTCATATTTAATTTAATGTTTATTAATTATATCTAATTTATGTGTAGTGTTTTTGTTATCACAGTTGATGGAGTTATTAGTAGACATTTCAGCATATTCAGTTTCAGTGGATTTCTTTTCTCATTGGGGGATATTTTTGTGCCTGGTAATTTTCGGTTAGGTGGTAGAAAGGTGAATTCTAACTTTTTGGACACTGGATAGTCATGTATTTTTCAAAACATTCTTGCTCTGTGTTCTGGGATACGGATAAGTTAATGTAAACAGTTCAGTTATTTTGATGTTTGCTTTTAAGTTTTGTAAGGTTAGATCAGGGCAGCTTTTAGCCAGGGGTTCTTCTTTCCCTGCTGCTGGGGGGCACCTGTCTGAGTAACGTGTGCAGCGACCTTGTCGCAGAGCTTTCCAGCCTGGCTGGCTCCCGCTCCTCCCTGCCTGCGCCAGTCACTTCCAGGTAGACTCAGGGCCATGCACGAGCTTCAGAACAGTCTTCCCGTGCTCCTCTGTGTGACTGCGCTTCTCGGCTCCCAGACTCCCAGCCCATCGTGACGGACCTCCCCCGGGCCAGCCTGTGCACCGTGCCGAAGACGCGAGGGCAGTCAGCTGGGGCGCTCCCGCGGTCCTGCCGGTCCTGCCGTCGGTGCCGGCGGCCTGAAGAGCGCGGCTTCCGGTGCGCGCAGCGTTGAGTTGTTTGCAGCGGGAGGATAACGCAGGACCCGCGTTCCATCTTTTATAACTGAGGCCAACGTTGGTCTGCCCACAGATTTTTTATTAAATAGTTACGTGATTTCTGTCGTTTGACTTCGTTAAATCGACCTCTTCCTGAAACTGTCGTCCTCAGGAGGCCCCCGCCTCGGCCGCCTCCTCGCGCTGCCCCTCGGCGTGGGCCGGCGGCCTGGGGGCGGCAGTGCCAGCGCTGGCCGCTCCCGCTCGGTCGCTCGCTGGCCGCGGGTCCCGGCGGAGGCGAGCGTGGCCCTCGTTCCTCGGGCGGAGTCCGCCCCTGCTGCAGCCTCGGCCACTCGGGCCTCGCGCCACCCTGGCCTGAGCGGTTCTCCCTCCTCTGCCCTGCGCTTCCTTCTTTCTTGCCCTCCTCTGAGTTATTCGTGTGCCCCTTTCTCTCTCTCTCTCTCTCGGTGGCTTATCGCTGTCCGCACATCCCCCCACCCTACCTCGCCCCCAGCGCCTTCCTCCCGCCGCCCTCTTCCTCCTCCTCCCGGCCCTGCCTCCCGCCCCCAGGTGAGATGGCTCACCTGCGACTGAACCGTCCCTCCCTCTCACCACGTGTGGTGGCACCTCCCTCGAGAACTCTGAAACAGTGGCTTCACTCCCCCCTGGCGCATTTCTGTCACACTTTTTATTTCTCAGTATTACAAATCTCACAGTTTTAAAGAAAATCGGTTGTCTTTTACAGAAATTAAACGGTTTTTTTTTTATTTTAATGTGGCCTAATATTTGCCAATTTTTATGCTCTTTTGTGTTGATTCAGGTTTGAATCCAGTGTCATTTTCTTCTTTGTTAAAGAACTTACTTTAACTTTTTGGAGTGTTAGTGTGTTGGTGACAAACTCAGTTCTTGTTTGTGGACAACTTCGTGTCACCCTTTTTTTTTTTTTTTTTTTTCCATAGTCCAAGTGCATTTTATTTATCATTTTGGTGTTTTAATCACTTTTTTTTTTATTGTATACAAATGGGATACATGTTGTTTCTCTATTTGTACATACAGTCAAGGCATACCATTTGTGTAATCATACGTTTACATAGGGCAATGATGTTTGATTATTTTTTTCTTCCCCCCCACCCCTCCCACCCCTCTTTCCCCTCTATACAGTCCTTCTTTCCTTCATTCTTACCGCTCTCCTTATCCCTAACCCTAAACCTAACCCTAAACCTAATGCTAACCCCTCCCACCCCCCATTACATCCGCTTATCAGCGAGATCATTCATCCTTTAGTTTTTTGAGATTGGCTTATCTCACTTAGCATGGTATTCTCCAATTTCATCCATTTGCCTGTAAATGCCATAATTTTATCATTCTTCATTGCGGAGTAATATTCCATTGTATATATATGTCACAGTTTCTTTATCCATTCATCAACTGAAGGGCATCTAGGTTGGTTCCACAATCTGGCTATGGTGAATTGAGCAGCAATGAACATTGATGTGGCTGTATCTCTGTAGTATGCTGATTTTAAGTCCTTTGAGTATAGGCCAAGGAGTGGGATAGCTGGGTCAAATGGTGTTTCCATTCCAAGCTTTCTGAGGAATCTCCACACTGCTTTCCAGAGTGGCTGCACTAATTTGCAACCCCACCAGCAATGTATCGCATGGTATTGGTACCAAAATAGACAGGTAGATCAATGGTACAGAATAGAGGACATGGACACAAACCCAAATAAATACAATTTTCTCATACTAGACAAAGGTTCCAACAATATGCAATGGAGAAAAGATAGCCTCTTCAACAAATGGTGCTGGGAAAACTGGAAAACCATATGCAATAGAATGAAATTAAACCCCTATCTCTCACCCTGCACAAAACTCAACTCAAAATGGATCAAGGACCTCGGAATCAGACCAGAGACCCTGCATCTTATAGAAGAAAAAGTAGGTCCAAATCTTCAACTTGTTGGGTTAGGATCAGACTTCCGTGTCACCCTTTTTAATTGACATGTTAATTAAATACCTACAAGGGGCAGTGTAACCAGTGCGTGCACACCAGGGCTGGTGATGTGGCTACATCTCCTTGGACTCTCATTTCTTCGTGTTGGGAATCTTCACCTACTCTCTTGCAGTCTTTGTGAAGTGTGGGACAAGTGGTGAGCTGTGGTCACCCTGCTGGGCCATGGAGCCTAGTGGCACCCATCCTGTCTGGTGTCTGTCATCTGACCTCGCCCGCCTTCCCTGCCCACTGTTTTCCCTACCCTGCCCTCGACTTCATTTTGAAGGATGTTTTTCTGCATACACAATTCTAGGTTGGTAGTTTTTGCTACTTGTCAGCACCTTAAAGATGGCTTTTGACCTGTTTTTGATGAAAAATCTGCAGTCATTTCATTTTTTGTTTCTCTGTACCTTTTTTTCCCTCTCTTTGCTTATATTCCACAATTTGAATGTGATGTCTCTTTTTTCAATTTCATTTAGTTTCTTTTTTTAATTATTATTAAAATATTTTTTATTTTTACAGACTGCATTTTGATTCATTGTACACAAATGGGGAACAACTTTTCATTTCTGTGGTTGTACACAACGTAGATTCACACCATTCATGTAATCATACATGTACATAGGGTAATACTGTCTGTCTCATTCCACTGTCTTTCCTTCCCCCACCCCCTTCGGCCCCATTTCCTCTACACCAAACTTCCTTCATTCTCCCCCCCAACCCCTGCCACCCCTCCTCATTATGTATCGTCATCCACTTATCAGGGAAAACATTCGACCTTTGGTTTTTGGGGATTGGCTTATTTCACTTAGCATGATATTTTCCAACTTCATCTATTTACCAGCAAATGCCATAATTTTATTCTTCCTTATGGCTGAGTAATATTCCATTGTGTATATATACCACAGTTTCCTTATCCATTCATCAATTGAAGGGCATCTTGGTTGGTTCCACAATCTAACTATTGTGAATTGAGCTGCTATGAACATTGATGTGACTACATCTCTGTGATATGCTGATTTTAAGTCCTTTGGGTATAAACCGAGGACTGGGATAGCTGGG
The DNA here is from genome assembly GCF_902686445.1 of Sciurus carolinensis. NCBI lineage: Eukaryota > Metazoa > Chordata > Mammalia > Rodentia > Sciuridae > Sciurus > Sciurus carolinensis. The sequence continues at coordinate 9,700,024 of NC_062219.1, read as the reverse complement.
TCAAATAGTGGGTCCATTCCAAGTTTTCTGAGGAATCTCCATACAGCTTTCCAGAGTGGCTGCATCAATTTGCAACTCCACCAGCAATGTATGAGTATACCTTTTCCCCACATCCATGCCAACACTTATTATTGCTTGTGTTCTTGGTAATAGCCATTCTAATTGGAGTTAGATGAAATCTTAGGGTGGTTTTAATTTGCATTTCTCTAATTACTAGAGATGA